>NC_083699.1:80392904-81017904 GCF_033118175.1 Dama dama
ATGAGCTTTAGCTGTCATTTTTTTCAGAGAAACAGACAGAGATACTTCATTTAATGAAAGCTTGGATGCAACCCATTTCCATTTAAAGTAGAATACAATTGAGATTCCTTTGATTTTTCTGTAAAGAACTCCTGTTAAATGGCAACCTTCAAAAAACATCAAAGAGAAGTCAGGGAAAATCTCTACATTGATTATTTCTTTCCCACCATGAACATACATGACCTGTGTATGGCTTGTGTATTTACAACACTGCCCTAATGACAAAGCCTGTCCAGTTCCATTTGCACTGGTTAATTACAGTTGGATAGGAAATTCGGAAACAACTGAAATGTCCAACATAGTATTTGTATAAGCCATATGTTAAACAGTATGCAGCTCTTAAAACTCATATATTGTAGAAAAGTTTTAGAATATTCATCATGTACAGGATACGTTATTAAATGAAAGAAAAATCAGTTCATATCAACTTAAAAAATTATCTTGGGCTGCTATCTTAGTTTGGGTTCTCATCAGCAGACTATAAGTCACTATCATGTATAAAATAGAAAGCATAGGAAGCTCAGGTCAGTGCTCTGTGTTGACCTAGAGTGGTGGGATGATGAGAGGAGGGAGGCTTCAGAGGGAGGAGATATATGCATACTTATAGCTGATTCATGTTGTTGTACAGAAGGAACCAACACAACATTGTAAAGCAATTATCCTTCAGTTTAAAAAATTCAAATTCAAGAACTTATTAATATTTTGGAGGTGACCACGGGGAACACTGTGAGGAGAGGGGAAGTGGGACAGGGAAGAAAATGCCAATAAAGGTTGCACAGTCACGCAAGCTACCACCACGGACAACCCAACTCAGTTTCATTGAGAATTCTGGAACCCAGGCAGACAGCATCATGGCTCAGCGTGATCCTGCAGAAGGGGTAAAGCACTGGGTATTTAAATAGCACCTTCTGTCAGTCACTGAAGATTGTTCCCAAGACCATTAGTTCTCTGGCACTTCCAGCTTGCCATGAACAGATGTAGAGTAGGCTCTGGGTGAGGAAAAAATAAAAAACCTCAGGGGAAGAGATGCAGATGCTGGCAGTTAGAATCAGGTCCAGGTGAACTGTGTGGTAAAGGCTGAAGGGAAAAACTGGCAGTGTCCAGAGTATCTGCTGTAACCAGATATCCAGAACCTAGATCTTGAGCAAAAGCTTATGTGCTATGAGTTTTTCCAAAAGTGCCTTCCCAGGGAGCAGGAGTGAGGGGAAAAAGATGGGAGGCAGAGAAAGAAGGTTCAATCCGTTCAAGGGTGAATTTCCAAGCTGGCCCTCACATGGTAACAAGTGCACTGATGACTTGATCTCATAAAGCTGTCTCGAGAGGATGTGTGAACTACTGCATCCCCAGACAATCTGTCTTAAGGAATGAGATGATTTTAGCCTCAGCTTCTGCACCTCATTGGTGAAAATTTTCCCATGGTACATGGATTCTCCAACACCTCCAGACCTTGCATGCAGGCTCACCAACTGGGCCCATGACCTTTCACACCTCAAAAGTATAAGGGAAGCTGAGAGAGGGAGGCGGGGGCATCCAGCATGGACAGGAGGGAAGACTGCAGGGCACGCCTGGGTGGAGCCAACATGTCCTTACATGCTCTGTTACCCTCGTGGCAGCCCGCACAGAAAAGGTGATCAAGGGCCTCAGAAATGGTCAAGGCCGAGAGGATCTGAGATGCTGCCTAAGACATACCTGATACATATTTGTTTAATAAATATTTACATACATTCATTCATGAAACACAAACTCACATGTACAAACACAATCACACATAAAAATAGACAACAGGATAAGAAGAAAGACAGTGATGAAGAGCAACCAAATTTTATTCCCTCCTTTATTCTTTGATATCTATTTAAAATTTTACGTAATAAAGGTGTTTTGACTTTACAGTGGCTGAAGGTGATGTGGACAGTTTTAGAAAGGGAGGCAGAGTAGGAAACATCTATTTTTCAAAGTAAAGCAAACCAGTAAAAACAATTATTATTCTGTGTTTTACTTGGTGGGCACAGACAACATTGTCTTCTTTAATAAAGTTTCAGTCTTTTAAGAGATTGCTTAGAAAAGTATCAATGTATCAAAGTATTAATGTGAGAAGTATAATTTACCTTATTAAAAAAAGAGTTAACAAGTCATTTAAAAGTATACTTCTTTTTAAAAAATAATTATTTATTTATTTACTTTTGGCTGCGCTGGGTCTTCACTGCTGCACAGGCTTTTCCCTAACTGTGGCAAGAGGGAGCTATTCTCCAGTTGTGGTGCGTGGGTTTCTCATTGCAGTGGCTTCTCCTGTTGTGGATGGAGCACTGGCTCTTGGGCACAAGGGCTTCAGTAGTTGCGACTCCTGGGCTCTAGAACACAGGCTCAGTAGTTGTGGCACATGGGCTTTAGCTGCTCCGCAGCATGTAGGCTTTTCCTGGACCAGGGATTGAACCTGAGTCTCCTGCATTGGCAGGCGTATTCTTTACCACCGAGCCACCAGGGAAGCCAAAAATATGCTTTCTTTACATATCTAGCTTCAATGTTTATTCATTCCCTAAAGTGCCCAAAAGCTGTTATTCACCAAATGCTTTTCTGAGCTCCGATTATGGGCAAGGTCCTTGCCAGTCACTGGTCATAACAAGAAGAATCAGAAAGAATTGCCACCAACTAGGAGCCCATATTGGAATGTGCAGATAGGTTATGGCAAAGAAAATTCATACTCACCAAGTGCCCAAATGGTTTATTACTTTCCTTAACCTCCAATGCAGTGAAGTTAGGGCCACATAACTAGTTCTGTCCAATAAACTGTGAGCACAAATGATGTATGCCTTAGCTGAGCTAAGGCAGCTATGAACTGATGTTCTCTACCCCTGGAGCAAGGATGTAGGGGCCACATTTTGCTAGGTGACATAGCTACAAGAGGGACAAGGACCACCAGACCCATATAAGACAGTGCATGAATAGGATACAAATCTTTATTGTTCAACATAGCCTGAAGACAGGCAATTTTCTTGCTTTGGGATCCACTGAAAACTTGATAATCTTATGGATTATTGTTGCCTAGTAAACATACCAGAGAAACACACCCAAATACATTGCCACCAAAACTCGAAGAGGCTCACCAAGTGATACACCTTATCTTGTGTGGTGTCTCTTACTTAAGAAGGCATAATCAGATGTGTCTCACCTTTGGATCTCTAAAAATTTTACCAATGTAGCAGACTCAGAGATTGGTGGAGACTGAACTGAATCCTGGAACAGGAAAAAAAACACTGGTGGAAAATTTGGTGAAATCTGAATGAAGTCTATGGTTTGGCTAATAGTGCTGCCCTGATGTTTATTTCATTGCTTTGAGAAATATGCCATGGTTTTGAAAGCTTGTCAACATTAGGGAAAGCTGAGTGAAAATTCTAGGGGACCTCTCTGCACTACCATTCCAACTCTTCTGTAACTCTCAAATTACTAAAAGATTAAAAGTTTGCAGAAAGGAAGCTGGAAAGTTCTGACTGATAAGACTTGAATATATAGGTCAGAAGAAATAAAGGCACATGTGAGAAAGTGCACGCGTATGTGTATTTTTCTCTATTATGTATCTGTGTGTGACTGTGTGTGTATTGGTGTATGTGTGTGGTTGGGGGCCATCTAGCATGGGAGTGTCTCTGGGTATGTGGCTGTGTTTCTGTGTGTCTAGTGTAGGAAGCATGAGTTTATATGAGCACAAAGCTCTACTGTGAGGAGATTAATAAGCCAAGGTGTCTCCATGAACCTGAGAGTTAGCACCTCCTTGAATTTTGAGTCCTAAGCACCTTGCTTAAGTCACCCTAATCCACTTTTTTAATGAAGCTGCTAAAAGGAGCAAAAGAAAAAAACAGGGGGCATCTGGATTTGAACCAGGGACCTCTTGATATGCAGTCAAATGTTCTACCACTGAGCTATCCCCCCTGATTCTAAAGTACTTATCCCACTTTTATAAGTTTCATCATACTTCGTAAATATCTGTGTGGCTGAGACTCCTCCCAGATTTAATTTCATCCCTGATGCCCTTCTAGCCACACCACCTCCTATTTTCCCAGAGCACGTGTGTTCATTCTCTTCTCAGAACCTAAAGCTCAGTGCTGTGTTCTCAGTCTAAGTTTCCAGTGTTTAAAATATACCACCAACTGCCCATAAATATCTGGGCATATCAGTGAATGCTGTAAATATCACAAGCTGCAATCAAGTATTGGACATGGAGAGGATCTTAACTGGGTATCCACAACTAGACTGCAGAGGCTCATGTTAAACTCTGAATCATGAATCACGGGCAAATATTGTATGTGTGCTTGTATTGTATATTGTACATGATTTCATCAGATTTTCAAGGGGATCTCATCCAGGTGAGCTCTCTCTCATTTTACAGTTGGGAAAAAAAGTTTAAAAGCCCTAAGTTCACCGCTTATTCTTAGTCCTTTGAGCTTCAATCCAAGAACCTTTAATCTTATGTGTCTCCAAGATTGAGAAGAAAGGCCAAGGGAATTTGTCATTGCAGTAAATTCTCCCTGATGAGGCCCATCAGCTGCTGTGAAGCTAAGGAGCTCACAGCTCTCTGAGGGCTGCAGACAACCCCTTCCAGCCTCTCTACTCTGAGGTTTTACAGAAACCTCAGACTGCAAAGCTAGTATGCCCCAAACTACAGCTATCTTCCTGCCCAAACCTGCATCTCCTCCTATTTTGCTTTGATGTAATAATAATAGTCCATGTTTACTAAATACCTGTTACTTGCCAGGCATGGTACTAAAAGTGCCAGCCATAACTTCCTCTTGAATCATCACCAAAGGGTCCCACAAAACAGGTATTATTGTTAGCACACTGATTTTTCAAGTAAGGAAACTGAGGCACAGAGTGGCCACACAGCTCATGGGTGGTATAGTCAGGATTTCAGTGCGGGCTGAGAGCTGGGTGCTGGACCTGCCTATTTTACCATCTGATCAGCCTCCTTCCTGTCTAGATTGGTGACTGCGTACTTAGTCATTTGCGTTACAAAACATGTAACACAACTCTGGGCTTCTTTCAACCTCTCCTCCCCAGTTCTAGTTAATCACTGGGTACTGTTGATTTTATCTTTGACATCAACTTAAGTCCATCCCCACCCCTGCATGCAGTGCCACTGCCTCTTAAATGGCCTTCTGGCCTCCAATCTTCAAATCCATCCCCTACGACTCCCAGGGCAGTTGCTTTAAAACCAGGTGCATCTAGGTGACTTCTGTTCAGAGGCCTCCATGACAAACTCCAAGCCTCTTAGCGCAACACAGATTTCCTGTATTTTGATCCCTGCCTGCCTGCACAGTTTAAGCCTCGTCTTATGACACTCCCCATGTCACATGTTGTGC
The DNA here is from genome assembly GCF_033118175.1 of Dama dama. NCBI lineage: Eukaryota > Metazoa > Chordata > Mammalia > Artiodactyla > Cervidae > Dama > Dama dama. The sequence goes on from NC_083699.1 coordinate 80,398,292, forward strand.
CCCAGTTGCTTTCAATTGTGTCCATCTGGCTCTAGCATCTGTCCATACAGTTTTCTTTGCCTGGGACTCAACCACCATTCCGTGCATCCCTGCCTCTACTCCACCCTCCCTCTGGTGAGATAGTGTTCTTATCTGAGACCCTGACTTACCATCAGCTCTTCTTGGGAACTACCTATAACCTCACTCCTCTGGACAGAGGTAATAGTTGCCTGAAGCTAGCCCAGCTTGTACAACTCACAGACGTCTGACTTATTTCACAGGCTTGCTTCCTGGCTAAGAACACACTGAGGCCAGGGATTGTGTCTTACTCACTTCTTGGTTCACACTTGGCATAATTTTGGCACATAGTAGATACTTAGTATATGTCATTCCAATTGATTTAAAGATACAGAAGTGCCTGTGTTGTAGGCAAGTTAAACCTAGACTAAAGCCTGACTTCTGGCCCAAGCCTAGGTCTGGAATGCAGGCACCCAAGGTGGTGTGCTGGCTGCAGGAAATGAACTAGGGTTTGAAAGGTAGAATGAAATCTAAAATACAAAATATAACAAAACAGACTTACAGATACAGAGAACAAAGCAGTGGTTACCAGAGGGCAAGGGAGTAAAATATAGAAAAATATGGGAAGGTAATGAAAAGGTACATACTTTCAGTCATAAAATAAATAAGCCATGGGAATGTAATGTACAGCATAGAGAATACAGTTAATAATTTTGTAACAACTTTGTAGGGTGACAAATGGTATCTCACAATGTATAAAAATATCAAATCACTATGTCGTACACCTGAAAGTAAAATAATATAGTAATTGTACTGCTGATCCTGCTCACAGCAGCAATTGTCTCGCTGTGTCTCACTGTGCGCACTGTTCACTGAACCCATGGTAGGCAAGGTGTGAGCTAAGAAGCTAGAAGAAAATGCGAAGAGTTGTGGGACCTGCAGATGCATTTATTCTCTCCTGGCTGGCAAAGCAGCCATAGTAGCAGACACACCATATTTTCTCCTCTCATGGCTGACCCAACAGACACACCTGTGATGCAGCAATAATGTTGCTGCTTTTTTGGGGGTAGTTTATATAATGAACGTAGCCATGTCTAAGCGAGTACCTTGTGACACGCATATGTCGGTGCTGTAAATGATCTCAGCTATTACACAGTCATTATTTACAAAACATGGGGCAAGACAGCCTGATCGTGCCATCTTGGCTAATTCGCTTTCTCCCCACTCTTCAGGGTCTCTCGCCTCACATTCTATGTGCAGTCCATCTTCTGCAATATTCCCTTGGTGAGTAACACTGACCCTTGGATTTACATCTTGCATCAGCAGTAGCTACAACAACAGTTACATCCCCAATACATAGCAAAACCCAATGCCAGGTATCATGTTGCAGTCCTTGCCTTCATGGGGCTGGAAGAGCCACCCACTGCATATGGTGTGACTTTATCTTCCATGGCCAAGTCCAGTCCACCTTCTGTCCTTGGGAAATTGCAGGAAAGCCTCCACAAGGGCAACTTCCACCCTTCAGGGTTTTTTATTAAGGACCCACAAACTCTCCCCAGGGGCACCAGGCCCACCCCTTCAAGGAGGGGATTTTTTTTTTTTTCAGCATTCACAGCACACCTACATGATTCTAAATGCTTTCTTCACACTGTTCTAAGTCCGCAGGAGAATCAGAGGTTAGTATCACATTACAGGACACAGTCTTTACACACTGTTCCACTAAATCTACATCACAGGACACAGCATAAATCTACATCATACATCATAGGACACAGCCTTTATAGTCTAAATCTATATCATTTGGCTGTATGCACCAGGACCAGGAAACTGCCCTGGCTTGCCATAAGCAAGCCATCACTGTATGCACCAGGACCAGGAAACTGCCCTGGCTTGCCATAAGCAAGCCTACATTCAGCACCAGAGTCTGCCAGGGCCATTACTCTTTTTGTACCTTAGTTAGTGACCAGCAAATTGCAAGTTCTCTACATGGGACCTCCAGTCCCTGCTTGAGCTCTTCAGGAGGGCACCTTGGTCTGAGTCCTACTCAAAGCGGAAAAGGGTGTCATCAAAAGGAACATCTTTGGGCACCATGAAATCTTCTAACTGAACTGCCCATATCTCTCACTGTGGGTGCTTTCCAAAATTGGTTAACTGCTGCCCCAGTCTCAATAACCTCCATAGCTCTAGGAGCAGAGCATTGGGCTGTCTATCCATTTTATTTCTGTCAACTCCCACTGCCAGCAAATCAGCCCACATTTGCATTCTCGTCACCTGGATGGGGTCTTTACCAGCTCTTCCCACTTCGGGGTCTTCATGCTTTCAAAATGGCATCTCTCATGCCGTTAAGAGAAGCAGAGACTTCTCTTAAGGACCCGCAAAACCCCCACCAGCATTGGGGCCACCCCTGTATCCCAGAGTTGCAAAGGCCAAGCTGCCAAGGTTTCCTCTTGCTTTTACCAAAACTGCTCACCCAAGTCGACCAACACTGCCTGAATATGTGGTCGATACGTCGGGAACTCGTATGGTCACCTTGGGGACCCCTAGAGGATGTCCCCCACGGGTCACCGACTGCTCATGCTTCCCTTTCCCCTGCACAGTGGGCCTCACTGCCAAGCGGGGACCTGCAGTCCCATAAGGTTCATCATTACCGTCACTTACCGCCTTGCTATCAGAAGTGCTCGGTTCTTTAGTTCTTGCTCTAATGCCAATATTTGTTGCTCTAGTTCTTCCAAGCATCTCTGCACACTGCATACCAGCACAGCCTCCCAGACAGCATGATCCATATTCGCCTCAGGGCAGTCAGACAAATCCACCCCACAGTACCAGCGGCAGTCTGGGCTGCCTTGTTCAGCAAATGGAAACACCGCCTCTAAGGCCTTTTCAATGCTATCCAGTGAATCTACTGCCTCCCAGTCTTCCACCAGAGCCCAAGCCAAGAGGATTGCAGCCACATGGCACCACATGCTATCTGGTGGCCACTGGCTTCCTCCATCCGGTGGAGCCTCAGGCTCCTCTACCCTCTGAATATCTTGCTGACTACACCAATTTTATTGCTGATCCTGCTCACTGCGCCAGTTGTCTCACTGTATCGCTCTGTGCCCACAATTCACTGAACTCATGGTGGGCAAGGCAGGAGCTAAGAGGCTGGAAGAAAATGCGAGGCGCTGTAGGAACCACAGAAGCAGTTATTCTCTCCTGGCTGGAGCAGCAGCCATAGCAGCAGATCCGCTGTATTCTCTCCTCTCATGGCTGAACCCAACAGACACAGCCATGAAGTGGCAGTAATGCCACTGCTTTTTTGAGTGGAGTTTATATAACAAAAGTAGCCCATGGCCAAGCAAGTACCACGTGACACACATGGGCAGTGCTATAAATGAGCTTAGTTGTTGCATAGTCATTACTTACAAAGTATGGGGTGAGAGAACCTGAATGTGCCATCTTGGCTAATTTGCTCTCTCCCCACAGAAAGTCAATTATACTTCAAAAAAACTAAAAAGGAAAATACTGATACCTACCTCCCAATACCTACCTCCCAAATTTGTCATAAAAATTAAATGGATGTATGTGAAAGAAGAAATATAAAATATTGTTATACTCAGTTTTTATAGTTTTTCATGTGGGATTTGGGAAAGGAAGACAGGTAAACAGGAATGCTCTGTCACCCATCTTAAACAGGAAGTTTTATTCTTAGTATTACTGTTGACAGGTAAGAAAATTTTTTTATACCAAGAAGATGTCAAGTGAGATGGTAGCTACCCATCTGGGGTTCCCTTAAGGTATAAACTACTATTGGAAGTCAACAGACTTTTGACTTCCTGGACTTTCAAAGAAGTCAAAAGTCTGTTGACTCACCACTGCTGGTCAGTTCAAAGTGAGCCTTCAAACCTTAGTAAGGAAGTGAAATGAAATGAAATGTGAGTCACTCAGTCCAGTCTGACTCTCTGTGATCCCAGGCTCCCAGAGGAGCCTGCCAGATTCCTCTGTATATGCGATTCTCAAGACAAGAATGCTGGAGTGTATTGCCATTCCCTTCTCCAGGGGATTTTCCTGACCCAGGGATTGAACCTGGGTCTCCCATATTGCAAGCAGATTCTTTACCATCTGAGCCACCAGGGAAGCCCTAGTTAGAAACTAACTACAGACATTTTCCTGGAGGAATAGATCAAAGGAAGAAGAAATGATGGGACAAGAAAATGAAGGGAGATGGAGACTGGTGGAAAGCTTATCTGTAGGATGAAAGTAGAAAATAGGAAGACTCAGAGCTCCTGATGAGGCAGCTAAGAAAAGTAACCTGGACAACAAAGAAGGAAAATCAGGACAAGAGTTTATTATGGCCCCAACTCTACTATTTGTGTTAGCCCATGCCTATTTCCCTACAGAAATGAGTAGTAAAAAACTTCATTTATTACTGAAATAAATACAATTGAATTTAAAAGTTGTAAGCTAAGAATCCTTAATTTAACACTAAAAATAAAACAACAACAAAATCTTTGTTGTTCTCAAAGACAAAGAGAGTAAGTGACCTGGGAGGCTGATGACCAGCTCATCAAGAAGAGGTCAGAGACAGGAAAAGTGCTTATTTCCATGAAGAAAGGGGTAAATAGGACACTAGCAATATGGGAGAGAGAAGAGTGTGCAAATAATCTAGATTCAAATCTAGACTATGCTATTTTTGTATTATGAAGTTTTGACAGAATATAAAAATTCTCCAATTCTTGACTTCATCACTGGCAAAAATGGAATAATAATTATAATAACAACAACACTGTTATAAACTGAATTGTATCCTCCACAAAAATTCATATGTTGAAGTTCTAACCTCAGTTGCTCACAAGGTGACTATATTTGGAGACAAGGTCTTTAAAGTGATAATTAAGGTTAACTGAGGTCAGTGGAGTGGGCCTTAATCCAACAGAACTGGGATCCTTATAAGAAGAGGAAGAGGCACCACCAGAGGTGCACTCAAAAAGAAAAGGCCATGTGAGGACACAGCAAGAAGGCAACCATCTCCAACCAAAGGAGATAGGTCTCAGAAGAAACTTAACTCTGCAGACAACTAATGTTGGGCTTCTAGGCTCTAGGGCTATGAGAAAATAGATTCCTGTTGTTTAAGCCACCCAGTCTGGGGTATTTGTTCTGGAGTTCTAGCAAACAAATACAAGTACCAACATGGCATTGTGTTTGTGAGGATTAAATAAGAAAAAGCAAAGAGGCAGGGGAAAATGGATACCTAAATTGTTGTCTTCCAATGTCTTTTCTCAGTAAAAATGATGCTTAATCTTCAAGTAGGATATTTGGGCAGAAATGAGTCAATTCAGTGAAAGGAACACAGTATACACAATGACCCTGAGCCTCTGAACTCCAAAATAACTACTTCTGTTACAGATTATGAATAACCTAAGAAAGATTACCTAAGAAACATCTACTTCTGCTTTATTGACTACACCAAAGCCTTTGAAGGTCTGGATCACAACAAACTGAAGCTGAAACTCCAATACTTTGGCCACCTGATGTGAAGATATGACTTATTGGAAAAGACCCTGATGCTGGGAAAGATAGAAGGCGGGAGGAGAAGGGCGACAGAGGATGAGATGGTTGGACGGCATCACCGGCTCGATGGACATGAGTTTGAGCAAGCTCCGGGAGTTGATGATGGACAGGGTGGCCTGGCATGCTGCAGTCCATGGGGTTGCAAAGAGTCAGACACGACTGAGCAACTGAACTGAAGAAAAAATTAAGAAAAAGTAGTACAGACATGATTTCAGAAAAGTTATTTTCTAACATTAAAAGTTATTTATAGTAGAATTTGTGTGACCCTCCAAACTGTTGAGTTGCTAAAATCTACCCAGAAAGAGAAAGGAAGGAAGGAAGGGAGTGAGGGAGGAAAGAAAAGAAGAAGTACAAGTATGCCATTTGTTTATAAAGATGAAGAAATCATAACGTTTAGTTAGCTTCAGTGTCTGAATCAGCACTTTGAACACTCGTACCATGAATTTTGCAATATGACCCATTCCTGCAAAATCTGCTTTATTGTCTGAGGGAATCACTCATTTATTTATTTATTCATGAGCAATTAGCGAGTACTAAAAGCAGACCAGATCTCATGTTAAGTTCTGTGCCTGTGACTTAGACAGGCAAAGTTTATATTCATACTATTTCCAACCCTCTGACTCCAAAATTAGGAGCAGACCCATCAACTGCCGATTGCTTAGTCCTTTGGAGTAACTTAGTACACAAGCATTTCATTTCTTAGTCACTCTGCAGCCTGGTTTAGCCTTTCTGGTTTTCCTCCCCTAAAGGACAGTTCCCATAGATCTCCCATAGATGGCACTAGCTGGTTATGATGAAATAGAATTTCTTAAAATTTAAACCCAAGTCTCCCTCATTGAAGGCAGATTCTTTGCCTTCTGAGCCATCAGAGAATCTCAAAATTTTAAAACTTCTTACCATGGAAACTTTTAAACACACACAGAAATAGAGATATCATAATAAATCCTTAGGTATCCATCACCCAATGTCAACAATTATCAACAACTGGCCAACCTTGTTTACCTACCCCATTCATCTGCCCCACCCTCTGGATGATTCAGAATGAAATCTCAGACATAATCATTTCATCTATAAATATTACAGTGTATATCAATAAAAGGAAAAGGTGAGATGAGCACCTTGACCAGGCTGCAGTCTATCAGGATTTTTATTTTTTTTGGTTTTGTCTTTTAAACCTCTAAAGTTTAATTTACAAAGAGTTTCTTAAATGCTCTATTGCTCCATTTCAAAGGGTTTTTAGCTCTTTGCTTTCTCTTCCTCACTGCACACTCTTCCTGCACCCCCTCTGCTATTTCTCTTGCCTCTATATTTGTATCTACTCTCTGGCTTCACAAGTGACCATAAAGCAAAAACTGATTCTGTTCAGGCAACTTTCAGTTTTGTTAGACTTATCTTGCATCAGGTTTGTTTGAGCATTAAAAAGCAGGTCAGTGAGATAATTGTATTCCAAACTAAAACTATACATTTTGTTTATGGGAAGTATCAGATGTTTTAAAACAACAAAAATAACAACTTTCTATTCTAAGGGCTTTAAAATGTACTCTTAGCAATTATTTGGGTTCTGACTCAACTTCACACTCATCTCAAACTCTGCCCATGCCTTCAGGGGTCAGAAAACAGCATATTTCCAAGAGCAGCATGGCAGTGGGGAGAAACTGGCCTTGAGACTATCGAGATCTCAGCCTTGATTCCATCACTTGCTGCTATAGAACTTTGAGTGAATCACTCAACCTCTGTGCCTCAGTTTCTTCCTCTGCAACAGGGGAGTAACTGTAGCTTATATCAGTTGGCCCTGCCTCACATAATCATAGCAGAGATGGGGAAGTTGAACGTGAAAAATGCCATTACTGTTCACAAAATGCTGTGCACCCACATGAAGTTAGGCATGATGATTCAGAGCAAGGGTCCAGGTGTCAGAAATGAGTGCAAATCCTAGTTATATGTGACTTTGGGCAGGTGGCTTTACTCTTCCGATCCTCATTTTCGACATCTACAAAATACAGATACTCACAAAACTGACATCATAAGATTAAGTTTAAAAGTCACAGTGCATGTAAACAAAGCACTTGTCAGGGTGCTTGACGCATAGTCAATCTGTGGCAGCTGTTACTACTCTTAGTACTTCATTTCTAAGCTGAAAGACCCTGTGTATTGTTTAGTTGCTAAGTCATGTCCAGCTCTATGAGATCCCGTGGACTGTATCCTAGCAGGCTCATCTGTCCATGGGATTTTTCAGGCAAGAATAATGGAATGGGTTGCCATTTCCTTCTCCAGGGGATCTTCCTAAGTCAGGGAGTGAACCCACAGTCTTGCACTGTCAGGCAGATTCTTTACTGCTGAACCACCAGGGAAGCCCTAGAGATACAAATCTAAGGGGATTCTAGAGAATGTTAGAGGTTCTAGAGATTCTAAAGAATATTTCCTAAGAGAATCATTTGGGTCTTATTGTACAAGCTCACATCTGTTTCTTGGATCAAATTCATTCCAGAGTGAATTCACCTCTAAATTTCTCAGCTTGATGCTTGGATCCTGGCTTTCCCAGGATCCTTTAGACCAGCTCTCTTCTCCTTGGAGCGTTATAGTTGTTAGAACTGTAATTTTGGACCTTAAAAAGGAAAACTTAGCTCCCTAGGTGAAAGCCAGGAAATTCCCATTTTTTTCCTCCCCTTTTTATTGGGATACATAGATCAAGCAGTTGTGTCCAAGTATTGCTTAAAGGGAGTGACTATTTCTGGTCTGTCACAGGTGGTAATGAGTTGATGTCACTAGGCAGTGATTCACTTGATCCCTAACTACACTCACCAAAATTTTGATATTTCATCTCCAGGAAGACTGTAGCTGCTTGATTGGGGGTTTCCCCAAGCAATTTGCCTCTTTACTCTTAAGTGGAAGGAATGTAGGAAGGGCCAGATGCTTTAAAACAAATCCACTCTCAATTCTCACAAAAACCTGTGAGAGTCATACAGGAATTAACATCGATCAAATTTTATTCTCCCATCTGTCATTTTAAAATCAATTTCCCACTCAGGGATGAAATTTTATACTATTGATTCTCTTAAAATTGGGATCTAACCAAGAAAAACCTGGACTACTGTTCACACCATCACTGAGCTCTTAGAGACCCAGAAAAGATCTTGTGTGTTGAGCTCACAGAGTTTCTAAGAGTAGTAGAATAAAGGAGGGTTTCATTACAAATTTCTTGTAAAATTTTTTGTAAACAAACTTATACCAATGAACAGAACTACCTTCTCCTCTGTGGCAGCAGCCAAAAATATTAACCGCAGCCAGGGTGTTTGCCATTCATACAAAACCTAAATGTGGCAGGTCTAAGTGTTGACGAAACATAAATGGGAAGAGAGAATTAATAGTTCTATTATTAATTAGAGCAACCATATGATTCAGCAATCCCACTCCTGGGCATATATCTGGAGAAAACCATAATTCAAAAAGATACATGCCCACTGATGTTCATTGCAGCACTATTTGCAATAGCCAGGATATGAAAGCAACTCAATATCCATCAACAGAGGAATGGTGTGTATATACAATGGAATATTACTCAGCCATAAAAATGAAATAATGTCATTTGCAGCAATATGGATGGACCTAGAAATTGTCATACTTAATGAAGTCAGACAGAGAAAGATAAATATGATATCGCTTATATGTGGGATTTTTTTAAAGGGTACAAATGACCTTATTTACAAAACAGAAAGAGTTACAAGTATAGAAAACAAACTTATGACTAACAGGAGGTAAGCAGAGAGAAATAAAGTGGGAGATGGGAATTGACATATTCACAGTACTATATATAAAATAGATAACTAATAAAGATCTACTGTATACCTTATTTCATGATTTATGAGAGGCAGCTCAAACAGGACTTAGAGGAAACTATATACCCTTAAATACACAAATTGGTGAGGGTGCAGAGGGACTTAAATGAATTAAATCTCTGCTGATTACTTTCTGTATGCCTTCTAGATCCATTGGTTGACTTTTTCTTATTCTGTGCCTCCAAGGGCCTTGTCCCTGAGGACTACATCATCCCAGCTATGTTTCAGCTGACTTCTAGTTGAGTTTACCCAGAGAGTAACAGGTTACTTATTCTCTGCTCCCTTCTTACTCGTTTTGGCAGAGGTTACATTGCTCTGCCTAAGGCCATAGCTCTCCTTGGACAGCACCTCTCCCAAGGCTCATCAGCGAGTCTGAAAACACAGCCCCTTCCCCTCATAATTTCAGGCTGAGGAATAATGCTGGATTCCTACTGCCATGAACTTCGACTGCTTCATCTCTTGTTGGTTTCCTTAACCATGCCATATCTGTGTATTCTCTTCATTGAAGTCTCTTCAGTTAATCCTTTCTTTGAGTATGCCTTCTATTTCCTCCCAGTACTCTGGCTAATAGAGCATCCAATAAAACCCAAGTAACCCAATAAATTCAAAGAAAGAAGATGAGAGGTGAAGGCTTCCCTGGTGACTCAATGGTGAAGAATCCTCCTGCCAATGCAGAAGACACAGGTTCAATCCCTGGGCTGGGTAGATCCCACATGCCGTGGGGAAACTAAGCCCATGTGCCACAAGTATAGAGCCTGTGCTCTAGAGCCTGGAAGTTGCAACTACTGAGCTCTCACACTGCAACTACTGAAGCCCACATGCCCTAGAGTCTTTTCTCAGCTACAAGAGAAGCCACCAAAATGAGGAGCCCATGCACTGCAACTAGAGAGAAGCTCCTACTCATGACAACTAGAGAAAATCCCACACAGTATTGAAGACCCAGCACAGCCAATAAGTGAAAAAGGAATAAACAATTTAATTTAATAATTAAATAATTTTGCAAAAAAGATTTTTTAAAAGTAGATGAAAGAAAAAATAAAGTAGAAATAATCCAGTACAAAACAATCCAATACAAAAAGTATATACTAAAGACAAAAGCTGACGACAAACTATTAACATGATTGATCAAGAAAAAAACCCTCCCAACATAATAATAAGAATGACAAAAAAGACAGAGTTAAATGTGATGTAGAGATTTAAAAGACACCAAGAGAATATTATGAACACTTTTATGTCAATAAATTTTACTATAGATTAAATGGACAAATTTATAGAAGAAAAATAATGCAATTCCAGTGAAAACTCCCAGAAGATGTAACCCTATATGAGTGGCCTGGAGTCACCTCACTTTGAAATTAAGAAGCCAGTTATTAAGTATTAAGGAGTTTTGTAAGGTGATTGTTAGCTGTTGTCCATTACAAATTGGCACTTGACATTGGCACCGGCCATCTCCCTCTAAAAGGATTAAATCAACCTAGATGTCCATCAGCAGATGAATGGATAAGGAAGCTGTGGTACATATACACCATGGAATATTACTCAGCCATTAAAAAGAATTCATTTGAATCAGTTCTAATGAGATGGATGAAACTGAAGCCCATTATGCAGAGTGAAGTAAGCCAGAAGGATAAACACCAATACAGTATACTAATGCATATATATGGAATTTAGAAAGATGGTAACGATAACCCTATATGCAAAACAGAAAAAGAGACACAGATGTACAGAACAGACTTTTGGACTCTGTGGGAGAAGGCGAGGGTGGGATGTTTCGAGAGAACAGCATCCAAACATGTATATTATCAAGGGTAAAACAGATCACCAGCCCAGGTTGGATGCATGAGACAAGTGCTCGGGGCTGGTGCACTGGGAAGACCCAGAGGGATCGGGTGGAGAGGGAGGTGGGAGGGGGGGATCAGGATGAGGAATACATGTAAATCCATGGCTGATTCATGTCAATGCATGGCAAAAACCACTACAATATTGTAAAGTAATTAGCCTCCAATTAATAAAAATAAATGGAAAAAACAAAACAAACAAACAAAATATTAAAAATAAAAGGATTAAATCATGAGCAGATGTAGCTACTGACTTCCAAAAACCCCTGAAAGGAACTCAGTGTAGAAAGCAGAAATGAGGCACTCTGTGCTTGGTGGGAGGCAGGGCCACCTGGCAAAACAAGTCTTCAGATAGTTAAATATTTTCAGGAGCCAATTTTATGAGCCCAGTTCTTGAGCCTCATATCTAGAAAAGCACTAAAATCCTTCAGTTCAGTTCAGTTCAGTCACTCAGTCGTGTCGGACTCTTTGCAACCCCATGAACCGCAGCACGCCAGGCCTCCCTGTCCATCACCAACACCCGGAGTACCCTCAAACCCATGTCCATTGTGTCAGTGATGCCATCCCACCACCTAATCCTCTGTCAATCCCTTCTCCTCCTGCCCTCAATCTTTCCTGGCATCAAGGTCTTTTCCAATGAGTCAGCTCTCCACATCAGGTGGCCAAAGTATTGGAGTTTCAGCTTCAACATCAGTCCCTCCAATGAACACATAGGACTAATCTTTAGGATGGACTAGTTGGATCTCCTTGCAGTCCAAGGGACTCTCAAGAGCCTTCTCCAACACCACAGTTCAAAAACATCAATTCTTTGGTGCTCAGCTTTCTTCACAGTCCAACTCTCACATCCATACATGACCACTGGAAAAACCATAGCCTTGACTAGATGAACCTTTGTTGGCAAAGTAATGTCTCTGCTTTTTAATATGCTCTCTAGGTTGGTCATAACTTTCCTTCCAAGGAGCAAGCGTCTTTTAATTTCATGGCTGCAATCACCATCCGCAGTGATTTTGGAGCCCCCAAAAATAAAGTCAGGCACTGTTTCCACTGTTTCCCCATCTATTTGCCATGAAGTGATGGGACCGGATGCCATGATCCTTCAAGGTGATGACTATTCCTTGTGACTAGCAAAAGCTTCATGAGATTCATAAAAGCCTTTTGGAAAAATATGTGCTTGACTGCATGCATTTCCCCCTTCACTAAAATCACATATGTTATACTGACTTTCCCCGCTACCTCTTTGGAGCAATTTCTCAGAACTATCAGAGGTGCTGTCTCCTGAGCTGCAGTCTTCATTTTGCCCCAAATAAAACTTAACTCGAAACTCTCATGCTGTGCATTTTTTTTAAGTTGACACTATTGTTAGCTTGATGTCAGCCAAAGTAGGAGAATTTACACTGCTGAAACCAGTGAGCAACCACAACATTACAGAATTTAGGTCATTAGGGAACTCAGTCTGGTGCTATTGACAATCTAGTGGGACAGGATCAGGTTGGGATGGGGAGGCTCAAGAAGCAGGGGATACATGCATGTGCTGTGCTTGGCCGCTCAGTTGTATCCGACTCTTTGGAACCCATGGGCTGGGGCCCACCAGGGTTCTCTGTCCATGGGGATTCTCTAGGCGAGAATACTGGAGTGGATTGTCCTGTCCTCCTCCAGAGGATCTTCCCAACCCAGGGATTGAACCCAGATCTCCCGCATTGCAGGCAGATTCTTTACTGCCTGAGCACCAGGGAAGCCCAAGAATGCTGGAGTGGATAGCCTAGCCCTTCTCCAGGGGATCTTTCCAACCCAGGAATTGAACCAGGGTCTCCTTCATTACAGGTGGATTCTTTACCAGCTGAGTACCTGGGAAGCCCAGACATATGTGTACATATGAGTGATTCAGTTGTTGCATAGCAGAAGCCAACACAATATTGTAAAGCAACTATCCTCCAATTAAAATTTTTAAAAATCTACCATAAACAAAAGTAAAACAAAAAAACCCAGGCTCCAATAGCTTAACCATCAAGCTTATCAAACATTCAAGTAAGAAATATTTACCATCTTATATAAATTCTTTCAAGGAGTAGGTAAAGATAAAGTCATTTAATGAGGTTAGCAAAACCTTGATGTCCAAATGTACAGAGTATGAATAAGAAGAACCACAGGACAACCTCATTCATTGCTATTTACAAAAGCTATTTTTTTGCAAAACTGGTAAATAAAAGATAACAAACAAAATGGATTTTTCCCCAGGAATGCAAGGATAGTTTAACATTAGATAATCCTTTAATGTAATTCTCCACCTTAATAAACATAAAGAGAAAAGTGTGCCAGCATCTCAAAAGATAAAAAGAAATTTTGATGAACATCAGTAATATTCCAGTTTTCTAGAAAAGAAGAAAAATTTCTAACTCTATCAAAAATAGAAGGAGTTTTTTTAAACTATTAAAAACTAGCTCCCTTCCCTCCAGAAATAAGAACGAATGTGTAACACATTAAAATCATTTCTTATAAAGTCAGGAACAACTCAAGGGAGATCAATCACTTTCATTAGTTCTGTGCAAAACTATACTGGGGGTCCATGTTAAGGCATGGGAAAGAAATAACATATATGAAATAACAAAGCTTGTTGCAATACAGAAGAGCATGGGAGTAGACAGCTGGTACTGCTCTTAAGCAAGAAGTTTAAAGTCAATATATATCACTCACTATGGAGGCAGGGAGAGAAGAGCTAAAAGGAAAACCCAAGAAGCTAGGAAAATAGTTTCCCCACTTGCTCTTATGTAATGATTTAGCTGACAGGTTAAACCACCACTACCAGGCAATTATTAGGGATCCCTGGGATTTCCCCCACCCTCCCAAGGGCCACAGTTTCAGGAACACAATGAGCAGGGAAGTCCCATTCCATTTCTGCCCACTCCAACCTCCAGCAGCCAGCACAAATCCAGGGTGAAGTAATTACTCCTTCCCTCCCAGGACACTGAATCTCCATTCACTATCCATCCTGCATGGCTGGTGGTTCCAGATTCCAGTATCCTCTAGTAAAATATTAAAAATAAAACAACCAAATGAAGACACCTGAACCTTCACCTTGGACACATTTAAAATGCTCATTGCCATGCCACACCTTACATATATTTAGTCAGAATCTCATAGGTGGCACCAGACATCAGTTTTTGTTTTTATAAATCCAGGTGATTCCCGTGTGCAAGCAAGTTGGAATTTTTCTCCTCAAAGTGTGTCTATGGACTGGCAGTGGCAGAAGCTTGGATCCCACTCAGATTCAGAACTACTCAGATTCTGATTCAGGACTACTGAATCAGAATTTGTGATCCAATGAGATTTGTATGCCCAGTCAAGTCTGAAAAGGTAAGATTTTTACAGAAACGGACCACAGGTAGGCATCCTTGTGGAGTCCCCAGAGCACTGAGATCTCTCAGGAGGGGAAGGGGGAGCTGGGTATTAGTCACCAGTACCAATGGCAGCACAAAGTCTCGCTCCTCCCATCTACCTTGCCCACTGATGCCAGAATGATCTTTCCTAAATTCAGATCTTGTACTGCTTTTCTATACCTACAGTGAAAAGTCCAAAACCCTGATCATGGGGTCTAGCCACTACCCCTCCACATCCCCAATTTACTGCCCCCTCGTTGTCTGCCAAAACTCCTACACACCTCCTCTGTCTATACACACACTCTGGACACATTCCTGCCTCTGCCAATTCTGCTCTTCTGGCTGGAATTCTCCCTAATCCCAGGCCCCCAGTTAACCTCACCCTCTCGCCAAACTAAAGAACACCTCTCCCTACATAAAAATCAGCTCAAATTTCTCCTTCTCTATTGTAATTTCCTGGAACAAATCAGACATTTCCTCCTCTGTTTTCCCACAAATTCTCCCACAACATTTCAAACAGTACTTGAAGGAGATTAGTCCCAGGACACTCCCCAACACCACTACAGACACGAAGAGCCCTACTATTTGCCTATAACCTACCTGCCTCCTTCCAAATACTTTTTCAACTCTCAGTTATTTTCAGTAGCATAGCCGCGTCCGACTCTTTGTGACCTCATGGACTATAGCACGCCAGGTTTCCCTGTCCATCACCAACTCCTGGAGCTTGCTCAAACTCATGTCTATCAAGTTGGTGATGTCATCCAACCGTCTCATCCCCTTGTCCTCCTGCCTTCAATCTTTCCCAGCATCAGGGTCTTTTCAAATGAGTCAGTTCTTCCCATCAGGTGGCCAAAGTATTGAAGTTTCAGCTTCAACATCAGTCCTTCCAATGAACACCCAGGACTGATTTCCTTTAGGATTGACTGGTTGGATCTCCTTGCAGTCCAAGGGACTCTCAAGAGTCTTATCCAACACCACCGTTCAAAATCATCAATTCTTCAGTGCTCAGCTTTCTTTGTAGTCCAACTCACATATCCATACTTGACTACTGGAAAAACCATAGCTTTGACAAGATGGACCTTCATCAGCAAAGTAATGTCTCTGCTTTTTAAAATGCTATCTAGGTTGGTCATACCTTTTCTTCCAAGGAGCAAGCGTCTTTTAATTTCATGGCTGCAGTCACCATCTGCAATGATTTTGGAGCCCAAGAAAATAAAGTCTGTCACTGTTTCCATTGTTCCCCATCTATTTGCCTTGAAATGGTGGGACTGTATACCATGATCTTCAGTTTTTGAACGTGTGTTTTAAGCCTACTTTTTTCACTCTCCTCTTATACTTTCATCAAGAAGCTCTTCAGTCGCTCTTCACTTTCTGCCATCAGGGTGATGTCATCTACATATCTGAAGTTATTGATATTTCTCCCTGCAATATTGACTCCAGCCTGGCATTTTGCAAGATGTACTCTGCATATGAATTAAATAAGCATGCTGACGATATACAGCCTTGACATATTTCTTTCCTAATTTGAAACTAGTCCATGTCTGGTTCTAACTGTTGCTTAACCTCCATACAGAGTTCTCAGGAGGCAGGTAAAGTGGTTTGGTATTCCCATCTTTTTAAGGATTTTCCAGTTTGTTGTGATCCATACAGTCAAAGACTTTGGCATAGTCAATAAAGCAAAAGCAGATGTTTTTCTGGAACTCTCTTGCTTTTTCTTTGATCTAACAGATGTTGACAATTTGATCTCTTGTTCCTCTGCCTTTACTAAGTCCAGCTTGAACATCTGGAAGTTCTCAGTTCACATACTGTTGAAGCCTAGCTTGGAGAATTTTGAGCATTACTTTGCTAGCATGTGAGATGAGTACAATTATGCGGTAGTTTGAACATGCTTTGGCATTACCGTTCTTTGAGATTGGAAAACTGACCTTTTGCAGGTCTGTGGCCACTGCTGAGTTTTCCAAACTTGCTGGCATATTGAGTGCAGCACTTTCACAGCATCATCTTTTACGACTTGAAACAGCTAAGCTGGAATTCCATCACCTCCACTAGCTTTGTTCTTAGTTATGCTTCCTAAAGCCCACTTGACTTTGTACTCCAGGATATCTGGCTCTAAGTGAGTGATAAAACCATCATGGTTATCTGGGTCATTAAGATCTTTTTTGTACAGTTCTTCTGGGTATTCTTGCCACTTCTTCTTAATATTTCTGCTTCTGTTAGATCCATACTGTTTCTGTCTTTTATTGTGCCTATCTTTGCATGAAATGTTCCCTTGGTATCTCTAATTTTCTTGAAGAGATCTCTAGTCTTTCCCATTCTGTTGTTTTCCTCTAATTCTTTGCATTGACCACTGAGGAAGGCTTTCTTGTCTCTCCTTGCTATTCTTTGGAACTCTTCATTCAGATGGGCATATCTTTCCTTTTCTCCTTTGCCTTTAGCTTCTCTTCTTTTCTCAGCTATTTGTAAGGCTTCCTCAGACAACCATTTTGCTGTTTTGCATTTCTTTTTCTTGGGGATGGTCTTGATCACTGCCTCCTATACAATGTCATGAACCTCCATCCATAGTTCTCCAAGCACTCTATCAGAGCTAATCCCTTGAATCTTTTTGTCACTTACACTGTATAATCATAAGGGATTTGATTTAGGTCATACCTGAGTGATTTTCCCTACTTTCTTCAATTTAAGTCTGAATTTGGTAATAAGGAATTCATGATCTGAGCCACAGTCAGCTCCTGGTCTTGTTTTTGCTGACTGTCTAGAGCTTCTCCATCTTTGGCTGCAAAGAAAATAATCAATCTGAGTTCAATATTGACCATCTGATGATGTCCATGTGTAGAGTCATCTCTTGTGTTGCTGGAAGAGGCTGCTTTCTATGACCAGTGCATTCTCTTGGAAAACTCTGTTAGCCCCTGCCCTGCTTTATTTTGTACTCCAGGGCCAAACTTGCCTGTTACTCCAGGTATCTCTTTCCTTCCTACTTTTGCATTCCACTCCCCTATGATTGGTGTTAGTTCTGGAAGGTCTTGTAGGTCATCATGGAACCATTCAACTTCAAATTCTTTGACATTAGTGGTTGGGGCATAGACTTGTGATATTGTATGGTCTGCCTTGGAAACAAACAGAGATCATTCTGTCATTTTTGAGATTGTGCCCAAGTACTGCATTTCATACTCTTTTGTTGACTATGAGGGTAAAGGAGAAGCTCCAACAAGATGGTAGGAGAGGTGAAATCACATTTAGAGTCAAACCCCAACCCACCAGAGATTCTTGGAGGGCTCAAGCAAAACCTTATGCACACCAGGACCCAGAGATCCCACAAGAGACTGAGCCAGACCTACCCATGAGTATTTGAGTGTCTCCTGTGGAGGCACAAGTCAGCAGTGGCCTGCCGTGGGGACAGGGGCTCTGATTGCAGCAGACCTGGGAGGTGTAACTTGTGGCATAAGTCCTCTTGGAGGAGGTCCCCATTAGCCCCACCATAGAGTCACTGAGAAGATGACTCACACACTGGAGAACAATTATACCAAAGAAGTTCTTGCATTGTTATGACAGTTCTAGGATCCACAACAGATTTCCCAACCTGGGGATCCAGCAAAGGGACTGAGAACCCCCCGTGAATTTGACTTTGGAAGCCAGTGGGATTTGATTACAGAATTTCCTCAGGTCTGGGGAAACAAACTCTTGGAGGGCACAAGCAGAACCTTGTGCACACCAGGACCCAGGAGAAAGGAGCAGTGACCCCACAAGAGACTGAGCCAGACTTGCCTGTGAGTATCTGGGAATCTCTGGCAGAGGCGTGGGTCGACAGTGCCTGCTGCAGGGTCAGGGGCAATGAATGCAACCGTTACCACCATTAAACATGTCGTCACTCAGTCGTGTCTAACTCTTTGTGACCCCATGGACTGTAGCCGACCAGACTCGTCCATTCATGGGATTTTCCAGGCAAAAGTACTGGAGTGGGTTGCCATTTCCTTCTCCAGGGGATCTTCCCGACCCAGGGATTGAAGCCGGGTCTCCAACATTGCAGGCAGATGCTTTACCCTCGAAGCCACCCCTACCATAGTTTGGCCTCAGGCCTCAGGCCAAACAACAGGGAAGGGACACAGCCCCACCCTTCAAGAGAAAATTGGGTTAAAGATTTACTGAGCATGGCCCTGCCCAACAGAACAAGACCCAGATTCCTCCACAGCCAGTCCCTCCCATTAGGGAGCTTCCACAAGCCTCTTATCCTCATTCATTAGAGGGAAGACAGAATGAAAACCACAATTACAGAAAATTAACCAAACTGATCACATGGATCAGAGGCTTGTCTAACTCAATGAAACTATGAGCCATACAGTGTAGGGCCACCCAAGACAGACGGGACATGGTGGAGAGTTTTGACAAAATGTGGTCCACTGGAGAAGGGGATCGCAAACCACTTAAGTATTCTTGCCTTGAGAATGCCATGAACAGTATGAAAAGGAAAAAAGATATGACGCTGTAAGATGAACTCCCCAGATTGGTAGATGCCCAATATGCTACTAGAGAAGAGTGGAGAAATAACTCCAGAAAGAATGAAGAGATGCAGCCAAAGCAAAAACAATGCCCAGTGTGGATGTGACTGGTGATGGAAGTAAAGTCCAATGCTGTGAAAAACAATATTGCATAGGAACCATGAGTGGGGGTAAATTGGAAGTGGTCAAACAGAAGATGGCAAGAGTGAACAATACCTAATTCAATGTAAATGTTATATAGACAGTTGTGAATTCAATACAAATACTATGTAAATAATTGTAAATATAATGTAAATTGTTGCTGTGATGTTGTAAATTCACGTTTTGCATTTTGAAACTTTCTCAGTTTTTTTCTGAGTATTTTCAATTCATGGTTGGTTGAATCCAAGGATGCAGAATTCTCAGATACAGAGGGATCTGACTATAGCTATGATTATGGAATGGGAATTATTTACAGTCTGTCTTGCTCATGGCTTTTTTCCACTAAGGGCATCCACTCTGTCGCTAAAGGAATTATAACTTTTGCAAGGAACATTGTCCAGGGACCTAACTGAGTCTCTTCCTCTCTTCACAGTTCCATCACCAGTTCATTGGGGTTTCCAGTTAAGACTTCGTTCAATTAACTATATCCTGGAAACATTTAGCTGACATATAGTTAACTATATGTATATCTATATATGTATGTAGACATATATATGTATATAACTATATGCATATATGTATATAGCATACAGTTAACTATAAGCTGGAAACATTTAGCTACCTTGGAAATACAGTAAGTCCGCTACATAGAAACATGCAAATTGCAAACTTTAAAGATGTAAACGGACGTTCACATGTCCAATCACGAGTTAGTTCACGTGCCTGCCTCACATTGTCATGTGCATGCTTCCTCCACCTCTACAAGTGCTTCTGCTTTTGTGTACTTTCTGGTACAGTGTTGTATAGAGTACATAGTACAGTATATTTACTTCAAGCCCAAGCTATCAGGAAGCAAGCGTAAAAACAGCAATGATGTGGCTGGTACTGTGAAGAATCACCAAGAGATAACAGTGAAAAAAAAAAGTAAAAATTGAGAGATTGGAGTGAGGCAAAAAGATGGTAGCCATTGCTCATTCTTATAACATGAATTGTCCAAACATCAGCATGATTCTGAAGAATAAGGACAAGATCATGGAACATGTGAAGTTTGCTGTGCCAATGATGTAGAAAATAATATTGAAAAAGTGTGGAGAAGTGATGGAGGAGATGAAGAAACTTCTTAGTGTGTGGATGCAGGATCAGCATCAGTGTCCCTTTCAGCATAAGGCTGTTTCAAGAGAAAGCCAAAAGCCTTTATGAAGACTTAAAGAAGAAACATGGTGAGGAATCAGAGGACGCATCTTTTAATGCCAGCCATGACTGGTTTCATCAGTTCAAGGCTAGGGAAAAGTAAATGGTGAGGCAGCAAGTGCAGTTACAGTAGCTGCCTGGCAATTTCCTGAAATGTTTCCAGGATATTGATGAAGACACGTATTTACCCGATCAGGTTTTTAGTGTGGATGAGACAGGACTGTACTGGAAAAGGATGCCAGACTCAAGTTACATCAGAAAAATAAAAAATTGATGCCAAGCTATAAAGCAGCTAGTTTTTAGGCTAGCTAACTCTGTTCTTCAGTGCAACTGTTCAAGTGAACCAAAGAGATTCATAGCACAGGAAATGGCAAGGGGATTTTCGGTATTTGAGGAGGCACTGTTAGCTTTTGAGGCACAGGACCTGAATATAGAATGGTACATGAAGGGTGCAGCAGCCGTTCAGAATGCAATCCAGTGCTACTGTGTCATTTATGATGAGAAAACAAGAGCTACTAGCCAGAGAGCCCTGGGTTATTTTTCAAGTGAGTAGAACTGAACTCAGCAAGAAACCAGAACCTGTGCTATCAATGTCAAACATGACTGAAATTGCAGCTTGTCCTCTGTCTCCTGTTGCTAAGGACCCTTGAGCTCTACCATCTCCCACTTCTTTTTGTTTCTCCAGTCAGTAACTCTTCTTGTCTGTTCACTCAATGCCGGCCCCTGTATGCCAGCTGCTGTACTGCACTATTGTACTTTTCAAGGTACTGTAGTATAAGACTGGCTCAGATGATAGAGTCCACCTGCAATGCAGGAGACCTAATCTCAATCCCTGGGTTTTGGGAAGATCCCCTGGAGAAGGAAATGGCAACCCACTCCAGTATTCTTGCCTGGAAAACCCCATAGACAGTGGAGTCTAGCAGGCTACAATCCAGGGGTCGCAAAGAGTTGGACAGGACTAAACGACTAACACTATCACTTTTACTATAAGACTAAAATGTTTATTTTTGTGGTTTTTTTAATGTATTATTTGTGTGAAAAATAGTATAAATCTATTAAAGTACAGTACTATATAGCTGATTGTGTTATTTGAGTACCTAGGTGAACCTTTGTTAAACATATGAACATGCTACCAGAATGGAATTTTTTTCATATGTATGGGACTTACTGTAAAAGATGAAGACATACACACCACATTTTCAGATTGTGCAATTGCAGAGTTTGCTTGTGCAACACTTGACTATTCCATCCAGCAAGTACTTTGAAACTCACACTCCAGCAAGAAGGTAAAGTGATGGCTCTCTAAGTGTTCAGCAAAGCTAGGAAGAGTAAAGAATTAGATTCAAACATTTATAGGCCACACCCCTAGGGTGATATTCTAAAAACAGCTGATTTTCATTTCTCACAGCAACTATGTTGTATACATTCAGCACACACACTGCATTAGTGAATCCTGAACCACTACTTCTAAAGCAACCTTAGGCTTAGTTTCCCAGGAGCCTATGATCACAACATTTTTGGTACCCAAGCAATACAGAACCTTGTTTCATATGTGTTTATGACTAAAGACAGCTAATTTTTAACTTATTTATATTTTTAAATTATTTTCTTAAATTCATTTTAATTGGAGGATAATTGCTTTACAATGTTGTGTTGGTTTCTGCTGTACAACATGAATCAGCCGTAAGTATACATATCTCCCTCCCGCCTTCTTGAGCCTCCTTCCCACTCCCTCATCCCACCCCTCTAGGTCATCACAGAGCACTGAACTGAGCTCACTGCGTTAAATAGCAGCTTCCCAGTAGCTATTTCACACATGGTAATGTATATATGTCAACGCTACTCTCTCAATTTGTCCCACTCTCTCCTTCTCCCACTGTGTTCATAAGTCTGTTCTCTATGTTTGTGTCTCTATTCTTGCCCTGCAAATAAGTTCATCAGTACAATTTTTCTATATTCCATATATATTCATGTGTTAATATATGATATTTGGTTTTCTCTCTCTGACTTAAATAATAGACTCTAGGTTCATCCACTTCACTACAGCTGATTCAAATGCATTCCTCTTTTGACTGTGTAGTACTCCATTGTATATGTGTATCACAACATTTTTATCCATTCATTTGTCAGTGGACATCTATGTTGCTTCCATCTCCTGGCTATTGTAAATAGTGCTGCAATAAACAATGGGGTGCATGTGACATTTTGAATTATGGTTTTCTTGGGGTATGTGCCCAGGAGTGGGATTGCTGGGTCATATGGTAGCTTTGTCCTAGTTTTTTAAGGAATCTCCATACTAAGTTCTCCATAGTGGCTGTATCAATTTACATTCAACAGCTCAAGAAGTTTCCTTTTCTCCAAATCCTCTCCAGTATTTATTGTCTGTAGATTTTTTGATGATGGCCATTCTGATGGGTATGAGGTGATACCTCATTGTAGTTTTCATTTGCATTTATCTAATAATTAGTGATGTTGAGCATTTTTTTCAAGTGTTTGTTGGCCATATGTATGTCTTCTTTGGAGAAATGTCTGCTTAGGTCTTCTGGTTGTTTTATTGGGTTGTTTGGTTTTTATATACTGACATTTGATTGGCTTGTTTTACTGATACTGAGCTGCATGACCTGCCTGGAGATTAATCCTTTGTCAGTTGCTTCATTTGCAATTATTTTCTCCCTTTCATCTTATTTATAAAAGTTTTCTTTGCTGTGCAGAAGCTTTTAAGTTTAATTAGGTCCCATTTGTTTATTTTTGTTTTTATTTCCATTACTCTAAGAGGTGGGTCAAAGAGGATATTGCTGCAATTTATGCCAAAGAGTGTTTTGCTTATTATTTCCTTTAAGATTTTTATAGTTTCTGCCTTACGTTTAGATCTTTAATCCATTTGGAGTTTATTTTTGTGCACATTGTAAGAAGTGTTACAATTTTATTTTTTAAACATTGCTGTCCAGTTTTCCCAACACCACTTATTGAAGAGGCAGTCTTTTTTCCATTGTATATTCTTGCCTCCTTTGTCAAAGAGAAGGTGTCCATAGGTGTGTGGGTTTATTTCTAGGCTTTCTATCTTGTTCCATTGGTCTATACTTGTCTTTCTGTACCAGTATCATATTGTAAAGGCACTTTATTTAGTAAGCATTGCTGATCAACATTGAATTTTTGGCCAACAGCACTATAATTCATGCCTGAAGGGAACTTTTCTAATACAGTATTTTCTCTTTAGGGCACATCTTTTAAAGATTTTCTCTTTAAACCATTTTCTCTTTAAGGCTTCTGTGCTTCAGAACCCTAGATAGCACATTAGCACTTGGGGTTCATTTTAAACACTGAAGTCATCAACAACAAAGCATAAAATGCAGAAAACATGGCAGAAAATAAACTATGAAAAGGACAGTTTATAGTATGAGAATTGAAACAAGCAGAACATGACTTTGTTCAATATCAGCAGGGAATGTACTTGTCCAAAAATTCATATTTTCCATCACTCTGCACTTGTCCACCAATGATGGCAAAAGCCCCATAGCTTTTTTTTTTTTTGGTCACAATGGGTGGCATGTGGGATCTTAGTTCCATGACCAGGAATTGAACCCACGGCCCCTGCAGCAGAAGTGTGGAGTCTTAACCGCTGGACTGCCTGGGAAGTCCCAAAAGCCACATGAGTATTGATGTGGGTTTACAAATAAATTTTACCAAGTAAGCATATTCACAAAAGTAGAATGTGCAAATAGTGAGGTTTGAGTGTAGCTCAGTTCAGTTCAGTTAAGTCGTTCAGTCATGTCCGACTCTTTGAGACCCCATGGACTACAGCATGCTAGGCCTCCCTGTCCGTCACCAACTCCCGGAGTTTACTCAAACTCATGTCCATCAAGTCGGTGATGCCATCCAACTACCTCATCCTCTCGTCCCATTCTCCTCCCACATTCAATCTTTCCCAGCATCAGGGTCTTTTCCAATGAGTCATTTGTTCGCATCAGGTGGTCAAAGCATTGGAGTTTCAGCTTCAGCATCAGTCCTTCCAATAAATATTCAGGACTGATTTCGTTCAGAATGGACTGGTTGGATCTCCTTGCAGTCCAAGGGACTCTCAAGAGTCTTCTCCAACATAACAGTTCAAAAGCATCAATTCTTCGGTGCTCAGCTTTCTTTATGGTCCAACTCTCATATCCATACATGACTACTGGAAAAAACCATAGCTTTGACTAGACAGACCTTTGTTGGTAAAGTAATACTTCTGCTTTTTATATGCTGTCTAGGTTGACCATAACTTTTCTTCAAAGGAGCAAATGTCTTTTAATTCCATGGCTGCAGCCACCATCTGCAGTGATTTTGGAGCCCAAGAAAATAAAGTCTATCACTGTTTCTACTGTTTCCCCATCTATTTGCCATGAAGTGATTGGACCAGATTCCATGATCTTAGTTTTCTGAATGTTGAGTTTTAAGCTAACTTTTTCACTCTCCTCTTTCACTATCATCAAGAGGCTCTTGATGAGGTTCTTCTCTGCTTTCTGCCATAAGGGTATGTCATCTGAATATCTGAGGTTATTGGTATTTCTCCGGCCAATCTTGATTCCAGCTTATGCTTCATCCAGTCCAGATGATGTGCTCTGCATATAAGTTAAATAAGCAGAATGTACCTAACAACCAGTAAGGTAGGAGCACCGACAAATTAGAAGAAATTTAGATACTATTATTTAAGTTCCTGGGGACTCCCAATGTGCCAGAATACTTAAATTATTGAGTGCTGGATCATGGGGTCTAAGGAGAGTCCAAAGAAAAGCTGGGAGGCCAAGGGTAGCATGGGAACAACAGCTAATTTCCAATTATTACCAAAGAATTACAGCATCTTATTAAGCAGTTTGGCTGTATGACCCTTCCTAATGCCAGGCTGAAAAATCCTAAATTTTCCCCATTACTGTTTTGTAAGTCTGTTTTACCCACTTACACTGGAAATTTTATTACCTTGGCTTCAGACCAAAGCAGGGGAAAAACTTAATTGTATCTGAAGAAGGGGGAAATCTCCTGGCAAACAAGTTGAATAGCAATCTGTTGGCTACTGTCAAACTGATTATATTTCAAGTGGCACCACTCTCAATATTTGTGACCAAGAGCTGAGGCTGCTCTGCAAGAAATCTTAGTGCTGTCCAAGTTTGCAGAAAACCAGTTCATAATATTATAACAAGAGTCCACAGGGAAGAAGAAGAGGAGCAATCTATCAGTGTGCTTCAGTGATTTGATTATGGAGATGGAAGGAGTCACAGTCTGGCCCTGTCTCCAAGCCCTCCAAGGTACAATCTATCTGGAGCAGTGATTCACAAATTAATGTGCATGCAGATCTCCTAGGAATCCTCTTTGTGCTCAGTCACTCAGTCATGTCTGACTCTTTGTGACCCCATGGACCATAACCCCCCAGGCTCCTCTGTCCATGAGGATTTTCCAAATAAGAATACTGGAGTGGGTTGCCATGCCCTCCTCCAGAGGATTTTCCCAACCCAGGGTTCAAACCCAGGTCTCCAGCATTGCACACAGATTCTTTACCATGTGAGTGACCAGGTAAGCCCATAAAAAGCAAATAGCTACAGGTAATTATCAGTTCAGTCAGTTCAGTCTCTCAATTGTGTCTAAATCTGCCACACCATGGACTGCAGTATGCCAGGCTTCCCTGTCCATCACCAACTCCCAGAGCTTCCTCAAACTAATGTCCATCGAGTCAGTGATGCCATCCAACCATCTCAACCTTAGTCATCCCCTTTTCCTGCCTTCAATCTTTCTCACCATCAGGGTCTTTTCCAAGGAGTCAGTTCTTTGCATCAGGTGGCCAAAGTATTGGAGTTTCAGTTTCTGCATCAGTCCTTCCAATGAATATTCAGGACTGAATTCTTTTAGGATGGACTAGTTGGATCTCCTTGCAGTCCAAGGGACTCTCAAGAGTCTTCTCCAATATAACAGTTCAAAAGCATCAATTCTTCAGTGCTCAGCTTTCTTTATGGTCCAACTCTCATATCTATACATGACTACTGGAAACACCACAGATTTGACTAGACAGACCTTTGTTGGCAAAGTAATGCCTCTGCTTTTTACTATGATAAAAAGGTTAGCATAGTAGGTTGGTCACAGCTTTTCTTCCAAGGAGCAAGCATCCTTTAATTTCATGGCTGCAGTCACCATCTGCAGTGATTTTGGAGCCCAAGAAAATAAAGTCTGTCACTGTTTCTACTGTTTCCCCATCTATTTGCCATGAAGTGATGGGACCAGATGCCATGATCTTAGTTTTCTGAATGTTGAGTTTTAAGTTAACTTTTTCACTCTCCTGTTTGACTTTCATCAAGAGGCTCTTTAGTTCTTCTCCGTTTTCTGCCATAAGGGTATGTCATCTGCATATCTGAGGTTATTGATATTTCTCGCAGCAATCTTGATTCCAGCTTGTCATTCATTCAGCCCAGCATTTTGCATGATGTACTCTGCATATAAGTTAAATAAGCAAGGTGACAATATACAGTCTTGACATATTCCTTTCCCAATTTGGAACCAGCCCATTGTTCCACATCCGGTTTTAATTGTGGCTTCTTGACCTGAATACAGATTTCTTAGGAGGCAGGTAAGATGGTCTAGTATTCCCATCTCTTGGAGAATTTTCCACAGTTTATTGTGATCCACACAGTCCAAGGCTTTGGCATAGTCAGTAAAGCAGAAGCAGGTGTTTTTCTGGAATTCATTGCTTTTTTGATGATCCAAAAGATGTTGACAATTTGATCTCTGGTTCCTCTGCCTTTTCTAAGTCCAGCTTGAACATCTGGAAGTTCTCAGTTCACATATTGTTGAAGCCTAGCTTGGAGAATTTTGAGCATTACTTTGCTAGCATGTGAGATGAGCACAAGTGTGTGACTGAACATTCTTTGGCATGTTTGAGATTGGAATGAAAACTGACCTTTTCCAGTCCTGTGGCCACTGCTGGGTTTTCCAAATTTGCTGGCATATTGAGTGCAGCACTTTCACAGCATCATCTTTTACGACTTGAAACAGCTCAGCTGGAATTCCATCACCTCCACTAGCTTTGTTCTTAATGATAATTCCTAAAGTCCACTTGACTTTGCATTCCAGGATACCTGGCTCTAGGTGAGTGATAAAACCTTCATAGTTATCTGGGTCATTAAGATCTTTTTTGTATAGTTTTTCTGTGTATTCTTGCAACTTCTTCTTAATATTTCTGCTTCTGCTGCATCCGTATAGTTTCTGTCCTTTATTATGCCCATCTTTGCATGAAATATTCCCTTGTCTCTAATTTTCTTGAAGAGATCTCTAGTCTTTCCCATTCTATTGTTTTTCTCTAATTCTTTGCATTGACCACTGAGGAAGGCTTTCTTATCTCTCCTTGCTATTCTTTGGAACTCTGCATTCAGATAGGTATATCTTTCCTTTTCTCCTTTGCCTATAACTTCTCTTCTTTTCTGTTATTTGTGAGCCCTCCTCAGACAACCATTTTGCTGTTTTGCATTTCTTTTTCTTGGGGATAGTTTTAATCACTGCCTCCTGTACAATGTCGTGAACCTCCATCTATAGTTCTCCAAGACTCTAATCCCTTGAATCTATTTGTCACTTCCACTGTATAATTGTAAGGGATTTAATTTAGGTGATATCTAAATGTCTAGTGGTTTTCCCTGTTATGTTCAATTTAGGTCTGAATTTGGCAATAAGGAGTTAATGATCTGAGCCACAGTCAGCTCTTGGTCTTGTTTTTGTTGACTGTATAGAGCTTCTCCATCTTTGGCTGAAAAGAATATAATCAACCTGATTTCAGTGTTGATCATATGGTAACGTCCATGTGTAGTGTTGTCTGTTGTGTTTCTGGAAGAAAGTGTTTATTATGAGCAGTACGTTCTCTTGGCAAAACTCTGTTAGCTTTTCCCTGCTTCTTTTTGTACTCTAAGGCCAAACTTGCCTCTTACTCCAGGTATCTCTTTCCTTCCTACTTTTGCATTCCAGTCCCCTGTGATGAAAAGGAAATCTTTTTTTGACATTAGTTCTAGAAGGTTTTGTAGGTCATCCTAGAACCATTCAACTTCAGCATATCAGCATTAGTGGTTGAGACACAGACTTGGATTACCATGATAAGAATGGTTTGCCTTGGAAACAAACAGAGATCATTCTGTGATTTTTGAGATTGCACCCAAGTACTGCATTTCAGACTCTTCTGTTGACTATGAGGGCTACTCCAAGAATATAAGGGATTCTTGCCTACAGTAGTAGATATAATGGTCACCTGAATTAAATTTGCCCATTCTAGTCCATTAGTTCACTGATTCCTAAAGTGTTGATGTTCACTCTTGCCATCTCCTGTTTGACCACTTCCAATTTACCTTGATTCATGGAACTAACATTCCCGGTTCTTATGCAGCATTATGCTTTATAGCATCAGACTCTACTTCCATCACCAGTCACATCCACAGCTGGGTGTTGTTTTTGCTTTGACTCCATCTCTTCATTCTTTCTGGAGTTATTTCTCCACTCTAGTAGCATTTTGGGCACCTACTAATCTGGGGAGTTCATCTTACAGCGTCATATCTTTTTGCCTTTTCATACTGTTCATGGGGTTCTCAAGGCAAGAATGCTGAAGTGGTTTGCCACGCCTTTCTCCAGTGGACCACGTTTTGTCAGAACTCTCCACCATGACTCATCCTTCTTGGATGACCCTACACAGTATGGCTCATAGCTTCACTGGGTTAAACAAGGCTCTGATCCATGTGATCAGTTTGGTTAATTTTCTGTAATTGTGGTTCTCATTCTGTCTTCCCTCTGATGAATGAGGATAAGAGGCTTGTGGAAGCTCCCTTATGGGAGAGACTGACTCTGGGGGAAACTGGGTCTTGTTCTGATGGGCATGGCCATGCTCAGTAAATCTCAAATCCAATTTTCTGTTGATGGGCAGGGCTGTGTCCCCTCCCTGTTGTTTGGCCTGAGACCAAACTGTGGACCCAAGGCTCTACTGGAGACTCCTGGACACTCACAGGCAAGTCTGGCTCAGTTTCCCACTGGCGTCCAAATTCAGATTCCTAATAGGATTACAAGAGAGGTTAAAACATATTTGTATTTAATTGCCATACTCAAATTCAGATTTTGCCAATGGTTGAACTAAACTGTGGTAGCTCCCCTTAAAGAATATATCCGCAATAGAATCTTCTGTGTGGTTACTCATTCAGTAGTAAGGGGTGCAAAGTGTAGATAGATGGGAAAACAGCTTGTGAAAGATTTATCAAAGCCAGTCTCTGTCTTTCTAAAGAAGGCTTCTCTGTCATGGGAGACTCATATTGCATTAGCACTTCTCTTCAGTGTCATGAACTTTGCTCAAAATCAACATTTTTTTCTTTAATTGCCTATACTTTTTTTCCCCACACATACTTAATTCTCCTTCAATCCACACATAATATGAAGATGTGAGGAACCTCCTCTGGGAGACATTTGTTTAAAGTTCAGAGGAAAATGCCCTCCTGGCTAATATGACTGAAACTCCCTGCCTAAGAAAGGCAGTGGTCTATGAGCAAAAATTCATAGACTTTGGAATCAGAGTGACCTGGGTTTCAAGTGCTGGTTCTGCTGCTAACTACTTGTGTAATTTTGAACAAATTATTTAACCCCTCTGAGCCTTCTTTCATCATTTGTAAAATATGGATATAAATCCTACCTCTTGGGATTATTGTGAGGATTCAATCAGACATACAAAAAAGTCCCTCGAACATGAAAGGCATTTAGCATTTCCTCTAACTTTTTAAATGAGAAAGACCTATGGTAAGAAAAAAAAAGAAAGAAAAATGTGTCTACCATGTGATACATCATTACCTATGGTGGGAAGTCGTTTTTACACAGTACATTTTATCGTCTCTAGGGTGTGACTTAGTCTTGTCAACTACTGCCAAGAAAAATGGAAGCCTTTGTCATCTACCACATAGCTCAGCTGACTTATACGAGTTCTTATCCTGGACCCCCTACTACAGAGCCTGCTTGAATGAGTGACAGTTACACTGACACCTGGAGTGAAAGTGAAAGTCACAGCTGTGTCTGACTCTTTGCGACCCCTTAGACTATACACGTCATGGAATTCTCCAGGCCAGAATACTGGAGTGGGTAGCCTTTCCTTTCTCCAGGGGATCTTCCCAACCCAGGGATCGAACCCAAGTCTCCTGCATTGCAGGTGGATTCTTTACCAGCTGAGCCACCAGGGAAGCCCAAGAATACTGGAGAGGGTAGCCTATCCCTTCTCCAGGGGATCTTCCCGACCCAGGAATTGAACTGGGGCCTCCTGCATTGCAGGCAGTTTCTTTACCAGCCGAGCTATGAGGGAACACCCAGAGAGCTGATGTCAAATTTCCCCTGTTCTTCTTTGGTCACTCAACCAAATCAGCTCATCAACAAGTGTTGTTGTTCAGTTGCTAAGTTGTATTTGACTCTTTGTGACTCCGTGGGCTGCAGCACGCCAGGCTTCCCTGTCCTTCACTATCTCCTGGAGTTTGCTCAAACTCATGTTATTGGGTCCGTGATGCCACCCAACCATCTCATCCTCTACCGCCCCCTTCTCCAACCCATATAAAACAAGCCCATATGATGTCCAATCTAAAACCACAGTCGTGCTCAAAGAAATAAAGTGCAGCTTGTTAGGTAGTTAGAATAGGAAAAAGGAGTCCAAAGTGGCGGTGGCTAAAAGACAAAGAAAGGGAAAAGCCCTCGAACATGGAACAAAAGAAAATCCTCAGACTGGAGTGAGAACCAAAAGGCTGTTGCTGAGCCGTGAACATCACTGGGATTCCTTGCCTCTGGAGGAAAGGAATTCAATCTGAGGCCAGTGACAAGGTTTGATTGCTCAGAGCTTTTGTGTAATAAAGTTTTATTAAAGTATAAAAGAGATAGAGAGAGCTTCTGACATAGACATCAGAAGGGAGCTGAAAGAGTGCCCCCAAGCTTGTCTTTAGCAGGAAGTTACATACTTATTAGCAGCCTGCTAATTAGAGAAAGGAAATGTCTCAAAACTCAGAGAGTGGCACCATGTCCCTCACTCACAACATGCATTTTGAGATAACATTGGCACAAGGTAAGTCACCCCAGGCCATAAAACGATTGACGTGAATCTTGAAGAAAAGGAGGTTTCCAAGCAAATACATAGTCTCATTAACATAGCTTAGAACATTTGCATGAGTAAAACATACTGGTTTGTTGAGTAAAACATACTGGTTTGTCAAGTCTGTTCTGAGTCTTAGGTGAACCGACTTGAAGGAAGAGTCTAGGGTAAATACATAGTTCATTAACATAGCTTAAGAAAAACATTTCCACAAGAAAAACACATTGGTTAGCTCAAGGTTTGAGAAAAGTTAAGCTTAGCTGAAACCAGATGTCATCATGGCAACACAGAATTTTAAAAGAAACTCCTCTTAATTTTGTATACAGAAGGGAAAAAATCTGACACTTGTCATTTGTTTCCTCCTGCTGCTTAAAAGCAGAGAAGGCAATGGCACCCCGTTCCAGGACTCTTGCCTGGAAAATCCCATGGACGGAGGAGCCTTGTAGGCTGCAATCCATGGGGTCGCTAAGAGTCTGACACGACTGAGTGACTTCACTTTCACTTTTCACTTTCATGCATTGGAGAAAGAAATGGCAACACACTCCAGTGTTCTTGCTTGGAGAATCCCAGGGACAGCAGAGCCTGGTGGGCTGCCGTCTATGGGGTCGCACAGAGTCGGACACGACTGAAGCGACTTAGCAGCAGCAGTAGCTGCTGCTGCTTAAAAGAGAGAGAAAACGTCTGACTCTTGCAGCTTACTTCCTCCATTTGGGGGCCTCCAGCCTTCCTGCCTGTTAGCCTCTCAGAACTTCAGGTGAGACAAACACGCCCCCTTCTTGGTTAGCCCAATTTGCATAGTGCAGAATCGGGGGGAGGAGACAAAATGTATAAAAAGAGGAAGCTAAAACGGATTGAGGCCTCTCCTTTGGGGTCAGCCCGCCCTCATGCCTCAAGGGTGTACTTTCCTTCGCTTGCCAAATTAAACTCTGAACTGCAAACAAATTGTAACACTGGTACACCATTTCAAATCTTTGCTGCGGCAAGACAGAACTGAGGAAATAACACACTCTCCCGACAAGCAGAAAACATAAAATGGGAGAATCAAACATTTTCCGCTCTTCTCTAGATCATCTCCCCTCTACAGCTACTCATAAGCTACACTCTGCTGTCAGAAAGCCACATTTCTGAGTGTTCAAAGAGACCTCCCTAATGTCCTCATCCTTATTACTATCTGAAGTCATATCATAGATTTATGTTTATCTGAGTATTGTCTGATTCTTCTGTTGCAGGAAAGGGGACCCCTTCCAGGGCCCGAAACTGGGCTCTTGCCTAACACTCGGAAATGAATTGTCCGAGGAGACACATGTGCTGACAAAGCAAGAGATTTTATTGGGAAGGGCACCCAGGTGGAGAGCAGGAGGGTAAAGGAACCCAGGAGAACTGCTCTGCCAAGTGGCTCGCAGTCTTGGGTTTTATGGAGATGGGATTAGTTTCCGGGTGGTCTTTGGCCAATCATTCAAATTCAGAGTCTTTCCTGGTGGCGCACGCATCGCTCAGCCAAGATGGATGCTAGCGAGAGGGATCCTGGGAAGTGGACGGACAGGCAGTGTCTCCTCTCGACCTTTCCCGAACTCTTCCGGTTGGTGGTGGCTTATTAGTTCCGTATTCCTTATCAGGATCTCCTGTCATAAAACAACTCATGCAAATGGTTACTATGGTGCCTGGCCAGGGTGGGCGGTTTCAATCAGTGTGCTTCGGCTAACACTTCCACTCATAGGAAAGCTCTCTTGGAAGGCCAAGGGTTTCTCTGTTACACTGTTATTATTATAACTCACTGCTGTATCCCTAGTACTTAAAACTCCTGAGAAACACAGCAGATGCTCAACAAATATTTGAACAAATATTTACGAATGTCAAAAGATTAATTGTCTAAGATAATGTGCTCCGTCACTCAGTCATGTCCAACTCTGCAGCTCCATAGACTATAAGCCACCAGGCTCCTCTGTCCATGGAATTTTCCAGGCAAGAACACTGGAGAGGTTGCCACTTCCTACTCCAGGGGATCTTCCCCATGCAGGAATTAAACCCCCATCTCTTGCATCTCCTGCATTGGCAGGTGGATTCATTACCACTACCGCCACCTGGGAAGCCCTGTCTAAGATAATAGTACATATTATTTATGTCATTTATCGAGTCTGATCCTCCAAAATTCTGCACTATCATCATCACCATCATTTTGTAGTTAAAGAAACTAAGTTTTCACAAGCTCAGTGAACTTGCCTAGAGGCACACAGGGTGTTTGTAGTGGCATGGGAGTCAAATCTACACCTATGCCCTTAGGCCCTATACCACTTTGCTCTCTGGAGAGTTGGAAAATGGACCAGTGAGTAGAATAATGGGCCTCTAAATTCACTGCCGACTCCGTGGCAGTGGGAAAACACTGAGATTATACAACGTTGTCAAAAGGTAAAACATTTTAACTATTAAGAAGTAAGTTTGGCAACCCCTCACTGGAGCCTCTCAGTAGAAAATGGGTAAGTAACTCAAGTAAGTCAAGTAGCAGGACAAGGAGCAAACATGCTCTACAAAGGGCAGTGTTCTTTAACTCTACCACCAAAGCCAGAACAGATTGATCTTATAAAGGTCCATTTGAGAACACATTTGAGAAGCATCCTTTCTCCAAACCACCCTGTTCTATTCCTGTCTAACCCCCACACAGCCTATTTATTGCTCAGAAAAGTGAGTTCATGTTGATAACAGACAGAGTGGAGAGCAAACAATGGTCTGTGTGAAGATAAGAAGCAAGTGGATGAGCCCAGGGAAAGGCTTGCAGTGTTGTGAAGAAGGTAACTCCAAGTTCTAGGGTAGATTTGCTTAAGAGTGACCATGAGGTTTTAGAGAATAAGTGAAGACTGATGAGTGTGTGGATGTACACACACACAGACACACAGAGGGAGAGAATTCCTCTCTTTCTGAGCACTTCCTGCCTACCACATGTTAAATAGTCATTAGTTTATGTGATCTCACTTGCCTCACTCTGAACTACTTCCCAAAAGTGAATGTGCTTCGTCTATATCACCAGCATAGACCAAAGTGTTCAGTATTGTTGATATTCCAAAAAATGTTGATTAAATAAATGCATGATAGAAAACAAAATTATTTTTTTGCTAATTGAAATTGTAAAAATGACTTCCCACAATAGGTAATGATGTACCACAGACAGATGCTTTTTTCCTTCATTTTTTGCTATAGGTCTTTTTGATTTAAAAAGTTAAAGGAAATGTTGATTAAGTGCCTTTCCTGTTCAATGTACTTTATATGTCTTATGTTATTTTTATGGCATAAGTATAGAGTAGACAGTTCATATAGACATGTTCCAAGCAGTTACAGCTGTAACTGTAAAAGGGAAGCTGCAATTTTTAAACTATAAAGTCTAACAACACATATGGAAAGCCTATGTAAGTAAAATTATTTTAAAAATATGTCACTACTTTAAATTTCTGGCTCATGCATACCGTTTTTATTATTGTGTGTCAGTCACTCAGTTGTGTCCAACTCTGCAATCCCATGGACTGTAGCCCACCAGGCTCCTCTGTCCAAGGATTCTCCAGGCAAGATTACTGGAGTGGGTTGCCATTTGCTTCTCCACGGGACCTTCCCGACCCAGGGACTGAAACCACATCTCTTTCATTGCAGGTGGGTTCTTTACTGTCTGAGCCACCAGGGAAGTTCCCTCAATTTTCAGATATTATAAAAATTCAGCTGTTGTTGGGGAGGAACCTGAGGCACACTGACCCCCCACCCAAGGCCTCTATTTGCCAGTTCAAGGTCTAGAGCACATCCTCCTGCTGTCCACCCTCAGTGGAATGAGCTGTATGGTCTCGGGAGCCCATCTGGTGGCCTGTGTCACCACAGGAGAGGCTGGCCAGGGTCAAGGGCTGTGAATGGGGGAGCAGAGGGAGGGGTGTGGTTGGAGGAGTAGTTACTGTGTGTGTGCATGGGGGGTGGTCAGCACTGAATAGGGAACCCCAGCTGGGGTTCCATAATGATGTCAATGGGCGACAGGCAGAGCCCTCTGCTGTCCGGATGGGGAAACTGAGGTGGAGATTCCTCCAATCTTTGAGAGGGGAGGGGCCTGCTGTCAGCTACTGAGGTTCATTCATCTTTCCCAAGAAGGCACCTCGGCCCAGGAATTGCAGTGTCTTGTCAAAGAGCCACTCAGTGAGACACAAAGAGGGACAGTAGCTGGGTCACCTGGCTGCACAGACCCCCTTCACTTCCTACCACGTTGAGGGGCACTCTCCCCCACTTCAACTGCCGGGAGAAGGAGTGTCCAGCTCAAGTGCCTGCCTTCCTGCCCCCTTTCCCCTGCTCAGGTGCCTGAGAAAGGCTCATTTTTAGCACCTGGCCTCTTTTCCCTGCCTGGAGGGAGCCCAGGGGACAGAGTAGGGAAGAAAGTCGCCAAGGGGGACAGGAAGATCTGGAAGTGGGGCCCCAGGGGATATCCGATTGTTCTGTTCTGCCCACTCCAAGGGGGCCCAGGCATAGCGAGGAGCCCTTAGCCACGCTGCAGCATGAAGATGAAGAGTGCTTTCCTGATCCTGAAGCTGGTAGTCCAGCTCACCCAGCAGTTCTCAGTCAGCATCGTTAATCAGCACCAGAATCTCTGGCCACATGCTGTCTCCTTATATGAACAGCTCTGGCAGTGTTAATTTCATTATTAACTAATTATTATTATTATTGGTTGCACTGGATCTTTGTTGGTGCATGTGGGCTTTCTGCAGTTGCAGAGAGTGGTGGGGGATACTCTGTAGCTATGGTACCCAGACTTCTCATTGAGGTGGTATCTCTCATGGAGCACAGGCTCTAGGCACATGGACTTCAGTAATTGTGATGCAGAGCTTAGTTGCTCTATGCTGTGGAGTCTTCCTGGACCAGTGATTGAACCCTCATCCCCTGCTTTCACAAGTAGATTCTCTTCCACTGTACCACCAAGGAAGTCCATCACACATACCTTTTAGCAAAGATATGGCAAATGGTTAAAAATATCAATTTAATATTCAGGAAACACTGGATTTAACTTGACCCTTATCCTGTATCCTGAGAATACCTGTTAACCTCCAAACTCTTCTTTCTTCCTCTGCACATTGCAGCTACCTTTCTGTTGAAGGAGGTTATCAAATGGACATGACCTCTGATTGATCCACAAGCTGGACCTGAACAGTCAGAGTCTCCTCCCCTGCTCCCCTGTCCTTGGAATATAGGTTGTGCCCATTACTTCCATAGTGGGAGTAATCTTCAAGGATGTAGCCTTGAGAAAGTAATGTGTTACTGAGATCATCTATACTGAATACAGAAGTGAATCCTACTAAGGTCAACATGTAAACTTTTAAGATTCTAGTGAGTTGTCACAGAGATCTGCTAGTCTTGCAGCCAACCAAAACAAGCCTCTCAGTGAGTTCCTTTGGTGATTAAACCTGTCATTTACCAATCTGAACTAGGAGCCTCTTTCCTCTTCTCTCCTTGCCCTCTGTGTATCAGATTTCACCAAGGGAACTCCCAAGGTTATGAATAAACACTTTTAGGGTTATTGTTGTGTGATGCGGTGCCCTGTCACAGGGTCTGACATTAGAAAGCATTCAGAAAATGTCATATATTTCCCCTAGAAAGGGCTTTCACCTAATTGTGTGAGTATAACCACCTTCCAATGGGCCTTGTTGGAGCTCTGGTAAGTAACTGACTATTTTCCAAGGTTAGAAAGGTTGGAAGACAAAAAATAACGTATATTAAATTTATATACTTTACATAATAGTCAAAGCTATGGTTTTTCCAGTAGTCATGTACAGATGTGAGAGTTAGACCATTAAGAAGGCTGAGCACCAGTCTTTGTCAATCACAGTGGTCCTACACAGTACCAGCGATTTGTTTAAGTATGGTGTTCTGATGTTACTTAAGTCAGTAGAATGTGAGGTGAAAGTTTTATTTACAGATTGAGTCATGCAAATGAAATATCCATTCTTTTTCTGCATCTGGCTGTTTCCAACTGCATGCCTTAGTATTATAGCAGTATGTATAGATAAAGCAACTATGTCTACAATAATAGCAACCATATTGACCATGAATAGAGCTAATCTAGAGGAGATAAAAAGGGAAAGAAATAACTTAGACTCTTGATGACATCCTTGAGCCCTAAATTAACCAACCACAAAATGTTCTACCTCTGCACTACTCATTACAAAAATTGAAATGGTTCTTCAGCAACACATAGCCCAAAGCTTTTTCATATGTGGCCTCAATAATAGCAAAAATATTCATCCAATTTCTCAAGCCTAATACCTAGGAGTATTCCTTGATTTCCCCATCCCCATCATATTGTTATGAAGCCCAAGCTCATGCTGCTGGCTACATGGTCGGCCAATAAATTGAGGGATGAGTTGTTGGGACAAGGAATAGTGACTTTATTTGGAAAACCAGCAAACTGAGAAGATGGTGGACTAGTGTTCCAAAGAACCATCTTACTCAAGCTTCTTTTATACTAAAAGGAGAACAGGTAAAGTCGTGCTCCCAGCCAGATTCTGAGGGGCTGTGTTAATTTCTCTTGTCCTACAGCCATTCACAGTTGGGCTGGTCAGGATGTTTCCTGTGAGCTGAGCAAAGATATTTTAGCTTAACACTCAGTACTTGGGTGGCAGGGTGCTCAGAGATGGGCCTATGTATTAGTTCATAGGCAAAGTCCCTTTAGTGATTAACTTGTAATAGGATACAAAGTTTCTTTCCTATTACAAACATACTTTCCATCTTTCCACCTCCCTACATCTACCTTGATCCACGTCATCTCTCTCCTGGGTCAGAGCCATACCTCCTGACTCATCTCTTTGCTCGTCTATTTCTTGACAAGTTGTTGTTGTTGTCCAGTCACTAAGTTGTGTCTGACTTTTTCTGACCCCATTGACTGCAGCAGCTCAAATGTCCTCCACTATCTCCCAGAGTTTGCTCAAATTCATGTCCATTGAGTCAGTGATGCTATCTAACCATCACATCCTCTGCTGCCCCCTTCTCCTTTTGCCTTCAGTCTTTGCCAGAATCAGGGTCTTTCTTGACAAGTAGCCACAGTGATTTTTAACACAACAGTCCCTTGATGAAAATTCCTCATTTGTCTTCTTATCACATTTAAAGTAAATCTAAACTCTACCAGTGCAAACAAGGCCCTGTGGGATTTGGCCACTTCTCCCCTCTCTGACCTCATCTCCTCCGCTCTTGCCAATGTTACCTAATTTCCAGCCACACTGGCCTTTGATAGAACAGCCTTGTTCTCAATTTAGGTTTACTCTGCCCAGTCATTTCTGCTCCAGATATTTTCAGAGCTCAGACCTTCACTTCAGTCAGTCTCACCTGGAATATCACCTCAGAGATCACCCTCTCTGACCACCCATGTAGTGTAACCCCACCCACAGAGTCTCTCACTCTTTTATTATTTTATTTTATTGTGCTTATGGTATTTATTGCTACTTAAAATTATCCTTTTTTTTTTTTATTCATTTACTTGTTTATCCTTGCAAACAAAGCTTTATGAAAGAAGAAACTAATTAGATCTGTTAGCTCTAGCATTCTAAGAAATTAGAACAGTGCCTAACACCTTCAAATAACCAATTAATATTTGTTTGAATGAATATGAATTGATAGGCTTATACCCAAAACCAGACCAGTTAGATTTTTCCCCAGGATTTTTGAAATGGAGTTGGAGAATAAGTGTTCTTTCTTCTTGGATGCAACTTTGGTTCTAGTTTCAATCAAGGTGGGAGTGAATGTGTAGTTTGAGAAACTGAGGCCACAATGGAGCAAGAAGGAGAAAGAAGAATGAATTGGATGGACCCCAGTGGCTCAAGTCCTAAGGACTCATTGATCTTTACCCTACCCTTTGTTCAGTTACAAGAGACAAAAATTATTTTCCTGATGAAGATGAGCTAAATTAGATTTCTGTCACTTGCCACCAGAAGAATCCTAAGTAATAAAGTGGACAAGAGGCTTCAGAGAGGGCACCAAGTGCCCTCTCAGGGGAAGTACAGCATCAGGCCTTCAGGGGAAAACCTGAGCTGGAGACAGAGACCTAGCCTGAGGCCCTCCTCTTCTTCCCATCAACACCAAGCAAATGAGAACCTCCCTTCACTGTCTAGAAAAATAGAGGTAGCAAATGCATGGAGCATGCATGGAGGTGTGATGCTCAGACCTGCCTTCAAGAACAAATTTGCTAGTAAGTTCCAAGGAGTGCCATTAGCTAACAGCCTCGAGTCACAGTGCCTTTTGGGATCCACTGTAGTATTTGAACTGAGGCCACATTCTTCTCTGGCAGCCTCCAGACAATGACTAAGGTGGTATGTTTCAGGATTTCAGGATTCCTGTACTGCATTGAAGTCCCGACTTTGCACACTGAGGCTGCCTCAGGATTTCCCCACAATCTGAGGCTTTTTCTACCTAGTCCTCCTTCCATCTATATCTCCTTTTCCCAAGTATCAGACCAGATCACGGTCTGAAGGATCTTCTTGCCTACTCCTTCTCCCTTTCCTCTTTGACAGGCACTAGTGGTAAAGAATCCACCTACCATGTAGGAGACGCAGGCGAACAGGAGATGCCATTTGATCCTTGAGTCAGGAAGATCTCCTGGAGGGAGAAATGGTGACCCACTCCAGTATTCTCATGGGGAAAATCCCATGGACAGAAGAATCTGGCGGTCTCAAAGAGTCAGACATGACTAAGCAACTGAGCATCATTATCTGCAGTAAAGAGCTAGTGCTTCCAACTCTGTCTTGGCATCTGCTCCCTGGAGGACCTAACCAACACACTGACCAGGAGCAGGACCAGGCTAACGGCGTTTCTGCTGTCTGACTGCCAGTATAGGGAAGAGAGCATGAGACACAAGTAGAATGGAAGAAAGGAGGCTGCTGGGATGGCCACGCTTTGTGGTTTCAGGGCAACAACTTGTCTGTGCTTGGTGGGCAGCTGAGACCCTCTGTTGAAGGAAGAACGGAGGGAAAATCTGCAGGAGGCCATCAATAGCAGCAGTGGTAGAATAAAACAGAGGTGGGTACCATCTCCCTAGATCTTTCCTCCTCCTCTCTTTTTGGGGCTTCATATGAACAGTCATATATTAGATGTTTTTAACTCTGGATTCCTGCATTTTGCTTGTAACACTTTCCTTTAACTACCACACCGATTCTCTTACTGCCGGCTATAAGTGCACAAGGCTCTGGGCATTTCCTGAAAAGGAGAGAATTCTCTTTCATTGAAAGAGTATGTTCTGTCTTTCAAAGATCACAGATACTCCTCTTCGGAAGCTGCCTCAGGCAGCTGGAAGACTGCCTTGTCCAGAGCTAGCCTTTCCAACCCAGCACATCATGATACAGCTTTCACACTACAGCATCAGATTTGTCTCCTTAGTTTCTGCTTCCATATATCCGTGTTCACTACCATGTGAATTTTCTCTTTGTTTGATGAAATGAAGATTTTGAAGTTAGATGGATGTGAGTTCATATTCTCACACTGTACTTTTTAGCTATCTGCCTTTCTGTCATATTGTGGGGA
Source organism: Dama dama (assembly GCF_033118175.1). NCBI lineage: Eukaryota > Metazoa > Chordata > Mammalia > Artiodactyla > Cervidae > Dama > Dama dama. The sequence goes on from NC_083699.1 coordinate 80,439,329, forward strand.
TTACTTGAAATAAGATGCACCACGCAAAGTTCAGAGCATACAATAGGCACTCCATAAATATGAATACCTTCTCTTCTTCTCCATCCCTCTAAGAAACTCCTGTGTCTAACATCTCGTGTTCATCCTTTCATGTTGACTTCAGAATTCCCATTCTTTACCCTTCTGGGTGAACTCTTTGCACAACTGCCCCCACCCACCTGTCTGCCACCCACACTTTCCTGTAACTACACCCATCACTGAGTTTTACCTTGCCAAACCTGCCTCTCAGCCAGGATGTTCCATATTCCTCCCCCTCCAGAATGAGGAAATTATAATGACACCATAATCAACAATGCAGTACTAATGAGATGGTGGACTCAGTGGTGTGCTCGAACCAACTTATACGTTTTGCAAGAGCCAGTTGTTAAGTTTTCAGGACTTTCACAAGCTGTTTGCTAAACATAGTCATTATTCAAAATTAAGCTATATATTCTGTCTGCCTCTCTCTCCCTCCCTCTTTGCTTCTCTTTTCTCTCTATGCCTTTCTTTCCTTCACTCTCTCCCTCCTTCTTTCTCTTCTCTTCCCTATTCCTTCCTCTCTCTTCTCTCTCTCTTTCTCTTTCTGGCTCTGCCTCTCTCTGTGTATCTCTATCTTTCCCTCCCTTACTCCCTAAAAAGAAATGTAAAATTAAATAAATTATGATAAAAACAAAGATAATAAACACTCAAAATTCATCACTTCCAAATTATTTTACTACACTGTATTATCTGTTCCCTTGAGGTGATCGATATGTATGATGGAGATACTCTATATAATAGTAAATAATGGTGTGCTCATCTCTTCCCAGTTCTATGGTTAGTGACTTCATGTTAGTAGCTTGAAAGTACCTATGGTAAGAATATTTACACCATGGAAATTGGCAAATGCTACAGATCAGAATTTTTTTCAGAGTGGCTGTTAAACCTTTACAACACACCATTCAGTGGATTATTTTGAATGTGGTCCAATAGTAATCACTAAATTTATGAAAATACCTAGACACTAGTTAAGCTTTAGCAAGATTATTTACCTTCAAAATATCCTGATCCATCTCCTTGCAGTTCCCCATAATGTAGCATGATATATCTTTCCTCCATGTCTTTTCTATTGACCTAAATACTAGACTAACAGATGATTAAGTCAATGTTCCTCTTCTTAGCAAGCATAATATTCTGTGCTTGTTTCTCTGGGTTCAATACATTTTGAGTGTTTGCCTTTGCCCATAATATAGAATGTACCTTAGGAAAGTCATACTTGATATTCTAGGGTCTGTTCATGCTATCAAGATCTTCAACACATTTTTAATCACTAGCTTGCCTGTAGCAACATTTCTCAAATATTTGGTCTCAGGACCCCTTTAAGACTCTTAAAAACAGTTAACAGCTGTTGTTTATCTGGGTTATATCTATTGATATTTACTGCATCCAAAATTAATACTGAGGGTATTTTTTTTTTCATTTATTTTTATTAGTTGGAGGCTAGTTACTTTACAATATTGTAGTGGTTTTTGCCATACATTGACATGAATCAGCCAAGGATTTACATGTGTTCCCCATCCCGATCCCTCCTCCCACCTCCCTCCCCATCCCATCCACACAAGATACACAGGCACACATTCAACTTGCTGTCAAGACAATGATGTCATCACATGCTATCTAGCCTTAGGAAAACTCCAAGGAATACTCATGAGAGAATGAGAGTGAAAAGGAAAATAATATCTTAGTATTGTCATAAAAATAATTTTGACTTCATGGACCCACAAAATAGATCTCAGCAATCTTCTTAAAGGATCTTGGGGACTCATAGAAAGAGCTCAGAGCCCCCACCCCACACTGTGAGAACCACTGTTTTATAGTAATTCTTCATCTGAACCAACTGATCAGATAAAAGTACCCTGTTTGGGGTTGAGTTCTGTAGATTTGTCAGAAAGGATTATGATTTAGGATTAAACATAGTAACTATGGCCCTTGTAACTATGAGATCTTTAAGAAGAAGTAGACTTGGCTACCATTTTTTTGTGAATCATTGTTTTGTAACATGGTACCAAACACATTAATCACATATATAATTTTGATAGAACTTCTCTAAGCTAAGGTATTTTTATTTTTGTTTTAGAATACTTCCATTTTTAAAATGTTAATTGAAGAATAGTTGTTGTACAATATTATATAATTTACACGTGTATAGTGATTCACAACTTTTAAAGTTTATACTCTGTTTATATAGTTATTTTAAAATATTGGCTATATTCCATATTTTGTACAACATATCCTTATAGCTTATTTTGTACAGAATAGTTTGTACTAAGGTATTTTTAATACAGATAAATAGTATTTTTGAGCAAGTGACATTTGGCATTACTTTATGATCCTTTATATTACTTTTCCATAAGGTCAGTAGAAGCACTAAATTTAAAATCCTTCAGCTACAAAGACCCTTGTATTCCGTTAGCCTTTCTGACAATGAAAATACAAGGTCAATGAATAAAGATTTCTATAGTTTTCCTTTGAATCATAAGACTTTTGTGATTGAAACAACCATATGGCTTTATAATCTGGTGCAATCCATTATTATCTGTACATTACTATAGTAATTTCTCTGAAGAATTTACTTTGTTGTCCAAAATTGGGAAGATAAATAACTTTTCATTTCCTATATCTATATGATAGCCAAAATTATGTCATGTAACCAAAGTCCTTCAATTTTTATGCTAAGCATAATATTTTTGTGTTCAACATTATTTCTTGTGAGCAATGTTAGGTAGAGTATGAACTTCAGGCTACTAAAAATTTTTTAAGTAAATTTAACAAGTCTATTGAGAAATGACGAAGGATGAAATGAGGGTAAACTAGATATATTTAGAATGTTTTAGGAAGCCTACTCTCAACTCCCACCCTACTGCCTATGACAAAACTTTTCTCAAAAAGTGTCCCCATGTTGTCTTGCAATAATTCTCTGTAAGGATGATTAATGCCACATTTCCTGAGGGAATGTGTGTTTATTCTGGGGTATGCATTCATGTGTGTATGTGTGTGTGCATGTGTGAGTGTATAACAGGATGGAGGGGTGGTAGTAACAGCATCATGGAGTGTGTGTCACATAAGTAATCTAAAATACTATTTCTATTAAAATAAATGCAGGCCGAGCCAACAGTATGAACTCTACTGAATGTACCTGATGACACATTACTTTGATTCCTTGAGGTTCTTTGTTTTTTGTACTTGTTAGCAAGAAATTAGGGTCTACAGCAATACCACTTCTGGGCATACACACTGAGGAAACCAGATCTGAAAGAGACACGTGCACCCCAATGTTCATCGCAGCACTGTTTGTTATAGCCAGGACATGGAAGCAACCTAGATGCCCATCAGCAGACGAATGGATAAGGACGCTGTGGTACATATACACCATGGAATATTACTCAGCCGTTAAAAAGAATTCATTTGAATCAGTTCTAATGAGATGGATGAAACTGGAGCCCATTATACAGAGTGAAGTAAGCCAGAAAAATAAAGAACATTACAGCATACTAACATACATATATGGAATTTAGAAAGATGGTAATGATAACCCTATATGCAAAACAGAAAAAGAGACACAGAAGTACAGAACAGACTTTTGAACTCTGTGGGAGGAGGTGAGGGTGGGATGTTTTGAAAGAACAGCATGTATATTATCTATAGTGAAACAGATCACCAGCCCAGGTGGGATGCATGAGACAAGTGCTCGGGCCTGGTGCAATGGGAAGACCCAGAGGAATCGGGTGGAGAGGGAGGTGGGAGGGGGGATCGGGATGGGGAATACATGTAACTCCATGGCTGATTCATGTCAATGTATGACAAAACCCACTGCAATGTTGTGAAGTAATTAGCCTCCAACTAATAAAAATAAATGAAAAAAAAAAAAAAAAGGCAATAAGAATAAAAAAAAAAAAAAGAAAGAAAGAAACCAGGGTCTACATTTGTGAGTATGTTACAAAGTTTAAGATGTTGATCTAAAATTATTGAGTAAAATAAAACAGACTATCACATAACATGAAGAAACTATATTAATTTTCAGATCAACCATGGGATTAAAAATGTCCCTTCTTCAGCTGACTCCCCCCAAAAACATCCCAGTTGACAGAAATTAGCAGGTCAGCAGCCAAAATTAGGAGAAGGGAGCTTAGAAAATCACGAAGCTTTGAAAGACTCAGAATCAAGAGTTAAAGACTGACATGACTTTACTTGTCCAAAGCAATTCATCCAAGCAGTAAAAATGTCTATCCTTCTTGAAATGAAATAAATGGTAAACCAATTTAGAGATACTTCTAAAAAAGCTTCAAAATGTGTTGGGAGGTTTTTTTTTAAGATAAAGTAGTTGACTTGTAAAGATTCACTCATTCACTCAAAAAATATTCAATGAACCCCCACTAAGTGCCAGGTATTATTCTACCCAGTGGGTCACAACCTTTGCTCTCATGGGGGTTAAAATTTCTAATGGAGGAGATAACAACAAACAGATATACACACAACATAATGTCAGGTATAAAAAGTGCTATGACAGAAATAAAATAAGGTGGTATGATAGAGACTGCTGGAAGCTATTAGTTTAACTGGGACAGTCAAGGAAGGGTCATCTAAAGAAGTGGAACGAGGGAATCAGCCCGTTGGAGGGAAGACACAGCAGAGAGAGGGAGCTGTAAAATGCAAACTGTGTGAAGCAGAAGCCTGTGCAGCTTGTCTGAGCAAATGATAGGAATGAGTTGAAGAGGAAGGAGGAGCCAGACCAAAAGGAACCTTGTAGCCCATGGAGGAGTTTAGGGTTTTATTCTAAGTATAGCAGGAAGCCAATTAAATATTTTTCATAAAACAGTGACCTAATTTGATTCCAAAAATTCTGAGAACAAACTGAAGACTTTCTAAATGGGTATTGTATTATCCTGGGGTTTTCATGATACTACAAGTTATGGAGTGTCTTTAATACAAGACATATGAAAAGACGGGGGTGGGGTGGGAAACAGGGGAAAAAATTGAGGCAGGAGAAGGGAAACTTTTTATCATCAGTAGTTTAGGAATTGGCCATAGAATAAGAATAGGCATAATCAAGTGGGAAAGTACACATAGCAAATATTAGACATTTAAAATTTTCTGACTTTAAAGAGTTTTTTTCACTGTAATAAATTTGAGAAGTTGGGAAAAGATAAAGAAGAAAATGAAATCACTTATAATTATATCACCCAGAAAAAACTTATTATCAAAATATCATGGTTGTCCATTCAGTTTTTCTTCAATATACATGCATACAAAATGAGATAGGATAATATTTTTGTAAGTTGTGAGTTCTTTACCTTTGAAATATAATAGAACAAATACAGTGTTCAGTTTGTAAGGCTATATTAAATGTGAGACAGTGATAGAACAATATTTGCCTGTCTTTGAGGGAACATGTTAACTAAGGTTCTGAACCCAATTCCAACTTCAATGGATGTGGAAATTCCCCCACACCAACAAGCAATTCTTGAATGCCAGCAGTATGTCCTACAATTCAACTCAATTCTGATACTATCTACCCAAAGATAGAATCGGATTCTTTTTGTAAGGGACTCAATCCCAGGAGAGCACTCTCTACTTCAGATGCAAGTCCCAAGCCCAGGCTGATACCTGTAATTCTAACCAACCAGCTTCAAATTGGAAGTTTCGAGGATTCCCTACTCAGGTTTGAATACTTTGCTAGAATAGCTCACAGAAGTCAGGAAAACTTGTTTATTCACTAGATTACCCATTTATCATAGAAGATATTAAAGAAATTAACCCTTATTTCACAGCAGCATTATTTACAATAGCCAAAATATGGAAGCAATCTAACTGTCCATCAATAAAATGGATAAAGAAGATGTGGTATATATACACCAAATCTCTTTTTTTAAATTTATTTATTTTAATTGGAGGCTAATTACTTTACTATATTGTGGTTTTTGCCATACATTGACATGAATCAGCCATGTGTACATGTATCCCCCCATCCTGAAACCCTCTCCTACCTTCCCTTCACCCCATTCCTCTGGGTTGTCCCTGTCCACTGGCTTTGAGTGCCCTGATTCATGCATTGGACTTGGACTGGTCATCTATTCCACATATGGTAATATACATGTTTCAATGCGATTCTCTCAAGTCATCCCACCCTTACCTTCTCCCACAGAGTCCAAAGGTCTGTTCTTTACATCTTTGTCTCTTTTGCTGTCTTGCATACAGGGTCATCGTTACTATCTTTCTAAATTCCATATATACATGTTAATATACCGTATCGGTGTTTTTCTTTCGGACTTACTTCACTCTGTATCATAGGCTCCAGTTTCATCCACCTCGTTAGAACTGACTCAAATGCATTCTTTTTTATATCTGAGTAATATTCCATTGCTTACATGTATCACAACTTTCTTATCCATTTTTCTGCCAATGGACATCTAGGCTGCTTCCATATCCTAGCTATTGTAAACAGTGCTGCAATGAACATTGGGGTACACGTGTCTCTTTCAATTCTGGTTTCCTCGGTGCATGTACCCAGCATTGGGATTGCTGGGTCGTATGGCAGTTCTGTTTCCAGTTTTTTTAAGGAATCTCCACACTGTTCTCCACAGTGGCTGTACTAGTTTGTATTCCCACCAAGAGTGTAAGAAAGTTCCCTTTTCTCAACATCCTCTCCAGTATTTATTGTTTGTAGGCTTTTTGATGGCAGCCATTCTGACCAGCATGTGATGGTACCTCATCATGTTTTGGACTTGCATTTCTCTGATAATGAGCAAGGTTGGCAACTTTTCATGTGTTTGTTAGCCATCTATATGTCTTCTTTGTAGAAATGTCTGTTTAGTTCTTTGGCCCATTTTTTGATTGGGTCATTTGTTTTTCTGGTATTGAGCTGCTTGTATATTTTTGAGATTAATTCTTTGTCCATTGTTTCATTTGCTATTATTTTCTCCCATTCTGAAGGCTGTCTTTTCACCCTGCTTATAGTTTCCTTCATTGTGCAAAAGCTTTTATGTTTAATTAGGTCCCATTTGTTTGTTTTTGCTTTTATTTCCATTACTCTGGGAGGTGGGTCATAGAGGATCCTGCTGTGATTTATGACAGAGAATGTTCTGCCTATGTTTTCCTCTAGGAGTTTTATGGTTTCTGGTCTTACATTTAGATCTTTAATCCACTTTGAGTTTATTTTTGTGTATGGTGTTACAAAGTGTTCTAGTTTCACTCCTTTACAGGAGGTTGACCAGTTTTCCCAGCACCACTTGTTAAAGAGATTGTCTCTTCTCCATTGTATGTTTTGTCCTCCTTTGTCAAAGATAACGTGTCCATAGGTGCATGGGTTTATGTCTGTGTTTTCTATTGTGTTCCATTGATCTGTATTTCTGTCTTTGTGCCAGGACCATACTGTCTTGATGACTGCAGTTTTGTAGTATAGTCTGAAGTCAGGCAGGTTGATTCCTCCAGTTCCATTCTTCTTCTTCAAGGTTGCTTTGGCTATTCAAGGTTTTTTGTGTTTCCATACAAATTGTGAAATTATTTGTTCTAGTTCTGTGAAAAATACCGTTGGTAACTTGATAAGGATTGCATTGAATCTACAGATTGCTTTGGGTAGTATACTCATTTTCACTATATTGATTCTTCTGATCCATGAACATGGTATATTTCTCCATCTATCTGTGTCATCTTTAATTTCTTTCATCAGTGTTTCATAGTTTTATATATAAATAGGTCTTTTGTTCCTTTAGGTAAATTTATTCCTAAGTATTTTATTCTTTTTGTTGCAGTGGTGAATGGGATTGTTTTCTTAATTTCCCTTTCTATTTTCCCATTGTTAGTGTACAGAAATGCCAGGGATTTTGTGTATTAATTTTATATCCTGCAACTTTACTATATTCACTGATTAGCTCTAATAATTTTTGGTGGTATTTTTAGGGTTTTCTATGTAGAAGATCATGTCATCTGTAAACAGTGAGTTTTACTTCTTCTCTTCCAATCTGGATTCCTTTATTTCTTTTTCATCTCTGATTGCTGTGGCTAGGACTTCCAAAACTATGTTGAATAGTAGTGGTGAGAGTAGGCACCTTTGTCTTGTTCCTGATTTTAGAGGAAATGCTTTCAATTTTTCACCATTGAGCATAATGTTTGCTGTGGGATTATCATAGATGTCTTTTATTATGTTGAGGTATGTTCTTTTTATGCCTGCTTTCTGGAGAGTTTTTTTTTTTTAATCATAAGTGGGTGTTGAATTTTGTCAAAGGTTTTCTCTGCATCTATTGCAATAATCATATTGTTTTATCTTTCAATTTGTTAACATGCACACCACATCATATATATGTTTGTGTACATATATGTTCATATATGTATATACAATGAAATACTTGTTCAGTTGTGATCCTAAGGACTGTAGCCCACCAGGGTCCTCTGTCCATGGGATTTCCTAGGCAAGAATACTGGAGTGGGTTGCCATTTCCTCCTCCAGGGGATCTTCCTGATTCAGGGATCAAACCCAAGTCTCCTGCATTGCTTCCACCAGAAGTAGTAAAGGTGAAAGTAGTAAAGGTGGATTCTTTACTACTGAGCCACCAGGAAAACCCACAATGAAATACCACTCAGCCATAAAAAAGAATGAAATTTGCCACAACATAGATGAAATTAGATAATATTATGCTAAGTGTAGTAAGTCAGAGAAAGACAAACACCGTAAGATCTCATTTTTATGTGAAAACTAAAAAATAAAGGGCTACCCTGATAGCTCAGTTGATAAAGCATCCACCTGCAATACAAGAGACCCCCATTCAACTCTTGGTTTGAAGGAAGTATGCTCATCTTCTCCTGCAAGAATTCCAAAATTACAAATCACTGCTGAACAACCATCCACAGGAGAATGTTGGATCCCACCAAAAAAAGATAATCCACGTTCAAGAACAAAGGAGAAGCCCTAGCAAGATGGTAAGAGGGATGAAATTGCATTTAGAATCAAACTCCATACCCACCAGAGACACTCGGAGAGCTCAGACAAAATCTTGAGTGCACCAGGAGACCCCACAGAGACTGAGTCAGACCTGCCTTTGAGTGTTTGAGTGTCTCCTGTGGAGGTACAGGTCAGCAGTGACCTGACACAGGGGCAAGGGCTCTGGATGCAGCAGACCTGGGTGTGGCACAAGCCCTCTTGGAGTAGGTTGCCATTAACCCCACCATAGAGCCAGCAGAACTTACACAGGACTGGGGAAACAGACACTTGGAGGGCACAAACAAAACCTTGTGTGCATCAGGGCCCAGGAGAAAGGATCAGTGACCCTACAGGGGACTGACCCAGACTTGCCTGTGAGTGAGTGTCCAGGAGTCTCTGGCGGAAGCATGGGTCAGCAGTGGCCTGCTGCAGGGTTAGGGGCACTGAGTGTGGGAGTGCATGCAGGGGATCTTTTGAAGGAGGTTGACATTATCTTCATTAACTCCACCATAGTTTGGTCTCAAGTCAAACAACAGGGAGGGAACACAGCCCACCCATCAACAGAAAACTGCATTAAAGATTTACAGAGCATGGCCCCGCCCATCAGAATAAGACCCAGTTTCCCCCACAATCAGTCTCTCACATCACAAAGCTTCCATAAACCTCTTATCCTTGTCCATCAGAAGGCAGGCAGAATGAAAACCACAATCACAGAAAACTAATCAAACTGATAACATGGACCACGGCCCTGTCTCACTCAATGAAACTATGAGGGCCACTCAAGACAGACAGGTCATGGTGGAGAGTTCTCACTGGAGAAGGGAATGGCAAACCACTTCAGTATTCTTGCCTTGAGAACCCCATGAACATTATGAAAAGGCAAAAAAGATATGACACTGAAAGATGAACTCCCCAGGTCAAAAGGTGCCCCCTATGCTACTAGAGAAGAGTGGAGAAATAACTCCAGAAAGAATGAAGAGACAGAGCCAAAGCAAAAACAACACCCAGTTGTGGATGTGACTGATGATGGAAGTGAAGTCTGATGATGTAAAGAACAATATTGCATAGGAACCTGGATTGTTGGGTCCACAAATCAAGGTAAATTGGAAGTGGTCAAACGGGAGACAGCAAGAGTGAACATCAACAGTTTAGGAATCAGTGAACTAAAAGGGACTGGAATCAGTGATTTTAACTCAGATGACCATTATATCTACTACTGTGGGCAAGAATCTTTTAGAAGAAATGGAGTAGCATTGATAGTCAACAAGAGGCTAAAATGCAGTTCTTGGGTGCAGTCTCAAAAACAACAGACTGATCTCTGTTCATTTCCAAGGCAAACCATTCTTATCACAGTAATCCAAGTCTATGCCCCGACCAGTAACACTGAAGAAGCTGAAGTTGAACGGTTCTATGAAGACCTACAAAACCTTCTAGAACTAATACCCAAAAAAGATATCCTTTTCATTATAAGGGATTGGAATGCAAAAGTAGGAAGTCAAGAGATATATGGAGTAACAGGCAAATATGGCCTTGGAGTACAAAAAGAAGTAGGGCAAAGGCTAACAGAGTTTTCCCAAGAAAGCACACTGGTCATAGCAAAAATTGATGCTTTTGAACTACGGTGTTGGAGAAGACTCTTGAGAGTCCCTTGGACTGCAAGATCAAACCAGTAAATCCAAAAGGAAATCAGTCCTGAATATTCACTGGAAGAGCTGATGCTGAAGCTGAAACTCCAATACTTTGGCCACCTTATGCGAAGAACAGACTTATTGGAAAAGACCCTTATGCTGGGAAAGATTGAAAGAAGGAGGAGAAGGGGATGACAGAGGATGAAATGGTTGAATGGCATCACCAACTCGATGGACATGAGTTTGAGCCATCTCCGAAGCTGGTGATGGACAGGGAAGCCTGGCGTGCTGCAAGCCATGGGTTCACAAAGAGTCGGACATGACTGAGTGACTGAACTGAACTGAAAAAAGAAAACAAACTAAAATGAAAACACTCACAGATACAAAGAAGAAATGGGTAGGTTGCCTGAGGGGAGGGAGTGGGGCAGGAAGGGATGAAATAGGGGAAGGGGATTGAGGGGACCAAACCTTTAATTATAAACTACATAAGCCATGGGGGTCTCATATATCAGTTCAGTTCAGTTGCTCAGTTGTGTCCGACTCTTTGCGACCCCATGAACCTCAGCACACCAGACTTCCCTGTCCATCACAAACCCCCGGAGTATACTCTAAATCATGTCCATCAACTCGGTGATGCCATCCAGTCATCACATCCTCTGTCGTCCCCTTCTCCTTCTGCCCCCAATCCCTGCAAGCATCAGGGTCTTTTCCAATGAGTCAACTCTTCGCATCAGGTGGCCAAAGGATTGGAGTTTCAGCTTCAGCATCAGTCCTTCCAATGAACACCCAGGACTCATCTCCTTTAGGATGAACTAGTTGGACCTCCCTGCAGTCCAACGGACTCTCAAGAGCCTTCTCCAACACCACAGTTCAAAAGCATCAATTCTTTGGCTCTCACCTTTCTTCACAGTCCAACTCTCACATCCACACATGACCACTGGAAAAACCATAGCCTTGACTAGACAGACCTTTGTTGGCAAAGTAATGTCTCTGCTTTTTAATATGCTATCTAGGATGGTCATAACTTTCCATCCAAGGAGTAAGCGTCTTTTAATTTCATGGCTGCAATCACCATCTGCAGTGATTTTGGAGCCCAAAAATTAAAGTCAGCCACTGCTCCCACTGTTTCCCCATCTATTTCCCATGAAGTGATGCCATAATCTTAGTTTTCTGAATGTTGAGCTTTAAGCCAACTTTTTCACTCTCCTCTTTCACTTTCATCAAGAGGTTCTTTAGTTCTTCTTCAGTTTTTGACATAAGTGTGGTGTCATCTGCATATCTGAGGTTATTGATATTTCTCCTGGCAATCTTGATTCCAGCTTGTGCTTCTTCCAGCCCAGTGTTTCTCATGATGTACTCTGCATATAAGTTAAATAAGCAGGGTGACAATATACAGCCTTGACATACTCCTTTTCCTATTTGGAACCAGTCTGTTGTTCCATGTCCAGTTCTAACTGTTGCTTCCTGACCTGCATAGGTTTCTCAAGAGGCAGGTCAGGTGGTCTGGTATTCCCATCTCTTGAAGAATTTTCCACAGTTTATTGTGATCCACAAAGTCGAAGGCTTTGGCACAGTCAATAAGCAGAAATCGATGTTTGTCTGGAACTCTCTTGCCTTTTTGATGATCCAGCAGATGTTGGCAATTTGATCTCTGGTTCCTCTGCCATTTCTAAAACCAGCTTGACCATCTGGAAGTTCACGGTTCAGGTATTGCTGAAGCCTGGCTTGGAGAATTTTAAGCGTTACTTTACTAGCGTGTGAGATGAGTGCAATTGTGCGATAGTTTGAGCATTCTTTGGGATTGCCTTTCCTTGGGATTGGAATGAAAACTGACCTTCTCCAGTCCTGTGGCCACTGCTGAGTTTTCCAGATTTGCTGGCATATTGAGTGCACCACTTTCACAGCGTCATCTTTCAGGATTTGGAATAGCTCAACTGGAATTCCATCACCTCCACTAGCTTTGTTCCTAGTGATGCTTTCTAAGGCCCACTAGACTTCACATTCCAGGATGTCTGGCTCTAGGTGAGTGATCACTCCATCGTGATTATCTGGGTCCTGAAGATCTTTTTGGTGGAGTTCTTCTGGGTATTCTTGCCACCTCTTCTTAATATCTTCTGCTTCTGTTAGGTCCATACCATTTCTGTCCTTTACCAAACCCATCTTTGCCTGAAATGTTCTCTTGATATCTCTAATTTTCTTGAAGAGATCTCTAGTCTTTCCTATTCTGTTGCTTTCCTGTATTTCTTTGCATTGGTCGCTGAGGAAGGCTTTCTTATCTCTCCTTGCTATTCTTTGGAACTCTGCATTCAAATGGGAATATCTTTCCTTTTCTCCTTTGCTTTTACCTTCTCTTCTTTTCACAGCAATTTGTAAGGCCTCCTCGGACAACCATTTTGCCTTTTTGCATTTCTTTTCCATGGGGATGGTCTTGATCCCTGTCTCCTGAAAATGTCACAAACCTCCATCCATAGTTCATCAGGCACTCTGTCTATCAGATCTAGTCCCTTAAATCTATTTCTCACTTCCACTGTATAGTCATAAGGGATTTGATTTAGGTCATATCTGAATGGTCTAGTGGTTTTCCCTACTTTCTTCAATTTAAGTCTGAATTTGGCAATGAGTTCGTGATCTGAGCCACAGTCAGCTCCTGGTCTTGTTTTTCCTGACTGTATACAGCTTCTCCATCTTTGGCTACAATGAGTATAATCAGATTTTGGTGTTGACCATCTGGTGATGTCCATGTGTAGAGTCTTCTCTTGTGTTGTTGGAAGAGGGTGTTTGCTATGACCAGTGTGTTCTCTTGGCAAAACTCTATTAGCCTTTGTCCTGCTTCATTCTGTACTCCAAGGCCAAATTTGCCTGTTACTCCAGGTGTTTCTTGACTTCCTACTTTTGCATTCCAGTCCCCTATAATGAAAAGGACATCTTTTTGGGTGTTATTTCTAAAAGGTCTTGTAGGTCTTCATAGAACTGTTCAACTTCAGCTTCTTCAGCATTACTGGCTGGGGCATAGGTTTGGATTACCATGATATTGAATCGTTTGCCTTGGAAACGAACAGAGATCATTCTGTCATTTTTGAAATTGTATCCAAGTACTACATTTTGTACTCTTTTGTTGACCATGATGGCTACTCCAATTCTTCTAAGGGATTCCTGCCCACGGTAGTAGATATAATGGTCATCTGAGTTAAATTCACCCATTCCAGTCCATTTCAGTTCACTGATTCCTAGAATGTCAGCATTCACTCTTGCCATCTCCTGTTTGACCACTTCCAATTTGCCTTGATTCCTGGACCTAACATTCCAGATTCCTATGCAATATTGCTCTTTACAGCATCAGACCTTGCTTCTATCACCAGTCACATCCACAACTGGGTATTTTTTTTGCTTTGGCTCCATCCCTTCATTCTTTCTGGAGTTATTTCTCCACTGATCTCCAGTAGCATAGTGGACACCTACCGACCTGGGGAGTTCCTCTTTCAGAATCCTGTCATTTTGCCTTTTCATACTGTTCGTGAGGTTCTCAAGACAAGAATACTGAAGTTGTTTGCCATTCCTTTCTCCAGTGGACCACATCTGTCAGATCTCTCCACCATGACCCATCCGTCTTGAGTGGCCCCACACGGCATGGCTTAGTTTCACTGAGTTAGACAAGGCTGTGGTCCGTGTTATCAGATTGGCTAGTTTTCTGTGATTATGGTTTCAGTGTGTCTGCCCTCTGATGCCCTTTCACAACACCTACTGTCTTACTTGGGTTTCTCTTACCTTGGACGTGGGGTATCTTTTCACAGCTGCTCCAGCAAAGAGCAACCACTGCTCCTTACCTTGGATGAGGTCACCTCTCCTGACCTTGAATGTGGAGTAGCCCTTCTCAGCCTCTGCCCCTGACCTCGAATGTGGGGTAGCTCCTCTCGGCCACCACCCCTGACCTCATACGTGAAACAGCTCCTATCGGCCGCTCCTGAGCCATTGCAGCCTGGCACTCTCGGTCGCTGCCCTTGACCTTGGGCATGGGGTAGCTCCTCTAAACAGCATAAAGAATTTTATCAATAATACTGTAATAACTTTGTATATGGACAGATGGTTACTAGACTCATCGTGGTGATTATTTCATAATGTATGTAGATATCAAATCACTATGTGGCACATTTGAAACTAACATCATATTTTATGTCAATTATATCTCATTTTTTTAAACAAGGTGGATATTATAGGATACGAATCAGTAGCCAGATAAAGAGATTCATAGGGCAAGGTGTAAGGAAAATGCATAGAGTTTCCATGCCCACCCAAGTCAGTCATGTCACTCTCCCCAATCTCCATGTGTTCACCAACCCAGAAGCTCTCTGAACCCTGTCTTTTTTAGGATTTTATATAGGTTTCATTACATTGGCACAGTTAATTTAATCATTGGTTTTGGTGATTGATTGAACTTCTAGCCCCTCTCTCCTGCCCAGAGGTCAGGTGTTAGGAAGGAAGTCCCAACACTCTAATCATATGGTTGATTCTCCTGGGAGTGAACCCCCACCTTTGCGTAAGACCCAAATGTCACCTTTCCCGAAACAGTTTCAGGAACTGAGCACAAAAGACCAGATATTATCCCAGGGGTCTTGTCCCTCAGAAGATTCCAAGGGTTTGGAGATGAAAGCCAGGAACTATGGAATAAGAAGAAATATATATAGGAAATAAATATTTGGTCATCAGGTCACCAAATATATATTTTTCCTATCAATTACAGTATCGTATATGCAAGGAAGACTATGACAAAGCGTGTGTGCCCTATTTTTTCTGCCAGCACCTGAACAATTGGGCCTCCTTTCTGGGTGACAGTTTCAGAAAGACTGGACCTGTTCTTCAGAGCTCCCTCTTAGGTGTGAGTCACTTTCTGCTCTGTTCTCTCAGGTTGGCTAGTCCAAAATGTGAGAAAAGCAATTTTGTTACAAGGGGCAAGATTTACGAAGAAGACTAGGTTGTATTGTCCAAATAGATGCAGTCAGCTTTGTTTCATCTAAAATCACATGATTCCTTTCCATTCTCCACACGTCAATATACTCCTCCAAATGTGGCTTCATCCCACCCAAACATTTATTTCCTTGTAGAGAGAACAAGGGGAAGTTAGGTCATTTAATTTTTAAAACAAAAAAGTTCTCTCATCTTCCAATTCTTAGAGTAACATCAGGGATCCAGGGAGAGGACAGTGAGGACACTTTGGGCACATAATTTAAGGGGGTGCCACAAACCTCAGTAATCAAGATAAATATTTTGACACAATATTAAAAAAAAATAGAAATTAATGTAAAACAACCTAGATTTTTTTAAATATCAAAGATTTAAATAAAGACAGTATGACTGATAATTTTCCTCTTGCCTAAGGCTCTAATAACATCTTGCAGGGCACTGTTTCTAATATTATCTGAACCTACCAAACCAGAGTTTCTGGGAGTGAGCCCCAGGGATTTGTATTTTATTAAGCTTCCAATGTGATTTGTATGCACACTAATTTGTGGAGTACAGGAAAGATGTTCTGGTGATCTCTGAAGTTACACTTTGGTAACATTCCAATGACATAGTCATTGGTTACATGAAAGGATATTTCTCTAAATATTAAACCAAGAGTCAACAGACACACACACACCCAAAACCCACAAAATGATCAGTTCAGGAGTGAAGAACTTTTACTATAAACACATTTTATATTAAATTTTGCCTCAAAGCAGCTAACATTTTAACAAGGTTCTGATACAAAAATTTGCCGTTGGTGGCCGCTGTACAGCAGCATCTTCCAGCACAGGTTCCTAAAAGAGCCCCTGCCACTGAAACGTGTGCCTGGAGGGCTGGGAAGGGAGAGGACCCTGAAGTCAATGGTGGCTTCAAAGGCATTTCAATCTCTCTCTCTCTCTCTTTCTCCTTTGTATTGCAAACAGAGAAGGCATTTCCAGTAATAAAGAGCATTTCTCTCTGTAAAAAAAAAAAAAAAAAATTGCCCTTATGTTGACTGTTCATCAGTCAATACTGTATGACCAACAGTCCATAAGGCACTGAGAGCCAAGTAATAGAATTGTGAAGAAGTAGCAAGTCATTTTCCAGGACTCCAAAAGCACTGCCGATGGTGACTGCAGCCATGAAATAAAAGACAGTTACTTCTTGGAAGAAAAGCTATGACAAAATTAGACAGCATATTAAAAAGCAGAGACATTACTTTGTCAATAAAGGTCCATATAGTCAAAGTTACGGTTTTTCCAGTAGTCATGCATGGATGTGAGAGTTGGACCATAAACAAGGCTGAGTGCCGAAGAATTGATGCTTTTGAACTGTGATGTTGGGGAAGACTCTTGAGAGTCCTTTGGACTGCAAAGAGATCAAACCAGACAATCCTAAAGGAAATCAATCCTGAATATTCCTTGGAAGGACTGATGCTGAAGTTCCAATAGTTTGGCCACCTGATGTGAAGAGCCAACTCATTAGAAGACCCTGATGCTGGGAAAAGTTGAAGGCAGGAGGAAAAGGGGATGACAGAGGATGAGATGGTTGGATGGCATCACCAACTCAGTGAACATAATATCTTTTCACCGGGAGATGGTGAAGGACAGGGAAGGCTGGCATGCTGCAATCCATGGGGCCACAAAGAGTTGGACACAACTGAGTGACTAAACAACAAGTCAGAGAGTTTAAACACAGCAGTCCTGCCTGGGACCAATACACCTATTGATGGATCTCAACTCCAACTAGACTCTTACTATCAAAGGTCAACTTACTGCTTTTATAGCCTTTTATCTACCAAGGATCATGAATTTTTTTCCTATAAGAACTTGTTCATTGTCATGGATTCTATGTTACACCACCCAGAACTCCTTTCATGAGAGTTAATTTCCCCAAGCTCTTGGGAATTTGTTGTCTGACATCACTCAGCTGTCAACTGCTTTGAGAACTGCCACTATAGAAAAGAGTCATTTCAACCCACAATCATCCTCCCTGCTGAGAACCCCTGCCTCCAACAACTGGCTAATGCAAGGTAAAAAGCCTGGCTTCCTCGCACCAATTCAGGACAACTCCAAAAGGCCATCCAACTTCAGAATTCATAGCATGGTCAGCTGAGGCCTTCTCCCTCTTCCCAAGTCTGTTTATTTCTCCTCCCCTTCCTGTTTTGATCCTGAGAGCACTCCCTAATAAATTTCCTATATGCAAATCTCCACCAGGAAGTTTAATTTCCAATGAGCCCAACCTGGAACTTCCTCACACTGAATCAATTAGAGCTTGAACACTTTACATATGATAAAAGAAGTACCACAAGGGGAAAAAAGTGATTTAGCCAGTAAGTTCTGCTAATCATTGACACTAACATGATTGACATGTCATTGGGATGTCAATAAAGACATCCCAGTATTTTTTTCAAGTCTCACTTTCAATAATACCATATCCATATGTTTATGCCAGATGAATTCTTAGGTCTTTACAAGGTCATATTAATTTAAGGTTCAGGAGACCAAAGAAAATTCTAAAATGGAGTCCATCTGAATTTAGAGTATCTTTCAGACTCAACTTCATGGTGTTCAGAATTACATTTTTCATCTTTTCCATTTATAATTTGATGAACAAAGTAGAAGTTAGGATGATGACTGAAATAGAGTAGAAAGAAAAGCCATTCACGTACTCCAACTTGACTTAAGTTTGAGTTGAGATGTATTCAATTCAAGCAGCCATTTTCTGGCTCTTTCTATAAAAAGCTGTTGTTCTCATTCTTACTTGGAAGGCTAAAAGGAGCCCAGAGGAGGTGACACAGTGAAAGTAGGGTCTGGGTGAGGGATGGTTTATCCAACCTAGCACAAGATGGCACAGATAGGTTAAAGAAGCAGAGCCATTATCAGAAAGCATGAAGGCTATAGTCAGAATAATGCCAGGTAACAGTCAAAAGATGTGGGTTCGATCCATGGGTTGAGAAGATCCCCTGAAAGAGGAAATGGCAACTCTCTCCAGTATTTTTGCCTGGAGAATCCCATGGACAGAGGAGCATGGCAGGCCACAGTCCATAAGGTCACAAAGAGTCAGACACAGCTGAAAGACTGAGCACGCATGCACACAGCAATCAAAGGGTGAGACAAGGAAGAAGATAGGAGAACAAAGAACTGGCTGATTCTTGAGAAAATACGGCACTGCACAGATTCAAGTATCTGGCACAATGGAAGGCACATTGTTCAGAACTAAGTAGGCATCAGCACGTGCTGGAGCTTCCTTTCTCAGGTTGCCCGGAATATACAGCAGGAATCCACGTGGCAACCCTGTCTCTGCCCACTTGGACAACCTTTCAATTTCATCTCCTTTTCTCTGCATGTATCTCCTCAATATCTCATACATTAAAAATGACAGCGGGGACTGGCAGGTGGAGAATTCGATGGTAAAGAGAGGGTCACAAGTTCCCTTAAATGTCAGTCCCTAACCATACATGCATTCATTCTCCACACATATTTCCCCACACCAGTAGAGGCAACAGCTCTCCCACCCGCCACATTCTATAGCAGCTTATGATCATATAACGACAGAGGTCTCCCCAGTGCACTGTACCAGAGAATGAGGTGTTCTCTCTGCTGATGGGGTGGGGGCATCCTGACAGGCAGCTCTGCACCAATGTCCTATTTTTGTCTGTATGGGACTGACAGGTTGGGAAAAAAGGAAATCTAAATTCCCTCAGCCTGGATTATCCTCTTTCATAGCATCCCTGATTAGATCACTGCTGGAGAAGCAAGGCTATGACTCACCCAGACTATATGACTCCCGGTCAGAGTTGGTGACTAATAACAGAACTAACTCTAGGTTAGTTTGTTGTTGTTTTTAAACTGTCAGGTTAGAAAAGGTACTTCTAATCCTAATTTTGGGATACCTCAGATGAGCCCCAAATATCTTAAAGTGTGACTAAAAATTCTCAAAACAAAGTTGCTCTTACTTTTCTTCAACTTAAAAATAGGCTACATGAGAGTTTTAAGGAAGAAAGCCATCTTTGGCCTGGAGAATATACCCAAAATATGCTGGTATCTGCAGTTCCTTCCATATTTCTCTCCCTATAATTCTGTTACCAAAAAGATTAGGAATCACTAACCTAAGGTTTCCAAAGTTGAGGTCTAATCCTTTCCCAAGTGATAGCACAAAGCAAATGTTGTATCACACCTAAAGAAAGGATAAAGATAAGTCAGAAAAGAAATCTAGCCACGTGCTCTATGACCCTGAGAGACAGCTCTCCCCTGTTTGGGCCTCAGTATTTTAACTTAAATCCAGAAGACCATGAACTCTAACACTCAGCCAAAAATGATCTGACCAGACACAGGCTAAATCCCTCCCCAAGCTACCTGGAGACTGGCTCCTCCCAGTTCCTCCTTCCCTTTCAAACCCTTGGTTAAATAGCTTCCCCTCTAATGGCTTTGCCCTAGAAGAAGCACGTCCCAACTCTAGCCTGAAGCAGCTCTCCCCAGGATGAGAAATGCTGCCCTCCTCATGGCCAGGGCAACAAGCCTTCGCCTCAGCCTGCTCCTTCTGCTCTCCTTCCTGCCGGACCTGGACCAAGGAGTGAGAGCCAAGGAACTAAGGTTTGTGACATTGGTGAGTAGACTTCTCTCATTGCTTTTCCTTTAAATCTGTTTGCTACCAACAGGGTCTGAAAACCGAGTGCCAGTTTCATTTTACCCTAGTATAGTCTCCCAGAGTCCCAACTCAGAAAGTGAATTAGCAAGTTTTGCAAGTTCCTTGTAAAGAAGAATGAACGTGTCCTAACAAAAGCCTGTTTGGTTTGGATATTTTTTACTTTGCCAATATTATTTACCTAGTCACTTACTTTATAACTGCCTTAAATGTTTTCCTCTTGATAGCCACATGAGACCAGGGGGTGCCTCCCTTAAGTCTGTTTAGCACCAGTAGCTAGACTGGTTTCATTCAGTTTAATGATTATTTGTTGGCAAGCCAAAAAACTGTCATTTTCTCAATTTAATAACCCCTTCCCTTTTTGTTTATCAGGAAATTAGAAAACATATTTATAAGCAGTCTTTGAAGCATGAAAGTAAAACCCAAGAATTCTAGGATAACTTCCTGAAACAGATATGGTTGATCATTAAAATAATGTTTTTCCCTACCCATGAGACATGTTAGAAAGTGTGACAAGTTAGAAATGGGGGATGGGGAGGCTAATGGATGTTGCCAAGGAAAGAAAATATACTGTTGGCATCATTTTAAAAAAGAGATAGGGAGAGAGTTTGTGAAGTAAGGGGGATTAACCACTTTACTAACAGTCCTGAAATTGATTATTTTATATCTCTTGGTTTCTGTCTTGATCTTTGATTGTCTCTGTTTTTCTGTTTCTCTTTTTCCTGTTTCACTCACTGTTTCTCTGCCTCTGACCCTCTCCATTTATTTTATAGGCTCTCTCCATCTTTTTTCTTTATCACATCTTTTCATCTGATAGAGTAGAAGTATGCTGATAAGTACATTTTTTTCCCTGAAATAATATCCAAAGCTTATTTTTATACTTTCAAGGGAGGTCACCTTTTACTTAAAAATTAAACATGAAATTCTTATTTTCTCAGCTTGCTGTACTCAGAACTTCTTTCTTTCCCTTCTATAGAAAAATTTCATAATCATATGCTTTTGCAAATCAGGATTCTTCATCCAGTAAATCTTTACTAGGTCATGATTCAACAACGAGAGAGAGAGAACCAGAGGAACATATCATCAATTTATTTACAAAAGATTCACCAGTATTCACAGAATTCAGGCTTCTGCGTTGAAAAAGAAAGTCCTTATAACATTGTGTACTTTATATAGGGAAATCCATGTGAGTTAGACTTTTACTTATATCTGCAGAAATTGCACTGTGACAAGCTGGAGGAGGGGTAATAATCCTCTTCGAGATATTACAGTGAACTCGCACCTAACTGCATCTAGTCCATTCTCTCCTCCCTGTTTCACAACAGCCCAGGCTTGTTTCCCTGGCTACCAAACTGTTGTAGGTTTCCTTTCTCCCCCTCCATTCTTGGTTAACATGTGTTCGGGAACTACAAGTTAATTCTTCCCTAAGAAAAAGCTTACAAAGTTAGCTCTCTTGGAGCTAAAAGATTTAACAATTACTATACAAGACTAATGTTAACAATTTTGCCTACCATAGCTTTCTTCCATTAATGGTAGATTGAGGCAACAATACATTTTTCTTTGCCATAAAACTATATCTAAGGACTTAAGCCAGAAGATATCACTATATTCATTTTACTGATTATAGAAAATATCTGACTATAAATGGTTTGATTATAAACCCAGGGAATTCCCTAAAAATGATTAGGAGAACCAGAGTGAAAGAAAGATTGTTGTTGCTGTTTAGTCACTAAGTCATGTCCAACTCTTTTGTGATCCCATGTAGCCCACCAGGCTCCTCTGTCCACGGCAAGAATACTGGAGTGGGTTGCCATTTCTCTCCCCAGTGGATCTTCCCGACCCAGGGATCAAACCCACATCTCCTACATTGGAGGCGGATTCTTTACCACTGAGCCACTGGGCAACAGTTCTCAGATTTAGCAAACAAAAATCTCAATGAGACTTTCAATATGAATTATGTTACATTGTCCTCCCAACAATCCTATAAAATAGGGGTACCAGAAAACACAAGATGCCCAGTTAAATTTGTATTTCAGATAATCAGCAAATAGTTTTTTTTAATATACATATGTTTACATGCAATATTGGGGCATCCTACATTTTTGTTTGCTAAATCCGGGAACTGTTCTATGAGGTTTTCGTAAAAACCTTATTAACCCTGTTTTATAGTTGAAGGAATTGAGGCACAAAGAGATTAAGCAACATGCTCAAGGCCACACAGCTAAGATTTGAACCCAGGCTGTGTGATTTCAGAAACCTGCCCTTAATCACTAGACACATTCTGTT
The DNA here is from genome assembly GCF_033118175.1 of Dama dama. Classification (NCBI taxonomy): domain Eukaryota; kingdom Metazoa; phylum Chordata; class Mammalia; order Artiodactyla; family Cervidae; genus Dama; species Dama dama. The sequence goes on from NC_083699.1 coordinate 80,461,841, forward strand.
CCTGCCATGTGTGTCTAACTCAGCACGTGGAGCTGAGGCCTCCCCATCAAGGTCTGTGTGTTGGCTTCACACATATTCAGCAGTGGTTTTCCACTGCAAGCCAAGAAAAATACATCTTCCTCAATTCTGAAAAACTGTTCTTGGCAGAAATAGCAGGAAACTGTCCAGTTCTTGTTCTCTCATGAACAGAGTCACCATGTGCTCTTTTGAAACAGGTTCACCAATGCTAGTGGAATGCTAGTTTGACAAGTTGTTAACAAGTCTTGCTTGATTTGAAAAAAAAAAAAAATAGGTTTCTATAGTCAAATCAGTTTTGGGAAGAAAATGTGAATTAAACTGTGTTCAAAAGTCTCTTAAATGTGGGACTTTGCAGAGTCTTTAATATTCCAATATAACGTCCTTAAAGGTTCTAGTTGACCTTTCATCATTTTTCACCAAGGAGAATTGAAGATACTATATAGTTATCATGTCCACTGGAACATTAGGCTAACAGGTTACCATGTTTGCACTCAATTTCTACCACCTGTGAATTCTAATGTGTTTTGTCTTGTGAGAGATACACATCTGTGTGTAAGTACACTTGAGGAGGGCTTCCCAGGTGGCAAAGTGGTAAAGAACTCACCTGCCAATGAAAGAGACGTTAGAGATGTGGGTTCGATCTCTGGGTGAGGACGATCACCTGGAGGAGGGCATGGCAGTATTCTTGCCTGGAGAATCCCATATGACAGAGGAGACTGGCAGGCTACAGTCCACAGGGTTGCAAAGAGTTGGACATGACTGAAGTGACTTAGCACACACAGCTTGAGGAGGGGAGAAACTAGAGAGAAGAATAGATAGGGGATCCTACCAAAGGTCAGAAAGAGTACAATGAGGATCCAGTTAGATCAGAAAGCAATAGAATTGGAGGAAAAAATATCAATTTGTTTGAAAAATTGTGACGGCAGAAGAATCTCTTTGGGTTGACTGTGTATATTAAGAAAGAGAAAGAAGTCAAAATGACCCTGTTTTCTAATTTTGGTTGTTGGGAAAATGATGACATCATGGAGACAGGGTACATGAAAGGCATTAAACATTTGAACTTCTTGAAAAGAAATATGAGAGGAAATTCCCTGGGAGTCCAGTGGATGGGACTCAGCATTTTCATTGTCAAAGTCTCAGCATTCAGTCCCTGGGTGGGATAGATCCTGCAAGTTGTATGATCCAGCAAAAAAAGAATAAAGGGATGTAAATATCAAAGTATTGTGTATTACACAATCCCATACAATGTAGGGGTTAAAACTGCAGGCTCACGAATCAGACCACTGGGGTTTGAATGCCAGCTCAACCTCTTCCAAGCTGTGGGACTTCAGATGAGTAACTTAACCTACCTGTGTCTTAGTTTCATCATCAGTAAAATTAAGATAATGGTATTTCATGGAGTTATTGTGAGGCTTGAGTTAATATACAAAAGTACTTAGAAGCCAATCTGGTAAATACCTTAAAGTTTGCAACTACTGCATTGTGTTGACTGTATGTATACTGTATATTCCTCACTCAATTACCTCATGTGTGGTTTTTTTTTTTTTTAACAGTAAACTGAAGGCTGCTTCAGTTTATTTACATGAGCTTCTCTTATTTTTTAAAAAATAATGTTCATATAATCAGTTGATTAAAATGTCAATTCTTTTTATTCTCAAACGATAAAGTATTTACATGTCCTTTTGCTTTTAAATTTGATCCGTTTTCTTCCCAGATTTAGGCCCCTGGCCCAATAAAAACTGGAAAAAGTATATATTTAAAACATGACAAGTTAAACAGATTTTACTCATTTCAACCATTGTTTGACTTACTAATCTTTTCCTTCTTAACTTTTGGTACACACACAGTTCCTTCTTAACTTTTTGCTAGAATGGATTACAATTGCCCTTTTATCTGCTGTCATCTTCACCGCCCATGTTTGAATAGTACCTTTGATCACAGGCAGGAACTTCACAAGGCTTGTAAACCTCCTTCTCACTTCCATTAAAGTAAAAATTACAGTTACAGCTACCAAATTATAAGCATCCACTAGATGCCAGTTTCCTTGCACTTTGTATTTTGAATCCCCCAAATGATCCAGTAAGGCCTGTGATATCATCTTGGTATTACACAACAGAAATGGGAAGGATCTGGGGCTTCTCTGTGGTATACTGGGTGCTGCAGCTGTCTGGTGGCGCATCTCCTACTTGTGGGTTGGCTTATAAAAGACATATGTATCAGATAAAACTCTCTCTTGGAAAACAAAAACCAGGGCTCCAGCCTCAACTCAAAGACAGACCTCTGATCTCTCTCCCCTGTGCTGTGGCCCCCTAATTGCCAGAGGCGAAAAGCAATGAAGCCATCCAGGGAACCTGTAGGTCCTTCAGAGTCATTTTCTGTACAGATCATTCTGAACTGTGGGTTGGTACTGGGACAAGTAAGAAGCCACTTCAGTTTACTTATATGAGCTTCTCTCACTTTTATGCCAATGTATTTAGCAAATTTTCAGGGTAATGAGCTGATCAGGGACATTATATTGGGCTCAAGTCATTTTAGCCAGCCAGGTTGCCACCATGGGCTCTCGAAAGCTTTCAACATGTCCTAAATCCAAAGGAAGAATTAGATATTCTTCACAGTCAGGAAAATAAAAGTGGGGAAGAGATTATTAGAAATTAATAGAAATGTTTTTTGAAGGAGGACTATTTCCCTTTACTCAATGGGTAGTTCTCATTTGCCCTAATATGCTGCCTGCTATTGCCAGCAGGAAAGGAAGTACAGTGGATAGCTAAGTTAAAGCCTGAATAATGTAACAACAATAACCAAAATAATAGTGACAAATACAATAACAGATCTCATGTACTAAATGAATTCTAGATTTTCAGTACTATGATGATAGCTTTGCATGTATTACACATTTAATTTTCATGATCCTCCTGTATGGGAAGTAATGATCTCATTTTACAGAGAAGAAAATCGAGACATGATAAAGTTTAAGTTAAATCATTTTCCCCGGGGTCACCTGGCTAGGTGTTGACAAAGCAGGGGTTTGAATCCAGGTCTAACCAACTCAAGCCCACAGCTTTTCTGAGATGTCATGCAGTTCCACTCAGTTTAACATACAGTTTCATCCCCATCCCCCATCCCCCCCCCACCCCGCCCCCCCGCCCCGCAGGCTCTGTATCCTCCTGGGCCCTAAATACATCCCATTAGCATGCCAGGCCTTTCAGCCTTCCTCATGGAAAGCACAGGGTGCATTCCCACCCTGAGTCCCTTAAGAAGCAGTTGGCTTCCTTTCTTACCTCTGAAGTGTCATTCATTTACTCAATTCATTCCTTTCTACCCAAAGTCTTTCACTTTCTAATTCTCTTTACCAAAGGAGTTATCTCTCAGTTTCTGAAAGAAGAAAATTAAATAAACTTTTTCTTCATGGCAAGGTTTGTGCATCAAGAAATTTTCATGACTTGGAACATACCTAACAAAATAGGAAGTGGAATTTAATGCCACAAGCCAAGTCCTCTTAGCAACCAAGTGAATGTGCCAGGAGATGCAGAAGCTGGACATTCCAGGAAGATAGAATATGAAGGCCCTGAAGCTGGAACACACTTAATGTACTGGAAAGAACAGCATAGTCTCCTCTGGCTAAGCATGTTTAGCAAAAATGTAAGGGAAGAACATGGCAATGGGCAGGACCACATCAGGTAGTGTCTAGTGAGCTATTGTAAGGACTTGTAATTTTATGCAAAGAGCAGTGGGAAATGATATAATGTCTGAGAGTCAGTGGGAGTACATGAAACAAGACTGGCCGCACATGAGCTGATCGTTGTTGGAGCAAGTGATGGATTCATAGTGGCTCATTATAAAAAATCTCTATTTTTGTATATTTTTCTAATTTTCTGCAAAAAAAAAAAAAAAAGTGTGATAGAATGAGAGGACATTAGAGGGTTTTAAAGCAATCAAGAGACTATTCTGACTTACACTTTAAAAGAGCTCTTGACTGATGGCAGGGAAGGGGGACTAGACAAGATGTCCTCCAGTCATTAGGATCTCCACATCATACACAGTGCACCAAATCTGGTCAACAGACTGAATGAAGCAGGATCAGTCACATGGGTACCAAATCATGGTTCTTTTTAAAAAGTTACCTTTGATTTAGTAGTAGTAGTGAAAGTTGCTCAGTTGTGTCCAACTCTTTGTGACCCCATGGACTATAGACCACCAGGTTCCTCTGTCCACGGAATTCTCCAGGCAAGAATACTGGAATGGGTTGCCAAGCCCTTCTCCAGGGATCTTCCATATCCAGGGATCAAACCCAGATCTCCTGCACTGCAGGCAGATTCTGTACCATTTGAGCTACTAGGGAATTCCCCTTTAATTTAAAAGCGTAAAGTAAATGTGATATGGTGGGGAAAGCAATGGGCTAGCAATCATGGGAGGAAGGCAAGAGATCTGGATGGCTTATTTCATCTCTTTAAGCCTCACTTTTCTTATTTTTTCAGTGCAGTAATAGTACCAATCTGTCCTCACAGAGTTGTAAGAATTAAAAGAGATGGCAGGGGAAAGAGTTGTACAAAACCATGAAAACACAAACATAAGGGGTTGTTATTATCCTGGATGTCTTCCTTTTGTAACTACTACTGGTACCCCAAATAGTCCTACTGCAGTACCAGTAGGTTCAGTACCAGTAGTATAGTAGTACCAGTAGTCTTAGGCTTCTAAAGGATTTGATAGAGTGTGATTGCTGGACTGAGAACAGAGGATATAAATTTTGGCAGGGCAGCAATTAAGAAGATTGCCCTGCCACAGACTTAAAAAAAATGCCTGAGAATAGTCCAAAGTCTCCAGGTAAAGTGAAGAAACTCCAGAAGCTCGAGAATGCCACCTTCATGTGCTTGAGGGACAGATGTGCACGTGTGCGCACACACACACACACACATATACATTTTGATTTCTAGCACTGGAGGTGGGAGATGTTTCATTAAGTGTTTCTGTGGACCACCCCTTCCAAAGAGCTCATAGCATGTGTGAGCCACTACCTCAGAAACCCTGAAAACCTACTGAAATGTGCATGTGTGCTCAGTCATGTCTGACTCTTTGCAACCACATGGAGCCTGCCAGGCTCCTCTGTCCATGAAATTTTCCAGGCAAGAATACTGGAGTGGGTTGCCATTTCAGGAGATCTTCCTCACCCAAGGATTGAACCCACGTCTCTTGCTTCTCATGCATTAGCTAGCATATTCTTTACCACCACACCACCTGGAAAGCCACTGAAATGTAGGGGAGTACAATTATTCCTGACCTATAAAACAGGGCAGGAAAGCTTGCCCACATCTTACGGTTTTATTTCAGCTTTGCTCTTTAAGATACTCGTCTAAGGATACCACACTTGTTTTTCTCCCAGGCCATTCTGTCATTTAGTTGCATATCCTCAGATTTATCTTTTAAAAAATGTTTGAGGATGTTTCTTACATCAAGGTTTTGGTTTCCTCTGATGCAACACAACGCCCCCCCCCCCCCCAGCCCCACACACACACAATTTCCAATTTTAGTTCATAAAAAAGCAGCAGGTCCCAGATTTTCCACTGGTGGAAGGTTAAGAGGCATGTCAGAGCACAGAAAAATGAGCCTCTTATGTGGGTTCAGAAGCTGGTGTTGGACTCACTAAACTTGTTTGTATTTCTGCTCAACCACTTAAGCACCATGTGACCTTGGGCAGGTCATTTAACGAAGGTCAGTTTTCTGGTGTGTGAAATGAAGATAATGATAGTAATTGCTTTGTAGAATTGATGAGAGGATTAGATATATGAGAAGCACAGCTTCTAGGAAAAGCAAGCATTCTAAAAGTGTTGAGTTATTGTGATTATAGGCTGGTAGGAAGTGTTGTAAGTTATTTTGCTGTCGTGTCTCTCATCCAACTTCTCTTTGTTTCAGTGGCTCTCAACTAGGGGTGGCTTTGGCCCCTGGGGGACATTTGGCAATGTCACAACTGGGCAATGCTACAGGCATCCAGTGGGCAAAGGCCAGGGACATTGCTAAACATCCCTACAATGCAAAGGACAGTCCTCCACAGCAAAAATGCCGACTGTGCTAAGGATGAGAAACTAGAAACTAAACAATGTGGAGTTTATAATCCATTGAAACCATATGGTAATTTTGTTACTCAGATCTGGGAAAGTCTTAGTCGCTTAGTCATGTCCTACTCTTTGCGACCCCATGGACTATAGCCTGCCAGGATCCTCTGTCCATAGACTTCTCCATACCTACTTGAGTGACATGCCTTTTCCTTCTCCAGAGGATCTTCCCCACTCAGGTCTCCTGCATTGCAGATTCTTTACAGTCTGAAGCAGCAAGGAAGCTCTCAAGTACTTTGCACAAATACCTGGGATCTAAAAAGTGTAAAATGTCTTCTGATTGTGGAAAGAAAAGCACTAATGATTAGCCTCAACGATTTCTGATCATGATCAAGTCACCCCTAGTGACTAGTAACTGTAGGTGCTCATCAGAGAATACACAGCTAAGGGACTATTCTTGACAATAATTCCTTACCTGACCAAAATAGTTTCTTAAGATCCACCACACCATTGTCCCTCTGTTTGCCATAGCCTGTTCTACTGAGATTTCAACTTCTTACCAATTCAGACGGCCAAAAGGTAAGTTTTCTTCAGACACCAGAGACACAACCCAGGTCTTAGAAGCCTCCCTCCTTTTCCTTTTCCTGGAATCCCATCTCAAAGATGACTAAAGTCAGGCTGTTCCTTACTGTGTCTCTGCTGAACTATTTTACAAGATTTCAAGAGAGCAGCCTCTTGGCTTTCTTTTCAACGGATCACGTTAGCCAGGTAGTATGCGTGACCAGTGCAGGAAGTCTCAGAGAATGCAAGGTGTTAAGCAGCCCTCCTCTGTATTAAAAATGTTTGCTGACACTAGTGCAGACTTCATCTTGTATTTCTTGAGTTTTTCTTTTCTTATCTTTTGCTTATAAAACAGCTTTGTGTTTGGTTTGACATGCTCTTCAGAAAGCATATTAAAATCAAAGTACCAAGGTTTCAACCCTGGTTCGATTCCTGGGTCGGGAAGATTCTCTGAAGAAGGGATAGTTTACTCACTCCTGTATTCTTGGGCTTCCCTTATGGTTCAGCTGGTAAAGAATCTGCCTGCAATGTGGGAGACCTGGGTTCGATCCCTGGGTTGGGAAGATCCCCTGGAGAAGGAAAAGGCTACCCACTCCAGTATTATGGCCTGGAGAATTCCATGGACTTTATAGTCCATGTGGTTGCAAAGAGTCGGACATGACTGAGCAACTTTCACTCACCAAGGTTTCAAAAGTCCAGACTACCCTCCCAAAGAGTAAAATGTGCAAACAAGCATGATGACATGCACACAAATCCAGAAGTATGTTCTTAAAGTGTTGAGAAGTAGCTTTTCTAATCCTTAACTTCCTAAAAACTAATAAATCATTGGCCAAAGATGGTCACAAACTGTGTGTAGCATTTAAAAGCTACTATTATATTTCAAAATGTTAACACTATTAATTAGGGAAGGGATATTTCTCATCAGAGCTTGTCTGTAATAAAGTGATCTTGCTAAGCTTTGTTTTCCCTCTTGCCCTATCTGACGTACAAATCCTTCTCCACGTGTGGGTCACCTGACTTCTAATGACTCATCATTCTCATTCACATTACTTGAAACAATAACAGTCCACTAACAGTTTTCCTGTGTTTCTGGTAATGTGAATAACAAGATGATGAGCTATTAGAAAAGTGTTAGTAAACTTAGAATGGCAGTTCTTAACCTAAGAATAGCAGTTCTTAATTCCAATGCCCTGGCTGCATCCGAAACTAATTAAACCAAAATCACAAGGGAGGAATCCAGTCCTTAGAATTTTTTTAACTCCCCAGTTGATTCCAGTGAGCATCCAATGTTGAGAACCAGAGGTTTATAAGAAACCTCCATCACACACACAAAAAAAAAGTAAAAGAAAGTCGCTCAGTTGTGTCCAACTCCTTGCAACCCCATGGACTATACGGTCCATGGAATTCTCTAGGCCAGAATACTGGAGTGAGTAGCCTTTCCCTTCTCCTGGGGATCTTCCCAACCTAGGGATCGAACCCTGGTCTCCCGCATTGCAGGTGGATTCTTTACCAGCTGAGCCGCAAGGGAAGCCCTCTATCACGATGAACAGAGGCAAAACACCTAAGCTGGTAACATTACTATCTCAATCTATTTTCAGGTTTTTAGGCATGGAGACCGAAGTCCTATTGAAACCTTTCCTAACGATCCCATTAAGGAATCCTCATGGCCACAGGGATTTGGCCAACTCACTCAGGTTGGTTGGATTTTCATCTAAGGGTTTCTGATGAGTCTCAAGGGAAACTGTGGAACTGTTATAATATATTGAAACTGTATAACTACTTTAGTTACTCAAATCTGGGAAAGTGTTTTGCACAGGTACCTGGAATCTAAAAGGTATAAAATGTGTTTCGATTGTGCTCAGCAATTTCTGATCATGATCAAGTCACCCCTAGTGACTAGTAACTATAGGAAAATTATATAGAATTTTATATAGAATTATAGAAATATATAGAATTTTGATATATATAGGATTTCCTGTTGGGTTTATTAAAGCATGAGTTGTGCATGGGCAACAGAAGAATCAGTTCAGTTCAATCACTCAGTTGTGTACAACTCTTTGCAACCCCATGGACTGCAGGACATCAGGCTTCCCTGTCCCTCACCAACTCCCGGAGTTTGCTCAAATTCATGTCCATCAAATTGGTGATGCCATCCAATCATCTCATCCTCTGTCATCCTCTTCTCCTCCTGACTTCAATCTTTCCCAGCATCGGGGTCTTTTCCAATAAGTCAGGTCTTTGCATCAGGTGGCCAAAGTATTGGAGTTTCAGCTGCAGCATCAGTCCTTCCAATGAATATTCTTCAGCACTCAGCTTTCTTCATAGTCCAAGTGTCGCATCCATACATGACTACTGGAAAAACCATCGCTTTGACTAGATGGACCTTTGTTGGCAAAATAATGTCTCTGTTTTCTAATATGCTGTCTAGGTTGATCATAACTTTTCTTCCAAGGAGCAAGAGTCTTTTAATTTCATGGCTGCAGTCACCATTTGCAGTGATTTTGGAGCCCAATAAAATAAAGTCTGTCACTGATTCCATTGTTTCCCCATCTATTTGCCATGAAGTGATGGGACTGGATGCCACGATCTTAGTTTTTTTAATGTTGAGTTTTAAGCCAGCTTTTTCACTCTCCTCTTTCACTTTCATCAAGAGGCTCTTTAGTTCCTCTTTACCTTCTGCCATAAGGGTGGTGTCATCTGTGTATCTAAGGTTATTGATATTTCTCCTGGCAGTCTTGATTCCAGCTTGTGCTTCATCCAGCCTGGCACTTTGCATGATGTATTGTGCCTATAACAGAAGAATACTTGAACTTAAAAGATGCTGAAGAGAGCCAAGAGTTGCTTATAAGCCAGCCAGTGAGTTTCTCAGGCTCCACCTGAGAAAGTAGAAAATAATTCTGAATCAGCAGAGTTAGGAAAACTTGATTCCTTTGGTACTAGTATTGCTAAAATTGATTTTTGTTAGATGGATGTATTGGGATTGCACCTTCCTTAAAAGTAATCAGTTAAACACAGGGAGCCCTACTTCCTAAAGAGCATCTAAGAAGGTAAACTGGGAAACAAAGACATCTGTGGTCATGCTCCAGTGCCCTGCACTGGATTAACCTTCTGTTTGGAGCCACAAGGCCACATATATTGCTTCTGTCCTGACCAAAATATTGTTTAAATATATTAAGAAAATATCATAGAATGTTTAGAGTTGAATATCTACCCTAAATTAATGGGTCTTGATCTTGGCTAAATATTGGAACTACTTGGAGAGTTGTACAAAATACTATTGTCTGCCTGGAAGTTTCTTATTTAATCCATCTAGGGTGCAACCTGGACAGTGGGATTTTTAGAAACTCCTCAATCTAGTGTGTAGCGAAGGCTGAGAATTACTGTCCTAACTGCATCATCTCAATGAGGAGAAAACGCAAAGAGGCTATTTGAGGCCAGCATCTTCTGGCTTCCATCAGAGCTCTTCCCACCATAGCCTACATAACTTCTGGCTTCCTGAAAAAGAGAAGGGTTATAAAAATGCAGGGTTGCTTCATGGCATCTATGGTTCTGTCAAGACTCTGGTTCCCTCGCTGTAATGTTCCACTAAAATCAAAAGCTTCTTCCAGACTGTGGAATCTGCCTGGGTTCTTCTGGCATTCTCTTGACCAGCCACCAGTTTCTCCTGGTGTTCTCAATCTTCCAAGTGCAAGTGAATTATTTGAGGATCTTGTTAAAACGCAGATTCTAATTAATTGGGTCTGACTTGGCCTGAGATTCTCCATTTCTAACATACTCCTAAGTGATGCCCATGGTGCTGGTACATGGCCACTCTTGAAGTAACAAGGTTCTGGAGCTCAAATTCCTGCCCTTGACTTGTTCAGTCGTTCCATCATGTCCAACTCTTCACAAACCCATGGACTGCAGCACACCAGGCTTCCCTGTCCTTCATTATCTCTTGGAGTTTGCTCCAACTCATGTCCACTGATTCAATGATGACATCCAACCGTCTCATCCTCTTCTGCCCACTTCTCTTCCTGCCCTCAATCTTTCCCAGCATCAGGGTCTTTTCCAGTGAGTCAGCATTTTTCATCAGGTGGCCAAAGTGTTGGAGTTGCAGCATCAGCCCTTCCAGTGAATATTCAGGGTTGACCTCCTTTAGGATTGACTGGTTTGGTCTCCTTGCAATCCAAGGGACTCTCAAGAGTCTTCTCCAATACCACAGTTCAAAAGTATCAATTCTTCAGCACTTAGCCATTCTTTATAGTCCAACTCTCACATCCATACATGATTACTGGAGAAACCATAGCTTTGATTAGACAGACCTTTATAAGCAAAGTAATGTCTCTGCTTTTTAATATGTTGTCTAGGTTTGTCATTGCCCTTGACTAGGTACTTCCAATCTGCGTAGTGACAAAGCAATGGTTCTTTTTGAGTTCAGTGGTTTTCAAAGTATGGTCCCTGGATGAGCAACATCACCATTACCTGGAAACTTGTCAGAAATGTAAATTCTCTGGCCCCCCCCCCCAACTGCACTAGAAACTCTAGGGTTGAAGTCAGGGAATCTTAGTTCTTAATGAGTTCCCCAGGTGATTTACTGTTCTATAGAAGATGACTATTTCCTTAAAAGTTAGCTTTAGGTTAGAACAACAAATTATAACAAAAGTGCTTGCTTCTTCAGCTATCCAGGTCATTCAGGAAACTCACAAACCTCAAAGTACACGTTATTCTTTTCCTACTTCTTTTCCCATCTAGAAGGGTAGCCAGGAGTGTAATGGAGTGAGTGGAACAACTCCAAGTAAATGAGTGAGTGGAACCAATCCAAAGCCACACTGACCACATCTTTTCTGACTCCTCTTCTGATGAGGCTCTGAATTAAAGATAGACTTGAATGCAATATTGCCCAAAGCATAGTGTTCTACTACACAGACCTGAATCACTTAGGGAACTTGTCAAAATACAGATTCCAGGGCTACACCCAGGATCCAATGAGCTGGAATCTCTGGCAGAAACACTGAGGAATCTGCATTTCAACAAGCACCCTAGGTAATTTTGCTTCTGATGCACAGTAATGCTTGAGGATCATCATGCTAAGGCAACACTTCTCGATGACTAACTGCCACTGGAATCTTAATGAGCTTGTTAAAACCAGATTACTGAGCTCTCCCCACAATGATTCTGGTTCAATAGGTGAAAGGTGGGGCCCAAGAATTTGGTTTCTAACATACTCCCAAGTGATGCTAATACTGCTGATCCAGAGACCACACTTTGAATAAGAAACTTTAACTTTTCATGAACCAGACATAAGTGAACTGTGTGGACAATAAATTATTTCACTCAGAGGTTGAGGTGATCTTTAGATTCATCAAGTCTAGCCTCTATAGGATGATTGAATTTCTTCCACAAGGTAACCAGCCCTTGAAATTCTCTACCAACAAAGATGACCGACTGAATGCTCTGCCAAAAGAGATGAACCGTTTACTTAAATTCAATCAATCACCAGCTATTAACTGTGCAAGATTCTATGTTAAGTGCTGATGAGAATGAACTGAGTTTTCTCAGGGAGCCATGACTAAAGATTACAGTTCTCTTTTCCTGTTTGCATTTTAAAATGTGTTGTTACTATAAAACTATTAAAACATACCATTGTTCACTCTACTTATTCAATGAGGAGTGAAAAGACTCACAGCTTCACAGAACTTACTTTCAATAATTTTTTCTTTTATTTGTTCCCATAGTTGGGCATGGCACAGCATTATGAACTTGGAGAATATATAAGGAAACGTTATGAAAACTTTTTGAATGAATCTTATAAACATGAACAGGTAAGTTGGGAAGCGAAGAGTGGGAACCTTGCCCCTTGAAATAATTTAACATAATGTATTTGTAAAAGTTTCCTATTTCCTAAGGAACTTATAAAAGTCAGATATCTTGTTTACAAATGTATTCCTCTTTATATACATATTTTGTTCCTAAAAAAAAGTATGAATATAAGTAAGTTCAAAATGGACACCTATGGTAAATATTTTGGCTTGGCAAGTAGCCACTATTTAATTTGTCTCTTTCATCAATTCAACTGTTGACACACCAGGTTGCTTTATGTCACGGCATGCCCATAATACTGTCTTTTCCATAATAGGTATTATGATTATGATGCTACCATGTCTGCTAATATTTTGGTATGAGTGTCCTGCCATTTCTCAAATATACTATTAGCTCCACAGTGGAGGGAAAACCACAGTTCCTCTCAATTGGATCTGCTTTGATTTTCCCACCCTAGGTTCATGTTCGAAGCACGGATATTGACCGGACTTTGATGAGTGCTATGACAAACCTTGCAGCCCTATTTCCCCCAGAGGGTATCAGCATCTGGAATCCCAGCCTACTCTGGCAGCCCATCCCAGTGCACACAGTCCCTGTTTCTGAAGATCAGGTCAGTTTTCTGGGAAAACAGAGATTTCATTTGTTCTGGGAGAAGGAAGGCAGGCTACTCAGGACTTGCGGATTTGGGAGTCTGGACACTTTGTGGGCTGTGCAGCCTTAATTCTTTCCTAAATAATGGTGCACAGGACATAGAAAGCCCTGGTAAGAGGGAGTAGGAACAGAATTTCTCTTTAGAGATTTATTATTCACTTTGTTTTGCTATTCTTTTAACTTCTGGCAATTTGTCCCTCTTCACCTTTACAGGCACACACACAGTTCTCAGTGTTCTGCTTCAATTCCTAGGTTTTTGGTGCCCGACAAAGGGTTCTCCTCCCTCCAAAATATCCTACACCTCTCTACCTAGAAAATATCCCTCCCCTGATGAAAATCCCCTTTCCTAGCTAAGGTAAAAAAAGAAAGATTCGAGTGCATAATTGGTGGCCAAAACTTTATATGTGTCATAATATTTACCTTTCATAACAGCCATGAATGGACAATATTATTGTGCTCCTTTTATAGCCAGAGAAAAAAGTGCTCAGAGAAGTCCAGTGAACAAAATAGATCCAAAGTCACACAGCCGATAAACATCACTACTGGGACTAGAACCAGACAGATCTCATTCCAGAGTAGTTTCCTTTTGTGCAAACTAGTCACTCTCAAAATTAGTTGCATATTAGAATCACCTGGAAACTTTAAAAAAATATTGATGCCGAGGGCACACCCCATAGTACATCAGAATCTCTGAGGGTGGGACCCAGGCACCAATATGTTTTTAAAATTTTCCCTGGATGATTCTAGTAGACAGCCAAGCTGAGAACCAGTACCAAAACCAAGTTGCCTAAATGAAGTTGTTCAAGAGAAACTCCCAAATTTGTTTACACTGATGGGACTGACCAAGAACTCTTTTATCTTTTCAGAGGAATTCCTACTCTTACAATAGTAATAATAAATCTAACTAATCTTTCAGGTCTGGAATTTAAGACTGTGAAGGAAAAACAGTCTGGGACAAGAAACCCTTCCTAATTCCCCTAGAGTCACATTATAACATGGCTATCTCCTCTCTTTATGACTGAGGCTTAGCATGACTACCAGATCTAGAATGTTGCCTGGTGATCTCTGGGTTAGGTAACTATCACATTTGCATTGTCAGTACTCCAAGAAATTTGACTTAATTGCTGAGCCTGGTGACTTAAGAATTTTTCCCAAGTGCTTTGTAGAAACAGCTTAACCCTGTCAACCTCTCTAGGTAAATCTACTCCAATCAAATTTTCTAGTGTTTGCTGAAAAGACAAGATGACTTGTTTATGCCTCTTTCCTTCACAGAATCAGAAGTGAGTCATGATTATCAGTGTTTGGGGGTGGGGGGCTTTTTCCACATAGCCTTTCTACATAAAGACAGGACAGAAGCACCAGCTTTAGCCAATATAAACCAGGGTAGCTATTTAACCCTTAGTCCTCAAAGATAATGGTTAACTTACATAGTAAAGAGATGCAGGTGCTATTAGAAGAGGAAGAAAGAAACACTGAGAGTGAAGGAGAGAGGAGAGGGAGAGAGAAACGAGCAAAATGGCCCCCTCACCTGTGGCCCCCTGAAACCTGCTCACCAAGATGAAACAGTTCTAACATCAACTAAGAAATTTAACAAAATCAATCAGCTAAAGTTATTCCCAGAACTCTGCTAAGTGCTATACAGAAATAGCAGGGAAATATGAGACCAGTTTTCTTCCTTAATTTACAATCCATTGATGAAAAAAGATTCACACATATGAAGTATGTAGAAGACAATACAAGGTGGTGGGCAATGATTTCAAGAGCAGGCTGCACATGCTGGAGGAATTCAGAGAATAAGTCATACTTAGAACTATAAAGGGCAGTCATTCAAGTCTTCATGGACAGAGTGAGAATTTGAACCAGACCTCGGAGGAGGGTAGGAAAGGACAAGAAGGCAGCCCCAAAGCTTAGCTTTGAGTCAATGTAAAGGACTTGCCCTTCTGTATCCAGAGTTCTTGTCTAGAAAGAATGAAAGTAAGACTGAATAACTGTTTTGGGCACATGCTAGAGAATCTAAATTTAATAACCAGAAGGAATCTTGAGACAAAGGCAGTGTGATATAGAAGGAGGGTTGAATTTAAAGTTGGGAAAACCTGAGTCTGAGAGCCACCCACCACTTCAGATATCTGAACTTACTTCCCTGTACTTCAGTCTCCTTTTCTATAAAGTGGGAAAACCAGTACCCACCTAACTTCTTCACAGGGATTTGTGAAAACCAAGTTGGTTAAGAAAAGGAAATGACTTTATAAACTCCAAAATGCTGGACAGATGTTTAGGTGATCATTCTGTTTTCATCCAGACTCTTTGAATATGTAGGATGAGAAAACTAAAGTCTGGAAAAGTTAAGTAATTCATTAAAACCTAGACCTTTAAAAGAACAGTCCTGTGCAGGCAGGGAAATTTAGATGTAAAGCAGTGGATGTAGAAGAAACTGTTGTACTTATCTCAGTACTGTGCACACACATGATGAGCAGTGCTTTGGGGCACTTGTCTGACAGTGACTTGGAGGGAAAAGATACTGGGGCCTCTGAAAATAATGAAACCATGCATGAGTTAGAAAATGAAGGCCTGAAAGTAGATGGTAATGACATTAGAGAAAGGAAAGTGAGGTATGACCAGGTGACACAGAATTAGAAATGACAGACAGGAAGCAACTTATCAAAAAATGACTTTTGAGTAGCATTTAATATGTCAGGCCCTGTTCTAGGCTTTGACAACAGTGAACAGATGACAGCAATGAACAAGATAGGCAAGATCCTGGCTGTCTTCAAGTTTGTGTTTTATAGGACATAGATGATAAAGAAGTAAATAAATACAGGCATTTCAAACAGCAATGAGTTCCTCGAAGGAAATAAAATAAGGTAATGTGATAGTGGCTGAGCAGAATGTCTAGAAGAGCTGTAGAGGGGGAATGTCTCAGGGAACAGTCTGCAGAGACTGCCAGCCTGTGCGTTCAGGGTACAGCAAGGAGGCTCCCAGTGTTGCTGAAAACAAGTGAGTGAGGGGGCAGCAGTAGGAAAGCAGGACAGAAAGATCACTAGGGGCTGAGTTTGGATTTTATTCCAAGTAAAATGGAAAGGTGGTGAAAATTATAAGCTACAGAATGGCATGAGTTGATTGATGGCTTCAACATATTAACCTTTAAAAAAATAAAATAAAAAGTATTCATGTAGTTGCTGCATGAAGGATGAATTGTGATGCAAAGTGATCCCACAGAAAGCCTTTATGATAGTTGAAACACGGATTATGGTGGTCTTGGCCGCGAGGGGACAATGAAGATAAAGAACAGGGGTCTATTTTGGATAGACTCCTGAACAATGTGGGTTTGAACTACACAGGTTCACTTACATACACATTATTTCAATAAATTTGTACTATAGCACTACATGACCCACAGTAGGTAGACTGTCTCAGCTGCGAAACAGTGGATACGGATCCTGAAGCTACACCGATTTTCAACTGTGTAAGGGTTGGCAGCCCTAATCTCTGCGTTGTTCAAGAATCAACTGTGTTTTGGAAGTAGACAGGCAAAAGTGATTAGTCAGTCTATGACGCAGGATGATAAATTTTGCTATTGACAAAGGAAGAGAGAATACAAAATGAAGAGGCTGAGTTCAAGGTTGTAAATGTCAAATTTGAGGATGAAGAGAAACATTCAAGTAATGATATCCACCAAGGGCTGGAAATACAGGACTAGCTCAGATGGAAAGTGAAGAGCAATGAAATGAACTTGGAAGTTACCAGCCTATAGATTATAGTTAAAAATAGAAAGGACTGTCAATTTAGACTCACTTTAAAGGGGTGATCACTTTATCCTCATAATAGATTTTCAAATATATTTTCTATGTTTTTAGTATGTGCCCTTATTTTAACAGTCTGAAAATTTGCAAGAACTTACTTCAGTGAATGATTAATCAATCTCTTAAGATTCTTTCTGGCACCTCTAATTCATTTCTCTGTACTCATGTGTGTGTGTGAGAGAGAGAGAGTGCATGTACACAAATGTGTCTCTAGTGCTAGAAATGAAAGAGATTCGGAAGGAAGCAAGATAACAGTTAGCATCTCACAGAGAAACCAGAAGTGAGACTATTTACCAATAACACAGTCTTATTTAGGCAAGTTTATGAAAGGGATAAAAAAGCTTTTGAGTTTTGGATAACTACTATTTAAGATTAAGATTAAGATAAGATCATTTATCTTTTTCCTCAATTTTAGAATTCCATTCAGCTCAAAACACATTTGCATATTTTATTCAAGTCACTTTATATCTAATGGCTGCAGCTTCTTTAGTTCTTTCGACTAATAAAAGACTTATGATCTCTCTTTTTCCTCAGTTGCTATACCTACCTTTCAGGAACTGCCCTCGTTTTCAAGAACTTCAGAGTGAGACTTTGATATCAGAAGAATTCCAGAAGAGGCTACATCCTTACAAGGTTAAAAAAAAAATGTCATTTACTGGCATACAGAAATAGAAATTCTGGGACAATTTGAATATTATCAAAATATCCTTCCAAAAGGTACCAATTTAGAAAAGTATAAGAGTACCTGTTTATCCACAGTATTCCCAACAGTGCATAGACAACTTTGAGGATATTTACCAGACTGTAGGTGAAAGATGATATCACTAGAAGGATCCCTTCCAAAATCAGGACTGAGACAAGAAAGCCCAGTATCATTACTATTATAGAACATTGTGCTGTAGTATTCTTTTATGATGAGTGAGCTTTGGATACCTTCACCTAGTTAAATGCCCTTTGTATTTTTCATTCTGTTCACATCACCTGACCATTTTTCTTTTGGGTATTGGTTTTCTTCTTTTTATCAAGTTTTAGGAGTTTTCTCTCTCTATTTTAACATTTTTTTCTGACCCTCTTTTTGTTTGCCCATTTTGGGCTTCCCTAGTGGCTCAGCACTAAAAAATTCGCCTGCCAATGCAGAAAAAAACAGGTTCAATCCCCGGGCTGGGAAGATCCCCTGGAGGAAGAAATGGCAACCCACTCCAGTATTCTTTCCTGGGAAATCCCAAGGACAGAGGAGCCTGGTGGGTCACAAAAGAGTCAGACGTGACCAAGCAACTAAAACAACAACACTACTTGTTTACAGTTTTGTCACACGGCTGTATTTGTATATTTATAGTCACATTTAGAAAGGCCTTCACCACTCCTAGGTCACAAGGAAATCTGCAATGCTTTCTTCTAATTCTTCTATAGCTTCATTTCTATATTTACATATTGAATCCACTTACAGTTTGTACTGGTATTAGGTGTGAGATATCTATCCTGTTGAAGTTTTTTCCCAGAAGATTACCTAATGGCTTCATCACTATTTATTGACTAGGGCATCTTTTCCCCCACTATTTTATATTAAAATTCCCTTATGTCTATTTCTAGAATTTTTATTCTTATTCTTTCATTTTATCAAACAAAGTCACACTGTTATAATTATTAAAAGTTATATATGCTTTAATATCTAAAAGGCTGGACATTCCACATTCTCTATTTTTTCTGAGTTTTCATGGCTGTGTTTTCACTTAACTTTTCAGTGTTTTAGTGAAAGTCACTCAGTCGTGTCCAACTGTTTGTGATGCTCATGGCCTATGCAGTCCATGGAATTCTCCAGGCCAGAATACTGGAGTAGGTAGCCAGTTCCCTTCACCATGGGAATCTTCCCGACCCAGGAATCGAATCCGGGTCTCCTGCATTGCAGGCAGGTTCTCTACCAGCTGAGCTACCATGGAAGCACAAGGAAAGCCCAGGGAAGTTTTTATTGAGATCATATTAAATGTACAAATTAGGGAGAATTTGAAACTTTGTTGCAAATTTATATAGTCTTCCTTTCCAAGAACACAAAATATTTTCCTATCTCTTCTTATCTTCAAGATTGTTTTAAGGTTTTCTTCATACAGATTTTTCTGTTAAATTTGTCTCAGGTTTATAATATTTACAAATAATAATGGCTTACCTCTACTTTTCCAATATTTATATTTCTGACTTATTTTGCCTACTTGTATTGGCTGGTACTTACAGTCCAGTACTACGTAATAGAATTGGTAGTGGGCATCCTTGTCTTAGTCCTGATTTTGGCAGTATTTCCCTATTAAACATGCTGGCCTTTTGACCAGATAGAGATACTTTTATCAAGTTAAGGAATTGGCTATCTTTCCTTTCTTCTTGAGTGTTTTTAACAGTTCTGGTGTTTGAAAGGTCTTTTCAACATTTTTAGTATAATTAAGTTACTTTTCTCTTGGATCAATTACTAAGACTAATTATATTCATAGATTACTACTATTGAGCCATCTTTACATGTCTAGATTCAAGCCTCTTTCTTTTAGTATGATATTGAATTATTTGTTAATAGTTTACTTAGACCTTTTGCATTGATATTCAAAGTAACTTCAGACTATAGTTTTCTCTTCTAGCCAGTCTTTGTCAATATCAATGCTTACACAAAATTTTTGAAAGTTTTTTTTTTCCTTATATGCTCCAGACTAGTTAAAATAACACTAGAATAACTTACGCTTGAAAAGTTTGACAGAATTTCCCCATAAAATAATCTGGTCCTGAAGTTTTGTTTTGCTTTATTTTGTTGGGGGAAGTTGGGGACTCTTTAATAATTCTTTCTGTTTACTTTCTGGAAATTCATCTGGGTTAATATTGACAAATTTTATTTTCCTAGAAAATATATGAATTAGACAAACAATATCTTCCAAAGGCTTCCCAGAAATTTCTGTCAATTCACTGATAGCTGGCCAATGGGTCTCATTACTATGACAATCTAAGAATAATACAGAACCTGGAGAAATGTTTGAATCCCACCCAAATCTCACACTTCTAGCCAGAACCAGGTCCCATTTCTGTTGTGTTTTCCTGGGGTTCTTTGACCTGAGACATGGTTTCCTTTCTCACTTTCCACTCATTTACATATGTGTTATACTTCACCAATTTCCAAAATGAATTTGAGGCAGTACACCTCAGTCTGGTCCCAGGACACACCAGGAACATGTGGCTACTGCCAGCAGGTACCCACAATGTTTAATGTAAAAATGAGAAATAATTAGTCTTTGTAAAAATCTTTGGGTTGTCATTGTTATAGCCAGTATTACTGGTGCACTTGTATGTGAAGAACAGCAGTTCCCACTGAGGGCGAGTTTGCCTCACAGGGACCCTTTGTCAGTGTCTGGAGACATTTTGGGTTGTCACAACTGAGAGACTAGGGGTGATATGGCCTCTAGTGGGTAGGATGCTGAACATCCTACAGTGCACAGGGCGGCCCCACAAAAAAGAACTGGCTAGCCCAAACATCAGTAACGCTCAAGTTGAGAAACTCCGATATAAATTTTTTACCTTTGTGTGTGTCTCAGGATTTTATAGAAGTCTTGCCAAAACTTACAGGATACCATGACCAGGATCTTCTTGGAATTTGGAGTAAAGTCTATGACCCTTTATTTTGTGAGGTAAATGTAAAAATATCAAAGATTAACATGCAATCTGATTTCATGACTTATGCCTATTTTGAAACAGATGAATTCTCTTTCCTTTGCTTTTATAAGATATATTATTTAGAGTCTGACATTGAAATATAAGTCAAGACATTTATATTAAGTTAAAAATTCTGGCTCCTCTCTGTTAGTTATGTATTCACCCTTTAGAAAATTGTAAACAAAATTGCTTTTCTGTGCCATGCCAGTTATTTTTCAGTCGCTTAGAAATTCTGGGTTCCTGTCATGGACTTTAATGAAAAAAGCAAGGTTGTTATACTTTATTTAAAGATTTTATAATATTTTATAAAAAGAAAAAAGTTACCTGATTTCTGGATATAGAAATAAACAAGCAAATTTTGAACCAGGCTATTAAAATTGATATATCAGGAAAGAATCTCTCTCTTGCTGTACAATGCATATGAAATAATCTTTGTAGCTAGATAAATTACTATTTTTTTCAGGGTTTCATGGTGTTTTTCTTAATTATCATGCTCCACCATAATTCTGTTTTTCCAACCGGTTCACTGAATCGTGCAGCAAAATTCTGACCAGCTGCATGACTCCTATCCACTTCTGATTTTAAGGGCATTGTGAGTGTCTAAGGAGCAAGATACTTTCAGAATTCCAACTCGATAATAAATGGTACCTGTTGCCCTCATCCACATTAGAGGTCATTGACCCAAGCACATTCAACGTTCCCAATATTTTCAGTATATCATCAGCATCTGTTTCAAGGAAGACTTTTTAGTCTTATAAAAGTCTTCAATAAAAACAAGAGCCCATTTTTTGGTTCAAGTCTTGGGTTTTGTTTTGTTTTGTTCCTTACTACAGTTCAGTCTGAGCTATTCTGCAATGTGGCTAAAGGTATTTTACATCTCTCAATTCTTCTGTAGGTTACTTCACTTTCATTTCCTCTTTCATGAAATCTCCCTCTCTCCCAAGAAAGGCTGGACACAGTACTTCTCATGGGAGAAGGGGGATAAAGAGTCAACAAAGAGGATAGTCAGAAATAAAATACACATTTTCTTCCTTTTTCTTTGATACAGGGCATTCATAATTTCACTTTACCCTCCTGGGCAACAGAGGACACCATGACTAAGTTGAAAGAAATATCAGAATTGTCCCTTCTGTCCCTCTATGGAATTCATAAGCAGAAAGAAAAATCTAGATTGCAGGGGGGTAAGTATTTTTTAAAATGAGAGAAGTGCATTAGAATTGTTGTTGAGTGATCTGGGTCTGAGTCCAGGTTCGACTGTTAATCAGCTATGTGACCTTGAATTAGACACATAATCATTCCACCAGCTTCTATTCTGCAAATTGGGGATAATAATACTACTCACTTCTTAGGTATTAAGGATGAAAATGAATGTATGTATTCCAAAGGCTTAGCACAAATAGTACCTAATACACTGTCAAACATTATGTGTTATATGATTATCAAAATTATTCACTCTGGGCCTTAATTTTCCCAGCTGAAAAACAGAAACTTTGGGCTAATGCTAAATGATACTTTTCATTCTTTCCAGATCAAAAAGTCATGGATTTCGTATCTGAGTTCCATGAAAGTCAATTATGCCGAGTGGCTTACTGGATGAATTTTTCAAGTGGGAGGAAAGGCAAAAGCAGCCTATTTTCTAGAAACCCTTGGTTGTAACCACTGTTAAAGTTAATACAATGTAATTTGCAGGCTAATTATGCCCTGTTGATTGATATGTATTGCAACTGACAAGTTTATGACACTGCTCAATTTTTTTCATTGGTGTTAAAAGGTGTTGACTTTTCAGTAATGCCTCTTCTCAGCTGGATTTGACCTGTTGTAGAACAGGACATCCAATCATAATACAATAGCCTAACCCTTGTAATCAGGATAGGTGGGTAGAAGAAAGAAGCCAGGACCAGGCAGGACAGGGGTAGGTACTGAGGCTCTGAGGGCAGCTGAGTGGCAGGCCAGGACCCAAGAGGATATGACAGGTTCAAATGCTGTTCATATAGACATTAAAACTAAAGATGGAGAGCAAGAGGAAGTCGACTATGCCAGGCTGTCATAACAATGAAGAAATTCTAAGCCACAGGAGATGTTCTTAGTCATATACTCCACACAGTTTGAAGAAAACAGTATAATCAGGACTCCAACCATTCCTGGACCCTATTCACCATGAGGTTGGACAAATTCAACAGACCTCCAGGAGAAAACAGAGACAAAGTATCCTGGGGGTTGGACCAGACTGGAAGGATGTTCACTCAGGGCTGCAGAGCAAGAGAAAGAGCTTAAGTCACTAACCAGGAGAGGAGTTACAAAAGCTCATGTAAAGAGTGAAGGAACCTGTAATAAGAACAGCTAATGAGGTATGAAGTCAAGATAGCTGGGAGTAATTTCATATGAGGTGAACATAGCACTTGGGGCAAGTAATTTAGGGCAGCATCATAAAGAAATGATCAAGCTGCAGGCCTGCTGTTACAGAGACCTGGTTGCAAGACACAGAGGGAGACTTGATGGAATGTACACGTCCTCACTCCAAGCTTAGGGCATGAGCAGCAAGATTCAGCCCTTCCTTGGGGATGGGAGAGCACCCAGAGGTGAGTCATAGTTGGAACTTGGTGTCTTAGGAATAATTAGCAGGTAGGACATGGACTATGTGTAGGAACAGAGCCCAGGATGCAACTCAATCCTACATACCAAACAACCAAGGACACAGAAGGTGGAAGCTGGGCCTCCGTGACCACACAACTACCAGGTCTCATTCCTGAACCAGCAGGGGCCAACAGTATGGTGGCCAAATGCTTCAGATGGTGAAAACAGGACTCTGTTTCCCCCAACCTAGTCATGATGGGCTCAAGAAATATCCCCTCACTACTCAAGATGAAATCCATGGACCAGCAAAGTCAGCATCACCAAGCCTCTGACAAGAAATGTGGAATTCCAGGTCCCACCCCAGAGCAGCTGAATCTAAATCTACATTTTAATGAAATCCCATTAAAGTTTCAGAAGCACTTCTCTAGATGTAGGAAACAGTGAAGAAAAGGCTAGGGAAAGCCAGGAAGGAGTCTACAAGAATCTATTAATAGATGCAGGGGTCTGTATCTGAATATAAGATGTGGGATTTTTTTCCCAACAGCTTGCTTGTATTTCCTTTACTTTTTCCCTTTGACTACTAGAAATTGCATTTTGGGGAAGTCATCTTCTCTCCCTGGCTCTCAGTTTCCCCATCTGGTGAGTGCATTAAACTATATTCTATCAGAGTTCTTCCCTAAAGTATTCTCTGGGTCTTAGACTCCAAAAGTTAGCACTCATATGCACACACCTGTCCTATTTTCTAGGGGAAGCTCAGTACTATTAATGAGCCAGGAAGTTGTTATCTTCATAATTCCTGCCAAGCCACATTTCAACCTATTGTTCAGATCTGGCAAAGCAAGAGAGATTTGTCAACTATACACTTGTTGAGTTATAAAGCCCCTGAACCTAATGCTGCAGAGAAAGCATGAACAGTTTGGTGACAGAGTCACAAGGGAACATCAGGACTTTGACCAGCATCTTCTTACCTTTGCCAGAACTTCTGTTCCATCAGTTGGTTTCAAGGGTGACACGGTTCAGTAATCTCCTCCTCCCACTGCCTTCACCACTAAAACACGCCCCCCCCCCCACCCCGGCACACACACACACAAGGAAATCTCTAGACTAATTCCTAAGACTAATTTAGGAATATATGCCTGGTCCTGTTTGTATTAGGGCTTCCCAGGTGGCTCAGTGGTAAAGAATCTGCCTGCCAATGCAGGAGAAACTGGAGATACAGATTCAGTCAATCCCGGGGTTGAGAGGATCCCCTGGAGGAGGAAATGACAACCAACTCCAGTATTCTTGCCTGGGAAATCCCATGGACAGAGGAGCCTGACAGGCTACAATCCACGGGCATGCGAAGAGTCGAACATGACTGAGTGACATGCACATGTACCTGTTTGTTTTAATGGAAACTGCTTCTTGCTGAAGACCAGAGGTTGGCAAACTACAGCCTGCAGGCCAAATCTGGCCTGCTGCCACCTATTTTTTATTAGTAAAATGCTACTGAAGCTCAGTCACACTCATGCATTTATGCAGCATATTTAGCTGCTTTTGTGCTTCCACTTGAGAATAAATGGTTGTGATGGAACACATGGCCCACAGAGTCTAAATCATATAACTTTCTTTCTTTCTTTCTTTTTTTTAAAATTAATTTATTTTAATTGGAGGCTAATTATTTTACAATATTGTAGTGGTTTTTGCCATACATTGACATGAATCAACCATGGGTGTACATGTGTCCACCATCCTGAACCCCCCTCCCACCTCCCTCCCCATCCCATCCCTCAGGGTCATCCCAGTGCACTGATGCACCCCTGTCTCATGCATCAAACCTGGACTGGTGATCTATTTCATATATGGTAATACACATGTTTCAATGAAGGCGAGGGTAGGGTGATTTGAGAGAATAGCATAAATCATATAACTTTCACAGAACAAATTTGCCAACTCCTGCTGTAGCCCAAGAGAGAGAAGTGAAGTTTGTATCCTCAAATAATGATATTTTGTCCAGTGTGTGCAGGTTTAATAAATGATGCACCAGGGAGCTTGGGTGCTAGCTTATGCTACAGTATGGCCTAATAATTAAGAGGATAGGTTTTGAAGCTGGACCTGCTGAGTTCAGAGAAACTCAGCCCCTCTGCGTACTAGCTGTGTGATCTTGGGCAAGTTGCTAAACCTCTCTGAGCTTCAGTTCCCCTTCATATATAACTTGACTATTGGCCTGCCAGAGTCTGTAGGTGCTTATGACAATTACTCCTATTTTCTCCTGGGACAAGCTGGGAAACCACCACAGAACCGAGAGCTGATCTATTCCATCATCCACACTGAAGGTTGCTGCAAAGACACCTACTGACAAGGAACAAGTTGCTAATTGAACTAAATCCATGTCTATCCATTAACTAATTAATTGATGTTAATTAGCTAAGTGTTATAGAGAATGCATCTTGGTCAGTGTAGAATATCTCCTTTCAGAGATGCTGTGCTGTGCTTAGTCACTCAGTCGTGTCTGACTCTTTGCAACCCCATGGACTGTAGCCCACCAGGCTCCTCTGTCCATGGGGATTCTCCAGGCAAGAATACTGCAGTGGGTTGCCATGCCCTCCTCCAGGGGATCTTCCCAACCCAAAGATGAACCCAGGTCTCCCACATTGCAGGAGGATTCTTTACCATCTGAGCCACCACAAAAGCACTGACAAGGAACAAATCGCTGATGGAAGCTGACTGCCTGTCATCACTCCCAGAAACTCAGCCACAGAGTTTACTTCTATTGTGGCCTGAAGCTCAAGATACAGGTCTAAAGATTTCCCAGAGGCCAGCCTGCCCTGAGGCAGAGGAATGCAGACCTACGGGAGGTGTGGCCTCCAGCTCCGTCCATTCCCAGTTAAAGACGTCCCAGCAGCCACAGATGCCGATCATCTCCCTCCTTAGTTCATTCCTCTTTGTGCTTATGGTGGTACACAGACAACGGGACAGTCTCTTCTCACTGTTTTATGAGATTTTTGAGGACAGGAGCCATGTCTAATTGACTTGTGGTAGCTGTTCAGTGTGTGTTTTGCAAAGTGGACCATAGAGTCTAGGATTATAATCAATCTGTTAGCATCAATGCCCTGCTCATTACAGAAGAAAACTGGTCATCCTCAAGTGAGGATGCAGTGTAGAGAGATGACCAACAAGACACAAGGAGTCCTCAGGGGATGGTGTGGAAACCCCTGAGGCAGCACCTCCTCAGAACAACACCTGCACCACAGGTACCTTCAGCATCAGCGTCTGCTGAGAGGATGGAGACTCTGCTCTCTGTCTGTCTGCCTTTTACCACCTTAGGAGCAACAGGGGAAAAGGGCAAACTGTTTCCTCTACTGACAACAGTTAGAGCCCTGAATGAACTCTGAAGGTTCTGGCTGCCTCCCAAGAGTGAAAGCTAGTGTAACCTGGAGCAATGGCCCACAGAACACAGTCCATGCCCTGTGCAGACATCCAGAGGGCTGCTTTCTCCCCTGGCTTCACCCGGGTGTGGCTACCAGAGGGATGAAGACAGAGAGGTGTATGCTGCACTGTCATTTCAGACCTGCCCTGAACAGAGCACTGGTTAACAGCTATCTGGAAAAAGCCATCCGAAATTCCTTCCAAGTTCATCAACCTCCTAACTTGAGATTTAACAAAATCTGGTAGAATCAAACCTTAATGTGCCAATCCAGCTCTCCTTCCCCAGTGAGTGAGTCACTTAATGACTCTGAGCCTCAGCTTCCTAACCTCTGAATGGGGGATAGAAGTCAGGATTCAGTAGATAATGTATGTAAATCATGCTACTAGTACATAGCAGATGCTCCACCAAAATGAGTTCTTGCCCTCCCTTCTTAAATCTTGAGAATCCTGGCAGAGAGAATCTCTATATGAACGAGCAAAAAGCTTATGAACTGAAATATAAGCCCACATTTGGTTCAGCTCCATTGTTGATCTATCTTCATAAAGGTGTCCTGATCAATGAAATCCTCAATCACATGAAGAGTGCAACTCAGCCATCAAACCACAGAAAACTCATTATGTATTCTGCAGTAAGTATTCTGTCTCCATTCAACATCTGTTCAAGTATATGAGCTCTCTCAGGAGGGGCCTCAACTTCTTCATCATCATTTCTGTATCAGATGTTCAAAAATTTTTAGTTAAATATATAATTCTGGGTCTCAAGGAATTTATAATTCAATCCCTGATAGCTCAGTTGGTAAAGAATCCACATGCAATGCAGGAGACCCCTGTTTGATTCCTGGGTCAGGAAGACCCGCTGGAGAAGGGATCGGCTACCCACTCCAGTATTTTTGGGCTTCTCTTGTGGCTCAGCTGGTAAAGAATCCACCTCCAATGCAGGAGAGCTGGGTTTAAATCCCTGGGTTGGGAAGATCCCCTGGAGAAGGGATTGGCTACCCACTCCAGTATTCTGGCCTAGAGAATTCCATGGACTGTATAGTCCATGGGGTCGCAAAGAGTTGGACACAACTGAGCAACTTTCACTTTTTTCACTGACAAGAAAAGTAAGCATATAAACACCCTGCATAGCAGAATACCAATGTCACACGAGCCAATGATTTGGTGACTCATTCATAGAAAGGAAACATCTTTTCTGTTCCAAATTAAAATTAGAGGGAAAATAGAAAGGGAAAAGAAGTAGAAAGGTTATAAGAAAAGCTGAGTGTACAGGACTTGGTGATGGACTGGAATGTGGGTGGAAGACAGTGATGTGGAAGTTAAGCCATAGATGAAGGTGGTGTTTCAAGTGTTGATGACTGGAAGGAGAGTAGAACCATTAACAGATGTGGTCATGGGTCAGGTGAATATACTTATTTTACAATTGGGTTTGAAATGCCGGCAACATCCAAGTAGGAATCCTCAGATGGCAGAAGGGATAGAAAAAAAAGGGGAGGGGAAGGAAAGCTCCAACTTGAGGTCAGTGTTATATTTGGGTGAAGAAAGGAAAGAGAGTGAGATCTCAGAGAAGACATCCATGTCGGAGCAGCAGCCAGGGAAAGAGAATTCCAGAGATGTACCATGCACTGAAGTGGGTATCCATGGAGTCTGGGATGAGCAGGGAAACAGGACATGGAGGGCTGGGTCAGGCTCCCACCCACTTCTGCAGGACAGAGGATTTCTCAGATGTGGTCTGTCTGGAGAAAGCCATGGAGTCATTCTGCAAGAAGATGAAAGAAGCAATTAAAGATAAAGCAGAGTTTATCATCTGGGGTTCTAAATGGTATAGACTAGAGAAAAGTTTCATGGAGGAAACAAAGTGTAGTGCCTCTGAGAGAAAGATAGGCCTGAAATTAGTTGATAGTTTCGGGTTTTCTGGTTTCTAATATGGTTTCCAACTGTAACTTGTTGTATGACTTCTGGCAAGTCATAAATCTGTAACTCCTTTTTTTCCTCTAGTGAATTGGTTCTAACCCCTTTGGAGTATGTAAACACTGCCATATAGTTTAGGCAACCAAATGTTAGGTCCATTTTATACATATGAAAATTAAGGATTTCTTAAGATTAGATAGCTAATCAGTGGCAAAACTAGGATTGAAAACCAGTCCTCCATGCCTTCTGGCTGTCTAAAATAAACCTTTAACAATTATTTTTAAGCAACACTCTCTACTTCCTTACATTTCATTCTGTCTAAATGTTTGTAACCTCATATATTCTTCCCCAACTTTAAAATCACAGATGATATTAATCTATAGAAAACAAATATAGTCTAGCATTAATGTACTCAAAGTTATTTTAAAATTTAATGAAAATCAATGAAACACACTAAAACAGAGATATGTTCTACTGGGGTAGGCATAGGACAAAATCAGAAGACTTGACTCAGATTTACTTTCTTCCATTTTGAAGATGTATGACGTAAAGTAAGCTACTTAATTCCACCCCGGTCCCTTTTTTTTTCTTTTTGGCTGCACCACATGGCTTGTGGGATCTTAGTTCCCCAACTAGGGATTGAACTCAAGCCCTTGGCATCGAGAGTGCAGAGTCCTAACCACTGGATCACCAGGGAATTCTGCCCAAGTTACTTAATTTCTTTGGGTCTCAGTTTCTTCCTCTTTTTAAAGGAAATAATTGTATGTATGTAAATCTCATTCCCTAGCACCAAGGAGATGTACAATCAAAATTCATCCTTTCTCTCTCTATTCTGAAGTTACTGGGGTTATGGGAAATTTAGTTGGATCAGAAACCACCATAGTATTCTACAAGTGCTTGTTACACACCTATTGACTGTAAATTTGAAAGAGATAAAGATCAAAAATGTTTGTTTCAAAATCTCTGTAGCATGACACTACTGTGAGTGCCCTGCAGATGGCGCTAGATGTTTACAACGGAATCCTCCCTCCCTATGCGTCCTGCCACATGATGGAATTGTACTTCCAGGAGGGGTAAGTGTCTAAGCGGTGTTTCTCAAAATTAATACCCCTGGAAACCAGGTACTATGATCATTTGTGTTATTATTGACTTAAGGGTTGTCTTGTCTATTTGGTTGGTTAGGTTTTATATTCGGGGGGAGAATGATAACTGTATCTTTGCTTAGTCATGACTCATTTTTTCTTTATTTTCATAAAGACTTTAATTGGGAAATCACATACAGACACAGTAGATGAAAAATTTGATAGAACCACTCCCATCAGCGACAGAAATTGTGTTTTTTTAAAAAAAGATTAAGGTATTCTAAGAAGGATGTGGACATTACACTGTTCTCTTGTAAAACACAGGGTGGTAGAAGATATCAAGAAGAAATTGTTTGTTGCTGGTTACAAATAATGTTCTTTCAGTTAAAGACTTCAAACATAGCCATGAAACTTATGGTTATTCATATCCACCAGGTAGGATTCTTAAAGTATTCCTCTGCATAGCGTTCACAACTTTGCAATCTGGTGTGGCCCTCCCCAGCTGACCAAGGCTTGGCTGAAGCCCACTAGAAAGGCCACGACTAGAGAGACCAAATGTCCTAGTTTACCCAGAACTGGGGGGGTTCCCAGAACATGTAAGTTTCATTGTTAAAACCAGTAAAGCCCTGGGCAAACCAGGAAGAGTTGGCCACCATAGCCAAGGTCGTAGCAAAAATTTGTGTCTGCTGTGACACTGGCATTCTTGTTGGGAAGAAGAGACCTCGTGGATATTATTGATGGAATAATCACAATGCAAGGACTGAGTTAGAGCATGGACTCCAGAGTTTTATTTCAGGGTTAGCTGGGGAGGTGCATTTTGCTCTCCCCTCAAGGCATTCACAATAGCTGCAGTCGGGACCATCTGACTGCAGTTATATAAGGCCCGTGCTCAGAAGAGCCTATGCTTGGTTTAACGATTCAGTGTTGCCATTTTGAAATTCTTAATAATTTTTAAATAAGGTATCCTGCCTTTTTTTTGCCAAATTTTGCAGTCCTGGCTGTAGGTTTCTGGCTACCTGAATTTGTAGAATAGGAAAGTAGCAACACAGAGGCCCGTTCTCAACCAAAATCTTCACTGCTTACAAAGAAAGTGAGTTATGCCACTAGGGAAAAAGTATGTTCATTCTCCTGTGAACTTCTAACTGGGTGCTAAGCATAAAGAGCTAGAACTAAAATGTGGTCTTAGCAACTTTGCTCTCAAATATCTAGAGTCAGAATGGAGAGATAATGCCCATAACATGGAGAAAATCCAAACAGGGCCAAAAATGGGAATGCAAAGACATGAGCATCAAGTGCTCTGTCAGTAAAAAGCTCTGCAAAAGACCCAGTTTGAAGACTGGCTCCAGGCACAGAGTTAATAAATCCAGTGACAATTCCAGGATCAACTCTAGGAGTAGGCACTACCACTTTGGGATGTGACAAAAGAAACTACCCACTTTTCTTGGCCTCTCCTCTCTGGTTTCTGCACCCAGTAGTCCTGAGCTTGCTTTTATTTAGGGTGCTACAGCATTTTGTCTCACTGAATAGCTTGAATAAATTCATGTTATGCATCAAGTTTGGGGCATTTTTCATCTGAGAGACACTGACTTATAGAGAAAAAAGTAACCAAGGGTCACTCACAGGTAGAAGTCAAATCTGTTGTTATATTGGGATTTTTTAACACTCTAGAGGAGTATCAAAATTTAAACGTGCTTACTTTTAAATTAAGAGCAAGGAGAATCTAAGTTACCAAATACAGGTATAAAGTATATACCTGCAAATTAGGTGATCCTGAGTGTAAGTTGATACCACTTTATCCATATTAGAAAATAAAGAGAAAAAGAAAATTTTTAGATTTTTATTTACATTAAACAGACAAGCTTTTAAGGCTGTAGATAAGGTAAGCTAAATATATTCTAAAAATATTCTATTTTTTGGTTAAGTACATAAACTTAAAATCATATACTATATAAAATAATTCACTAAGTTAAAAAATAGTGCTTCTTCTCACTTTCATATTTTATGAAATGCTTATGAAAATACTTATTATGAAATAAGTATTTTATGAAATACTTATTATGAAATAAATATTTTATGAAATACTTATTCAAACTCTCTGTATGCACCTTAACTTGTATCTTACCATTCAAGCCAATTTTAAGTCCCCTAAAAATATTTTCCAAATATATTAATTATAAGGGTAATTTTGGCTGCTGCACAAATGAACCTCAAATCTCAGAGGCTTAACTCAATGGAGATTTCTTTCTCATTCATCTAACCGTCCAGTGTAGATGTTCCTGGCCAACAGGAAGTGACTCATCCATGGTGTGATTCACACATGGTGATTTGTGAACTGGGGAGTTCCACTTTTGGACTTACAGTTTTCAAAAGTGCCCTCCTCATCTGCAGAGAACATGTAGGAAAGAATGAGAGGGTGAAGAAGGCAAACTGCTTATCAAGCACCTCAGCCCAGAAGGAAAATATGTCAGTTCTACTCACTAAAATTAGTCACTTGTTCCCCCCTAAGTGCAAGGGAGTCTGGGAAGTGTATTCACTTCTCAGCTGTAACCTTATTTGATGGAAAGAGAATCATGAATTTTGATGAACTATTAGTCCTCTTTGCCATGTTACCATGAGATAAAGGGTACTGTCACTGTAAAAGTTATACAAGATATAGGTACTCATTCATACAATATTACAGGAGTTTTTAGGAACATAGAAGTGAATATTTGTAATTACTACTTTTCATATGGCTTCTTGGGCTTCCCAGGTGGCACTAGTGGTAAAGAGCCCACCCACCAAAGCAGGAGACATGAGAGACACAGGTTTGATCCCTGGTTTGGGAAGATCCCCTGGAGGAAGACACAGCAACCCACTCCAGTATTCTTGCCTGGAGAATCCCTATGGACAGAGAAGCCTGACAGGCTACAGTCCATAGGGTCTCAAAATGTTGGACATGACTGAAGCAACTTAGCACACATATGGTTTCTTAAAGTGATGTTTTTCAAAATGCTTGTTTGTAACAACATCCAAAAGTTGCAGTTGTGTGATTACTATCCCAAGTCTCTTTGGCAGGTGACTTCTACAGGGATCCTGTACTAGCTTTACAAGGTTGATTTGGGACAGTGGTCCTTCCTTAAGCAATATATTGTTTTATGAAATAAAGTAGTGGGAGAGCCCTTCTCAACATCAGCAGATGTAAGGACTTGAGTATACACTCACCCTCTCTTTCAGGGGTATCATTTTTATGTCTTGCTGTATATTCAAGCACATTTGTTGTTGTTCATTCACTAAGTCGTGTCTAACTCTTTGTGACCCCATGGACTGTAGCACACCAGGCCTCCCTGTCCCTCACTGTCTCCAGGAGATTGCCCAAGTTCATGTCCATTGAATTGGTGATGCCATCCAACCATCTCATCCTTTGTCACCCTCTTTTCCTTCTGCCTTCAATCTTTCCCAGCATCAGGGTCTTTTCCAATTAGTCAGTTCTTCGCATCAGGTGGCCAAAGCATTGGAGCTTCAGCTTCAGCACCAGTCCTTCCAATAAATATTCAGGGTTGATTTCCTTTAGGATTGACCTGTTTGATCTCCTTGCAGTCCAAGGAACTCTCAGGAGTCTTCTCCAGCACCACAGTTCAAAAGCATCGATTCTTTGGTGTTCTACCTTACATGACTACTGGAAAGACTATAGCTTTGACTATATGGTCCTTTGATGGCAAAGTGATGTCTTTGCTTTTTAATACACTGTCTAGGTTTGTCATAGCTTTCCTTCCAAGAAGTAATCGTCTTCTAATTTCATGGCTACAATCACCATCCACAAGTGATTTTAGAGCCCAAGAAGAGAAAAACTTCCTCTGCCTCCACTTTTTCCCCCTTCTATTTGTGATGGGACCCGATGTCATGCTGGTAGTTTTTCTTATATGTATTATTCAGTTTCATGTTTCTGGCCTGGTTAAGGACAGGGAAGATACATTCATTCAGGGGGAAGACTGGAAGAAATACTGAGAGAGAAAAAAGGACAAAAGGACAGAGCAAATCAGAAGCATGAAAGGGACAGAATAGGAGAAAGAAACCCCAACATCCCACCTGTGCCCTACTTCTTACCTAAAGGTTCACCAAATCACCCCCAAGTCCCCCAACCATTGTGTCTCAGCTCTTTCTCTAACTCAGCATCCCAGGTCCCACCTCACATGCCCCTGGTCATCTAACAAACCAACTCTCCCATTTCCACCCTCCCAATCAGGCCCACCTACCCCAATCCCCCTCTTCCCACAGCTAAACTGGCTAATAGCTACTCATTCCCATAAATTCTTCCACTAGTCCTTCATCTGACATGGTATAGAACAGGTAGAAAGAATTTCATTGGCAGGTCAACAGCACAGATCTAACAGAGTTCTTCCCTCTATTCCTTCCACCTTCCTCCACCAGAGAATACTTTGTAGAGATGTACTATCGGAATGAGACACGATATGAACCACATCCCCTCACGCTACCTGGCTGCACCCTCAGCTGCCCTTTGACGAAGTTTGTTGAGCTGGTTGCCCCCGTTATCTCCCAAGACTGGTCCATGGAGTGTGCCATAAGCAACCATAAAGGTACTGAGGACATTATCAATTAGGGTGAATGCAGAGCTCTGCAGAGAAGGCAGAACATCTTTTCTCCAGATGGATGGTGCTTTGAGACTATAAACTGGCTTCACCCCCATCTTTGAGGGAAATAGGGTTTGGGTGATAATTGTATGTTTCAGAGACCTCAACTTCAGGCAACTCCTATTTCTTCACTGGGCCCTGCCTCTACCTGCCATAAACCTTGTCAACCTACATAAACCGAGGAAGCAGTAATCAAGCAGAAAGCACTTACTTGGAATCAAAGAATTGGAATTCAGGGAACAAGTATCAGACTGATCTCAGAGAAACAGTAGTGAACAGTCCTGAAGAGAAATCTTGGTTCTCTGTCCAGGAATCGAACCTGGGTAGCCTGAATGAAAACCAGGAATCCTAACCAGTAGACCAACAGGGACTAGTGGCAAGGGGCAAAATTCCCAGGCTCTTCCCCTCCTTTGAAAGCAAGAATGTTTCAAAGAGGCAAAAATTTTAAAAACAGGTACAAAGTTTATTATTAGCACAACCAATGAGAGAACACACACAGAAGTAGTTTCTATAAGTGAGAAGCTAGGCAGAAATACACACCCACAGAGAAAGGGTGTGGGAGTCCTCTCTAATGAGGAGGAGCACAGTAAAAAGGTGATTTAAATCCCTTATATAAAACAGGCCTTCTGGGTCTTTGTTTACCTTTGGCCAATCATGTTGGTTTTTCGTTGTTTTTTTTCACACCTGATCAGTCCTAAGACTCTTCCCAAGATGCATGTGCAACTTTTTGCTAAGATGGATCCCACTGCAGAAGCCTGTGAGGATATGTCCAAATTTATTATGGTGTGGTACCCTTCCTTTTTTGACCCCCAAGGAGCCTTTGTGAGCATGTGCTGACACGGAAATTTTCCTTGACCTCAGGAGTGGCCATCTTATATCCTCATGTCAGCAGAGCTCAGCTTCTGCCACTAGCTTTGTCCTTGGAGTGTTTCAGTTCAGTTCAGTTCAGTCGCTCAGTCGTGTCCGACTCTTTGCGACCCCATGAATCACAGCATGCCGGGCCTTCCTGTCCATCACCAACTCCCGGAGTTTACTCAAACTCAAGTTCATTGAGTTGGTGATGCCATCCAGCCATCTCATCCTCTGTCATCCCCTTCTCCTCCGGAGGAGTGTTTAGATGAGACTAAAGCTTCAATTCTACTCCACCTGACATATACACCAGCTGTCCAGTCCCGGGGGCCATCTATCTCCTACCTCAAAACTGGAACAAAATTAGAAATGTAAGAATGTTCTGCATACCTCCCGGGGGCAGGGGGTAACTTATTGGAATGTTGAAAGTATAGGTGTGATATTTGTTCTGAGGACAAGAGGAATATGTAAGGCTTTAATTCTGGTATCTTCAGAAAACCTGAACAAACTCTCAGGTCCTGCAGAAACCACTTACTATAAAAGAAGAAATCATATTCAAATAACACTCTTTAGAGTCCTGTAGATTTGCAACTTGCAGATGCAACACATCTAGAAAACACCATGCTACTTTACCAGCACGAATAAAGATGAAACAGGTTCTAGAGATGGTTTCAACTGGATGCCAGAGTCTAGAGTTAAAGCCATTCTCTCTCCTAGTTGGTCATGGGATGACTGACACATCAATTGATGTGTTTATTTGTATTCTTTCTTTTCCAAGTAAATATTTGGCCTTGGGACCATCATTCAAATATCGTTTCTCCTTCTCGCATGTAAGCCAAATGTAAAATAATGAGTAAAGTCATTTTAGGAAATTCAAAAGCATTACTTTTGAAATGGTGTCTTTAAAAAGTGTGTGTGTGTTTATTTACTTAGAATAATATTCCTGAGGAACAGATTTTAGAGGCTCTATTTTTGTTTTAGGGTTTAATTTTAATGCAATGAGAAGGAAAATATTAATATAAAGTAAAATGACTTGACTGGCTTAAATTAATGTTCTAAATTGAAAATGTATTTAGTTTGGACTTGGCTACTTCAGATAAAGCCTAAACTGATGGGTGGCTCTGCTTCATCTATTTAAGATGGAACTGGCTAAGGAAACAACCTGGGAAAATTTACAATGTAGTAGAGAAGTAAAGAAATGCTTATTACACAAAACAGCAAAGGTTATGCCTAAAGACTCCAAGAGTTTCTATGGGAACAACCCTGGATTTGGAGGGAAGGAGGCTGAAAAGAGTGCCAGGGAGGGCTCCCTACAAAGGTTGAGAGCATATGGAATCAGTTTGGATGGAGGTTTCTTCTACTGATGTGGTATAAGGGCGAAAAATACCCTTATCAAATGTACTAGTTGCTTTAAGTTGGAAAGGATAGTGGAGTTACTTGGCAGAAGATTGAGGGTCTAAACAGATTGCCATAGGTTTCCTTCAAGGAGCCAATTTTAATGAGATAAAATGTCATCCCCACAAGAGCAAGGATTTTTATTTGTGGTATTTTCTCATGTATTGGTCCTCAGCAACCAGAAGTGACTGTGCCTGACATGGATTAGTGCTCAATAAATATTTGCTCATGAATATGTAAGTTAGTTACCCTTCTTCCCTGAACCTACTCTTTCTATCTTGACTGGCAGCAATACCTAATACCATGGGAGTTACCAGGTTATCTCTCTTCATTTTCCACAACTGTCTGTCACCTCTTCTTATCAAATCTACCTACAGTATGTTTGTAGAATTCTTTTCCTTAAAACACAAACATCAGCAAACCTATATCCAGGTAGAGTGAAACACAGTTAAGCAGCAAAACATGTTAATAAAAAGAAAATGTAGGGATTGGTGTGCTGGAGTTAACTCACACAGATCTCAAGAGTGGGAAGTTATGTCTCACTTTCCCACTTTGAGTTCAGTGAATTCACTCTGGCTGTTTGAAATTGGTCATGGTGTCATGTGGGAGTATTTCCACCACAGAAGTCAATGTTTACCACAATTTGGAGTTTTGTTTTATTGTTTTGGGTTTTTTTTTTTAAATCCAGTCTAGCAGAATACCACTGGTTTTAACTCATAAATTTTGTATCATGAGGTGGTCTCCAACAAAGTGAATTCAATATTTGAACTGCTTTAATGAAAAAGGATTCAATTTGTTCTATATGGTCTCAAGGAGTGATGTGAGGGGCAGCAGGTAAACATTTCAGGAAGATAGTGTTCAGTGTTGGGAAATCTCTGGGACTGAAAGTGTCCATTGGGGTGGGTGCCCACTTGGAAGGTTGTAAGGGTTGAATGACTCTTTACAAGGACCTTCAAATTTAGCAAATAAAAGTACAGGATACCTAGATAAATTGGATAAATAGCCCTAACTACTGAATTCTTATCATTTATTTTTTTTTTTAAAAAAAGCTAAATTCAAAGACATTAACAGTGCCCTGATAAAGCCAGTAGAGGAAGCAGTACAAAACCATCAACAAGACATATA
Source organism: Dama dama (assembly GCF_033118175.1). Lineage (NCBI taxonomy): Eukaryota > Metazoa > Chordata > Mammalia > Artiodactyla > Cervidae > Dama > Dama dama. The sequence continues at coordinate 80,499,367 of NC_083699.1, forward strand.
TTGTGTATACAGAATGCCTGACAAGCCTACTCCTTATGGTATTTCCATCTATGAAATTCTATTTATTCCTATGAGTAGTGTTTTCACCAGTGCTAGTAGACCCAATTAACTTCATTGTCATATCAACTACATTAATCAGAGCCTTTTCTGGGAAACTCATAAGTCTAAGTTCCATACTATGTTACTTGAAAATAGTAACAATTTTTTTGAAAATGCATAATTCCAAAATTTTACTAATACACTTGGACTGTCTTTACTAGCACTCTCCCAACCCCATCTCAACCTCCAACCCCAGTTATTTGATAGGAAAGAGATTTACTGGTAGGAAGTTTTCATTTCCCCTCATAAGCTTTGTCAAGTTGAGAATCTGTAGCACATAGACACATCCCCAAGATTTAGTCATGAGTTTCTTGCAGGCAGGATCCATACCTTAATCCTCCTTGAACCTTCAGTCAGCAAGCAATGTCTAGAACCTGGTGCCTTTAATCAACATTTGCTAATTGAATAAATGTTCCACCTTCCATACCTAGCCTGATTTCTGAATGTCTGGGCCTAGATGTCAGCAGTCTGGATCTCAGTTGTTCGATAAAGGGGGGAAAGAAGCTATGAATGAGCCTTGAATGTAACTGTAATGTAAAGACCCACTCATTGCCTATATATTCATATATTTATACCACTGTGTCTGTGTCTTTAGCCTCTGTTTCCAGCACGATCGCCTTGGCATTCTCCTGTTCCTCCCCCACCCCCACCCCCGCTGCTATTTAGAGCCCCTGTTCAGTGATATGCCTTTCAGCACCCCTCCTCCCCCAGAGATGAGACTGTGTGATTACTATACCTTTTTCTCATCCTTGTCATCATCATCAGTTTCTTAGGACATGTCTCATCATTCATTAATGACATTGGGAACGTGCTTTGGTAAACCCCAGCTCACTCATCACTCCTGTCCTCAATCTAGGCAATTCTGACCATCATAATAATGGCCCTACCCATATCCTGCCCACCTCAACAATATGCGTCCCTGGGTCAAACCAACTACACAGTTTCTGCATTCTGATTTGCTGAATGGAGCTGAACGAAACCAAGTGTCACCATTTCAAACTATGAACGTTGACATTCCTAGTCCAACCTCAGCTGTATCTTTCAATGCTGCATGATAAATGTATTCATCCTTACTGGACTCTTTTCCTATTTTCTACAGGAAGGTCTTATTGATTTTCCCAAACTTCTAATTCCAACTTTGCTTCTCTAATTCTCATGAGATGTCCTAATAATAACAAAATAATCCACTGAAAACTCTCTCATGTTCTCCTGTCATTGCCTCAAAATATCTCAGTAGCTTTGACCTGCCTTTCCTGCTGTCCTTCAAGAAAACATGTTCCTCCTTGAGCAACCTAACCCCTCTCCTCAGATATATGATCTCACTCCTATAGTCCCCTGGGACCTCCATGAAGCTCTCAGCTTCATTTTCTTCCTCTGCTCTGGCTCTGTCCCCTTTTCTATCAAGAGCACAACCAAGGGCCTGCTCTATATCACTCTCTTCAATCCCAGTTTTCTCACACTAGTAATTTCCACCTATAACTCTATTTCCTTCACTCCCTCCCACTCCTGAACTATTTTGTAAAATTATATTACTCTTCCTTCATTTCTTTGTTGAAACTCATTCATGCCTAATTCATGACTGTGGTTCAGATCATAAACTCCTTATTGCAAAATTCAGAGTTAATTGAACAAAGTAGGGAAAACACTAGACATTCAGGTATGCCCTAAATCAAATCCCTTATGATTATACAGAGGAAGTGACAAATGATTCAAGAAAAAGTAATGCAAACAGGCAAAATGGTTGTCTGAGGAGGCCTTACAAATAACTGAGAAAAGGAGAGAAGCTAAAGGCAAAGGAGAAAAGGAACGATATACCCATCTGAATGCAGAGTTCCAAAAAATAGCAAGGAGAGATAAGAAAGCCTTCCTCCATGGTCAATGAAAACAATTAGAGGAAAACAACAGAATGGGAAAGACTAGAGATCTCTTCAAGAAAATTAGAGATACCAAGGGAACATTTCATGCAAAGATGGGCACAATAAAGGACAGAAACCATATGGACCTAGCAGAAGCAGAAATATTAAGAAGAGGTGGCAAGAATACACAGAAGAACTATACAAAAAAGATCTTAATGACCCAGATAACCATGAAGGTTTTATCACTCACCTAGAGCCAGATATTCTGGAATGTGAAGTCAAGTGGGCCTTAGGAAGAATGACTACAAACAAAGCTAGTGGAGGTGATGGAATTCTGGCTGAGTTATTTCAAGTGCTAAAAGATGATGCTGTGAAAGTGTCACACTTGATATGCTAACCAATTTGGAAAACTCAGCAGTGGCCACAGGACTGGAAAAGGTCAGTTTTCATTCCAATCCCAAACAAAGACAATGCCAAAGAATGTTCAAACTACCACACAACTGCACTCATCTCACATGCTAGCAAAGTAATGCTCAAAATTCTCCAAGCCAGGCTTCGATAGTACATGAATCAAGAACTTCCAGATGTTCAAGCAGAAAAGAAAAGGAAGAGGAACCAGAGATCAAATTTCTAACATCTGTTGGGTCATAGAAAAAGCAAGAGAGTTCCAGAAAAATATCTACTTCTGCTTTATTGACTATGCCAAAGCCTTTGACTGTGTGGATTACAACAAGCTGTGGAAAATTCTTCAAGACATGAGAATACCAGACCACCTGACCTTCCTCCTGAGAAATCTGTATGCAGGTCAAAAAGCAACAGTTAGAACTGGACATGGAACAACAGACTGTTTCCAAATCGGGAAAGGAGCACGTCAAGGCTGTATATTGTCACCCTGCTTATTTAACTTACAAGCAGAGTACATCATGCAAAATGCTGGGTTGGATGAAGCTCAAGATTGTCAGGAGAAATATCAATAACCTCAGATACACAGATGACACCACCCTTATGGCGAAAGCAAAGAACTAAAGATCTTCTTGATGAAAGTGAAAAAGTAGGCTTAAAACTCAGCATTCAAAAAACTAAGATCATGGCATCTGGTCCCATCACTTCATGGCAAATAGACGGGGAAACACTGAGAGACTTTATTTTCTTGAGCTCCAAAATCACTACAGATGGTGAGTGCAGCCATGAAATTAAAAGATGCTTGCTCCTTGGAAAAAAGGTTATCACCAACCTAGACAGCATATTTAAAAGCAGAGACATTACTTTACCAACAAAGGTCCATCTAGTCAAAGCTATAGTTTTTCTAGTAGTAATGTATGGATGTGAGAGTTGGACTGTGAAGAAAGCTGAGTGCCAAAGAATTGATGCCTTTGAAGCGTGGTGTTGGAGAAGATTCTTGAGAGTCCCTTGGACTGCAAGGAGATCCAACCAGTCAATCCTAAAGGAAATCAGTCCTGAATATTCACTGGAAGGACTGATGCTGAAGCTGAAACTCATATCTTTGGCCACCTGATGTGAAGAACTGACTCCTTGGAAAAGACCCTGATGCTGGGAAAGATTGAAAACAGGAGGAGAAGGGAACAACAGAGAATGAGATGGTTGGATGGCATCACTGACTTGATGGACATGAGTTTGAGCCAGCTTCAGGAATTGGTGATGGACAGGGAAGCCTGGCGTGCTGCAGTCCATGGGGTTGCAAAAAGTCGGATACAACTGAGTGACTGAACTGAATGAACTCATGCCTAATTCAGTGGCCTCTTTTTGAAACTTTTCCTGTCAGAATCACGTATCTCCATTTTACAGGCTAGAAAACCAAACCTCAGAAAAGAATTGCCATGAGTAGTAGGGTTCAAGCCTAAATCACTCTCCAACATCATATTTTTACTATATCTCTTTTCTTTCCTTGCACACTATCTAGTGAACTATTCTCTTTGGACAAATACCCCAAAATAGCATTGATGGGTCAAAGTTTATGAACATTAAGTAAACAATAGATATTTATTCAGTACCTATTATGTACTTGATATGTGCCTAGGTAGGAGTCAATAAGTTTGCTGAGGAAACAACAGCAAGACCAGAGAATTTTTCCCTAATGTGTCTTGTAAACTTTGACATGGATGTGGGGAGGGAGGCAAGGAGGACAGAGAGAGAGAGGAGAATTCAACAACCTCAAACAATTAAGTATGGTGAGTATTGTAATGAAGAACACAGAGGTAACTATAAAAACATATAGCAGAGGCAATTATCTGAGGTCTAAGGTATCAGAGAAATCTTTTCCAAGGGAGAGATGTTTAAACAATAACCAGAAGGAAACAGGGAATTAACCAGGTTAGTGGAGAGGAGGAGAAAAGAAAATGTTATAGACGAACTGGGAAAATGTATAAAGGCCAAGAGGTTTAGGGTTAGGAGCATTTTAGGAATTGAAAAAAGTGTGTCTGATGAGAGTACAATCTCTTCAATCCTCACATGCTGGAGAGGAAGGCATTAAGTGTCTTGTAGGTCAAGTTAACTAACTCTGGTCATTAAAGGGTTTTATCCAGAGGACAGATGATGTGACTAGCCTCTTGATTTGGACAGACCTCTTTGGTTACAGTGGGGAGAGCAGATTGAAGAAAAGTGGTTCTGAGAGCAGGAGAACAGTTGGGAGGCTGTTGAAATAATATCCCGCCCACCGCTCCCACCCCCGCCCCCACAAAAAACAAAATACTAGTACATGTGAACAAAAAAAGCAAAAATATTCAAAGGCAGAAAAGAAGTGCAGTAGACAGGACTTGGGGATTTATGGCACCAGGAAGAAGTCGATACATACTGCCAGAATAGTTTTCAATTAGTACCAATTCACACTGCCTTCAGCAGCTTTCATGTGTCCCCATGTCGTAGGACATATTGTCAGTCATTACCAGTACTAGACCTCTTTGCAGTAAGATATAAGTAACCACTCTCTTTTCTCAGATTCCAGAACATTTCTCTGTCAAACTCACAAAATCCTTTACAGTACAAGGGAATGTATACTTTAATAAATGAACATGAGGGGAAAGGAAAGCGAGAGAGAGAGTCTTCTCTTTGTTCTCAGATTTTTTGTTGAATTTCTACTGGATTGGTAACTTCCACCAACCCCCGAAATGATGGTGTCCAGGGCTCTGTCGCTGGTTTCCTCCTTCCACAGTCACCATGAGCCAGGGTTACTTAAGAGTCTATCTTCTTCTACCGTCCTTATTTTCATATCTATATATAGATTTTTTAGACCTGTTTTTTTCCAGTTGCCTACTGATCGTCTCTACAAGGATAATAATTCATCTCAATCCTATATTTGAAACAAATTTTGTTATCTCCTCTACTCCAGATGGATCCTTTCCAATGTGCTTTCAATCTCACTTTCAGTTCAGTTCATTTCAGTAGCTCAGTCCTGTCCGACTCTTTGTGACCCCAAGAATCGCAGCATGCCAGGCCTCCCTGTCCATCACCAACTCCCGGAGTTTACTCAAACTCATATCCATCGAGTCAGTGATGCCATCCAGCCATCTCATCCTCTGTCATCCCCTTCCCCTCCTGCCCCCAATCCCTCCCAGCATCAGGGTCTTTTCCAATGAGTCAACTCTTCGCATGAGGTGGCCAACTATTGGCGTTTCACCTTCAGCATCAGTCCTTCCAATGAACACCCAGGACTGATCTTCTTTAGGATGGACTGAATGGATCTCCTTGCAGCCCAAGGGACTCTCAAGAGTCTTCTCCAACACCACACTTCAAAAGCATCAATTCTTCGGCGCTCAGCTTTCTTCACAGTCCAACTCTCACATCCATACATGACCACAGGAAAAACCATAGCCTTGACTAGATGAACCTTTGTTGGCAAAGTAATGTCTCTGCTTTTTAATATGCTATCTAGGTTGGTCATAACTTTCCTTCTAAGGAGTAAGCGTCTTTTAATTTCATGGCTGCAATCACCACCTGCAGTGATTTTGGAGCCCCCCAAAATAAAGTCAGCCACTGTTTCCACTGTTTCCCCATCTATTTCCCATGAGGTGATGGGACCGGGTGCCATGATCTTAATTTTCTGAATGTTGAGCTTTAAGCCAACTTTTTCACTCTCCTCTTTCACTTTTATCAAGAGGTTTTTTAGTTCCTCTTCACTTTCTGCCATAAGGGTGATGTCATCTGTATATCTGAGGTTATTGATATTTCTCCCGGCAATCTTGATTCCAGCTTGTGCTTCTTCCAGCCCAGCATTTCTCATGATGTACTCTGCATATAAGTTAAATAAGCAGGGTGACAATATACAGCCTTGATGTACTTCTTTTCCTATTTGGAACCATTTGCAGCTTAATTTTCTTATTTATTCAACCTGGAACTCATGGAATGGTGTTGACCACAATGTCCACTTTACCAGTATATTTAGCCCATCATAAAGCCTGTCAATTCTTCTTTAGAAGTATCTCTTGAATTCCCTCATCTGCATTGTCAGGGCCACACTTGCAGTGCTGCATCCAGTGCTCAGTATCTTATCAAAGCCATTTTAATAGCTATCAGGCTGAGAATACCTCCACCATCTTCCCTTTTTCCAGTTTTTCTTAAAAAAAAAAAAAAAAAAAAAACAGAAATTAGGCCATGTCACTTCAATGTGTAATAACTGCTAATAATTTCCATTTGCCTCATGACAAACTAGAACTTGTAAAACCTGAGCCTCAACCTACATATCTGGTCTCAACTCACCACAACCTATATTCCAGTCACATGCAACCACTCACTATTTCCCAAAGACACTCTCATGCAGTTCATTATGTCTCATGACAAAATTCTATTTACCTCAAAGTCCAACTCAAATCTTATCATTTTCTCAGAAGACTTTCCAAATTCTATCTCTTCCAAGTAGAACACTTCGTGATAATCTCAACTTTCTCTCTGTTCAAATGGCATTATATTTTACACCTCTATTTTACTATTACATAATCTCATGATTATCTAGTTCTCTCATTAGATATTGATCTTCTCAAGAGCAAGGATGTTGGAACCCCAGAACCCAACACACAGCTGGCCTGACATTTGGTTACTCACTGCATATCTAGGAAGGAACAAAGGAAGGGGAAACACTAGGAAAGTATATGACAACTTGGCCAAAAAAATTGAAAATAAATTTCCAAATACAGAAATTCAGTCATGGACATTAATTTTAAAGAATTGTTAGCCTCTGCCTTCTTCCCTCATTTTCATTTTGTCCTTTCCTTTATTCTTCAATTCTGTTTACTTTCCTCCAACTTTAACTCCATCTGCAGTGCTAATGGCACTGGTCCACCAAGATCTAATTTGATTAATATTCACTTTCTTGTGATACTAAGAGGCATTCTGACACCGGGAGAAAAAATACTGAAATAAGAGTTGAGAAGATATTTGAGTTCTAGATCATTAATTCCTTTCATAAATGTCTATTGATTAATTTATTTTTTATTGAAGGATAATTGCTTTACAGAATTTTGTTGTTTTCTGTCAAACCTCAACATGAGTCAGCCATAGGTATAAAAAAATTAATTTGAAAAAATGTTTATTGAGCTCCTGCTATGTGACAGATAGTGTTCTAAGTGTTTGGGATACATTCGTGAACAAAAAAGACAAAGGTTCTTGACCTTGTGATGCATACATTCTGTTAGAAGGAAATAGAGATGGATAATGAATAATAAACATAGTAAATAAGTACTTTGGAAGGGGAGGGCCACAAGTGACAAGTGGGGATGGGTGTGGGGAGAAGGCATATAGGTTGCATTTTCAAACAGAAAGTCCTCATTGAGAAGATAAGATCTGAGCAAGGAAAGTGATGGAGTTACCTGGTACAGGGATTTGTGAGAAGAGTGTCTTCAGTTCAGCTCAGTCGCTCAGTCGTGTCCGACTCTTTGCGACCCCATGAACTGCAGCACGCCAGACCTCCCTGTCCATCACCAACTCCCGGAGTCCACCCAAACCCATGTCCACTGAGTCGGTGATGCCATCCAACCATCTTATCCTCTGTCGTCCCCTTCTCCTCCTGCCCCCAATCCCTCCCAGCACCAGGGTCTTTTCAAATGAGTCAGTTCTTCGCATCAGGTGGCCGAAGGACTGGAGCTTCAGCTTCAACATCAGTCCTTCCAATGAACACCCAGGACTGATCTCCTTTAGGATGGACTAGTTGGATCTCCTTATAGTCCAAGGGACTCTCAAGAGTTTTCTCCAACACCACAGTTCAAAAGCATCAATTCTTAGGCGCTCAGCTTTCTTCACAGTCCAACTCTCACATCCATACATGACCACTGGAAAAACCATAGCTTTGACTAGACGGACCTTTGTTGGTAAAGTAATATCTCTGCTTTTTAATATGCTGTCTAGGTTGGTTATAACTTTCCTTCCAAGGAGTAAGCATCTTTTAATTTCATGGCTGCAGTCGCCATCTGCGCTGATTTTGGAGCCCCCAAAAATAAAGTCTGACACTGTTTCCACTGTTTCCCCATCTATTTGCTATGAAGTGATGGGACCAGATGCCATGATCTTAGTTTTCTGAATGTTGAGCTTTAAGCCAACTTTTTCACTCTCCTCTTTCACTTTCATCAAGAGGCTCTTTAGTTCTTCACTTTCTGCCACAAGGGTGGTGTCATCTGCATATCTGAGGTTATTAATATTTCTCCCAGCAATCTTGATTCCAGCTTGTGCTTCATCCAGCCCAGCGTTTCTCGTGATGTACTCTGCATATAAGTTAAATAAGCAGGGTGACAATATACAGCCTTGATGTACTCCTTTTCCTATTTGGAACCAGTCTGTGTTCCATGTCCAGTTCTAACTGTTGCTTGCTGACCTGCATACAGGTTTCTCAAGAGACTGGTCAGGTGGTCTGGTATTCCCATCTCTTTCAGAATTTTCCACAGTTTATTGTGATCCACACAGTCAAAGGCTTTGGCACAGTCGATAAAGCAGAAATAGATGTTTTTCTGGAACTCTCTTGCTTTTTCGATGATACAGAAGATGTTGGCAATTTGATCTCTGGTTCCTCTGCCTTTTCTAAAACCAGCTTGAACATCTGGAAGTTCATGGTTCACGTATTGCTGAAGCCTGGCTTGGAGAATTTTGAGCATTACTTAACTAGCATGTGAGATGAGTGCAATTGTGTGGTAGTTTGAGCATTCTTTGGCATTGGAATGAAAACTGACCTTTTCCAGAGAAGAGTGTCTAGGCAATGTTAAAACTATAGCAAAGGAGGTAAAGGAGAGAATGCCTGGAATGTTTGAGCAATAAAAAGGCATGCGGTGGCCAAAAGAGAATAAGTCAAAGAAGAGCGTAGGAGAGGAAATCCAAGAGGCTAATATAGAGCCTTCTAAACTATTATCAGCAGGATTTTGACTTTCATTCTGAGTGAGATAAGCATTCATTGCAGACTGTAACTAGAGGAGTGGCATGATTTGACTTGAAGTCATTTGGCTTCAAAAGAGAGTAAGTCAAGGAAGAGCGTAGGAGAGGAAATCCAAGAGGCTAATAAAGAGCCTTCTAAACTATTATCATCAGGATTTTGACTTTCATTCTGAGTGAGATAAGCATTCATTGCAGACTGTAAGTAGAGGAGTGGCATGATTTGACTTGAAGCCATTTGGCTTCTGTGTTAAAAAGAGATTGCGGGTGATAAAGGATAGAAGCTAGGAAGAAGTCAGAGGTACTTATCCCACAAAAAAATTGGTGGTTCAAAACAGACTGGTGGCTGAGAAAGAGAGAAATCACTGGTTTGCAGATATAGTTGTTGGTAGGACTACAGGATTTCCTGACATATTCGGTATAGGATGTGAGAGAAAGGGAGGAGTCAAGGGAGACTACAAAATTTGGGGACTGAGACTCTAGAAGTAGGAAATTTCCATCGAATGAGGTGGAGAATGCTGTGGGAACAACACACTTAGTGAGGGAGATGTATGGGGCATAACAGGACTGGGAGGTCAGCTTTGGACTTGTTGAGACTGAAATTACTATTAGTTGAATACACAGTTGGATATATAAACCTTGAATTTGGGGAAGATCAAAATTTGGAAGTCGTTAGTGAATCAGTCCGTCAGTTCACTCACTCAGTCGTGTCTGACTCTTCGCGACCCCATGACTGCAGCACGCCAGGCCTCCCTGTCCATCACCAACTCCCAGAACTTGCTCAAACTCATGTCCGTCGAGTTGGTAATGCCATCCAGTCATCTCATCCTCTGTTGTCCCCTTATCCTCCTGCCCTCAATCTTTCCCTGCATCAGGGTCTTTTCAAATGAGTCAGTTCTTTGCATCAAGTGGCCAAAGTATTGGAGTTTCAGCTTCAGCAGTCCTTCCAATGAATATTCAGGACTGATTTCCTTTAGGATTGACTGGTTGGATCTCCTTGAAGTTCAAGAGACTCTCAAGAATCTTCTCCAACACCACGCTTCAAAAGTATTAATTCTCTGCTGGTCCAACTCTCACACCCATACATGACTACAGGAAAAACCATAGCTTTGACTAGATGGACTTTGTTGGCAAAATTATGTCTCTGCTTTTTAGAGAATTAGTGAATAGATGGTTTTAAACCCATAAAACTGATAAGATGCCATGTATTTCAATCCAAATGCAATTACCTCTTTACCTTAATCTCTCTGCTTCTCATTTTCTTTATCTCTGCAATTATAAGTTTAGGTTAAATAAGAGATTTTCAGCTGTGTTCCATGGAGCACTAGGGTTCTGTGGACAGGACTACCAGGATCAGAGAGATGTTTGCTCTCCTATTACCTAAGCCTACAAGCAATCCCATACTTTTACAATGAAAATCAGATATACATTTAGAGATGGTGCAAGCTGATATTTATAATATAAATGTACTATCATGGACTAGGGTATTGTTGGGTGAGAGGATAGGTTTCCAGATGAAATAATGAATAGCATCTCATGAAAAAACAACCGCATATATCTGCTTCATGACTGGTCAGCTATCAAAGGGACATGTGTAAATAAGCATACAAAATAGCAGTAGTATCACTTCAGTTCAGTCACTCAGTCGTGTCGAAATCTTTGCAACCCTATGAACTGCAGCATGCCAGCCTCCCTGTCCATCACCAACTCCCCGAGCCTACCCAAATTCATGTCCATTGAGTCAGTGATGCCATCCAACCATCTCACCCTCTGTCGTCTCCTTCTCCTCCCACCTTCAGTCTTTCCCAGTATCAGCATCTTTTCAAATGAGTCAGCTCTTCGCATCAGGTGGCCAAAGGATTGGAGTTTCAGCTTCAATATCAGTCCTTCCAATGAACACCCAGGACTGATCTTCTTTAGGATGGACTGGTTGGATCTTCTTGCTGTCCAAGGGACTCTCAAGAAGAGTCTCCTCCAACACCACAGTTCAAAAGCATCAATTCTTTGGTGTTCAGCTTTCTTTATAGTTCAACTCTCACATCCATACATGACTACTGGAAAAACCATAGCCTTGACTAGATGGACCTTTGTTGACAAAGTAATGTCTCTGCTTTTTAATATGCTGTCTGGGTTGGTCATAAGTTTCCTTCCAAGGAGTAAGCGTCTTTTAATTTCATGGCTGCAATCACCATCTGCAGTGATTTAGTTATCCTAAAAATGCTTACCATACACAGTATGTGCTCAAGGTTTCCTCTTTAAAAGATATTTGCTGAAAATCGAATTCAGAGAGCAAAAGTTGATATTCTGTTTCTTTAAGACCCAATTAATGATCACAGTTGAGTATTCAGAATGCCTTTGACCCTGACACTATGAACAACTAATTTTAACTGTAGAAAAATGCACAAAAAAATGCATGAAGTTATTGCTGAAGGAGAACCTTAGAAATACGTCAGTCAATTACCCTCACTTTATAGTGGAAGAATATGTGTGTGCTCAGTCACTCAGTTGTGTCCGACTCTTTGTGACTCCATGGACTGTAGCCCACCGAACTGAGGCCCAAATATCAAAGGTCATGCTGGAACTGGAACATAGGTCATTTCCTGACTCTTAGTCTGGTGCTATTTTCATCTTAGTATGCTATATGAAATATACTATTTCATGGCTCGCAAAGAGTCAGACAAAACTGCGCGAATGAACTGAACTGAACTGATGGCTGCTTTAGAAATGCCACTGACATTTTAAATGAAGGTAGAAACCAACACTGATGTGTAATCTTCATATTTTCCTAATACATTAATTTTATGATCTTTATGTTTTCCCAATCCTTTATTTTACACTAATGTTCTTCCTGTTTTCTCACAGTTCTAAGGATCATCCTTGCCATCATCTTTTGCCTGGTGTCTGGTGTCCTAATGGTGCTGCTGTTTATCCTCATCCGCCATGGGCCCTGCTGGCAGAGAGACTCCTATGGAAACATATGAACAGATGGCTGAATAAGAGCAGACATGCCAGGCCAACCCCCTGTGATGCAGCATTCAGAGGACAGGCTTCCACACTGTGGGCATTGTGCTGCCCTTTGAATTTGCCTAGAGAAGAGTCTGAATTCACAGCAACTCAGGGACAGCCACCCGATGCATTGATGAATGAACACCCAGATTACTTAGGTCTTCTCATTGTTGAACTCATCCTGGTACAGGCTTCTCATTCAGCTAGAAGGAAATACTTCTGCAACAGATAATTGTATTCTCTGGGACCAATGTCCAGAGGAAAATAAGAAGTGAAACTCCAATCAGCATTTTGCCTCCAAAGAGCAAAAAATTACAAGGGATGACAAAGAAACAGATTAAAGATTTGATAATGGGAAAAATTAGACTAGAAATAGTATTATATGGGTCTGCCCTGATAGCTCAGTTGGTTAAGAATCCACCTGTAATGCAGGAAACTGCATTTCAATTCCTGGGCTGTGAAGATCCACTGGAGAAGGGATAGGCTACCCACTCCAGTATTCTTGGGTTTCCCTGGTGGCTCAGCTGGTAAAGAATCTGCCTGCAATGTGGGAGAGCTGGGTTTGATCCCTGCATCGGGAAGATCCCCTGGAGAAGGGAAAGACTACCCACTCCAGTATTCTGGCCTGGAGAATTCTATGGACTAAATAGTCCATGGGATTGTAAAGAGTCGGACACGAATGAGTGACTTTCACTTTCACTTTTTCAGGAGGATTCTTAAAAAAGTAGGACTCAGTGAGAAGGTATACAAATATTTCTTAACCCTTAAGCACACTCCTGGAAAGAAAACCACACAGTTTTTGATAGCTGACAGATTTCTCTGTGTGTGTCTGCTTATTCATACACTTACACACTCATATCTACAGTGAAGATGCCTTAGGTGTTTCATTCTCAGAAACTATAATAGCAACTACTTTAGCTGTTGATAATGTAGCTCATCATTTTCCTCACAATTTGTATAACGGGAAAAAACTAGAACATTCACGTAGCCATGGTTCTTTTTTTTTACTTCCACTATTACAGCTACACATTATTTGTAGTTTTGATGTCCTTATTTCATTTCAAAAGTAAGAGATTTTATTTTGATAAGGGCTACTCATGGTTATGATGAAATAATATGTATTTTAATTTTAATTGCTACAAATATATCTGAATTTCTCAAATGATGAGATTGAAAGGAAAATGCACAGTAGGATGATAACCCACTTTCTCAGCTCTGCACTGGTTTTAGTCCATCAACTTGGAACAAGTTCTTTTAAATATCTTAAACATTGGTTTCATAATCTAAAACTGAAGAGTCTAGACTAAATGAACATAGAAGTCACTTCTAGTTCTAATGTTCTATATATATAATTTTTTTTCTCATTTTATGCTATGCATTGATCATTGCCAAAGCAAGCACTTCTACAAATGGTACCATTGTACTAAGCCTGAAATTTATTCTAATCAACTTTATTTTGTGCTGAGCCTCCTATCACAGGAAATTCAATCTCATTCACTGGTAGGGTTCTTCACTTCCTCAGGTACTACTTAAGGTCCCAGAATGTACCTAGTGGGACAGAAAACCCACTCATAACCCACCCCATCTCTTTGTCTCAGCAGTATTTCTTTCTCCTTGGATCCCACAAATTTCACCTACTAAAATTTAAGCACTTACCTCTCTCATTCCCACTTCCTACATAATTCTCACTAAGCCAAGACTATCACAAACAAAAGCCTTAGAAGGAGCTGTCATTTCTTGCCTCATATCCGCTGCTTCCTGCTGCAATGCAAAGGGCTCAAGGACAAAGAAATGCAAGATCTGGCTACATTCTCAGCTTGTGAAAGGGAAAAACATCCATAGACAACCCAAAACCTACTACTGGACACTGCGCTGCCTTTCAGAGAGATGAGATCCAGCTCCACCGACCAGAACACAGGCACAAGTCCCCCCAGCCAGGAAACCATCAGAGGACACAAACTCCTTCTCCTGTAGAAAACTGGGCTTGTGAAAATATGCAGCATTGATACTTCAGCAAAACATAAGCAAGAAAATGGCAGAATATATTATGAGAGGGCACTATGACTTACAGAAAGACTTTTCTCAGCCCTGGCAGCTCTGAACTAAATCAGAACCCTGCTTATGGCAGCAGGAAGTTTACAAAGCAGTAAACATCTTTCTCCTCTGTATAGGCTAGCTTATAAAGAAAGTAAGGGTATCAAGCAGACAACAACATGGAACACAGTGGGAAGAGAAGAGAGTCTGGAGCAGAACAGAGTTGGAACTGAAGAGCTGGGAGAAGAAAAATTATTTATTTTTAAGGATTTTGTTTATAAGCATTTACTCAGACACGAAACACGTTCTAGGTCTTGATAGTTCCTAATGCCAGAAAAGGGTGGAAAAGGGAAAAAACACCTTCCCTTTTTGCAATGGAAATGTCAACAAAAGGTATGGTTTATTTTCTTTGTTCCTTTTATCAGCAAAGCTAGAGTGTTGCTGTTATTTGCTGGCTTGACAGAAATGGAATCAAAACTTTCACTGAATAGCCAGCCTTCTATTCTTCAGCCAAATGCTGAATCAACAGACCAGCTTTTGTAACAGCTTGGTTTAATGATCCTAGACAGTTACTGTTCATGTCATGTACTAGGTCACAAAAAGGAAAGAGGGAGAATAGAAAGCAGCATTGGGAGAGAAATGAAATTAGCACTTTGAAGGTTATTTGGGTTAGTATCAAATCAGTTCCTCCAGGAGCTAGGACTGGAATTAATAAGCTTCCTACTTCATATCTTTTGTAGTTATTTCATGTGTTGTAAAAATTAATAGTTTGTAAAATCTCTAGCCTTATTTAACAGAGTGCATTCAACTATTCTCAATAAATCATTTTATGATCTTCATAACTTCTTTGGACATTTTGATTTATTGATACTTAAACTGTAAGTGACTCTACCTATCAAACATAGCCAGATTTTGATGCAAAATCAAGTAAGTATTAGTTGCTCAGTTGCATTTGACTCTTTGTGACCCACCAGGCTCTTCAGTCTATGGAATTCTCCAGGCAAGATCACTAGAGTGGGTAACCATTCTTTTCTCTAGGGGATCTTCCCAACCCAGGGATCAAACCCTGGTCTCCTGAATTGCAGGCAGGTAAGCAGCCTCCAGAGACTTGTTAGGATCCAGGAGTGCTGCATGTTTCACTCTGGCCCCTCACTGGCAGAGCTGAACTTCAGCCCTCACAGTCCAAGTTGCTAGAGGCTTGAGTGATCCCCAGGGCAGCAAGTTAACAATGATGACTTTTGATAATGATTTGCATTCTGAGCTAGAGGGAATCAGACTTTCTTTGGGGACATTTAAGTCACCACTCCCTGCCATCTCGTTTGTGTTATTAAATTCCCCATCTTCCAGGAAACTCGCAGTAGAAGATGTTCAAGACCACAGTCATGAAAAGACAACAGCAAGGAATGGTTGGGTGCTCTTTTCTACAAAAACTACTCTAATAATCTGAAACTGCATAATTGAAATGCCTCAAGTCAAGGAGGACTCTTACAAGCAACATTTTGTTGTTGTTGTTCAGTCACTCAGTTGTGTTTGACTCTTTGAGACTCCATGGGCTGCAGCATGCCAGGCTTCCCTGCCCTTCACTATCTCCCAGAGTTTGCTCAAACTCATGTCCATTGAATCAGTGATGTCATCCAACCATCTCACCCTCTGTCATCCCCTTCACCTCCTGCCTTCAATCTTTCCCAGCATCAGGGTCTTTTCCAATGAGCTGGCTCTTCACATCAGGTGGCCAAAGTATTGGAGCTTCAGCTTCAGCATCAGTCCTTCCAATGAATATTCAGGGTTGATTTCCTTTGGGATTGATCTCTTTGATCTCCTTGTTGTCTCTCAAGATTCTTCCCCAGCACCACAGTTCAAAAGCAAACATTCATCAGGGTGTTTTTGTGATAAATGTTGACTAGATAGTGAGCTATGTAGGAGTCCTCTTTCAGTACATTGATAACTGAGTGCCTTTTGGTCATTTTTTTACTTAAAAGTCCCTTTGAGTCAAGTTGGGGGAGTGATAAAAAGTTAAGTAAAAAGAGAAAAAAATAAAGCTGAAGAGAGAAAAAAAAGAGAGAGAGAGATCATTTAAACATGTTTAGAGATAAAACTACCTATCCTTGTAATGGGTTGTTCACCACCATTAGCTGTTCATGTGTATTCATCTGCTCACTTCTTAAAATACTAGGAGATTGTTCCCAAAGTTGAACTAGATTTTCCCCTTTCCCCAAGACATCTTTTGCCAAATGGAAAAACAGGTGAATGAGTTAAGGAATGAAATGGAGGGAGACAATGAAAGAGCCAACAGCTTTCAGGATCTGATATGTTAATCTACCTGATATCAAGTAGGTCTGGACTCTGGGTACAAGTCAATGATAATGTGATAAATTAACTCAAACAGTAAAGTATAGTCATTTTACTTTAAAGAAAAAAGAAAAATATGAAAATGCTCTCTTTACTCCACTTCAACCCTATACAGCTTAAATTCCATTGATTTTGGGTTATTTTACAGTTTCACTTCCTTTTCGTCATTTATTTGATTTCATTAGAAACAGACTACTTACTTTCCACTTCTGTTACTCCTAATTTAGGCTACAAATGGGCTGGAACTGAGGGAAACTGCAGATGGGGGTAAATCACAATTGCTGTTGTTTGAAACTACAGACCCTTGACCCTTTTGAGGAGATATTTTATCGAATTTTAATTTTAAAGTACAGTTTTATAAAATTGACATTGCTAAGACTAAAACACAAATCAAGGCCTTCTATGTTGAGAAAATGATTTAAAAAGTGTGCAAGAGTTATATTACTTGTCTTTCTTTCATTTAAAAATCCCTAATATAAATTTTTAGTAGAACTATAACCAGAAGTAACTTCTGAATGAGCAAGGAAAGAGGTGACCATGGCTAGTAGAACTTGTATGTTAAATGAAGTGTAAGTAGTTTAGAGCATGGACTTTAAAATCCAAGAGACCTTTAAAGGCTTTGTGACTGACTTTCTGGTGAAAAGACACTGGGAAAGCTAAATAACTTCTCTAAAGTCTTGGGCTCCTTGCCTATAAAATAAGGATAAAAATAGCATCTTATTTTACATGGTTGTGATGAAAATTAAATGAGATGATGCATTAAAGTCCTTAGCACAGTATGCAAAGTAACTACTCAATAAACGATAGATATGATAGGATGGTATATGACATATGAAACTTCTTTGAAAACTGGCCCAAAATTAACCAGAATTTTGAGTTAACTAGAGTATCTTTTTCTTGGTCATTTGAGAGAGTGTAGAAAATCTTAATAACAAATTAATAATTTGGGGGATAAAGTGCTAAAAATAACAATTTGCACATTTTACTTGCTCTAAGGAATCATCATCTTTTTTGATTTCTCACTATTATTATTCATCAGGGGCATTTTTGCAAAACTTGATTGTTTTAGAACCAGTTTGGTTGCTGACAGAGATGTAAATTCAGGAATGAAAATGATTTCGTTTTAGTGTTTGTAAAAACAAAATCTCAAAGTGTTTAACATATAGAAATATAGAAAAAAGTTTTGATACTGATATGTAGTCACATAGGTTAATGAAATACACATTAGAGAAAATGTATGTCTTCTAAAATTATATATTTTTAAAAGTTAAGGATGATTTAATGATGTGGCAAATTTTCAAAGACTTCTTTAATCCAAGCTATCTATATGATTTTTGAAAAATTCTGTTAGATCATAAACTAAGCTTACAGGTGAGAAATTCCTGTTGGAAATTCCTCAGTGTCGAAATGTTAATAATCCTCAGGAAAAACTTAACTCTCAAACTTCTAAATAACTGTTACTGTATACATTTTCTCTCTGGTGGAAATCAGTATTTAACATATTGTAATTCTCCTAAAACCATCTGTGACCCCCGTAGGCTTGTTTTCCTCCACCTGTTGATGGTAATGATCGTTACTACATAGTTTGTATTCCGGTCATGGCAGAAAATCTTAACTTTCCTAAGGAATACGGTGGAAGCAGCAGAAGACAATATAATTGGTCTATTCCACTGGCTCAGAGTACACCATTTCAGCTACAAACAAAAACGGCATTTATTATTCTTAGAAAATCCTGGACTTTGTTTCCAGGTGGATGTGTGTTCCAATTCAAATTCTAACTAGCACTTACTTAACTGGGAGATTTCAGGCAGGTCCCATAAGCTCTCTGAAACTTGAAGACTTTCCCCATCTGTACAAAACAGGTAACAGTAGGTTGTAGCACAGAGGAGAGCTGTTAAATCCCTGATGCACAGGAATGCCCTCCCTGTAACTCCCTTTTGATCTCTCATGCCTATCTCAACTCCTATTTTCTAAATAGTTATATTAAAAAAATATGTTGCTGTTGCTGTTTAGTCGTTAAATTGTGTCTGAGTCTATTGCAACCCTATGGACTGTAACCTGCCAGGCTCCTCTGTTCATGGAATTTCCCAGGCAAGAATACTGGAATGGGTTGCCATTTCCTTCTCCAGGGGATCTTCCCGACTCAGGGCTCGAACCCACATCTCTTTCATTGGCAGAAGGATTCTTTACAATTGAGTTACCAGGGAAGCCCCAAACAAATATGTCTGACTCCCTGCGACCCCATGGATTACAGCCCTCCAGGCTCCTCTGTCCATGGGATTCTTCAGGCAAGAATACTAGAGAGGGTTGCCATGTACTACTTCAGGGGATCTTCCTGACCCAGGGATCAAACCCACATCTCCTGCATTGCAGGCAGATTTTTTACCTCTGAGCCACTGGAGGAACCCCATTAGAAATTAAAGGTCTTCAATTTTACACCCATGAAAGAAATCAAGAAAATTCAACAAAATTCTGATTTTCTCCATGCTTATTATTCTAATTTTTAAAAATAAAACATTGGCTAGAAAGTCTTTTCCAAGTTTCTTTCTTTCTTTCTTTCTTTTTTTTGGTGGGGGCAGGGAGAGCCTTTCCTTTGCTGGTAATCTAATATTTGTTTAAACTTATGTAATCCAACACTGCCCCCAAATGTTACATAATTTGTTTTTAGAATTAAGGAGAGTAAATTAGAATTTTTGAATTTGATTTTGAATTCAAATTAGAATTAAGAGAGTAAAAATTATATAAGGAAGAGAGGAAGTTAACACTTTTGGAACATGAACGGTGCTTATTAAATGATGTAAGTTAGCTTCCTTTTGCCCTTCTTTCAGGGTTTTTAAACAGTATTAACTTACTCCTGTTTTGAAAGTTGAAGATTTGGCTCATTTGAACCACCTCCCTCTCCTTTATCCCATTTTTGAGTTTATGAACTTTACTCTTCTATTATATACATTTATAACATTAACTAATATTGATTCATCATTATAATATTTTCATTCTTAATTCTCAAAACAACTGTAGCTGATATCTATATTACTTTTATCTCATTAATAAGGAATTAAGATTCAAAGGTTAAGTAGCTACTAAGTGATAGAATTGGGAATTGAACATTTACATGATAGAGCAATGATAAAAGAAAAAAAGTATATTCCTAAGTAAGTGAATACATTGTCAGAATGTATAGGAAAAAACTGGTACCTTCCTTGCTGTAAGGAAACTATTGTTTCTTCCTAGTACAGTGTGCTGCTTTCAATTCTCAAAGGTTGTTGGACAGGCAGGTCTGCAACAGAGCCAAAGTAACTGTAACATTTTTTTGAAATTTGGTGGCTGCAGTGACTAGAACAACTAACAAAAGTAAGTTACTTTTGTATTAGTAAGACATTTTTCAAATTGTATTAATTAATAGTTGCCTTTTATTTTGCTTTACATTGATCTTTTTTTGTTGTTGTTGCAAAATCCACAGAATGGATATGAGAACCAATAACTTAATAGGATAACTAGCCGAGCTTGAAATACTACTTCCAATATTGGTTTTTATTTTCCTTACTTCATACTAAGTAAGTGGCTGCCACCTCATTTACTACTGCTTCCAAGAAAAATAAAAATAATAGTCATATTTTTCTTGGTAAAATTAAGTTTTACATGAAATAGCAGCATATTATCTTAATATGCTCAAAATCAGCAAGAATTTAATTGCATAATTGTTTCATTTTCTTAAATGAACACAATGTGTTATTACCCAATATCAACAAATAGACATCCTTTCTTTCTAGTTTCAATAAACATTTTTTGGTTTAATTTTTATTGGAGTATAGTTGATTTACCAGAGAAGGCAATGGCACACCACTCCGGTGTTCTTGCCTGGAGAATCCCAGGGACAGGGGAGTCTGGTGGGCTGCTGTCTATCGGGTCGCACAGAGTCGGACACGACTGAAGCGACTTAGCAGCAGTAGCAGCAGCATAGTTGATTTACAGTGCTGTGTTAGCTTCAAGGGTACAGCAAAGTGAATCAGTTATATGTTTACCTACACCCACCTTTTTTTCTTTTTTAACATTCTTTCCCCATATAGGCCATTACAGAGTATTAAGTAGAGTTACCTGTGCTATACAGCAGGTTCTTATTAGTTATCTATTTTTTATACAAAAGTGTGTACACATCAATCTCGATTTTCCAGCTTATCCATCCCCTCCATCCCTGGTAACCATATGTTTCTTTTCTACATCCATGAGTCTACTTCTGTTTCATAAATAAGTTCATTTGTACCACCTCTTTCTTTTAGATTCCACAGTATCATGTGATATTTGCCTTTCTGGGGCTAACTTACTTCACTCAGTATGACAATTCCTAGGTCGTCCATGTTGCTGCAAATGGCATTATTTTGCTCTTTTTAATGGTTGAGTAACTACCACACAATTGCACTCATCTCACATGCTAGTAAAGTAATGCTCAAAAATTCTCCAAGCCAGGCTTCAGCAATACGTGAACCATGAACTTCCAGATGTTCAAGCTGGTTTTAGAAAAGGCAGAGGAACCAGAGATCAAATTGTCAACATTCGCTGGGTCATCAAAAAAGCAAGAGAGCTCCAGAAAAATATCTATTTCTGCTTTATTGACTACACCAAAGCCTTTGACTGTGTGGATCACAATACACTGTGGAAAATTCTGAAAGAGATGGGATTACCAGACCACCTGACTGGCCTCTTGAGAAATCTGTATGCAGGTCAGGAAGCAACAGTTAGAACTGGACATGGAACAACAGACTGGTGCCAAATAGGAAAAGGAGTACATCAAGGCTGTATATTGTCACCCTGCTTACTTAACTTATATGCAGAGTACATCATGAGAAATGCTGGGCTGGAAGAAGCACAAGCTGGAATCAAGATTGCCGGGAGAAATGTCAATAACCTCAGATATGCTGATGACACCACCCTTGTGGCAGAAAGTGAAGAACTAAAGAGCCTCTTGATGAAAGTGAAAGAGGAGAGTGAAAAAGTTGGCTTAAAGCTCAACATTCAGAAAACTAAGATTATGGCATCACTTCATGGGAAATAGATGGGGAAACAGTGGCTGACTTTATTTTTCTGGGCTCCAAAATCACTGCAGATGGTGATTGCAGCCATGAAATTAAAAGACGCTTACTCCTTGGAAGGAAAGTTATAACCAACCTAGACAGCATATTAAAAAGCAGAGACATTACTTTGCCTACAAAGGTCCGTCTAGTCAAGGCTATGGTTTTTCCAGTGGTCATGTACGGATGTGAGAGTTGGACTATAAAGAAAGCTGAGCACCAAAGAATTGATGCTTTTGAAGTGTGGTGTTGGAGAAAACTCTTGAGAGTCCCTTGGACTGCAAGGAGATCCAACCAGTCCATCCTAAAGAAGATCAGTCCTGGGTGTTCATTGGAAGGACTGATGCTGAAGCTGAAACTCCAATCCTTTGGCCACCTGATGCGAAGAGTTGACTCATTGGAAAAGACCCTGATTCTGGGAAAGATTGACGGCAGGAGGAGAAGAGGACGACAGAGGATGAGATGGTTGGATGGCATCACCAACTCAATGGACACGGGTTTGGGTGGACTCTGGGAGTTGGTGATGGACAGGGAGGCCTGGCGTGCTGCGATTCATGGGGTCGGAAAGAGTCGGACACGACTGAGCGACTGAACTGAACTGAATGTTCCGTTGGATATACATACCAAATATTCTCTACCAACTCCTTTGTTGATGGACATTTAGGAAGCAACATGGTTCCTTCCATGTTCTGACTATTGTAAATAGTACTGCAATGAATATTGCAGTACATATATCTTCTCAAATTACAGTTTTCTCCAATTATATGCCTGGAGTGGGATTGCTAGGTCATATGGTCAAATATGCAGATGACACCACCCTTATGGCAGAAAGTGAAGAGGAACTAAAAAACATCTTGATGGAAGTGAAAGAGGAGAGTGAAAAAGTTGACTTAAAGCTCAACATTCAGAAAACTTAGATCATGGCATCTGGTCCCATCACTTCATGGCAAATAGATGGAGAAACAGTGGAAACAGTGTCAGACTTTATTTTTTGGGCTCCAAAATCACTGCAGATGGTGATTGCAGCCATGAAAATAAAAGATGCTTATTCCTTGGAAGGAAAGTTATAACCAACTTAGACAGCATATAAAAAGCAGAGATATTACTTTGCCAACAAAGGTCCGTCTACTCAAGGCTATGGTTTTTCCAGTGGTCATGTATGGATGTGAGAGTTGGATTGTGAAGAAAGCTGAGTGCTGAAAAACTGATGCTTTTGAAGTGTGGTGTTGGCGAAGACTCTTGAGAGTCCCTTGGACTGTAAGGAGATCCAACCAGTCCATCCTAAGGGAGATCAGTCCTAGGTGTTCATTGGAAGGATTGATGCTGAAGCTGAAACTCCAGTACTTTGGCCACCTGATGCGAAGGGTTGACTCATTGGAAAAGACCCTGATGCTGGGAGGGATTGGAGGCAGGAGGAGAAGGGGACGACAGAGGATGAGATGGTTGGATGGCATCACCGACTCGATGGACATGAGTTTGGGTAAACTCTGGGAGTTGGTGATGGACGGGGAGGCCTGGCATGCTGCGATTCATGGGGTCACAAAGAGTCGGACACGACTGAGCGACTGAACTGAACTGACGGTAGTTCTTTCTTAGTTCAAGGAAACTCCATATGTTCTCCATAGTGATTGTACCAGTTTACATTTCCACCAACAGTTTAGGAGGGTTCCCTTTCCTCCATACCCTCTCCAGCATTTGTAGATTTTAATTCAATGAACTATGACAAAATTAATGGGAAGTAAAAGTTTCTGGTGCACCTAGTTAACTTTAGAGGATGTTTCCCCACCTGATTTACATGTGAATGAGTCATTGGCATTCTAAGAACTTCTTTATGGTCAAATCTGGGCTCATTGTTTCTCAAATATTATGCTATAAAGACAAATACTCATACATCTAGGTAGGTTTGCATTGTTAACATTCATGTGTATGACTTTAGCAAGTTGACTCTATGTTATTTTGTAAGAAATAAAGGAATAATGACATCTTTTGGGCATGAATTATTTTACAGTTTTTCATGCTGTAACTATATAAATATGGTTGTTAAGAATGAACGCAAGCCTCCCCCCTTTTTTGAACAATACTCTAAATGTCTGTAGGGACTTCCCTGGTGGTCCAGTGGCTAAGATTCCACCCTCCACATGCAGGGGACCTGGGTTTGATCCCAGACCTGGGTCTGACCAGAGAACTAGACACCACAGGCTGCAACTAAAGATTCCCCATGCTGCAACAAAAAGGATTCCACACCTCAACCAGTACAGCCAATAAATAAATTAATATTTTTAAAATGTCTATTTATATTGTTATGGTGAGTCCAAGGAAACTCAAGAACAAGTATAATACATACCAGCTGGAGACTCTGAGATCACCTTACATTTGGTAAGGAAACTAAGTTATTGGGTGGTGAGTAAGCAGATGCTCCAATGTTACTTAACTCTCACTACAGTTTCCCAAGGTAAATATCAATACCCCTAGTTTACAGATAACAGAACTGAGACTCAAAGAGGTGTTAACCTGAAAGAAATGAGCTGTCAAGTATTTCTCCAGAAAACATTGGTTTATTTGGGATCTGTTGAGAATTGCAGTTCTGGGTCTGCAACCATGGTGAGCCATGTGCAATTTCCCCCACATGGCAAGGGAAGGAGAATGCTTTATACAGGAAAAAAGGAAGTTGGAAAGGCTATAGTAAACAATATGTCCATGGCTTTTCATTGGTTGAGTCCTTGCCAGGAGAAAAAAAGGAGTCTTTCTTCCTCTTGAGGTCTGCTATCATCACAGTGTGGGAGACCCATTTTGGTCTCCTAACTCTATTTAACTGAAGCTTGCATTATTAATCTTTTACAGAGGATAAGGGACTTGTCTCAGTGTATTTTTTTTTTTAACCACCTTATATTTCCTTCAAGTGCAGATGGCTAAGAATATCTAAATTTAATAATTTCACAATGGGTTGGGAAACTTGCTCACTTCAAACTCCTCTACAAAAAAAAAAAAAAAATGTAAGTCTTTAGATTTTTCTCATATTTGGTAATACAGGAAGAGTTTGGATTAACTAGCAAGAATACTGAATTGGAAAGTCCTCATATTGGAACTGAGTGGGACCCTAAGGGGTCTTCCCTTTCTTATTTATAGAAAAAGGCTTTTGACTCCTAGCCTTCCCCTGAGTTCCAAACAGCAGACTAAAGCAGTTACTAATTAGAGAAATGAAGGAATACAGAAATAAAAGAAAAACAGTCAAACAAGAAAAGTAATGACAGCTTAAACAATAGTTCAGCAATAAAACAGAGTCCGAGTTCCTCCTCAAGGAATATACATAACAATTTGATGCATGTCTTTGAGTTTTTCTGTAGAAACTAAGACTACCACACAGCTGGAGGATGGTGACTACATGCTGATCACAAATACACAGACCCCAGACTTGTGTGGCAGGAAGGGGGACCCTTTCCAGGGCCTGAAACTGGGCTCTTGTCTAACAGTCAGAAATGAATTGTCTGAGGAGACACATGTTCTGAGAAAGCAACAGCTTTTATTGGGAAAGGGCACCCAGGTGGAGAGCAGTAGGGTAAGGGAACCCAGGAGCACTGCTCTGCCAAGTGGCTCGCAGTCTTGGATTTTATGGTGATGGGATTAGTTTCCAGGTTGTCTCTGGCCAATCATTCTGACTCAGAGTCCTTCCTGGTGGTGCACACCTTGTTCAGCCAAGATGGATGCCAGCGAGAAGGATTCTGGGAGGTGGTAGGACATGTGGTGTCTCCTTTTGACCTTTCCTGAACTCTTCTGGTTGGTGGTTGCTTATTAGTTCCGTGTTCCTTGCCAGGACCTCCTGTTGTAAAACAACTCATGCAAATGGTTACTATGGTGCCTGGCCAGGGTGGGTGGTTTCAGTCAGTGTGCTTCCCTTAACAGTTGGAACCAGCAGGTCAATGACTAAGATTTCTGAAACATCACTTGTTACCTTACCACCAACCAACAGGAAGAAAGTCATTCACCCTGCACCAAATGTTGCCTTTAAAAACATTACCCTGAAAGCGATTAGAAATTTGGGTCTTTTGAGCATCACTTGCTCATTCTCCTTTTTTGGCACCCTGCAATAAAGGCCGTACTCTCCTTTACCACAACCTAAAGTCAGTAGATTGGCTTTGCTGCACAGAAGGTGAGTGGACCCAGGTTAAGTTTGGTAACCATATAGTGCAAAAGGAGCAGGAGGGGTTAATTTTTTAAAATAATTTCATTTATTTGTTTTGGCTGTGCTGGGTCTTCCTTGCTACATGGGCTTTTCTCTAGTTGTGGGGAGCGGAGGCTGAGTTGAAGCGTGTGGGCTTCTCATTGCTGTGGCTTCTCTTGTTGTGAGGCATGAGCTCTAGGGCACCCAGGCTTCAGTAGTTGTGGCACATGGGGTCAGTGGTTGCAGTTTCCAGGCTCTAGAGCACAGGCTCAATAGTTGTAGTTGCACTGGCCCTGTTGCTCCACAGCGGGTGGGATCCTCCCAAATCAGGGGTCAAACCCATGTCTCCTGCATTGGTAGGCAGACTCTTTACCACTAAGCCACCAGGGAAGCCCTGGGGTTAATTTTAACAAAAGAAAAGGACACAGAAAGGACTTTTGCTTAATCAGTTAGTATTTCATTAATGGTTTCAAATTCTTAAACCATAGAACAGGTATTTCATTTTCCCTCTTTACCCAACTCTGACAATATGGTCAGAACTAGATTATTTCCTGTAATTGATTGGAGGTGCTGGGGAGGAAGACGTTTTCCTTCATCTTTCTAGATTCTTCTGGATGGCTTAAAATTAAATAACATAAGGCAAAAAATAAAAAATAAATAAATAAATAACATAAGGCAAATTAACGGGAGAAAATCAAAGTTTAATAACATGGTATATATGGGAGAGACCTAGGAAAACTGAGTAATCTCTCAAAATGGCCAAAGCTCTTACATTTTAAATACGATCTTCAGTTAAAGACAAAAAGAAAGGTAGGGAAAGTCAGTTAAGAAAGGTTGCAGGAGAAAGCACAATAAACGAGGGTGATTTTGTTACAGACTTAAGTCATTGCTTACTCTATTGATAAGAGTTTCAAGAGATTTGGTAAACCTCCTCTTCCAGGGTCAGAGAAGAAGATGCTCTTACAAATGGAGATTTCCCTTGCAAATGTAATGTTTCTCACAAAAGTGCAAATATTATTGGTTTTCAGAGCACTTCTGATGTATGCTGTTTCTCAGAAAACAGCCAGCTTAAAACAATATGCCAAAGAGACATATTTCAGGGTGGCAAATTCTGCTCTGGAAACTGTACATATGAATTCTCATGTCATAATTTGCCAAATGTTGTCAATAATTTCAAGTCTACATGAAAGCAAGAAAAATGTGTTTCATGTATATAGAAGCACACACACACACACACACACACACACACACACACACACACAAACTAAATATGTGGAGATATAAACCTTGAGAAAAACTACAGGAGACAAACAACAACCAAATAAGAAATTAAAGTAAAGTCCACTAGAGATTATCATACTAAGTGAAGTAAGTCAGAAAGAGAAGACAAATACCATATAATATCACATATATGTGAAATCTAAAATATGATAGAAATGAACTTATTTACAAAGCAGAAACAAACTGACAGGTACAGAGAAGAGATCTGTGGTTCTCAAGGGTGGTGGGGGAAAAGATGGGGAGTTTGGTATCAGCAGATGAAAACTAGTATGTGTAGAATGGATAAAAAACAAGGTCCAACTGTATTTCATCAATATCCTGTAATTAATCAAATGAAAAAGTATATCTGAATTACTTTGCATACAGCAGAAATTAATACAGCACTGTAAATCAACTGTACTTCAATAAAATAAACTTTTAAAAAAGAACAACAAAAAAATGAAGTCCAATAGAAAATGATTCTGTAGGACTTTCAAGCTTGCCAGCTCAACTGGAAACTATTTTCTAACTGTGTCTGCACAAGACCTTATAAGCAGCATCTTCTAAGAGATGTTTAACAAAACCATATATATAATTTTACATTTTCTAGTAGCTACATTTTAAAAAAAGAAATATGAAGTTAATTTTAATAATGTCTTCTTTTAACTGAATACTTATCTAAAATATCATTTCAACATGTAATCAATATAAAATTTTAAATGTAGTATTTTAGATTTTTTAATAGTAAATCTGGTATTTTAACTTTACCTCAAGTATTCAGCAGCTTGGGGATAGGTTACTACGTTGAAAACAGTTGAATATATTTATATAGAGTTCTTAGGGATTCATTTGGGATCTAGGCTTTGAAATAATTAGGCAGTTCCATTTAACAGCAATAGGGAGCTTGATAAGCAGGTGTTTGTCTCATGTCTAAAATCTTAAACCTCCCCTGCCTTGTACAGCAATGTCAGCTCAGTTCGGTTCAGTCACTCAGTCATGTCCGACTCTTTGTGAACCCATGAATCTCAGCATGCCAGGCCTCCCTGTCCGTCACCAACTTCCAGGTTTACTCAAACTCATGTCCATCGAATCAGTGATGCCATCCAGCCATCTCATCCTCTGTCGTCCCCTTCTCCTCCTGCCTCCAATCCCTCCCAGCATCAGGGTCTTTTCCAATGAGTCAACTCTTCGCATGAGGTGGCCAAAGTAATGGCGTTTCAGCTTCAGCATCAGTCCTTCCAATGAATACCCAGGACTGATCTTCTTTAGGATGGACTGAATGGATCTCCTTGCAGCCCAAGGGACTCTCAAGAGTTTTCTCCAACACCACAGTTCAAAAGCATCAATTCTTAGGCGCTCAGCTTTCTTCACAGTCCAACTCTCACATCCATACATGACCACTGGAAAAACCATAGCCTTGAGTAGACGGACCTTTGTTGGCAAAGTAATATCTCTGCTTTTTATATGCTGTCTAGGTTGGTTATAACTTTCCTTCCAAGGAGTAAGCGTCTTTTAATTCATGGCTGCAATCACCATCTGCAGTGATTTTGGAGCCCAAAAATTAAAGTCAGCCACTGTTCCCACTCTTTCCCCATTTATTTCCCATGAAGTGATGGAACTGGATGCCATGATCTTAGTCTTCTGAATGTTGAGCTTTAAGCCAACTTTTTCACTCTCCTCTTTCACTTTCATCAAGAGGCTTTTTAGTTCCTCTTCACTTTCTGCCACAAGGGTGGTGTCATCAGCATATCTGAGGTTATTGACATTTCTCCCGGCAATCTTGATTCCAGCTTGTGCTTCTTCCAGCCCAGCGTTTCTCATGATGTACTCTGCATATAAGTTAAATAAGCAGGGTGACAATATACAGCCTTGATGTTCTCCTTTACCCATTGGGAACCAGTGTGTTGTTCCATGTCCAGTTCTAACTGTTACTTCCTGACCTGCATATAGATTTCTCAACAGGTGGGTCAGGTGGTCTGGTAATCCCATCTCTTTCAGAATTTTCCACAGTGTATTGTGATCCACACAGTCAAAGGCTTTGGTGTAGTCAATAAAGCAGAAATAGATGTTTTTCTGAAACTCTCTTGCTTTTTCAATGATCCAGCGAATGTTGGCAATTTGATCTCTGGTTCCTCTGCCTTTTCTAAAATCAGACTGAACATCTGGAAGTTCACTGTTCACGTTTTGCTGAAGCCTGGCTTGGATAATTTTGAGCATTACTTTACTAGCGTGTAAAATGAGTGCAATTGTGTGATAATTTGAGCATTCTTTGGCATTGCCTTTCTTTAGGATTGGAATGAAAACTGACCTTTTCCAGTCCTGTGGCCACTGCTGAGTTTTCCAGATTTGCTGCCATATTGAGTGCAGCACTTTTCACAGAATCATCTTTTATGATTTGGAATAGCTCAACTGGAATTCCATCACCTCCACTAGCTTTGTTTGTAGTGATGCTTTCTAAAGCCCACTTGACTTCACATTCCAGGATGTCTGGCTCTAGGTGAGTGATCACACCATCGTGATTATCTGGATCGTGAAGATCTTTTTTGTACAGTTCTTCTGTGTATTCTTGCCACCTCTTCTTAATATCTTCTGCTTCTGTTAGGTCCATACCATTTCTGTCCTTTAGCAAACCCATCTTTGCATGGAATGTTCCCTTGGTATCTCTAATTTTCTTGAAGAGATCTCTAGTCTTTCCCATTCTGTTGTTTTCCTCTATTTCTTTGCATTGGTCGCTGAGGAAGGCTTTCTTATCTCTCCTTGATATTCTTTGGAACTCTGAATTCAAATGGGAATATCTTTCCTTTTCTCCTTTGCTTTTCACTTCTCATCTTTTCACAGCTATTTAAGGCATCATCAGACAGACATTTTGCTTTTTTGCATTTCTTTTCCATGGGGATGGTCTTGATTCCCGTCTACTGTACAATGTCACAAACGTCCATCCATAGTTCATCAGGCACTCTGTATATCAGATCTAGTCCCTTAAATCTATTTCTCACTTCCACTGTATAATCATAAGGGATTTGATTTAGGTCATATTTGAATGGTCTAATGGTTTTCCCTACTTTCTTCAATTTATGTCTGAATTTGGCAATAAGGAGTTCACGGTCGGAGCCACAGTCAACTTCTGGTCTTGTTTTTGCTGACTGTATAGAGCTTCTCCATCTTGGCTGCAAAGAACATAATCAATCTGATTTCG
The DNA here is from genome assembly GCF_033118175.1 of Dama dama. Lineage (NCBI taxonomy): Eukaryota > Metazoa > Chordata > Mammalia > Artiodactyla > Cervidae > Dama > Dama dama. Next base: position 80,529,757 of record NC_083699.1, read on the forward strand.
GTGTTGACCATCTGGTGATGCCCATGTGTAGAGTTTTCTCTTTTGTTGTTGGAACAGGGTGTTTGCTATGACCAGTGTGTTCTTCGCAAAACTCTATTAGCCTTTGCCCTACTCCATTCCGTACCCCAAGGCCAAATTTGCCTGTTACTCCAGGTGTTTCTTGACTTCGTACTTTTGCATTCCAGTCCCCTATAATGAAAAGGACATCCTTTTTGGGTGTTAGTTCTAAAAGGTCTTGTAAGTCTTCATAAAACCATTCAAATTCAGCTTCTTTCAGCATTACTGGTTGGGGCACATGCTTGGATTACTGTGATATTGAATTGTTTGCCTTGGAAACGAACAGAGATCATTCTGTTGAGATTGTATCCAAGTACTGTATTTCGGAATCTTTTGTTGACCATGATGGCCACTCCATTTCTTCTAAGGGACTCCTGCCCACAGTAGTAGATATAATGGTCATCTGAGTTAAATTCACCCATTCCAGTCCATTTTAGTTTGCTGATTCCTAGAATGTCAGCGTTCATTCTTGCTATCTCCCGTTTGACCACTTCCAATTTGCCTTGATACATGGACCTAACATTCCAGGTTCCTATGCAATATTTCTCTTTACAGCATCGGATCTTGCTTCTATCACCAGTCACATCCACAACTGGGTATTGTTTTTGCTTTGACTCCACCCCTTCACTCTTTAACGTATGCCACTGATAAAAGCTACTGATATCAAAAAAGCTGTGAAATGCTGTAAGTATATTTAATAAAATTTGTAAACTTGATATGGGTACAGTATGAAAGTATCAGAAAATCTTCTGTAAACTTATATTCTGAATAAAAAGATAAATCTTGGGATTTTGTGGGAATCCAGGGTCCAAGACTCCAAGCTCCCAGTGTAGGGGGCCTGGGTTCCATCCCTGGTCAGGGAACTAATATCTCACACGCTGCAAGTAAGACCTGGTGCAGCCAAATAAAGAAATAATTTTTAAAAAGATTAATCCAGAAAGAGAAGTTTGAAGGTCATGCTTGTATGGGTCACTCCTTTAAAAAATGGCTGGCAGTGGGACCTCATTTAACAGAAGAATAGGGAAATAAGAGGTAAGTCATCCTACCTTTCCTGCCTCTGCTCCTTAGTTCTAGTGTTTTGAGAAGGATACTGACTAACTTGTGCAGATCAGTTAAGAACAACCAGGGGAACTGTGAAAACACTTGAAAACACATCCTGTAAGGAGCAGTGAATACAGCTTCTAAAGATCAGAGTTTGAGGCCAGGACGGTTAAGCAGAGTGATAATAAGCAGAGGTATATGTGTGCTTAGTTGCTCAGTTGTGTCCAACTCTTTTTGACCCTATGGACTGTAACCTGCTGGCTCCTCTGTCTACAGGGATTCTCCAGGCAAGAATAATGGAGTGGGCTGCCAGGCCCTCCTCCAGGGGATCTTCCCAACCCAAGGATCAAACCCAGGTGTCCTGCATTGCAGGTGGATTCTTTACCATCTGAGCCACCAGGGAAGCCCAGTAAGCAGAGGAGAGGGGGGCAGATAGGAGGATTGTCTTCAGTCATGAAATATTTCCTGCCATATCAGTAAACAAGGATGTCACAGTCATCAGAAATTCCTGCCCAAGGTGAGCTGGTGAACCCTAAGGGCACTCATCCTGGAGAAGGAAATGGCAACCCACTCCAGTACTCTTGCCTGGAAAATTCCATGGATAGAGGAGCCTTGTAGGCTACAGTCCGTGGGGTCGCAAAGAGTCGGACACAACTGAGCGACTTCACTTCACTTCACTTCACTCCAAGGGCACTCACGGGGAGAAGAATACCTGGGATCCAACAGCCATCAGGCTGCAGCTATGTCCTATGTTGAGCCCCAAGAGAGCTCAGGATGTGAAAATCACTGGATACTGGCTGAGGATAGCTGAGATGCATATGAAAGGAATGATTTCAGTGAGTCTTGCATCTTCTCATACATAGAAAAGCGCTAAATTCCTTAACTTATATCTGATTTTCTTTAATTAACAACAATGTTTTGATGTTCAGACTATCTGCCCTTTGTTGCAAAACTTCTATATAACCTGGATCCTTTCCTTTCTTTTTTGGAGCAGTTCTCTCAGGGTCACTTGAAGTGCTATCTCCTGGGTTTGAAGTCCCCCAAATTCCCACCAAATTAAACAAAACTCTCAAACTTTCAGTTCAGTTCAGTTCTGTCCCTCAGTCATGTCCAACTCTTTGCAACCCCATACAGCACGCCAGGTTTCCCTGTCCACCACCAACTCCCGGAGCTTGCTCAAACTCAAATCCATCGAGTCAGTGATGCTATCCAACCATCTCATCCTCTGTCATCCCCTTCTTCTCCTGCCTTCAATCTTTCCCAGCATCAGGGTTTATTCTAAGGAAGGAGACCAAAGTATTGGAACTTCAGCTTCAGCATCAGTCCTTCCAATTAATATTCAGGACTGATTTCCTTTAGGATTGACTGGTTGGATCTCCTTGCAGTACAAGGGGCCCTCAAGAGTCTTCTCCAACACCACAGTTCAAAAACATCAGTTTTCTTTATGGTCCAACTCTCACATCCATACATGACTACCAGAAAAACCATAGCCTTGACTACATGGACCTTTGTTGGCAAAGTAATGTCTCTGCTTTCTAAGATGCAGCCTAAATTTCTCATAGCTTTTCTTCCAAGGAGTAAGCGTCTGTTCATTTCACGGTTACAGTCACCATCTGCAGTGATTTTGGAGTCCAAGAAAATAAAGTCTGTAACTGTTTCCATTGTCTCCCCATGTATTTGCCACGAAGTGATGGGACTGGATACCAAGATCTTAGTTTTCTTAAAGTTGAACTTTAAAGCCAGTTTTTTCACTCACTCTCCTCTTTCACTTTAAACAAAAGGCTCTTTGGTTCTTCTTCACTTTCTGCCATAAGGGTGGTATCTGAGGTTATTGCCAGGTTTTTGTCCTGGCAATCTTGACTCCAGCTTTTGCTTCATCCAGTCCAGCATTTCACATGATGCACTCTACTCTACATATAAGTTAAACAAGCAGGATGACAATATACAGCCTGATGTACTCCTTTCCCAATTTGGAACCGGTCTGTTGTTCCATGCCCGGTTCTAACTGTTGCTTCTTGACCTGCATACCGATTTTTTTTTTCAGGAGACAGGTAAGGTGGTCAGGAATTTCCCATCTCTTTAAGAATTTTCCACAGTTTGTTGTGATCCCAAAGGTTCTAGCATAGTCAGTGAAGCAGAAGTAGATGTTCTCCTGGAATTCTCTTGCTTTTTTTCATGATTCAGCGAATGTTGGCAACTTGATCTCTGGTTCCTCTGCCTTTTCTAAATCAAGCTTGAACAGCGGGAAGTTCTTGGTTCATGTGCTGTTGAAGCCTCCCTTGGAGAACTCTCAACATTATTGTGCTAGTGTGTGAGATGAGTCTCAACTTTTAGGTTGTGACTATTTTTTAAGTTGACATGTTATACTGGCAAACACTTAAAAGGGATGTCACAGAAGAGGAATAGGCAAAAAGCAAACAAAAAAACTACTCATGAAACAGAAAGCAAGTTGGCTGAACACAAAGACAGTGGCTTCTAAAACTACAAAGAACAAAATCTTTTGGGAGACAAGGAATTTTGATCTACAGCTGAGGGATTGGACAGGGAAAGGGATGGGGAAAGTCACTGTCTAAGGCTCCTCCTATCTCCAAATATGGATTTTATTTGTCCCAAATATTGAACAGAGAGATAGTGTGGAGGTATAATAGTTTACTGGCTTTGCCGTAACTAGTCCTGTAACTAAATCTTGGCTCAAGCTTTAGGAGTTTGTTCACTTCGGGCAAGTTTCTTAGATTCTCCTGGCTTTTTTCCTCTATAAAATAAAAATAATACACCCAAAATCTACTTCTGGGATTATAGGAAGTCTTTGTATTCTATAAGATGCTACAAAAACACAAGTTTCTGTTTTCCTGGGATAAGCCAAGAAGGTCCCGTAACTCAGCAGTCCTATTGCTTTTACCTTCTCCCTTCTTACTCTATTTCAGGTCCTGTTGTAACCAAACAGAGCCTATGGGGCCTTCCTGGGACAGGTTCCCTGTCCCTCATGTCCTCTAACTACCTCCTTTTTTCTTTTTTGGCCATGTCACATGGCATGTGGGATCTTAGTTCCCCCATCAGGGATCAAACTCATGCTCCTTGCAGTGCGGAAGCACAGAGTCCTACCTACTAAGCTGCCAGTGAATTTCTTTCACACCTGGGTCTTGCTTGTACAACAAACAAAAATCCCTTCAGCCTTCTAGGCTTTGCCAGAGTTTCAAGGAATAAATTTAATCAGGTCAGTAAATGCAGAAGAAAAGGAAAATGGTTAATAAGACATAGTCTAGCCATTAAACAAAGTCAAGGAGCTTTTTTTCCATTGTAGCTCAGTTGGTAAAGACTGCCTGCAGGGTTCCATTCCTGTGTTGGGAAGATCCCCTGGAGGAGGAAATGGCAACCCACTCCAGTCATCTTTCCTGGAGAATCCCATGGACAGAGAAGACTGGCAGGCTACAGTCCATGTGGTTGCAAGAGTCTGACAGGACTTAGCAACTAACCCCCCAAGGGCTATAGCTAATATTCTGAGCCACACCCTTTTCAGCTGTTTTGCAGCTACTGAAACTTCAGTAGAAGTAGTTAACTTTACACTGCCTACATGCATGTGGACCACAGACTGATTGGAATCAAAAGGTTGATGATGTTGACTCCTTATGACCTCACCACCAATCAGAAAAATGTCCCTGAGCAGATCACACACCCAGCAATTCTCTCCCTCACCCTGTCTCTAAAAATCTTTTCCTGAAAGCCACAGAACAGTTCAGGTCTTCCGAGTACTAGAGACCTGCACTCCTTAGTTGACACCTACAATAAACACTGCATTTTCTGTCCCCCAAACCTGACGTCAGTAGATTCACTTTACTGCACACCGAAGCCAGCAGATCCTAGTTCCACCCTGTACCAGTCTTCCCATAACCAACTACCCATTCCTGTTACCACCTCTTCAGTTCAGTTCAGTTCAGTCACTCAACCGTGTCTGACTCTTTGCGACCCCATGAACCGCAGCACGCCAGGCCTCCCTGTCCATCACCAACTCCTGGAGTTTACTCAAACTCATGTCCATCTAGCCAGTGATGCCATCCAGCCATCTCATCCTCTGTCGTCCCCTTCTCCTCCTGCTCCCAATCCCTCCCAGCATCAGGGTCTTTTCCACTGAGTCAACTCTTCACATGAGGTGGCCAAAGTATTGGTTTCAGCTTCAACATCAGTCCTTCCAATGAACACTGATCTCCTTTAGGACTGATCTCCTTTAGGATGGACTGGTTGGATCTCCTTGCACCTCTTAAATGTACCTTATCTTACTGTCACAATACAGGAACATCTACTGAAAAGATAAAAGCAGTTTCTTTCAACCTCAAGGTAGGGCAAAAGGTCAAAACGGTCATGAAACAAAAATCTGTAAAACCATTGCCTGCGTCTTCCACCCTGCAACTGCCATCTTTAAAAATTAGTCAACCACTGAAAGGACAATACTATCTCAGGACTGCTCTGCTGAGTATCAAACCTCTTATCAGAGACCTTTAACCCTCATAAAATATTGCATCCATGCTAGCCACGTACATCAGCTATCTTTTGAAGTTTCCAGAAGAGTTTTAAAATTTGCAGTGTTGGAAGAAAAATAACTAGACTAACTTTAAGTTATTTTTGAACTGTGGTCTCTGGATCTCAGATCTGGGAGTGGAGAGTGAATTTAATCAAACCCTTACCCACTGGTAACACACACTACTATGTCTTTTCTCTAACCAGATTCCTCTCTCCCAGCTTCCACATATATTAGGGAGATAGTAGAGAAGACACAAACTCTGGAGTCAGATTCCTTGAGTCCCCTACTGTGAAGAGGGACCTCAGCTTATCTGCAAAACAAGGATAATTCGAAGTCCACAGTGTTGAGGATTAACTAAGCAAACCCCTTGACACGTGATTAGCAATAAATGGGAGCTATCAGTATTATTTTTCTGGCACTCCCAGCAGCAAAAGGCCGTCGGATTTCCGAAGCTTTGGTGTCTGTGACTTCCCAAACCAACCCATATTTAAACCCCTTTCAGCTGTCTTCTGCGGGTCTCAGTAGCTAGTGAAACTGCTGGCTCTCAATCCAGCAAACGGGGTATAGATCGTCTCGCGGATACTCCACGGCATTTCAAGTCAAGCTGGGTAAATGCTTTAAAATAACACTTAACGAGATTAAGAGTGCATAACCTGTCCCGCCCAACGACCACGAGCAGGACTCAGAGGAGCCACAGGCTGAGGGGCAGGTTCCCCGCGCGGGGCGTGGACTCTTGCTTCCGCCATCTTCCTCGACATTCTGCGCAAGTCCCAACTGCGTTTGGGGAGGAGGGCGTGCCTACCAGCCAGCCGGTTGAAGGCGGAATCTCCTGGCAAGCAGGCGAATACGACCGGGAGGGCGGAGAAATGCATGCGAGAGGGTGGAGCAGGAGGCGGAAGAACTGAAATCAGCTGACTGGGTCTCGTGACAGTGTGGGCCGGGGCGACGCAGGCGTACTGGAGCGAGGTCCTCACAGCCTGAGCGAAGATGGCGGCCTCCAGAGTGAGCCTCTGAGAGGCAGAGGGAGGAGGTGGAGGGGGCGGGGAGGCAGCGCCGCCGCGGCATCAGGAACCCGCGGCAGTGGAGCTACGGGGCCTCCGTGGGGAAAGGGGAAGTGGTGTAGGGGAGGAGGCCGGAGGGCGCCTCATCCCACTCTGGACGCGGAGCCGGCGGCAGGAGGAGCTCGGGCTGGAGCCTCTCCAGCCTCCCGCGAAGGTAAATCACCACGGGCACCGGACTCTGGAGCTTTGCTTTACCCCCTCGCCACGCCGCGAGGACTTGGGGCGCCAGGGGCAGGGAGAAGGAAGGGTGGTGCTGTCTGGGCCGCAACCTCCAGCAGTTCAGGAAAGCAGATTACCCTCCCCCCAGGCTGCTGGTCAGGTTCCTGTCGTCGGACCCCGCCACCCCTGCGGTTCTGAGTGACAGTCGCCCAGGGCCCTGCCATGTTCAGTCCCACCCCTCTTTTCGCCTCCTTTTCTGGGTTTCTTCCCACCATGGTCCCCCCACTGCACTCTGCACCTCCTTACCCCGCTCAGCCCTTATTCCTCTGGGTTTGCAGCCCTCTGGGCTCCGCCCTCCGGATTCCCTTTCATCCTCCTAGTCGGAGCGCTCTTCCTGCTGGATGCCCGGAACTCTTGTTCCCGTGGGTCAGTGACCCTCCTTCCTCCCAAGTATTGCAGAGACTTTTAACTTTATTTGCGTAGCTTTGTTTCGTTTTCTTAGGAAATGGGGAGCACCCGCGTCGTTTCTTCTTCAGCTCCTCCCTTTCCCAAAATGAAGTTTTCTCCCCTCAGCGTTTCCTTTTTGCAAGAGAGCTTATTCACAGGGGCCTTTCCTCCGCTGCTGTGATTTTTGTCTCTGAATGCGGCCTTTAGATGGGTGAAGTGGGACTTAGACGTTCAGTGAAGTGGCTGTTAAACCCGGATTTGACTCTACACTTAAAAAGTGTCCTCCCCTAAATTGTGCTGGGTGTTAAGGTAACCTCTCTTAAGACTTTCCTTTACAGGTTGCTTAGGGGAGAACATTAGAAGTCTTCCCCAAATGTGGCAGTGGTTTCCCGAAGTAAATGATTTCTCGGTTCCTCTCTCTGCTTTTCCCTTTGATCCGATCTTTGATTCCCCTTGGGCTTCTACCTGATGCTGTTGCCCACTGTGAAGGAGTTTATACACCAGAGTTATTTTGAGCGTCTTGGAGTGTAGAGACTTGGGTGAAAAGTTAAATTTCAGAATATTTTTTCAGGACCTGTCCCAAAGATTGTCTCACTGTGTTTTCTTGCTTGATGACAAGATTTTTAGGTTTGAAAGTACTGTATGCAGAGCCTAAGGAAATTACAGTTGTTGTGTATATTACCAGTACTCTGTGAGTTTATGGGAAATGAAACAGGACTTGCCTTTAAAAAAAAAAAAGAGTTTTAAAAAACTCGTCAATAATTGAGTGTCCCCAAAAGACTTGATTTCACTGTTCTTTGGAAGTGCTTTATTGTTTGACTAGCATATAATGTAAGATCATGTTAACATTTTAAATGTAATGTGAAACAGTTTAAGCAGCTATATCTTAAACTTGGCTTGTGGGGTTAATATCACAATGGAATATAAGGCCATCCTCGTTTAGAAATATTACATTATACTCTGAAAACAGGAAGTAGCACATATTAACGGAGGAAAAGTGGAGTCAGAGGGTTATTAAGAGATAGGAATTTTACATTCTATAGTCTAGTTCATGGAAAAATACCACAGTTTGTATTCCACTGGGAGGTAATGGATATTCCTCTTTTTTCTAAACTGGCAGTAGTAAATAGTGAAATATATGAACGTTATAAGGGAAAAAGTTATGGAATTATGGAAAGGATGAGTTATTTTTAAGAATTAACTTTATCCACAAATAAACTGAAGCTGGTTGCTTAGGTGGAATGAAACAGTGCTGGCTTTGTTATTGAGTTTGTAGGTGGGAGGGTAGTGGAGTCAGGTTCTCGGCAGATACTGAATTATGGCTGAAATTAAAAAATCTGTTTTAACTAATTTGGCTGTATTCCTAAACTTCTATTTGAATTTGAGGTTTCCATTGCTCATACCTTTCTCATTTTTCTCTGACTGCATACTTAAAATTAGTAAAATAGAGGCACATCTAAGCAGATAAATTATCAAAAATTTTGTTGCTACTAATAGTTGTAGGCCTAAATGTTTACCGTAATGCTTATTAGTGGTTCGAGGGGAGTTGTTTTCAAAAAGATCCTTAAAGTCAGTGTTTCTCAACTTTATCAAACCCAGTAAAGGCCTCCTTTTTATTTCAAATAATTTGTAACAGCTTCTTTACTATCCTGAATTAGTTTATAAATTAATATAACCACCTCTGGCTTTGGCCCTGGGACAAAAAAAGCCTTTGGTTCCACTGTAGGATCAAAAAAGAACCAGACTAACTTCAAATTCATGATTTTTTTTTTTTTTTTGAAACCTATTAAGTTGCTGAGGCCACAGGGCAAACCAGTGGCCTGAAATTTAAGGAGAGAAAGAGTACGTATGAACTCACGTTCACCTTCAGTAGACACATCTGGACACTGATAAAGAGCATTCAGCTTGAGTAGCTGACAAGTTGATGAAGGCTGAGTTCACTTCTTTATCTACATTCTTTATTGGGTACTCCTAGGAAAGATTGGAATGAGATCTGGGGAGTGTCTCTTGTGGTGCTGAGCCAGAGAACGGGAGAAGAGAAAGAGTTTTTAGAAAGGGCAAAAAACTCTTGATTCTTTCTCTCTCTCTCTCTCTCTCCTCTATAGAATAAAAACCTTAATCTTTAGAGAGAATGGGCATCTCTGCCAGCAGGCCCTGTTGGTGAGCTGAGGGAAGACAGAAACTGGGGAGAGCAACTTTTTGGGGAATGGACACTGAACCCAAAATTCCAGCCTGGGGAAACAGGAAAATTACACCTCTGAGAAGCAGAGACACAGCATATGTCTAGGACTAAACCTTAGGACAACAGAGACTGTAACCCCACCTCTCTGCCACTAAGTTAAGAAACTGTGAATAGCAAGTAGCTGCAAAATACTGCAAGATGAGGAATAAGATTACGCAAAGAGGCACAGGGCAAAGAATCAAATAGACATTGCTTTAATAAACCATTCCTGACCTAGGCACAAGCTGTTCTGTAGATATTTGAAGCCTGTAATACAGTGGGGGTAAAACCACAAAAGTGAAAGTATTAGTTGCTCAGTCATGTCTGACTCTTTGCAGCATCATGGACCAAAGAGTATGGACCAGGCTCCTCTGTCCATGGAATTCTCCAAGGCAAGAATACTGGAGTGGGTTGCCATTCCCTTCTCCGGGGATAACCATAGCAACAGTGAATCATAAACTCAGCCCAGCTCCTAACATCCTTCACTAAAGACTCAACAAAGAACAGATGTTCCCATTTCCCTTCACAAAAATTACTTACCTCTATCTCTGCTGTCCTATTACATGTCCCACTTTGAGCAAAAAATTACAAGACATACAAAAGACAAAAAACATTCCCAAGAGAAAGAGCAGTCCATCACCAGGATTACTCTTTGGCTAACATAGGTGCTTCTATCTGATAAGGGAATTTAAAATGACTATAATTAATGTTAAAGGTATGAACAAAAAGTGGACAGCATACAAAATCAGCTGGGTAGTTTCAGCTGACAGAAACTATAAGAAAGAATCAAAAGGAAATGTCAGAAGTTTCACTACATAGTAACGGATTGCAGGATGCCTTTGGGCTCATCAGTTGATCTGAAACAACCGAAGAAGGAATCTGTGAATTTGTAGATATCAGAAATTATCCAAGTGAAATACAAAGAGTTTAAAAAAAGAACAGGAGCTTGGGGAGTCTATCTAACACGTTTAAATACATGCATAATTACAATCCCGGAAGAGGACAGAGCAGAAGAAATGTTGAAATATTTGAGGAAATAATCGAGAATTATCTGAAATTAATGCCAGACATCAAACTAGAGGTGTAAGAAACTTAGAGAACACCAAGCAGGGTAAACACCTGCCACTTAAAAAACCTGCATAAGACATCAAATTCAAACTTAGTTCTCCTAAGAGAAACTGTTGAAGTAACCAAAGAAAAGAGAAACATTCTATACAAAGAAACAAAGATAAGAGTTACAGCAGAGAAGCCATGCAAGCCAGAAGACAGCTAAGTGACAGCTTTAAAGTACTGAAAAAAAAACCAGTAAAAAATATCCATCAAAAATGCAGACAAAGGGAGGTGGGAGGGGGGATCGGGATGGGGAATACGTGTAAATCTATGGCTGATTCATATCAATGTATGACAAAACCCACTGAAATGTTGTGAAGTAATTAGCCTCCAACTAATAAAAAAAAAAATAAAAAATTTAAAAAAAAACAAAAGACAACACAAAGAGCATGCATATATATAAATTAAAAGTAGAATAATATTATGTATTATGTATACATTGTGCACTTTGCATACATTATATGAGTGCTATGCATTTTGTATACATTGTATATATTATATGTGTGATGGAATACACAGACATGTCTGTTCTTTGCATTCTCTTATGAGCCAGTTACAACATCTCTTCATTCCTTCAATGATTAATAAGCAGAATAAAATCCTTAACATATGCTTAAAAAAAAAAATGCAGACAAAATACAGATACTCTGAAAAGCCATGAGAATTCAGACTTCTCATGAAGTTTTTATGATGTGTGCATTACAGGAAAATTACATGTATATTAAATGGCAAAACATACTTCATGATTTGTATTTTAATATAAAACTAAATTCTGGGATTAGCTGTAAAATAGGCTTTTATCTATGTGAATGACCACTTGGATATTTGAAAGTCACTTGAGGACAGTTCATCAGTCTGTGGGACTGTCTTGCTTGTTGAGGGGTATGTAGCTCCATCCACTAAATCCTAGAAGTGTTTTCTTTCCTTTTTTTTTTTTTTTTTAAGTGTTTTTAATCATAGTGTCTCAAGGGGCAGCAGCCCCACCCCAACTTCCACTCTTCCAACCGTTACTTTAATTCAATATATTGAATTAAACGTTCTTTTCAACACATTTTTCTGCTCCAGCTGTGTTGACAGATGCTTAGCACATGCCAGTCAGTGACATCTCTTATCTTATGGTATGATTCTTAGTTCTGGAAACTCCTTTAAGAATCAGTGAGTCAGGGGATATCTTTGTAGCAAGTAACTTAAGCCAACATAGTTGTGACATTTTTGCAAACTTGAGACAGTTACCTGTGCAAAGTTGTATTTAAGTATGATTCATTCAATAAAGCTAAACATATAATTTCCTAGTAGTTCTTTTCACATGCTCTTAACTTTATTTAGCAGCCTACATATTTGAGTTTTACTTGTACTTTTATGGACTGCTTAAAAGGAAAAATCATCTCTAACATAAGTCTAAAATCAGTGGGGTTTTTAAAGTTTGAGAATTTAAGTTGCCCTTAGAAGTAGGCCACACTGTTTAAGCAGTGTTCACAGATTTAGCACATGCTGTTTGGTAATATCTTTTTTGCAGTTAATAACAATTGGAGCTTTTAATGACCAGATTGACAGCAAAACCGCTAAAGTAATCTAAATTATTTTGATGTTCTGATTTTTTCAAGTAATAATTGTGAAAACATCATGGAAGGATTGATAAGGTATGAATATAGGGACTTTCTCTAGTGTGTAATAAGTTCTGTGTGTGTGTATATGCTCAGTTGTGTTCTTTGCAATCTCATGGACTGTAACCCACCAGGCTCCTCTGTCCGTGGTACTTTCTAGGCAAGGATACTGGAGTGGGTTGCCATCTCCTGCTCCAGGGGATCTTCCTGACCCAGGGATGGAACCCGTGTCTCTTGTGGTTCCTGCATTGGCAGGAGGATTCTTTTACCACTGCACCACCTGGGAGGCTCCAGTAAATTCTATACTAATTATATTTAAGCTTCAGTTCTTACACTAGTCCTGTGGGGTTTCTTGATCTCTCAAACTTATACAGAATATATTTTGGATGTTCATCAAATCTTAGAGCAGATGAGCCATTTTCCTCCCGAAACTTATAGCTACTGGGTTTAATTTTAAAAGTAGAATTTTCTTTTCTTTTCTTTTTTACTTACTTGATAGATTTGGGAGTGTTCTGTAAACTGTGAAACTCTATGGCAGAGTTAGGAATAATAGGGGTTTTTTGGAAAGAGACAAACCAGAAATTTACATGTTGTTGCTGTTTTGTATTGGGTCAAAGAAAGGGAAATTGTAGCCACTTAAACTCTTGTCTTATACTAGTATTAAGAGAACAGTATTTGGGTATTAAGATGATTACTGTCTTCAAGTTATATTTGCTATATGCCTAGGAAGTTTATTCCCCCATTATGTGTTTACTATAGTGTTAAGAAAAACAAGTTGAAATGTGGCAGTTAAAAATCTCTTTTACCATTAGCGTCTGTGAGAGCAAGATTATTAAGTGCCTGTGAGCTGAAGAACAGTTTATTGAATTAGTATATTATGTTCTTGCATAAACCAATTTAGATTCAAAGATGAAATAAAAATTTGTGTCTAGAAAGCTTTAAGAATGTGTGCAAACTAGAAATACGTAAATGATCAGTACTGCTGATTTCACAGATTTGCTTAAGTGAACACATTTCTTAGTTGTTTTTTTTTCTCTTCCCCCGAGGTGAATATTTCAAGGCATTTTTAAATTTTGGAAAGGGGAGAGTCATAACCATGTATCTTCCCTGGCAAAAACATTATTATTATTTTACAACAAGTAGAGATCTATTTGTGAGAAATAAGAATTATCCGTTCAGATGTAATCTAAAATATGAAGAGATAGGTATCTTTTTCAGTATTTAATTTACATTGAATGGGAAAGGCCAGCAAAATTAACTGCTATGGTGTATATGCTTACTTCTCCCCCCATTGAGATCATGTTAGGTGTTTCTTCTGATTTATGGGTTGCTTTTGAATTTCTCTTGCTGTTTTATTTCATGAATATATATTCAGTTTCTAATTAGAGAGGAATGGATTTTATAAAGAGAATGAGGGGGTCTTAGATTAGTTTTCCCTACCCTATGATGGTAGAAGTATTTGAAAGTTCATTTTGGCTTTGAACTGGCTTTCTTATAATATTTATCTCTGAAGTTCATCAGCAAGTAAAGAAAACTAAGACAGAGTGTATTAAAACCTTACTTAGTGATCTATTTTATAGCTGTTTAAAGATTCCTGTATGGTAGATGTCGTTCACATTATTGATTTGTTGTTTATTTAAATGAAAAATACTTCTGTCTACGCTTGAGTTATATATTAAAACATAAAGATTAAAAATTTAAAAACAGGGTTAAAGGTCATATCACTTTTCTCTCAGACACAGCACATTCTAAGACAGTCTAGTTGTAGCTTTTTAATATGGGTAAAAATTAATGTTCTGTTAACCATTTATATTTTTTTTTACCTTTTATTTGAAACTGACCTAACCTAGAGATATAATTCACTTAGGTTTTGAATCCAGTTACAAATAAAACTAGGCTCTTTAAAAAGCCAGTAATAAGGGATTCTCTCTTTGGTCATTACTTGGATCAGCCTTTGCCTTAGCAATGGTTTTCCTTCTGTATTTTCAGTAGGACATAGATGTATGGGGAAATACTATGTTCACAAATTAGTTTCTGTTGTGTGAATATCTACCATATTTTCAGGTGTAATTTCACAGTATAGCAGAAAAACAGTGTTCTGTTGCAGGTCAGAAAATAAAGGCAAGTGTAGTTTTCCCCCAACATAAAAGTTTTCACCGACAGCCACGTTGAAAGGAATTTACATTAGACACCCATATTTTTTTGAGGCATTTCAAGACAAACTCATATTTTTAATTCATTACTTGAGAGTGAGAGCAAAATGATGAAAGAGTTTATTCTTTCATTTTGCAAATTCAAGGTGGAAAATTAGTATCTTGTCTGCTCTTTGGAAGTTTTCATACTTGTGTAAAAATCCTTTCCAGTTGGTCATGCAAAGTGTGTGCTTTGAAGGCAAATAGCCTTGATTAAAACCATTTCCTTCATTCATTCACTAGTGTATTATTTTTCTGAGTATACTCATTCATCCTGGCTAAGTAAGGTTTCTGTGTGAGTTTTTACTGAACACAAGCCATACACATAGACTTAATTTTGCTGTGTGTGCAAATTTTTTTGCTTATACCCTGACTGCCTGACTGTTATCTGCTTCGAGGGCTCCATGGTAAAGCATTCACCTGCACTGCAGGAGACACAGGTTCAGTCCCTGGGTCAGAAAGATCCCCTAGAGGAGGAGATGGCAACCCATTCCAGTTATACTTGCTTTGGAAATCCCATGGACAGAGGAACCTGGTAGGCTATATAGTCCATGGGGTCACAAAAGAGTCAGACAGGCTTTGGGACTAAAGAGCAACAGTCTGCTTAAGTGTTTGTAATGCTGAGTCCCTTCATACTGCTTTTTGTTCTTAGTGTCATTTTGATGTAGGTGTCTCTCAGTGAACTCTCAAATCCTGCACTTTTGTGTCAAAATCATATTGTCCAAAAGATTGTACTTATTTTATGTGTAAATGGTTTTAAATGGATTGTCAGTTTTACTGCCAGTAATAAGACTGTGAAAACCTCAAGTGTTAATTGAAAGGATGAAGCAAGGGACTCATTGAAAAAGGTGAATCTAGCCAGAATTCCTGAAGTCTGTCTTGAATTATGCCTTGAATTTGACTTTTAACCCTTCACACAGGTCTTTTAAAAGACAAACTGAAAAGTTGCAGAAAAGCTCTGTTAGTGGTGTATTATTAGGATATAGAATGAGAACAAGTGAAGCCAACTTGCAAAAATTAGAGATCTTTTCCAGGTGATTTAGTTACAAAGGGCTTGTATACTTGAGTTTTTATCAAAAAGATCTTTGAGAATTTGAAGTGGGACTGTCCTGCAGGAAAGGAGGTGAAATTTAAGCAGTAATTAGTTTGAACACAAAAGCTCTTGCTAATTTGAATAGCACCTCAACAACTGGCGGGATAGCAAATACTGATGATACAGCTGCTACCAAGATCTCATCCAACAATTTTATATTTTTTTAGCTGGACAGTTTGCTGTTATTTATGGAATGTGCCTATAAATAACTGTTATGCTCCTACACCTGAGACTAGAAATTCTGCAGAGTTTTCATCACTATTAGTGGGAATTATGGTTGCTTATTAGTTTTTACTGATAAGCAACAGTTCAAGGACCACTTTTAGAACTTATTTAAGAAATATACAGAGGAGATAATTGAATGGGGATTATTTTTATGGCGTAAAATTCTTTTTTCCAAAAGTTTATAAGCTGTAACTTAAAAGACATCAAACATAAATTTAAAACTATTAGGTTGGTTTCATAGAATTCAGCAACACATCAAAAAGCTCATACACCATGATCAAGTTGAGTTTATTCAAGGGATGCAAGGATTCTTCAATATATGCAAATCATCATTGTGATACACCATATTAAAAAATTGAAAGATAAAAACCGTATAATAATATCAGTAGACGTAGAAAAAGCCTTTGACAAAATTCAGCACCCATTTATGATTAAAACTCTTTAGAAAATGGTCATAAAAGGAACCTAACTCAACATAGTAAAGGCCATATATGATAAGCCTACAGCAAACATTATTCTCAATGATGAAAAACTGAAAGCATTCCCCCTAAGATCAGGAACAAGACAAGGGTGTCCACTTTAACCACTGTTATTGAACATAGTTCTGAAAGTCCTAGCTATAGCAATCAGAGAAGAAAAAGGAATAAAAGGAATCTAGATTGGAAAAGAAGAAATAAAGTTCTCACTGTTTGCAGATGACATGATATTGTACATAGAAAACCCTAAAGATAGTATCAGAGGATTACTAGAGCTAATCAGTGAATTTAGCAAAGTCACTGGATACAAAATCAATACACAGAAATCATTTGTATTTCTATATACTAACAATGAAAACTCAGGAAGAGAAATTAATAATCAGTCCCATTCACCATTGCAACAAAAAGAATTAAATACCTAGGAATAAACATACCTAAGGAGACAAACTGACTCATTTGAAAAGACCCTGTTGCTGGGAAAGATTGAGGGTAGGAGAAGAAGGGGACTACAGAGGATGACACGGTTGGATGGCATCACTGACTCCATGGACTTGAGTTTGGGTAAACTCTGGGAGTTGTTGATGGACAGGGAGGCCTGGCGTGCTGCAGTTCATGGGGTTGCAAAGAGTCAGACACAACTGACTGAACTGAACTGAAGGAGACAAAAGAACTGTACACAGAAAATTATAAGACTAATAAAAGAAATCAAAGATGACATAAATATATGGAGAGCGATTCTATATTCCTGGGTAGGAGGAATCAACATTGTGAAAATGACTATACTACCAAACACAATCTACAGATACAGTGTGATTCCTATCAAATTACCAATGGCATTTTTCATAGAACTAGAACAAAAAATTTCACAATTCATATGGAAGCACAAAAGAGCCTGAATAGCCAAAGGATTCTTGAGAAAGAAAGATGGAGCTGGAGGAATCAACCTTCCTGACTTCAGATTATACTACAAAGCTGCAGTCATCAAGACAGTATGCTACTGGCACAAAACAGAAATATAGACCAATGGAACAAGATCGAAAGCCCAGACATAAACCCATACACCTATGGGTACTTTATTTTTGACAAAGGAGGTAAGAATATACAATGGGGCAAAGACAGCCTCTTTGATAAATGGTGCTGGGAAAATTGGACAGCTTCAGAATAAAGCTAGAATAAAATTAGAACTTTTCCTAACACCATACACAAAGATAAACTCAAAATGGATTAAAGACCTAAAGGTAAGACCAGAAACTATAAAACTCAGAGGAAAACATAGCCACAACACTCGATGACGTAAATCAAAGGAAGATCCTCTGACCCACCTCTAGAGTAATGGAAATGAAAACAAAAGTAAACAAGTGGGACTTGATTAAACTTAAAAGCTTTTGTACAGCAAAGGAAATATAAGCAAGGTGAAAAGACAGGCCTCAGAATGGGAGAAAATAATAGCAAATGAAACAACTGGCAAAGGATTAATTTTCAAAATATACAAGCAGCTCATACAACCCAATACCAGAAAAACAAACAACTCAATCAAAAAGTGGGAAAAGACCTAAACAGACAGTTCTCCAAAGAAGACATGCAGATGGCTAACAAACACATGAAAAGATACTCAACATTGCTCATTATTAGAGAAATGCAAATCAGAACTACAATGAGATATCACCTCACACCGGTCAGAATGGCCATCATCAAAAAGTCTACAAACAATAAATGCTGGAGAGGGTGTGGAGAAAAGGGAACACTCTTGCACTGTTGGTGGAAATGTAAATTGATACAGCCTTTATGGAAGACGGTATGGAGATTCTCTAAAAAACTAGGAATGAAACCACCATATGACCCAGCAATACCGCTCCTAGGCATGTACCCCGAGGAAACCAAAATTGAAAGAGACACATGTATCCCATTGCAGCACTATTTACGATGGCTAGAACATGGAAGCAACCTAGATGTCAATTGACAGAAAAATGGATAAAGAAGTCGTGGTACATATACAAAATAGAATATTACTCAGCCATAAAAAGGAACACAGTTCTAATGAGGTGGATGAACCTAGAACCTATCATACAGAGTGAAGTAAGTCAGGAAGGGAAAGATAAATATCATAATCTAATGCATATGTACAGAAACTAGAAAAATGGTACTGAAGAATTTATTTACAGGGCAACAATGGAGAAGCAGACATAGAGAATAGACTTATGGACATGGGAAGAGGGGAGGAGAGGTGAGATGTATGGAAAGAGTAACATGGAAACGTACATTACCATATGTAAAATAGGTAGCCAATGGGAATTTGCTGTATGGCTTAGGAAACTCAAAGAGGGACTCTGTATCAACCTAGAGGGTGTGATGGGGAGGGAGGTGAGAGGGAGGGGATATATGTCTACCTATGGTTGATTCATGTTGAGATTTGACAGAAACAGCAAAATTCTGTAAAGCAGTTATCCTTCAATGAAGAAAAAAAACTATTAGGTTGGTTTCAGGTAAAAATACATTTCTAATGATTGAAATTTCAAATGCCTAACTGGGAGATATTTTAAATGTAGTAAATAAAATTGATGCTTATAGTTGACTTAATTTTTAAATTAAAAAAATATCTTTTAAAATCTTATCATGATTATCTTGGCTTATCTTTTATATTCTTTTTGAAAGCATTTTAGGAAAACTGTAAGAAATAAAATAATAATAATACCCTGATGTATTCTACCTAGTTTAAGAAATATGATGTATTGGTATAATTATTTTTGAATGAGCAGGTAAAAGCTTTAGAATACTGTTTAAATCAACATTGTATGTTTGGAAGTAGAAATTCTAAGTGACACATATTGGTGATATACATTGAATAATACACAAGGACTGAAGTTAGTAGATAAAAGACTTAGAAAGGATCAAGTAAGTTAATAACTTTACCTGCTATATATCTTAAAAAATGCCTGGCCTACGAGTAATCTTGAAAATGAAAGCTGTAGTAATAACATTCAAAAGAACTATTATGTATCCGGGGTAGTATATTTAAAGTACAGTAGTAATTATTATGATTGCTAACAAAAATACTAACTACATTTTTGAGTGCTTATTCTGAGCCAGATATCACACTAACGGCTTTATTCAGATTATCTCACTTGGTCCTCACCATGGTCCTTTGAGACAAGTACTGTCATCTCTATAGATGAACTGGGATTTTGAGAAGTGAAACTTTTGTTCAAAGTCATACAGCCAATAAATGATGGTTACCACTACTGTATCTTTGACCGTAAGTAAAATTTTAAAAATTCACCACTTTTACCTTGGTGATAGATTATTAAAACAACTTTATTGTATATCTTACTAATAGTAGCTTCTTGGCCTAATCATTAGTTAATGTTTAGTGTGTGGGATAGCCACTCCAATATCTGTGCTACAGGGAGATTCTTCCCAGATAGAATCATCACCTACCACTGCACTTGGAGGAACCCTAGACTTGCTGTTACTCATTTTCCAATGGTTCTCTTACAATTATTCTAACTCTCCCTTTAAGTGACGCATAGTCAAGCACAGAATATTCTTTTTTTTTTCTTGCATTTTTCAAGTATTTGTGCATTACCATCATCCACTAGTCAGTTATTAATACCTTTTGTTGTTGTTCAATAGCTCAGTCATGTCTGACTCTTTGCCGACCCCATGGACTGCAGCATGCCATGCTTCCCTGCCTTTCACCATCTCCCAGTGCCTGCTCAAACTCATGTCCATTGAGTCAGTGATGTCAACCAACCGTCTCATCCTCTTCTCCTCCCGCCTTCATCCTTTCCCAGCATCAGGGTCTTTTCTAAGGAATCAGTTATTTCCATCAGGAGGCCAAAGTATTGGAACTTCAGCTTCAGCATCAGTCCTTCCAATTAATATTCAGAACTGATTCCCTTTAGAATGGACTGGTTGGATCTCCTTGCAGTCCAAGGGACTTTCAAGAATCTTCTCCAGCACCACAGTTCAAAAGCATCAATTCTTTGGCACTCAGCTTTCTTTATGGTCCAACTCACATTTATATATGACTACTGGAAAACCATAGCTCTGACTAGACGGACTTTTGTTGGCAAAGTAATGTCTCTGCTTTCTAAGATGCAGTCTTAAGTTTATCATAGCTTTTCTTCCAAGGAGTAAGCATCTTTTAATTTGATGGCTACAGTCACCATCTGCAGTGATTTTGGAGCCCGAGAAAATAAAGTCTCACTGTTTCCATTGTTTCCCCATCTATTTCCCATGAAGTGATGGGACCAGATGCCATGATCTTAGTTTTTTGAATGTTGAGCTTTAAGCCAGCTTTTTCATTCACTCTCCTCTTTCACTTTAATCAAGTTCTTTAGTTCCTCTTTGCTTTCTGCCATAAGGGTGGTGTCATCTGTATATCTGAGGTTATTGATATTTCTCCTGGCAATCTTGACTCCAGCTTGTGCTTACATGCTGGCTTACATTCAGTCCAGCTTACATGATCAGCTATTCTACATACAAGTTAAATAAGCAGGGTGACAGTATACAGCCTTGATGTACTCCTTTTCCAATCTGGAACCAGTCTGTTGTTCCAGGTTTGGTTCTAACTTGCTTCTTGACCTGCATAAAGATTTCTCAGGAGGCAGTAAGGTGGTCTGGTATTCCCATCTCTTTAAGAATTTTCCACAGTTTGTTGTGGTCGCAAAAGCTTTAGTATAGTCAGTGAAACAGAGGTAGATGTTTTTCTGGAATTCTCTTACTTTTTCTGTGATCCAGCAGATGTTGACAATTTGATCTCTTTAGCCTTTTCTAAGTCGATCTTGAACATCTGAAAGTTCTCAGTTCACATACTGTTGAAGCCTAGCTTGGATAATTTTGAGCATTACTTTGCTAGCATGTGAAAAGTGAAGTAGCTCAGTCGTGTCGGACTCTTTGCCACCCCATGGACTGTAGCCTACCAGGCTCCTCCCTCCATGGGATTCTCCAGGCAAGAATACCGGAGTGGGTTGCCATTTCCTCCAGGGGATCTTCCGGATCCAGGGATCGAATCCAGGTCTCTCGCATTGCAGGCAGACACTTTAACCTCTGAGCCACTGTAGCTTTCCACCATTGGGTGCGGTTGTGCAGTAGTTTCAAACATTCTTTGGCACTACCTTTCTTTGGGATTGGAATGAAAACTGACCTTTTTCAGTCCTGTGGCCACTGCTAAGTTTTCCAAATTTGCTGGCATATTGAGCGAAGCACTTTAACAGCATCATCTTTTAGGATTTGAAATAGCTCAACTGGAATTCCATCACCTCCACTAGCTTTGCTCATAGTATTGCTTCCTAAGGTCCACTTGACTTCTCCCTTCAAGTGGTCTGGCTTTAGGTGAGTGATCACACCATTGTTACCTGAATCATTAAGATCTTTTTTTATATAGTTCTTCTGTGTATTCTTGTCACCTTTTGTTAGTATCTTCTGCTTTTGTTAGATCCATACAGTTTCTGTCCTTTATTGTGCCCATCTTTGCATGAGATGTTCCCTTGCCATCCCTGATTTTCTTGAGGACATCTCCAGTCTTTCCCCTTCTGTTGTTTTCCTATATTTCTTTGTGTTGATTACTGAGGAAGGCTTTCTTATCTCTCCTTGTTATTCTTTGGGACATTTAGATGGGCATATCTTTCCTTTTCTCTGTTGCCTTTTGCTTCTCTTTTTTTCTCCTTGCTATTTGTAAGGCCTCCTCAGACAACCATTTTGCCTTTTTGCATTTCTTTTTCTTGGGGATTGTTTTGATCATCACTTCCTATACAATATTATGAATTTCTGTCCATAGTTCTTCAGGCACTCTGTCTATCTGGTCTAATCCCTTGAATCTATTTCTCACTTCACTGTATAATGATAAGGGATTTGATTTAGGTCATACCTGAATGGCCTAGTGGTTTTCCCAGCTTTCTTGAATATAAGTTTGACTTTGGCAGTAAGGAGTTCGTGATCTGAGCCACAGTCAGCTCCTGGTGTTGTTTTTGCTGACTGTATAGATCTCTCTACATCTTCATCTGCGAAGAATATAGTCAATCTGAATTAGATATTGACCATCTGGAGACGTCCGTGTGTAGAGTCGTCTCTTGTTTTCTTTTTTTTTTTCTTAATTTATTTATTTTAATTGGAGACTAATTACAATATTGTAGTGGTTTTGCCATATGTTGACATGAATCAGCCATGGGTGTACATGTGTTCCCCATCCTGAGCCCTCCCCATCCCATCCCTCAGGGTCATCTCAGTGCACCATCCCTGAGCACCCTGTCTCATACATCAAACCTGGACTGGCAATCTGTTTCACATATGATAATATACATGTTTCAAAGCTATTCTCTCAAATCATCCCACCCTTTGCCTTCTCCCACAGAGTCCAAAAGACTGTTCTTTACATCTCTATCTCTTTTGCTCTCTTGCATATAGGGTCATTACCATCTTTCTAAATTCCATATACATGCATTAGTATACTGTATTGGTGTTTTTCTTTCTGACTTACTTCACTCTGTATAATAGGCTAAAGTTTCATCCACCTCAGTAGGAGGGATTCAAATGTATTCTTTTTAATGGCTGAGTAATATTCCATTGTGTATATGTACCACAGATTTCTTATCCATTCATCTGCCGATGGACATCTAGGTTGCTTCCATGTCCTAGCTGTTGTAAACAGTGCTGCAATGAACACTGGGGTACACGTGTTTCTTTCAATTCTGGTTTCCTTGGTGTGTATGCCCAGCAGTGGGATTGCTGGGTCATATGTCAGTTCTGTTCCAGTTTTTTAAGGAATCTCCACACTCTTCTCCATAGTGGCTGTACTAGTTTGCCTACCCACCAACAGCGAAAGAGGGTTCCCTTTTCTCCGCACCCTCTCCAGCATTTATTGTTCGTAGACTTTTTGATAGCAGCCATTCCGACTGGCGTGATATGGTAGCTCATTGTGGTTTTGATTTGCATTTCTCTGATAATGAGTGATGTTGAGCACCTTTTCATGTGTTTGTTAGCCATCTGTATGTCTTCTTTGGAGAAATGTCTGTTTAGTTCTTTGGCCTATTTTTTGATTGGGTCATTTATTTTTCTGGAATTGGGCTGCATGAGCTGCTTGTATATTTTTGAGATTAATTCTTTCTTAGTTGCTTTGTTTGCTATTATTTTCTCCCATTCTGACAGCTGTTTTTTTACCTTGCTTATAATTTCGTTCATTGTGCAAAAACTTTTAAGTTTAATTAGGTACCATTTATTTTTGCTTTTATTTCCATTACTCTGGCAGGTGGGTCATAGAGGATCCTGCTGTGATTTATGTCAGAGAGTGTTTTGCCTATGTTTTCTCTAGGAGTTTTATAGTTTCTGATCTTACATTTAGATCTTTAATCTGTTTTGAGTTTATTTTTGTGTATGGTGTTAGAAAGTGATCTAGTTTCATTCTATTACAATTGGTTGACCAGTTTTCCCAGCACCACTTGTTAAAGAGATTGTCTTTTTTCCATTGTATATTCTTGCCTCCTTTGTCAAAGATAAGGTGTCAGTAGGTGCGTGGATTTATCTCTGGGCTTTCTATTTTGTTCCATTGATCTATATTTCTCTTTTTGTGCCAGGACCATACTTTCTTGAAGACTGTGCCTTTGTAGTAGAGCCTGAAGTCAGGCAGGTTGAGTCTTTCTCAAGATTGCTTTGGCTATTCGAGGTTTTTTGTATTTTCATACAAATTGTGAAATTATTTGTTCTAGTTCTCTGAAAAATACCATTGGTAGCTTGATAGGGATTACATTGAATCTATAGATTGCTTTGGGTAGTATACTCATTTTCACTCTATTGATTCTTTCGATCCATGAACATGGTATATTTCTCCATGTTTGTGTCATCTTTGATTTCTTTCATCTGTGTTTTATAGTTTTCTATATATAGGTCTTTTATTTCTTTAGTTAGATTTATTCCTAAGTATTTTATTCTTTTCGTTGTGTTCTTGAAAGGGTGTTTTCTATGACCAGTGAGTTCTCTTGGAAAAACTCTGTTACCCTTTGTGTGCTTCATTTTGTACTCCAAGGCCAAATTTGCCTGTTACTCCAGGTATCTCCTGACTTCCTACTTTTGCATTCCAGTCCCCTATGATGAAAGGACATCTTTTTTTGGTGTTAGTTCTAGAAGGTGTTGGAGGTTTTCATAGAACCATTCAGCATCAGCTTCTTCAGCAGTAGTGGTTGGGGCATAGACTTGGATTATCATGATATTGAATGGTTATCCTTGAAAATGAACAGAGGTCATTTCGTTGTTTTTGAGTTTGCACCCAAGTACTGCATTTTGGACTCTCTTGTTGACTATGAGGACTACTCCCATTTCTTCTGAGGAATTCTTGCCCACCATAGTAGATATAATGGTCATCTGAATTAAATTCACCCATTCTGGTCCATTTTAGTTCTCTGATTCCTAAAATGTCAAGATTCACTCTTGCAAGCTCCTGTTTGACCATTTCCAGCTTCCCTTGTGACTCAGCTGGTGAAGAATCCACCTGCAATGCAGGAGACGTGGGTTCAGTCCCTGGGTTGGGAAATACCCTGGAGAAGGGAAAGGCTACCATTCCAGTATTCTGGCCTGGAGAATTCCATGGACTGTATAGTCCATGGGGTCGCAAAGAGTTGGACATGATTGAGCGACTTTCACTTTCACAATTTACCTTGAATCATGGACCTAACATTCCAAGTTCTTGTTCTGTATTGTTCTTTACGGCATGGGACTTTACTTTCACCACCAGACACATCCACAGCTGGGCCTGGCTTTTGCTTTGGCTCAGCCTCTTCATTCCTTCTGTAGTTGTTTTTTCGGTTCATATTCAGTAGCATATTGGACACCTACTGACCTGGGGAGTTCATCTTTCAGTGTCATAGCTCTTTGCCTTTTCATACTGTTCATGGGGTTCTCAAAGCAAGAATACTGAAGTGTTTTGCCATTCTCTTCTCTAGTGGAGCACAGTTTGTTAGATATTAATACCTCCTCATCTAGAAATACCTCCTTAGGGTCTGAAAGTGTTAACGTGGTTTCCACACTGGTTGTCTTCATTAGATGAAATGACTTTATCACAAATGATTGAGGTTTTTAGTATATAAAATAGATTTACTTGAAATTAGAGAGGTTAATAGCACACTGTTGGGAATTAGGTCCCAACTCAGATCTCATTAATCTGCTTGTTTTAAAAATTCATTGTTAGTTAGAATAGTATTTTTCTGTTGAATTTACAGAGATCCTGAAATCACCGATTGGTAGCATATTTCTTTTTTTTTTTTAATATGTATTATTAAAGGAGAATAATGCTTCACAATATTGTGTTGGTTTCTGCCATACATTAACATGAATCAGCTATGCACATGTCCCCTCCCTCTTGAACCTCCCTCCCACCTCCCTTACCATTCCACCCGTCTAGATTGTCACAGAGCATCAATTTGAGCTCCCTGCATCATACAACAAATTCCCACTGGCTATCTGTTTTACATACGGTAATGTATATGTTTCCATGATACTCTTTCCATTTTTCTCACCCTCTCCTTCCCCCACTATGTCCACAAGTCTGTTGTTTATGTCTGTGTCTCTATTGCTGCCCTGCAAATAGGTTCATCAGTACTATCTTTCTAGATTCCATATATATGCATTAATACAGGATATTTGTCTTTCTCTTCCTGACTTACTTCACTCTGTGTAATAGGCTGTGGGTTCATCTACCTCATTAGAACTGACTCAAATGTATTCCTTTTTATGGCTGTTACTCCTTTGTATATATATATGCCACAGCTGTTTTATCCATTCATCTGCCGATGGTCCTCTAGATTGCTTCTCCATGTCCTAGCTATTGTAGATAGTGCTGCAATGAATATTGGGGTACATGTGTCTTTTTCAGTTATTGTTTTCTCAGGTGTATGCCCAATAGTTGGAGAAGGAAGTGGCAACCCACTCCAGTATTCTTGCCTGGAGAATCCCATGGACAGAGGAACCTGGCAGGTTACAGTCCATGGGGTTGCAAAGAGTCAGACATGAGTTAGTGACTGAGCATGCTTGCATGCCCAGTAGTGGGATTGCTGGGTCATATGGTAGTTTTATTCTTAGTTTTTTAAGGAATCTCCATACTGTTTTCCATAGTGGCTGTATCTATTTACATTCCTATCAACAGTGCAAGAGGGTTCCCTTTTCTCCACACCCTTTCCAGCATTTATTGTTTGTAGACTTTTTAATGATTGCCATTCTGACTGGTGTGAGGTGATATCACATTGTAGTTTTGATTTGCATTTTTCTTAATAGTGAGTGATGTTGAGCATCTTTTCATGAGTTTATTAGCCATCTGTATGCCTTCTTTGGAGAAGTGATTGTTTAAGTCTTCTGCCCATTTTTTTTTTTCTTTCTTTGCCCACTTTTTGATTGAATTGTTTGTTTTTCTGGTATTGAGCTGCATGAGCTGCTTGTTTATTTTGCAGATTAATCCTTTGTCAGTTGTTTCAATTGCTTTTATTTTCCCCCATTCTGAGGGCTGTCTTTTGACTTTGTTTATAGTTTTCCTTTGCTGTGCAAAAGCTTTTAAGTTTAATTAGGTCCTGCTTGTTTATTTTTGTTTTTAATTTCCATTACTCTAGAGACTGAATCATAGAGGATTTTGCTGTGATTTATGTCAGATTGTTCTGCCTATGTTTTGCTTTAAGGGTTTAATAGTTTCTGGTCTCACAGAAGGTCTCTAATCCATTTTGACTTTATCTTTGTGTGTGGTGTTTAGGAAGTATTTGAATTTCATTCTTTTACATGTAGCTGTCCAGTTTTCCCATCACTACTGATTGAAGAGACTGTCTTTTCTCCATTTGGTAGCAGATTTCTGTAGTCATATATTTGTTTTGAACACTTTTTTTTTTAAAATTAAGCTTATCTATAGTGGATGCCTGCTCAATTGTGTTTGACTTCTTGCGACCCCGTGGACTGTAGCCTGCCAGACTTCTCTGTCCGTGGAATTTTCCAGGCAAGAACTAGAGTGGGTTGCTGTTTCCTGCTCAGCGGATCTTACTGACCCAGGGATCGATCCCGCATTTCCTGCCTTGGCATGCATTCTTTACCACTGTGCCACCTGGGAAAGCCCAAGTTTTTCTATGGATGGAAACATTTAAAATATTTATCTTTATATGGTAGAATATTTCAATCCTGGAGACATCCTCTTTGTTGTATTTCTTTTGCCTTGTGTTGATTATGGTAATTTGTTTAACAGCTTAAAATTGTGAGTTTCAAAGTTGTTATCAGCAGGTGCCTAATCATATATCCAAATGAAGATAATAATTGGAACTAGTTCTAAATTAATCTAGGAATGTGCTGTCATTAGGTCTGTAATTATATGGTCAGAATAAATTTATTTTTATTTTCTAAATTTAAAAGAGAATTTTGTTTGTTTTTGGCTGCATCACTTGTGGGATGTTAGTTCCCCCACCAGGGAATTGACCAGAGAGTGAACCCATGCCCCCTGCAGTGCAAGCAGGAAGTCCTAACCCTGGACCACCAGGGAGTTCCCCATTGATTTTCTAAATGTGAGGGAAGGTATTACTATTATAGTTTAGTTTAAGTGTGGGGTTAAGCAGTTTGAGTTCAAAAGCTTGGCCCAGCCACTTAACTTTTGTTACATTAGTGAAGTGATTACATTCTCAGTTTTCTTGTCAATAAAATGCGGATCATCATACCTGTACCTTAGTTGTTATGGAGACAGTGAGATATGTAAGTAGGTTGTAAATGCTATGTGTCATCATTAACACATGATGAGTACTTAGTAAAACCTCTGCTGCGTGCTCAGTCATTTCAGTCTTGTCTGACTCTTTGTGACCCCGTGGACTGTGGTCTGCCAGGCTCCTCTGTCCATGGGATTCTCCAGGCAAGAATACTGGAGTGGGTTGCTATGCCCCCCTCCAGGGGATCTTCCCGACCCTGGAATCGAACCCACATCTCTAAAGTCTCCTGCATTGGCAGGTGGGTTCTTTACCACTAGGCCACCCGGGAAGCCCTAATAAAACCTAGTTGTTGCATGATTTCAGGGCATGTCATAAATTTTTTGATCAGGGGCACCTCCCCTCTCCAATTTCAGGATTTAAAATAGAAAAGCCTTATCTTAATTCAGGTGTGTAGGCACTAATAAGAGCTTTGAATTAACCTGTCATTTCTGGGGCTGACTTGGCTACTTAGGTAAGTATTTCTTCCCTTCCTTATCTCTCCAGTATATCCTTATCTAAATATAACATGACTGAAGGTGAGCTTTTCAGATTGAGGAGTGATTTTCTTCTATAAAGCACACTTCCATTTTACTAGTCTTAGCCTTTTTTGGACTGTTGTTCAGGATTGGATGCAAAATAGCAGTATCACTTGTTGCTTCCTAAAACATGAGACATAAATTGTCAGGTGTGCTGATTTTGGCCATGGGCACTTCTCCTGCTGTCCAGAGAAGCCTTTAACTCTACATTATATTTTTTTTGTTAGGATTGTAATCTGCATCAGGAATACAGTATTTTTCCTGACACGCCAAGGTAGTGGTTTACTTTTTGAATTTTTAAAATTTAATTTTGGGGAGATAAAAACACTTAACATAAGACCTCCCCTCTTAACAGATTTTAAGTATACAATACATTATTATTCACTCTTTAGGCACAGTGCTATACAACAGACTCTAGAACTTACTCATCTTGCATAACTGAAACTTGATACCCATTAATTAGCAACTCCCCATTTCCCCTCCAACCCAGTCACTGACAACTACCATTCTACCTTCTTCTCTGAGTTGAACTATTGTAGATAATTCATGTAAGTGGCATTAGTCCTTCTGTGACTGGCTTATTTCACTTAGCATAATGTTTTTAAGTTTCACTGATATTATTGAAGATTGTAGGATATCCTTCTTTTTTAAGACTGAATAATATTGTGCATACCACATTTTCTTAACCCATTCATCTGTTGGTGGACATTTAGGCTGTTTAGACATCTTCACTTTTATAAATAATACTGCAATGAATATGGTTGTGCCATCTCAGTGTTGTAGCCTCACGTTCCGGGAAACAAACTCACTCAGAAGGACAATGCAGATAGTGGAGTGCAGTATATTACACTGGCGGGCCCAAGGCAGAGTCTCCTCTTAGCGAAGGCCGCAGACCAGTTTTTGTGAAAACCTTATATACCCTAAGTGTATGTGCCCAAACCCAACTCCCCAAATTCCCTGAAACTAGTCTGAACAAAGGGAAAAAAAGATCCAATCAGAGTTAACCCATGATTCATATGCCTTAAGCCTAGGTAGTTAACAGTGGACAATTATCAATAGGCCTGTGGTCATACCCCAGTAAGCATAATAGAATGTATGATTCTATTTGGTTACACAGATAACTAGGGTATTCTTTTAGGCAACAGAGAGCCCTAGGGCTCTTCCTTCTGGGGGCCTGGTTTTCCAGTTGGTATGTTTCCATAGATACTGGGCATGTAGCTCAAAGTCCACAGTTCGGCCCAAGACGGAGTCCTGCTTTCGAGATAGAGCCTGTTCTGCTTCCTCCTTCATTAGAGGTCCAAATTTCAGTTCTTTTGGATAAATACTCAAAGTTTAATCTCTGGGTCATGTGGTAATTCTGGGTTTTTTGGCCACATGCAGCTGGCAGAATCCTAGTTCCCTGACGAGGGATCAAACCTGGGCCCACAGTAGTGAAAGCGTGGCCCCTTCCAGGGCCCAAAGATTGGGCTCTTGTCTAACACTGGGAAAAGAATTGTCTGAGGAGACATGTGCTGACAAATCAAGAGACTTTATTGGAAGAGGGCGCCCCAGTGGAGAGCAGCAGAGTAAGGGAACCCTGGAGAACTGCTCTGCCACATGGCTTGCAGTCTCGGGTTTTATGTTGATGGGATTAGTTTCTAGGTTGTCTTTGGCCAATCATTTTGACTCAGAGTCCTTCTTGGTGGCGCACCACATTGCTCAGCCAAGATGGATGCTAGCGAGAGGGATTCTGGGAGGTAGATGGATACGTGGTGTCTTCTTTTGACCTTTCCTGAACTCTTCCAGTTGGTGGTGGCTTATTAGCTCTGTGTTCTTTACCAGGACCTCCTGTCGTAAAATAACTCATGCAGATGGTTACTAGAGAGCCTGGCCGGGGTGGGTGGTTTCAGTCAGTGTTTTACCCCTAACAAAAGCATCAAGTCTTAACCACTAGGCCACCCTGGAATTCCCTAATAATTCTATTTTTTAATTTTTTGAGCAACTTCCATACTGTTTTCTATAACACACCATTTTACATTCTCATCAACAATGTACAAGGGTTCCAGTTTCTTTACATGCTTGCCAGAACTTGTCTTTTATTTTTTTGATAATAGCCATCCTAACAGGTGTGAGGCAGTGTCTTATAGTTTTGAGTTTGAGTTGCATCTCCTTAATAATGACATAGAACATCTTTTCATATCCCTGTGGACCATTTGTGTGTCTTCAGTTTTATATTAATTTTATATTAATGTGTTATATCTTCTCATCCTTTATCCCTCTATCTATCCTAACCTAGGAACTTTCAGGCGTCTAGTGCTTTTATCACCCCTGAATTCATAAGCCTCCAAAAAGTTGTAGCTAAGCCTTCTTAATTTCCCTTCTAAAAGATTTGAGTTACTTTTTACCCCAAATCAGTGATACTTATAAGATCATTCTTTAGGTTTATTTTTTTAATTCTTCAATTTTCTTTGTTGTTACAAGATTATTTTCCCGCAGACTCCCTACAGATTTATTAGATCATGTCCTAAGTTCTTTGTGACTGTCATTTTAAAATTTTATATTTTTCTGTCACTTTCCTTTCACAGTCCCTTGATGATATCTGCCAGTCTTCACTCAAACGCATTTTCTTTCTTGTCAGTTTCTCCTAGATAGGCCAGAGTTCAGTCAGTCATTCCAATCTTAAACTGTGAACTCAGAATCCAAACTCTACTCTTCAGTGTCAGCCATTTACCTTTTCTGTCCTCCTGTTTTTTCTGCCCCCTCCCCCCGCCATCCTTCAGTTACTATATATGAGGGGAAACTACCATCTGTAGACCTATAATTTTTTACTTTTTTGACACATTTTGAGAGATCTTCTCTAAATTTCTTTCCCGCAATATCATTTACTACAGATGACTCAGAAGGCAGGGACAATGTTTGCTGGTTTAATAATCCTTGGTTGGCTGCCTGTGTCATTTCAGATACACGATCTAGAAAAAAACAGAACAGCACACCAGCTGACAGGTCTATATTTAGCTGTCTATACACACTAGTAGGAAGATGTCATTGGCTGTTAAGAGAAATTTCTGGTGACAACAAAAGGTTTCTCTAAATTTGCTATTACTTGTGGTTCTCTTATTATTCCTCAGAGCATAAATTGATGTTTTTCCAGAAGGTTTGACAAAACCTTATTTGGGAGTACCTGTTAGCAGTGACTTAGCATGCATGCATGGAAACAACACACATGTCAATCAACTGATGAATGGTTAAACAAAATGTGGTGTTTCTATACAATGGGAAACTGATGCATGCCACAACAGGGATAAACTTTGAAAATGTTTCACTTGTTATGCTAAGTGAAAGAAGCCAGTCACAAAGACAACGCATTTTGTAATTCTGTTTATATGGGATTCCATAATAGACAGGTCCATAGTGACAGAAAGTAGATGGTTGCCAGGTAGCGGGTGTGAGGGGGACTGGGAAGTGGCTGCCAGCACGGTTTCTTTTTGGAATGATAAAAATAGTGTATTGGTTATAGAACTCTGAACATATCAAAACCTCTGAATCGTACACTTCTAAAGAGGTGAATTTTAAGGTGTGTGAATTGTCTCAAAAAGCTGTTATAAAAATGGTTTTGAATGAAAAATAGTTTTATTCTATTTATGAAAAGAATACTTGTTGATTAAAAAAGTTTAGACATAAAAAGATGTGAAGAAAGCTAAGTAAGCCATAATTCTAACCATTCAGTTTGCATTATTGACACTTTATGTATTTTACAATATTTTTTAGAGTGTATTTCTAATTATTAAGGGTAGGAAGTAGTACCCAAGTGACAAAAGAAGTAAAATGGTCATATTGATGTTTACCCTGTATTCAGTATGAAGCAAATGATGTAATATTTTCAGAATTTATCATTAGTCTTTCATTAGTAGCCAGTTTATACAATGAGATGTGTAAAGCTAGATAAACTGAAATTTTTTCGTGAGCTAAATGGATTCTGGATTTTATACACTTCAGGGTTACAGTCAACAAACTAATCTTGAAATATTGCACATAGCATTGTCCCTCTTCCTATGGCTGTTAGGAAGCTCATACCATGTGTGATGTATCATACAAGTCAGCAATCCTCAACTGTTCTATATCCTGTTTAATCAGAGCGTTCACTAACCAAACTGTAACAAACATTTCTGAACACTTAATTTCTGCACTTGTCTTGATGTTTACAACTACACTTTGAGTAACATTGTTCTTTTGTGACTTAAAAATCTTTTTCTCAAGAATATTTAATTCCTTGGAAAAAGGTTAATATTCTGTGAAAACGCTAAGTGGTATAAATGACAGTCTCAATTTTGTTTAAGAAGACTTTTTTTTTTTTTTTTCCTAGCTGGAAGAAGGAAAGTTAGCATCTTTGGATGCTAGGATGAAAGATGAGTTACTTTATGAACATCAAAAATGTTTTTACTATGTTCTTAAATTACTTTTGGGCTTGCTTGGTGGCTCGGACAGTCAAGAATCTGCCTGCAGTGCAGGAGATCTGGGTTTGATCCCTGGTTTGGGAAGATCCCCTGGAGAAGGGAATGGCAACCCACTCCAGTATTTTTGCCTGGAGAATTCCGTGGGCAGAGGAGCCTGGTGGGCTACAGTCCATGGGGTCTGAAAGAGCTGGATATGACTGAGCGGCTAACATTTTAACTTTTACTAAATTACTTTTATAATGAGAATATTGTTCAAGTTAAACCTTAACCTATTTATAGTAAGTTCCCTTTAAAGTGACAGTGGCAGCAAGATGGCCGGCACTTAGCAGCTAGACAAAAACCTTTTGGAATTGGTTTGACACTTGAGAGTCATGTGTTAAAATATTGTTTGGCAATGTGAGATTTAAAGATTCATTTACTTTAACACTTTTTTACTAGATTCTCTATTCTTGGGATATGAGGGCAATTCTTGTCCTCAAACTCAGCATAGTGGAAAAGAGCTGTGACAATATAGTGTGCTAAAGGCTTCTCTGATAGAGAGTTGAACAGACCATCCTTATGGACTTTTAGAAAAGATGGGTGTCTTAAAATCAGTACCATATGGCAGTCTGTGAAAGTATGGTGTGGGAGATTCAGGAAAAATTCTTAAGGTTAGCACTATTACAAAATTTACCCATATTTTTATCTTTCAGGATTCAGCACAAAATGAACATTATTAAGGAGAATAAGGATTTAGCATGTTTCTACACAACAAAACATTCATGGAGGGGGAAGTAAGTATTTGTTGATTTTACTTTTCTGTGCCTCTATAAAGTATTTTCAAAATTACTTTTTCTTTTGATATGTTTGGTTTTCTCTGTTTTTCGGAAGGAATTTGGATAAGAATTAAAAGGAAAATAAACTGATTATCCATAGTCTTGAATGCTATCACTTAAGGATGAGTTTTTGTAGTAGTGGAGTGTTAACTTCACAACTTTATCACCTAGAGATGAGCCTACATGTTATCAATGCATTTTCACATCCATTTGACAAAGAAAATATGCCAATAGTGCATTTTGTATTTTTTCTTTTAACCTGTAATTAAATTTAAAAATTGGTTTTGATCTTTTCCTTGGGACGGGTTGATGACATTTTTCAGTAACTTGCCTGGTCAGACTGAGGTGTAAATGGTTTCTGTTTCCTGCTGCAAAATGCATAGTAATTCCTAGCCTTCTGATTAATATAAGGATTAAATAAATTGATATGGAGTTGTGTGAAGATTTTAAAATTGTACATTAAATACATCAGTATTCAATGAATGGCAGTTTTTGATCATTACAAAAAAGTTTAGTCTGTTGTTATTTTGAGTAGTAATAAGTAAAATGAGTATGCCACACTTTGACAAATAGGTGACCACATTATTCCAAATCAGGCCTCAGACTAAGATAAAAATGTGACATGTGCACAAAGCCAGTAATTTTAATTCTTCCCTCCTACCCCCTTGGAGGATGAGGAGAGAGTGGTGTATTTCTTATTCTTAACTTTCCATTTTTTAGGTAATAGTGTTGTTACTTCTTAGAATGGTGCAACATCTGAATTCTGTAGTGTTTCTGGTTTGCATTAATGAACTGACTAATTTTGAAAGATTTGAGTTTAATTTTGTTTCCTTTTAGAAGCTCAGTTGTATGAGCTATTTAATTGTTATCCTTGTAGAATACTTGTCTTGAAAATTTTTTCTTCAGTTAATTTCATTAAGCAAAGTTAGAATATTGGCATATCCAGAGTAGTATGACTCTCTTTAGTTCTTTCAGTAAGCCTTAAAAATGTTGTATATTTAAATGATCCTAATTTTTTTCTCAAATTTTAGATTGCTCTAATCATCATAATATAACTTTTGTTTTTAAAATGTGATTATAGCATTCTCTTGAATTCTACAAAATAACTATAATACTTTTTGCTTTGTGAGCTTGTTGTAATTGTGATCATCTGGAAAAAAATTTTTAATGTTCTTAGTGGTGACTATGACTTAAGACAGTCCTTTTTTTTTCCTTTCTTTCTTCGTAATTATTTGGAGCAGAACTATTTCTTTGCTGCAAGCACAGTTCCTTCCCTCTAATTCACACCTTGAAATTTGCTTTGTTTTTATAACAGCTTTATTGATAAAATTTATATAACATAAAACTTTTTAGAGTGTACAGTTTAGTGGTTTTTAGTATGTTCGTAGAGTTGTGAACCATCACAACTCTCTTTAGAACACTTTCCTCACCTCTCAAGAGTATTCCTTTAAAAATATTAGCAGTTCCTTCCCTCGCTTCTCTTATTCCCTGCATCTGGCAGCCTCTAATCTATTTTCTGTTTCTGTATTTGCTTATTTAGGACATCTCATATAAATGGACTCATCCAATATGTAATCTTTCATGACTGTCTTCTTTCACTTAGCATGTTACCAGGGTTTATCCATGTTGTAGTATGTGTCATTACTTCATTTCTTTTTATTGTCAAATGTATTGTATGGGTATGCCACATTTTGTGTTGATGGACATTTATATTATTTCTACTCTTTTACTGTTATGAATAGAATAGCGCTACTATAAATGTTCACGTACATGTTTACTGTTATGAATAGAATAGCGCTACTATAAATGTTCACGTACACGTTTATATTTCCAGTTCTCTTGAGTATGTACCTAGGAGTGGAATTGATGGTATATGGAGTTATATAGAAGTATATGGTAACTCTGTGTTTAACTTTTTGAGGAATAGGCAAACTGTTTTCCAAGTGGCTGCAGCATTTTATAATCCTGCCATCAGTGTATGAGGATTCCAATTTCTCTACATCTTTACCTATACTTGTTATTGTCTGTTTTTTTATTTTAGGCATCCTAGTGGGTATGAAGTGGTATCTCATTGTGGTTTTGATTTGCATTTCCCTGATGACTCTGATGTTGAGTATCTTTTCATGCTTATTTGCCATTTGTGTATATATCATGAAATGTCTGTTCAAATCACATACCCATTTTTTAACTGGGTTATTTGTTGAGTTGCATGAAGTCCTTATGGATTGTGAATACAAGTCTTTTATAGAGATATGATTTGCAGTTTTCTCCTGTTTGATGGTTTATCTTTTCATTTTCTTGATGGTGTGCTTTGAAGTACGAAGTTTTTAATTTTGATGAAATCAAGTTTATCTATTTCTTTCTATTGCCACTTGAGCTTTTTGTGTTGTTAGCCATTACATAATTCAAGGTCTCAAAGATTTATTCCTTTGTTTTCTTCTAAGAGTTTTATAGTTTTGATTTTGGATAACTTTTGTGTATAGTGGGTAGTAGGGATCCATCTTTATTTTTTTGTATGTGGATATCTAGGGCTTCCCAGGTGGCTCAGTGGTAAGCAGTCTAATCCTCCTGCCAGTGCAGGAGATGCAGGAGATGTGAGTTTGATCCCTGGGTCAGCAAGATCCCTTGGAGAAGGAAATGGCAACTTACTCCAGTATTCTTGCTGGGAAAATTCCATGGACAGTGGAGCCTAGTGGGCTACAGTCCATGGGGTTGCAAAGAGTTGGACATGAGTGAGTGACTACACTTTCACTTTTCTTTTCAAAGGTCCTACATTTCCTAGATAGTGATAGTTATTTCATTGTGTTATATACATTATTGTGTGGCACTGAATCTTTTATTATATTACTATTGTATGTAGCCCTTTTATGGTGGCTCAGCCGGTAAAGAAATTCAGATGACCCAGGTAGGGTCGGGAAGATCCCCTGGAGAACAGAATGGCAACCCACTGCAATATTCTTGCCTGGAAAATTCCATGGACAGAGGATCCTGGTGGGCTACAGTTCATAGAGTTGCAAAGAATTGGACACGACTGAGTGACTAACAACAACAGTTTTATGTAGCCAATTCTAAGTTTAAAGTATTTCTCATAGGTCTTATGAAAAAATAAATGCCCCCACATTGAAATTTTTCTGTTGTTTTGGAGTTGCTATATGCACCTTCTCTTTAGAACATATATCTGCATACAACAAATTTTGTGTGTGATATGGGGGCTTTAGGGCCTCAGTTTTAAGAGATTCCATCTCAACCCCAGCATTTCAGAAAAGTGTTATTGGTAGTGACAGTAAAGATGGTCAAATATTTTTTTTTCTCTTAGTATACCTAAATTAAAGATAACCTCTCCAGGTATTTCCCTTGGGGATATTCATGTCACTTATTTCATGTTACCTTTATAATAGTTTTCATATGTTTCACTTTGCAGCCACTACTCATTTTTTAATGATTCAGGTCTGTTCACCATCATTGTAGACCCTTTGGCTGGCAAAGTAGCTTTTCTGCTATGCTTGTCGTTTTCCCACTTGTACATAATTAAATTTTATCTTTGTTTTGGAAACAGTGAGAAATAGGAGAAGACTTCTGTAGTAAAAAACGCTTTATTTCATTAAAGAGCAAAATTTCCTTTTTGACCTGGCAAGTCATTTCTGATAGAAGGAAGATTCATACATTTCAGTTAAACAGAAGTAAAGATTCTGTACGAAAAACTTCAGAGTAAGGTTGAAAATTAGGTACTTAATTTTTTCCTGAATGGAAATCACATGGAAAATCTGCCTGTGGATCACTTTAATATTTGCATACATTAATTGCAGCAAATGCTCTGAATTTAAAAGTAGGATTTTAGTATCTGAACAGGATTTTAGCTTCAGTACATTGGGATATGTCTGTGATAAGTCATTGGCAGGTACCCACTATATTCATAGCCCCTGGAATGACTTGCTTGATACAGGAAATTCAAGGTAAGAGTTAAGGGGAAGGGAAGCTGATGAATCTCTGATTCCTTTCTTGTAAGTAGAAATAGAGTTGGACAAGGAAGAGAGACTCTTCTCTTTAGCTGCCTGTTACTTACACACCTCACCAACTCTGGTAAGTCTAGGAATCCTGAGGTTTTTTTCCCCCTGCTTTGTTGATTTTAGCCCTTGCCCCTGCAAGCCTCTAAACCAGATATGAGTCCATCCTGAATTGTCTTTGTGTTTTCTTTGTACATCTCTTATTGCTTATCAGACAGTCTTGATATTGGAATATCTTTAAGAAGTGCAAATAGGACCACATCTCCTTATAGGAATTTTATATTTTATGCACAATGTTCTATTAAAAGCACAGTCTTTTTTTTTTTCAATGTTTCCTTATTACTCTCTCCATACCTTCCACCCTCTCCTTCTCCCCCGACTCCAGCTGAAAAGCACAGAATCTTTGCAGCAAATGATACTTGACACCTGGATATCCACTTGCAAAAAAATGAATCTAGGCATAGATTCTACATCCTTCACAAAGTTAACTCAGATTAACTCAAATTTCAGATCACAGACCAAAATGTGAAATGCAAAATTATAAAACTCCTAGATAACATGAGAGAACATCCAGATTACCTTAGGTTTGGTGATGATGTTTTAGATACAACACCAAAGGTAACAGTCATGAAAAAATGAATTGATGAGTGGACTATATTAAGTGCACTTAATATAGTCCACCACATGAGTGGACTATATAAGTTGAAAACTTATGCTTTCTGAAAGACACTATCAAGAGAATGTGAAGACAATTTGGGAGAAAATAACTGCAATAGATAACTATTCTACTTACAAAGAACTCT
Organism: Dama dama; assembly: GCF_033118175.1. Classification (NCBI taxonomy): domain Eukaryota; kingdom Metazoa; phylum Chordata; class Mammalia; order Artiodactyla; family Cervidae; genus Dama; species Dama dama. The sequence continues at coordinate 80,568,243 of NC_083699.1, forward strand.
TAAAACTTAACAATGAAAAAACAAACAACTTGATTAAAAAGTGAGCCAAAAATCTTAACAGAGATCTCACCAAAGAAAATATGCCAGGAATTTCTTGGTGGTCCGGTGGTTAGGGCTCTGTACTTCCACTGGTCTGGGAACTACAATCCCACATGTGGCGTGGCCATAAAAGAGAAAAATAGAAAATACACAGTTGACAAGTAATTCAGGGAAATGTAAATGGAGAAATAAATAACCAGAATTCAGAACGCTTGACAACTCCAAATGCTGGTGAGGATGTGAAGCAACAGGAACTCTCCTTTATTGCTGGTGGAAATGTGAAATGGTACCGCTTCTTGGGAAGATAGTTTGGTGGTTTCTTACAACAGTCAGCGTTCTCAGCATGCATGTGCTTGCTAAGTTGCTTCAGTCCTATCCAGCTATTTGCAACCCTGTGTACCATAGCTTACCAGGCTTTGTCAGTGGGATTCTCCAAGCAAGAATTCCATGCCCTCCTCCAGGTCTCTTACCATATGATCCAGCAGTTACACTAAATTTATCCAGAGAAGCTGAGAACTTACATCCTTACATTGCACAGAAACCTGCACACAGATGTTTGTAGCATCTTTATTCATAATTACCAAACTTTAAAGCAACCAAAATGTCTTTCAGTAGGTGAATGAGTAAATAAGCTAATATATGCAGACAATGAATATTATTCAGTGCTCAAAAGAAATGAACCATCAAGTCATGAAAAGACATAGAAGAAACTTAAATTTAACTTAAAACTTAAATACTAAGTGAAAGAAGCTAATCTGTGAAGGCTATGTGCTGTATAATTCAAACTATATAGCATTGTGTAGAAAAGGGATACTTTATAGAAAGTAAAAAGATCAGTGGCTTCCAAGGTTTGTAGCAGGGAAGAAAGGATGAATAGCCAGAGTTCAGAGGATTTTTGGAAGGTGAAACTACTCCATGATACTGTAATAGTAGATACACTTGGATACTTTGTCCAAAGCATAGAATGTGAGACACCAAGTGTGAACTCTAATTCAGCTGTGGACTTTGTTGGATACTGATGTATCAAAATACGTTGATCAGATACAGATGAAACAAATTGTTGAGGGGGGGTGGTTCTTGGTAATGGGGGAGGATGTGGAGGGTGAGGACAGGGAGCATGGTGGAAGTCTTTGTACCTCCTGTTTAATATTACTGTGAACCTAATTCAGTTCAGTTCAGTTGCTCAGTCCTGTCCAACACTTCGCAACCCCATGCACTGCAGCACATCAGGCCTCCCTGTCCATCACCAACTCCCGGAGCTTACTCAAAGTCATGTCCATCAAGCTGGTGATGCCATCCAGCCATCTCAACCTAGGTCATCCCCTTCTCCTCCTGCCTTCAATCTTAACCAGCATCAGGGTCTTTTCCAATGAGTCAGTTCATTGCATCAGGTGACCAAACTATTGCAGTTTTAGCTTCAGCATCACTCCTTCCAATGATTATTCAGGATTGATTTCCTTGAGGATTGACTGGTTGGATCTCCTTGCAGTCCAAGGGGCTCTTTAAGAGTCTTATCCAACACCACAGTTCAAAAGCATCAGTTCTTTGGTGCTCAACTTTATTAATGGTCCAGCTCTCACATCCATATGACTATTGGAAAAACCATAGCTTTGATTAGATGGACCTTTGTTGGCAAAGTAATGTCTCTGCTTTTTAATATGCTATCTGGGTTGGCTTTTCTTCCATGGAGCAAGCATCTTTTAATTTCATGGCTGCCATCACCATCGGCAGTGATTTTGGAGCCCCCAAAAATAGTCTCTCACTGTTTCCCCATTTATTTGCCATGGAGTGATGGGACCGGATGCCGTCATCTTTGTTTTTTGAATGTTGAGCTGTAAGCCAACTTTTTCACTCTTCTCTTACTTTCATCAAGAGGGTCTTTAGTTGTTCTCTGCTTTCTTCCATAAGGGTGATGTCATATGCATATCTGAGGTTATTTATATTTTTCCCGGCAATCTTGATTCCACTTGTGCTTCATCTAGCCCAGCATTTTGCATGATGTACTCTGCATATAAGTTAAATAAGCAAGGTGACAATATACAGCCATGACGTACTCCTTTCCCTATTTGGAACGAGTCTGTTGTTGCATGTCCAGTTCTAATTGTTGCTTCCTGACCTGCATACGGATTTCTCAAGAGCAGATCAGGTGGTCTGGTATTCTCATCTCTTTAAGAATTTTCCACAGTTTGTTGTGATCCACACAGTCAAAGGCTTTGCCATAGTCAAAAAAGAGAAGTAGATGTTTTTCTGGAACTCTGTTGCTTTTTCAGTGATCCAATGGATGTTGACAATTTGATCTCTGGTTCCTCTGCCTTTTCTAAATCCAGCTTGAACATCTCAAAGTTCTTGATTCACATACTGTTGAATCCTGGCTTGGAGAATTTTGAACATTACTTTACTAGCGTGCGAGATGAGAATAGTTGTGCGGTAGTTTGAGCATTCTTTGGCATTGCCTTTCTTTGAGATTGGAATGAAAACTGCCCTTTTCCAGTCCTGTGGCCACTGCTGAGTTTTCCAGATTTGCCAGCACTTTCAGTGCAGCACTTTCATAGCATCATCTTTTAGCTGATAGTTCAAAATAGCTCAACTGGAATTCCATCACCTCCACTAGCTTTGTTTGTAGTGATGCTTCCTAAGGCCCGTTTGACTTTGCATCCCAGGATGTCTGGCTCTAGGTGAGTGATCACATTCATCATTGTGGTTATCTGGGTCATGAAGATCTTTTTTGTATTCTCCTGTGTATTCTTGCCACCTGTTCTTAATATCTTCTGCTTTTGTTAGGTCCATACCATTTCTGTCCTTTATTGGGCCCATCTTTGCATGAAAAGTTCCCTTGGTATCTCTAATTTTCTTGAAGAGATCTCTAGTCTTTCCCATTCTATTGTTTTCCCCGATTTCTTTGCAGTGATCACTGAGGAAGGCTTTCTTATCTTTCTTTGCTATTCTTTATAACTCTGCATTCAAATGGGTATATCTTTCCTTTTCTGCTTTGCCTTTTCACTTCTCTTCTGTTCACAGGGATTTGTAAGGCCTCCTCAGACAACCATTTTGCCTTTTTGCATTTCTGTTTCTTTGGGATGGTCTTGATTTGTGCCTCCTGTACAGTATCATGAATCTCCATCCATAGTTCTTCAGGCACTCTGTCTATCTGATCTAATCCCTTGAATCTATTTCTCACTGTCACGGTATAATCATAAGGGATTTGATTTAGCTCATACCTGAATAGTCTAGTGGTTTTCCCCACGTTCTTCAGTTTAAGTCTGAATTTGGCAATAAGGAGTTCATGATCTGAGCCACAGTCAGCTCCTGGTCTTGTTTTTGCTGACTGTATAGAGCATCTCCATCTTTGGCTGCAAAGAATATAATCAATCTGATTTTGGTGTTGGCCATCTGGTGAAGTCCATGTGTAGAGTCTTCTCTTGTGTTGTTGGAAGAGGGTATTTGCTATGACCAGTGCGTTCTCTTGGCAAAATTCTATTAGCCTTTGCCCTGCTAGGCTCATTCTGTACTCCAAGGCCATATTTGCCTGTTACTCCAGGTGTTTCTTGACTTCCTACTTTTGCATTCCAGTCCCCTATAATGAAAAGGGCATTTTTTGGGGGTACTAGTTCTTGAAGGTCTTGTTGGTCTCCATAGAACCATTCAACTTCAGCTTCTTCAGCATTACTGGTCGGGGCATAGACTTGGATTATGGTGATATTGAATGGTTTGTCTTGGAAATGAACAGAGATCATTCTGTCGTTTTTGCGATTGCATCCAAGTACTGCATTTTGGATTCTTTTGTTGAATTTGAGGCCTCCTCTGTTTCTTTTGAGGGATTTGTGCCCACAGTAGTAGACATAATGGTCATCTGAGTTAAATTTCACCCATTCTAGTCCATTTTAGTTCTCTGATTCCTAAAATGCCGTTGTTCACTCTTGCCATCTCCTATTTGACCACTTACAGTTTGCCTTGATTCATGGATCTAACATTCCAGGTTCCTATGTGATATTGCTCTTTACAGCATTGGTCTTTACTTCCATCACCAGTCACATCCACAGCTGGGTATTGTTTTTGCTCTGGCTTCGTCTCTTCATTCTTTCTGGAGTTATTTCTCCACTGACCTCCAGTAGCATATTGGGCACCTATCAACCTGGGGAGTTGTTCTTTCAGTGTCCTATCTTTTTGCCTTTTCATACTGTTCATAGGGTTCTCAAGTCAAGAAAGCTGAAGTGGTTTGCCATTCCCTCCTCCAGTGGACCACATTCTGTCAGACCTCTCCACCATGACCCCTTCGTCTTGGGTGGCCCCACACAGCATGGCTTAGTTTCATTGAGTTAGACAAGACTGTGGTCCATGTGATCAGATTGGCCAGTTTTCTGTGATTGTGGTTTCAGTCTGTCTGCCCTCTGATGCCCTCTCTCAGCACCTACCATCTTACTTAGGTTTTTCTTACCTTGGATGTGGGATATTTCTTCATGGGTGCTCCAGCAAAGGGCAGCCTCTGCTCCTTACCTTGGACGTGGGGTAGCTCCTCTCAGCCGCCAGCCCTGAGCTTGGGCATATGGTAGCTCCTCAAGGCTGCCACCCCTGACCTCGGACGTGGGGTGGCTCCTCCCAGCCGCTCTTTGGACTTGGGATAGCTCCTCTCAGCCCTTGACCTTGAACGTGGGGTAGCTCCTCTCAGCTGCTCCTGTGCTGTCGCGCAGCTGCCGCTCCTGTGCCATCATGCAGCCGCTAGATTATCAGATACCTTTGAAATTTAATTAATTAGCTAATGTGACCCAGGAACCTAGTATATCTTCTTCCTTCTTACTTCCCAGAACAGATAATTTTCTTAGAGTTTCTGTGTCCCTGTTGGACCCTGAAATGCAATCTTAGAAGCCAGCTAAAATGCTGTTCTACTGCTCTCTGCAGATTCTGAGCAGTTTTACTGCTTGCAAAGTTTTGGTTAAAATGATTAGTTATGTGAGGAGTACAGATTTGCTAGTGTCACTCTATAGTGTCATAGACGACGTATTACACAGTTAGTGAAAGTGAAAGTCGCTCAGTTGTGTCCGATTCTTTGCAACCCCATGGGCTGTACAGTCCATGGAATTCTCCAGGCCAGACTGTTCAGGTATGAAGTAAATCAAATCCCTTAAGATTATACCATGGAAGTGACAAATAGATTCAGGGGATTAGATCAGATAGACAGAGTGCCTGAAGAACTATGGATGGGGGTTTGTGACATTGTACAGGAGACAGGAATCAAGACCATCCCAAAGAACCAGAAATGCAAAAAAAGGCAAAATGGTTGTCTGAGGAGGCCTTACAATTAGTTGTGAAAAGAAGAGAAGTAAAAAGCAAAGGAGAAAAGGAAAGATATACCCATTTGAATGCAGAGTTCCAGAGAATAGCAAAGAGAGATAAGAAAGCCTTCCTCAGTGATCACTGCAAAGAAAGAGGGGAAAACAATAGAATGGGAAGGACTAGAGAGCTCTTCAAGAAAATTAGAGATACCAAGGGAACTTTTCATACAAAGATGGGCCCAATAAAGGAGAAGCTGTATGGACCTAACAGAAGCAGAAGATATTAAGAAGAGGTGGCAAGAATACACAGAAAAACTCTACAAAAAAGATCTTCACCACCCAGATTGTCATAATAGTATGATCATTCACCTAGAGCCAGACATCCTGGGATGTGAAGTCAAATGGGCCTTAGGAAGCATCTCTACGAACAAAGCTAGTGGAGGTGATGGAATTCTAGTTGAGCTATTTCAGATCCTAAAAGATGATGCTGTGAAAGTGCTGCACTCAGTATGCCTGCAAATTTGAAAAACTCAGCACTGGTTACAGGACTGGAAAAGGTCAGTTTTCATTCCAATCCCAAAGAAAGACAATGCCAAAGAATGCTCAAACTACTGCACAATCGCATTCATCTCACGCTAGTAAAGTAATGCTCAAGATTTTCAAAGCCAGGCTTCAACGGTATGTGAATCGTGAAATTCCAGCTGTTCAAGCTGGTTTTAGAAAAGGCAAAGGAACCAGAGATGAAATTGTCAACATCCGTTGAATTATTGAAAAAGTGACAGAGTTCTAGAAAAACATCTAGTTCTGCTTTTTTGACTATGCCAAAGCCTTTCACTGTGTGGATAACCACAATGTGTGGAAAATTCTGAAAGAGATGGGAATACCAGACCACCTGACCTGCCTCTTGAGAAATCTGTATGCAGGTCAGGAAGCAACAATTAGAACTGGACATAGAACAACAGACTGGTGCCAAATAGAGCAAGGAGTATGTCAAGGCTGTATATTGTCACCCTGCTTATTTAACTTATATGCAGAGTACATAATGAGAAATGCCAGGCTGGATGAAGCACAGGCTGGATTCAAGATTGCCAGGAGAAATATCAATAACCTCAGATATGCAGATGACAGTACCCTTATGACAGAAAGTGAAGAAAAACTAAAGAGCCTCTTGATGAAAGCGAAAGAGGAGAGTGAAAAAGTTGGCTTAAAGCTCAACATTCAGAAAACTAAGATCATGGCATCTGATCCCATCACTTCATGGCAAATAGATGGGGAAACAGTGGAAACAGTGTCAGACTTTATTTTGGGGGGGCTCCAAAATCACTGCAGATTGTGATGGCAGCCATGGAATTAAAAGACGCTTACTCCTTGCAAGAAAAGTTATGACAAACCTAGATAGCATATTAAAAAGCAGAGACATTACTTTGTCTACAAAGGTCCGTCTGGTCAAGGCTGTGGTTTTTCCAGTAGTCATGTATGTATGTGAGAGTTGAAATATAAAGAATTCTGAGCACCAAAGAATTGATGCTTTTGAACTGTGGTGCTGGAGAAAACTCTTGAGAGCCCCTTGGACTGCAAGGAGATCCAACCAGTCCATCTTAAAGGAAATCAGTCCTAAATGTTGATTGGAAGGACTGATGCTGAAGCTGAAAGTCCAATACTTTGGCCACCTGATGTGAAGAACTGACTCATTAGAAAAGACCCTGATGATGGTAAAGATTGAAGGCAGGAGGAGAAGAGGACCACAGTGGATGAGATAGTTGGATGGCATCATTGACTCATTGGACATGAGTTTGAGTGAACTCTGGGAGTTCGTGATGGACAGGGAGGCCTGGCGTGCTGCAGTCCATGGGGTCGCAAAGAGTCGGACACGACAGCGTGACTGAACTGAACTGAAACCATGGCGGAGGTAATGAAGATAATGGTGACCTCCTTCAGAAGGTCCCATGCAGGCACTGCTACACTCAGTTCCCCCAACCCTGCAGAAGGCCACCACTGACCCAGGCCTCCTCCATAGACTCCTAGACACTCATGGGCACGTCTGGGTCAGTCTCTTGTGGGTCACTGCTCCTTTCTGCTGGGTCCTGGTGCACACGAGGTTGTGTTTCTGCCCTCCAGGAGTCTGTTTCCCCAGTCCTGTGTAAGTTCTGGCGACTCAGTGGTGGGGTTAATGGTGACCTCCTCCAAGAGGGCTTATGCCATAACCAAGTCTGCTGCACCCAGAACCCCTGCCCCTGTGGCAGGCCAGTTTTGACCCTTACCTCCACAGGAGACAGTCAGAGTTCTGTTTCAGTCTCTGTGGGTTTTTGGATCCTGGTGTGCAGAAGGTTTGTTAGAGTCCTCTGAGCCTCTCTGGCGGGTATGAGGTCTGTTTCTAAATGCAATTTTGCCCCCCTACCATCTTGCTGGGGCTTCTCCTTCGCCCTTGGACATGGGGTATCTCCTCAAAGTGGCTCCAGGGCTGCGCAGTCACTGCTCCAGTGCCTAGCATCTTGCTGGGGCTTCTCTACCCTTGGACGTGGGGTATCTCCTCACAGTCACTCCAGCACCATGCTAGTGAACAATTAAAAGTAGCCAAGTTTACCCAGGGTACTATTGGAGTTCAAGCTGTATATTTTGAGGACCACATGAGGTAACAAAACCTGTCTCTTTCAGCTCTGTTTAGATCTTTTTGGCTTATTTGAAACCTGTTGCGTAGACTATCCACTGAAAGGATTGAAGATGTTAACTTTAAAATAAATTCATAAAGGTTTTTATTTTCACAGGAAATTAGAGAGCCATTGTGTGTGCTCAGCAGCTCATTAATATTTGACTCTTTGTGACCTCATGTACTGTGGCCCACCAGACGCCTCTGTCCATAGAAATTTCCAGGCAAGAATACTGGAGTGGTTTGCCATTTCCTACTCCAGAGCATCTTCTCGACCCAGGGGTCGAACCTGCATCTCTTGCAGCTCTTGTATGGGCAGGCTGATTCTTTACTACTGCACCACCTGCGAACCATTATTTTATAATAAACACAAGCTTTTTCTGTACTTAACAAAAAAAGTAATGTTGAGTTTTCTCTCTTTTGAGATAAATGAATAGTACGAATTTCGGTACAGAAGTATATGACCTTGTGATGGTGCCCAGTATTTTTATAATATGTTTTTGTCTTGATAGTATTGTACATGTCTAATTGATACAAGTTAGTTAAGAGTATTCAGGTCTGAAATAAACTTTCTTACAATGACTGACAATTGTCTTAGCTCTTACTACTTTGAAGTTTTATTTAAGATATCTGAATTGGTTAACTAAATAACAAATAAAATATCTGCCCAGAGGAAACTAGGTCTTTAAGGAACTCTTACTCACTGCCATATCATTGAACCCAGCACACCATTAGGTACTCATTTAATATTGAGGCAGTCCATGATAATATGGAGTATCTGACCTGACATTATTAGTTTTTTCTTCCCTAAGAAAAGTTGCTGTATGGAAAAAAATCATGTTATAAAAAATTATTTCAAAAGGAAATCCTGAAAGCAGGATTTCCCTGTGGTGCAGTGGGTAAGAATCTGCCTGCCATTGCAGGGGACAAAGGTTCAATCCCTGGTCCAGGAAAATTCCACATGCTGTGGAGCATCTAAGCCCATGAACAACAACCATTGAATCCATGGCTCTAGAGCCCGCAGTCTGCAGGTACTGAGCCCATGCGCTGCAACTATTGAAGCCCACGCGCCTGTGCAAAGCAGCGAAGACCCAGTGCAGCCAAAAATAAAATATTTTAAAAAGAAGAAAGCAGGGAAAGATTGAGGGCAGAAAGAGAAGAGACAGACAGAGGATCAGATGGTTGGATGGCATTACCGACTCAATGGACATGAGTTTGAGCAAACTCCAGGAGATGGTGCTGGATAGGAAAGCCTGGCATGCTGCAGTCCGTGGGGTCACAAAGAGTCATACACGACTTAGTGACTGAACAACAAGAAAAACTATTATTACTCAGTACCATTGTATCACGATTGATTAATAGAAAAAGAATGGAATTCTGTATTTCGAACAGTACCGTTAAATAGAAGAACCTATGATCAAATCCAGATGCATATCAGAATTATCTTGGAATCTGCCTGCAATGCAGGAGACCCAGGTTCGATTTCTGGGTTGGGAAGATCCTCTGGAGGAGGAAATGGCAGTCTACTCCAGTATACTTGCCAGGAGAATCCCATGGGCAGAGGAGCCTGGCAGGCTACCGTCCATGGGGTCACAAGAGTTGGACATGACCTAGTGACTAAACCATTACCACCACAGATGCCCAGGTATTTCTTTTTTTTCACCAGAGCTCCAGATACATTTCTAATGAGCAGCCATGTTTAAAAACAGCTGGACTGTATGAAGAGCTTTTACTTTTATCGAGTTTGTTTCACTTTTTCTATTTCATATTCAGTGCTCCTATTTCATTTATTTAATGTTTTCCAATTTCTCCATTTCTTTTTTTTTAATGTTCTTTCTCAAGCCTTTATCAAGTGTAGTAGAAAAACTTTTGTATACATATACATAAATAATATGTATAATATATATTTTAGAAAACTTAAGAATTTTTTCCTAACTAAAAAATTTGTGATATTTTGATTCTACTTGGTTGACTTAGTAAAACTAGAAAGCTAGATTTGTAATTAAAAAAATATATATGTATATATGCAGCAAGTAATAAAGGTCTACGCCACAGCACAGAAAACTATAGTCAATATCTTGTTATATACTATGATGGAACATAATTTCAAAAATAATATGTGTGTGTGTATATATATGTAACTGGATCACAAGAAAAAGAATTCTACTTTTTGAAATTTAGTAATGTTTACCTTTTTGCCAGTTTTTCTAAATGTAATATACATATTTGTTTCATTAAAAAAAAAAATCTTAAATTGCAAGTTTCACTAACATACCATACATGTGAGCTCATTCTGATTTTAATGTAAATCTGGTATCCCAGGGGGCTTTTTAGGTTCTTGGAAGGTTTAAGTGTGCTTTAAAAAGTTTTTGTTTAAATTAATTAATTTTGGGCTGCATTGGGTCTTCATTGTTGTGTGTGGGCTTTCTCTAGTTGCGGTGAACAGACGCTACTCATTGTGGTAGCTTCTTTGTTGCGGAGCATGGCCTCTGGCCCTGGATAGTTGCAGCACATGACCTCAGTAGTTGTGTGAATCTTCCGGGACCAAGGATCGAACCTGTGTCCCCTGACTGGCTGGAAGGCAGATTCTTAACCACTGGACCACAAAAAAACCTCTATGAAAGTTTTAAATGACCTAGGAGTACAATATTTGCCCTAACCTTAAAGGGAAGTGCAACAGCTATCCTAGAGGAGAGAGGTCTGTGGAACCCTTAGAAAAAGAGAAGAGAAAGAGAGAGGAATGGAAGGACATTTTCCTAAGAATTTTCTTGCCGCTCTCTTCTTAGGAAGCTTTAGAGCTCTGAGTTTACCACTTATGACAGTATTTTGGGCCTAGTGGACATCTCACTCCAGCATACTTTTGCTGCAATATCTAAAATGCACTGTCTTCAATATGGTAACCACTAACCAAGCATGGCTGTTTACAGTTGCTCATTAGCCACATTTCAGGTGCTCAAAGGAGCTAATTAATTGGATAGTGTAGCTACAGAATATTTCCATCATTTTGGAAAGTTCTTTTGCACAGCACTAGTCAAGATGAAAAAGTTATACAAGAAAAATGTTAGGAAGAGCTTTGTTGGGTAGAGATTAGTGTAGAATTGAAAAGGATATTTTCTTAGATTCTCTTGAGATTATGAATATCACCATATCAGTTGATATTTGAAACATTTCATGCATTTAATTCTTACGCTTTTGCTTCCAGAGTAAAGTAAATAAATTCTGTAGTTTTATTTCAGGATTATACAAATTGGCATGTTTGAAATGAATTCATTTATAGAACAAGAGAGTAAAAGATGTGAAAAACAAACTTATGCTTGGGGCAGATGGGGAAGGGAGGGAGGGATAAATTAGGAGATTGAGATTGACGTAGATACCACTTTACATTAATAGATATCTAACTAGTAAAACCTACTGTATAGCACAGGGATTCTACTCAGTATTTTGTAATGACCTATATGGGAAAAGAATCTTAAAAAAGTGGATATATTTATATGTATAACTGATTCACTTTGGCGTACAGCTGAAACTAACACAACGCTGAAAATCAACTATCCTGCAATAAAAAATTTTAAAGATAAAAATATTGGCATGTTTGTCAAGATGATTCTGAAAGTTAGAATTTGTGAATTCATATTTCTGCCATACATTTGATTTCATTATGCTATCTTTTGAAGCAAATACTGGTTTAATAAGATTTTATTTCTTTGGTTTTCTTTGTTCTCATTAATTAAGCCTCTGAAGCTTTGAGACTTTTGAGCTATTTAGATAAATCCTCATCTACTTCATCTGTCCCTCAACCCTCTCCCCACTTTCAGTTCATTTCAGTTCAGTTGCGACCGACTCTTTGCGACCCTATGGACTGCAGCATGCCAGGCTTCCCTGTCCCATCACCAACTCCCAGAACCTACTCAAACTCATGTCCATCGCGTTGGTGATGCCACTTTAGATAGCAGCAAGTGAATGTTTTTATATTAGAAGGAAGTGTGCTCATTGTTTAGTTTCCCATTGCACCTTCAAGATAAGAAATTAGGGGAAAAATTTGTAATACAGCAAAATGGTAAAGATTAATAAAATCTATCATTTTTCCCCAAAATGGAAGCTTTGTCATTTTTATTATATAATGTACTGATTAGAGCAATAGGAAGTTAAAATGTGAAAGAGCTCTCTTGATCTTCATGAGAATACTCCTAGCGTGTGACCTTTGAGTCAGAGGGTGACTGTTGGTTTATGGTAATGTGTACCTTTTTACTGTGTTAGTAGTTTAAAGCAGAAAAGCACAATCTTTTCCGTTCATGTAAAAAAGGCATCTGATTATATTTAACGTCCATTTTGATCATTTAAAAATCTCTTACTAAAATACCGAAAGATATTTCAATAAATATGCTAATTAACACATAACACAATAAATATGCTAATCAACTGTTTTCCTAAAATGAACTGTCTTTGATCATAGTGTATTACTATTTTAATCTGTCATTTGATTCTTTTTTTTTTTTTTAGTGTCATAGTTTTAAATAATGACATTTTACCATTATAGATATCTTCAAATATGTGCCCTAAATGATGGACATCAACTCTAAACAAAAGTTAGTCTAAGGTGTATTATAATGTCATGACTTCCAAAAGGGACATTACAAGTGTATTACTTATTATAATCTTATACATTAATACAGTTATTCTCAAACTTGAGCATGTATCCAAATCAACTAGAAAGCTTGGCAAAACATAGATTTCTAGGCCTCATCTCCAGAGTCTTGGTTTTGGACCGTTTGGAAATTTGCATTTCATACTTGTTCTGTGCATTGCTGATACTGTCGCTTTATTTTTTTTTTTTCTTTTCTTTTCTTTTCTTTTTTTTATTAGTTGGAGGCTAATTACTTCACATGTCATTTGATTCTTATTGATACTATTTATTTAAAAATAGATTTGTTTGTTTTGCCAGGTTTTATTATCCCTGGAAGAACTGAGAAGCTTTAGTTTGTTTCCTGGAACAGTTGAAGAAGCATAGAATTTACCTGTTCCTTTAGGGTTTCATCTTCTTGTTTGATCCTAGTACTTTTGTAGGATGTAATTGTTTTTGGCTTTCTTAAATTCATGTAATAGATGTTGATTTATTCTCAATTTTCATATTTATCAGCATAGACTTACATCATTTTTTTCTTCTGTGTCTATGGTTATAAATTATCTTATTCTTAATTTTGTTTTTGTATTTTCTTAGACTTATTTTCTGGAGAAGGAGATGGCAACCCACTCCAGTATTCTTGCCTGGGGAATCCCATGAACAAAGCAGCCTGGTGGGCTACAGTCCATGGGGTTGCAAACAGTTAGACATGACTGAGCACCTGAGCTCACAGCACAGTCCTAGTTTATCATCTTTTTTTCTTTTCTTTTTTTTTCTGGAAAAAAAAAGGCTTTGAAATTGTTTATTAAAAAGAATGAGCATATACTTGCAATGACTAATAGCAAATGATACTGTAGTAAAGCTACTAGGTTTTTTTTGTTTTTGTTTTTTCATTTATTTTTATTAGTTGGAGGCTAATTACTTTACAATATTGTAGTGGTTTTTACCATACACTGACATGAATCAGCCAGGGATTTACATGTGTCCCCATCCTGAACCCCCCTCCCACATCCCTCCCCATCCCATCCCTCTGGGTCATCCCAGTGCACCAGCCCTGAGCACTTGTCTCGTGGATCCATCCTGGGCTGACGATCTGTTTCACACTTGATAATATACATGTTTCAATGCTATTCTCTCAGATCATCCCACCCTTGCCTTCTCCCATAGAGTCCAAAAGTCTGTTCTATACATCTGTGTCTCTTTTTCTGTCTTGCATATAGGGTTATAGTTACTGTCTTTCTAAATTCCATATATATGCATTAGTATACTGTATTGGTGTTTATCTTTCTGGCTTACTTCACTCTGTATAATAGGCTCCAGTTTCATCCATCTCATTAGAACTGATTCAAATGTATTCTTTTTAATGGCTGAGTAATATTCCATTGTGTATATGTACCATAGTCGCACCAGTCAGAATGGCTGCTATCCAAAAGTCTACAAGCAGTAAATGCTGGAGAAAAAGGAACCCTCTTACACTGTTGGTGGGAATGCAAACTAGTACAGCCACTATGGAGAACAGTGTGGAGATTCCTTAAAAAACTGGAAATAGAACTGCCATATGACCCAGCAATCACACTCCTGGGCATACACACCAAGGAAACCAGAACTGAAAGAGACATGTGTACCCCAATGTTCATCGCAGCACTGTTTATAATAGCTAGGACATGGAAGCAACCTAGATGCCCATCAGCAGATGAATGGATAAGAAAGTTGTGGTACGTATACACCGTGAAATATTACTCATCTTATTTTCAAAGAGCTAATTTGTCAGTTTTAAATAAGTTTTTGTAATTCAGTTTCCACTTTTCATCATTATGAATTTCTCTCTCTTCTAAAAAATTACTGATACCCAAATGGTTATTCTCCTTCAAATATGTTGCTTTAAGTAAAGGAAGTGACTTAAGAAGGGAAAATGGCTTGTCTGTGATATAGGCGTCCTACTTCCAAAAAATTGCAGCACTTAATTGTAATATAGGTAGTTGCTTAAATAGAAATCATTAAGATTCCAGAAAAAGGACTGTGATAGACCAGTTGTAGGCTGTAGCTTTTCCTTCATTTGCATCATGATCTTGTTGAAAGGATATTTTGAAAGAATTAGTAGTGTATAGTGTCTTTTTTTTTTTTAATTTTCCCATTTAGAGTATTTTGGCATCATCTGGCAGTTTTTTGCTTAACTTCATGTATACTAACAACAAAGATTGGTTTCGTAGGTTTTACTTTTCTACTTAAGGATCTTATTGTTTCACAGTAGATTGAGTGATGGGTAGATTTTTATATCAGTGGCATTTCAGAACATTAAAAATGTAAGAATATTAAACAAAGCTATATTTAATCACATTAAATCAACTAACACTTCTATTTATTTATTGAGCTGTTCCTTTTGTGTTATATGTATTTTCTTATAAAATGTTTCCTTTAAGACTGAATTTAAGTACTTGATTTCCTTTGTAGGTATAAGCGTGTCTTTTCAGTTGGAACCCATGCGATTACTACATATAATCCCAATACCTTAGAAGTAACAAATCAGGTAATAATTTTAGAAGCTATTCGGTGTATGAACTCCACTTGAATTTTAAAAGCCAATGCTCCCTAGCCTGAAATCAGGCCAGGAAGGATAGAAATGTCAAATTTGAAAAAGATTAATATGCTTATATAATGCTCAGTAATCAGGACCAAACATAAATAAATAAAGGGAGCATATGTGTGCATATTTCTAGGCTCTAAGGGGTATAAGTTTCTACTGTTACTTTGATCATAACCATCATTTTAATGTAAAATTTGTAGATTCTTTATAATTTTAAGGGCAATATTGTTACTGTAATACAGACATACATAAGTCATAAGTGCATTGGTTAGAAAATGTTTGTCATAAGGTTTCTGTTGATAAAGGCAAGACTGAACTGAATACAGGTAAATAAACCACTTAAAAGTATTCTAGTTTAAGTACAAATTAGGCATGTTTTACAGATTCCTCTTTTTGTTGCTGTTTTTAAAGGTTTGTAGATAATCATAAAATATTATTCCTCAGTTCTTTTCATATCTGTGTATTTTAATTGCTTTGGATTGATCAATCATTAATCAATCAGGCATTGAAACTGGAAGACAGAACTTGTTTATTATTGTCTCTGATAACTAAAAACTTTTTAGTTTGTTTTATAGAGTTACTGTAAAACAAAACGTTTTCTAGATCTCAGTACTGTTTTGTAAAATTTTTTCATTTAATCAGTGATTTGAAATTAAAATAGTAAAAATAAGTGTTGCATTTCATTACAGTGTAGCACCAGTTTAATGATTTCCTTTTTTTTTTTTTTTGTTAGTGGCCTTATGGAGACATTTGCAGCATCAGTCCTGTAGGAAAAGGACAAGGAACAGAGTTCAACCTCACATTTCGTAAAGGCAGTGGAAAAAAGTCAGAAACGTTAAAATTTTCTACAGAGCACAGAACAGAACTTCTTACAGAAGCATTGGTGAGAACTGTTTCATGTTAATACACTAAATTTCCCTCTTCTCTTTTTTAATGAGTTAAAGTACAGATACTAATGTTCTGAGCCCTTTTCCCACTTATTGACCCTTAATTGACACTGTGGAACTTTTACTTTTTTCTTACTAAGAGGCTGGATAGTCCTTTAGGTTTGATAGTTTTTTTTAAGTCTTTTTAAATGCATTATATAGAACAAAGCAGTTGTATGTTTAATCTACCCTGTTTTTCAATAAAATTTCACACACTATTTATTGAATCTCTTTAAACTGTAACTTTAACAACCTTTTTTAATATCAGGATTACCAAGTTGGGATTTCACTTACTTTGGATAGAAAGTACTGAACTGAGAGTCTCTCTTAATAAGTCTGTTGTTATAAACTATGTTTTTTATGTCTTCTCTTTCAGAGATTTAGAACTGATTTTTCAGAAGGAAAAATCACAGGAAGGGCAAGTATTTATAACATTTATTAATATCTTTTTTGGTTTATCAGTGTTGCACTTTAGAAATCCTTGCATAAACTGTGTATTCCCTTTGTGGCAAAGCTAAAGAAAATGAAACATAATTTTAATGTCTCCTGATATCATGTGATAGATAAATGTAGTTTAACAGGAAACTCAGATATGAGAAATTAGACTTACGACTTAATGCCAAGAGTTAGAAAACAATCTTCAGGCAGAACTAAATATTAAAAACAAGGCTTCATTCAGGAAGTCTTTATTCTGTGTTCTTAACAGCAACAGAAGCTTCACACTGCTGATAATACTTTTTAGAACATACAATTGTTGTTTGTTGTACAAGATTCTTATTTTGGAAGTATTAAACTTGTAAGAAAATTTATGTATTGAAACTGTCTCATTGTATGTTCTCGCCCTAAATCTGGGGGCTTCCCAGGTGGCTCAGTCACCTACCAGTGCAGGAGAGGTGGGTTCAATGCCTGAGTCAGGAAGATCCCCGGGAGGAGAAAATGGCAACCCACTGCAGTACTCTTGCCTGGAAAATCCCATGGACAGAGCAGCCTACCAGGCTACAGTCCACAGGATCACAAAAAGTCCTGCATGACTTGAGAGACTGATCATGCTCGCACTCACTGGGTCTTGCCGATAATGAAGGTTTGCGTGGTGCAATGACAGCTTTCAGGAAGTAATTATTGCTTATTAGAGTCTTAACTTTTCCAGGCCTTCTCTAGACATGTTATAGCAGCATTTAAAGTAAATCTGAGGCTTCTGGGGAGGGGAAATGGGTGCTGATGCTTTTCTTTCGCTCCCTTAAAATATGGAATTTCTTTCCATGACAAGATATTGCTTATATAATAGGGGTGGGGGATCCAGAGTAATGTGTAAATTCATAGCACTGTCCAGAACTCTGGCTTCTGGCAGAAGGCAGGACCTGAATTCTAATATGCTGACAGTACCATTCCCTTGTTTTTTAAAAGCCCTCATCCTTTCTATGGGCATTCTGTTTTGTGTTTTAGTATCTGAGAAGCCTCACTGATCTCAACTCAAGCAAATGCTTGGTTGCCAGGAGCCATTTAAAGTAGCTTAATGATTTTTGGTGAGCTCCTTGCTACATATACATGATAAGCCACAATCACATTTCTATAAATCATAATTTAGTACACTTATTTTAATTATGTTAGTAGGTAAGTTTTCTGTATAGCTCATCTATTTGGAAAACAACTGCTTCCTAAAGCATAGTTATAGATTTTGTTATAAGTTCCCTTTTATATATGTTAACTTCAGCAACTTAATATTTTTCAAACTTTCTGGTGGAAACAGTATCCCTAGAAGATAGCCCAAAGGGCAGCAGTTTTATATAATTTGAATTTGGCCTTAGGCTTCCCATTGCTCCTAGATACACTCTTAAATCAGGTTCTCTTAAGACTGTCTTGGCCGCCACAATCCTGAAGGACAGTGATTTGTTTTCTTGGCAAATCTCACTGCTTTACAGTTGATTACCTTCTGAAAGAATGGAGAATATCCTGCAGAGTGGGCTGAGACATGTAAACCAGCATAGTTGGGAAAAGCACCAACTTTTGTGACCTCCCTTCCCACCAAATTTTGTGACCCACTTCTGCTGGAAAGGTGTGGTACTGCTCCATCCTTTAGTTCAGAATCAAGGCTTTAAATATATTCTTGGGTTAATGCAGGCCCTTTGGTCTTTCTGCAGAATTCCTTTTATGAAACTGTCATGTGCATGATGCCATAGCTTAGTAATGCTGAGGGGATTGATGGATATGATTCTATGAGCCTCATTGCTGGGTTTAATGTTGGGAGGTAGAGATATTTATTATCTAATGTCTTACTCTGTTTTCTGAACACATGCAAGAGAATTTCTCTGCCATTTTAGTATTAGAAAGTAGTTGTATTTTTGAGCAGCAACCAGTTTATTTTTACCTCAAGAATCATGTAACTGACCATGCATTCCACTTCATATTGATGGGTAGAGAACTTTATGGAGTTTTTGGGTCAACAAGGGAATGTTCATTTCACATCTGACATTTTGTTATCCTGTTTTCTCTTGGCCTCATTTTGCCTTTATTTTCAGTTTCTCTGTACACATCATTTTGGTTATCCGCCTCAACTAAATATTTTTTTCTAAGAATAAAACTGGGGAGTAAATGGATATTCACCCTTGTAATTATTTCTGATAGTAAGTTCTTTAATTTATAAAGGAATGTTGTCTAAATAGAGTTTCCCAGACAGTGCTAGTGGTAAAAAACTGCTTGCCAATGTAGGAGACATAGGAGATGTGGGTTAGATCCATGGATTGGGAAGACTGCTAGAGAGGGAAATGGCAACCTACTCCAGTATTCTGGCCTTGAGAACCCCACTGACAGAGGAGCCTGTCAGGCTCCAGTTGATGAGGTGGCAAAGAGTCAAACACGATTAGCACCAGTTATTTAAATCAAATTTTACTTGCTAATGTGATCAAACTTCTAAAGATGACTTCCCAGTGGTGTGTATTTAGAAAAGCCTACAGTTAAACTGAGGCTTCAGCTTTTTTGTGTGTATAAAAAAAAAATCTACATCACTTCATGACAAATAGAAGGTGAAAAAATAGAAGTGGTGACAGATTTTATTTTCTTGGGCTCTAAAATCACTGTAGGCGATGACTTGTGCAGTGAAATTAAAAGATGCTTGTTCCTTGTAAGGAAATCTTTAACAAACCTAGAATGCATATTGTAAAGGAGAGACGTCACTTTGCCAACAAAGTGACGTTGGTCCATATAGCCAAAGCTGTGGTTTTTCCAATAGTCATGTAGGGAGGTGAGAGTTTGACCATAGCAAAGGCTGAGCACTGAAGAACAGATGCTTTTGTATTATGATGCTGGAGAAAACTCTTGAGAGTGCCTTGGACAGCAAGGAGATCAAATCAGTCAATCCTAAAGGAAATCAACCCTGAATATTGGAATGTTGGAAAGACTGATGCTGAATCTCTAATACTTTGGCCACCTGATGTGACGAGTGGACTCATTGGAAAAGACCTTGATGCTGGAAAAGATTGAAGGCAAGAGGAGAAGGGAGCAGCTGAGCCTGAGGTGGTTAGATAGCATCACCAACTCAGTGGATATGAATTTGAACAAACTCCAGGAGATAGTGGAGGACAGAGAAGCCTGACTTGCTGCAGTCCATGGGGTCGCAGAGTCAGACACGACTGAGCGACTGAACAACAACAAGAAAAATATCTACATTGATATATTGAACTAGCTTGGGTTGTTTAAATTAAATACCCTATCAGCCCTGAAATGTCACTTATCTCTTTACCGTATCTAACTTGATTAAAAGAATCCATCAACAAAAGTTGAAATATTTTCTCCAGTGGAACTCCTTCAAAGTAACTTCTATTTAAGATTTCCCTTAAGATTTGCATGCGGGTGACTTAAAACTGTTTCACAACTCAAACCTTTGTTAATTTTAAAAGGATATACTGTATTTTCATACTGTTCATGGGGTTCTTAAGGCAAGAATACTGAAATGGTTTGTCATTCCCTTCTCCAGTGGACCACATTCTGTTAGAATGAACAGTATGAAAAGGCAAAAAGATAGGACACTGAAAGATGAACTCCCCAGGTCTGTAGGTGCCTAATATTGCTACTGGAGATCAGTGGAGAAATAACTGCAGAAAGAATGAAGGGGTGGAGTTAAAGCAACACCCAGTTGTGGATGGGACTGGTGATAGAATAGAAGCAAGATCCAATGCTGTAAAGAGCAATATTGCATAAGAACCTGGAATGTTAGGTCCATGAATCAAGGCAAATTGGAAGTGGTCAAACAGGATATGGCAAGAGTGAACATCAACTTTCTAGGAATCAGCGAACTGAGATGGACTGGAATGGGTGAATTTAACTCAGATGACGATTATATCTACTACTGTGGGCAGGAATCCAGTAGAAGAAATGGAGTAGCCATCATGGTCAACAAAAGAGTCCGAAATGCAGTACTTGGATGCAGTCTCAAAAACGACAGAATGATCTCTTTTCATTTCCATGTCAAACCATTCAATATCACGGTAATCCAAGTCTATGCCCTGACCAGTAACACTGAAGAAGCTGAAGTAGAACAGTTTTATGAAGACCTACAAGACCTTTTAGAACTAACACCCAAAAAGGATGTCCTTTTCGTTATAGGGGACTGGAATGCAAAAGTAGGAAGTCAAGAAACAGCTGGAGTAACAGGCAAATATGGCCTTGGAGTACAGAATGAGCCTAGCAGGGCAAAGGCTAATAGAGTTTTGCCAAGAGAACGCACTGGTCATAGCAAATACGCTCTTCCAACAACACTAGAGAAGACTCTACACATGGACATCACCAGATGGCCAACACCGAAATCAGATTGATTATATTCTTTGCAGCCAAAGATGGAGATGCTCTATACAGTCAGCAAAAACAAGACCAGGAGCTGACTGTGGCTCAGATCATGAACTCCTTATTGCCAAATTCAGACTTAAACTGAAGAAAGTAGGGAAAACCACTAGACCATTCAGGTATGAGCTAAATCAAATCCCTTATGATTATACCGTGACAGTCAGAAATAGATTTAAGGGACTAGATCTGATAGAGTGTCTGATGAACTATGGACAGAGGTTCATGACTTTGTACAGGAGACAGGAATCAAGACCATCCCCACGAAACAGAAATTCAAAAAGGCAAAATGGCTGTCTGAGGAGGCCTTACAAGTAGCTGTGAAAAGAAGAGAAGCGAAAAGCAAAGGATATACCCATTTAAATGGAGAGTTCCAAGGAATAGCACGGAGAGATAAGAAAGACTTCCTCAGTGATCACTGCAAATAAATAGGGGAAAACAATAGAATGGGAAAGACTAGAGATCTTTTGAAGAAAATTAGAGATACCAAGGGAACATTTCATGCAAAGATGGTCTCAATAAAGGACAGAGATGGTATGGACCTAACAGAAGCTGAACATATTAAGAAGAGGTGGGAAGAATACACAGAAGAACTGTACAAAAAAGTTCTTCACAACCCAGATAATCATGGTGGTGTGATCACTCACACTCACCTAGAGTCAGGCATCCTGGAGTGTGAAGTCAAGTGGGCCTTAGGAAGCATCACTGCAAACAAAGCTAGTGGAGGTGATGGAATTCCAGTTGAGCTATTTCAAATCCTAAAAGATGATGCTGTGAGAGTGCTGCACTCAATATACCAGCAAATTTGGAAAACCCAGCAGTAGCTGCAGGACTGGAAAAAATCAGTTTTCATTCCAATCCCAAAGAAAGGCAATGCCAAAGAATGCTCAAAATTCTCCAAGCCAGTCTTCTTCAGTACATGAACCGTGAACTTCCAGATGTTCATGAAGGTTTTAGAAAAGGCAGGGGAACCAGAAAAAAGCAAGGGAGTTCAGAAACACATCTATTTCTGCTTTATTGACTATGCCAAAGCCTTTGACTGTGTGGATCACAATAAACTGTGGAAAATTCTGAAGGAGATGGGAGTACCAAACCTCCTGACCTGCCTCTTGAGAAACCTGTATGCAGGTCAGGAAGCAACAGTTAGAACTGGACATGGAACAACAGACTGGTTCCAAATAGGAAAAGGATTACATCAAGGCTGTATATTGTCACCCTGCTTATTTAACTTATATGCAGAGTACATCATGAAAAATGCTGGGCTGGAAGAAGCACAAGCTGGAATCAAGATTGCCGGGAGAAATATAAATAACCTCAGATATGCAGACACCACCCTTATGGCAGAAAGTGAAGAAGAACTAAAGAGCCTCTTGGTGAAAGTGAACGAGGAGAGTGAAAAAGTTTGCTTAAAGCTCAACGTTCAGAAAACTAAGATCATGGCATCTGGTGCCATCACTTCATGGCAAATAGATGGGAAAACCATGGAAACAGTGGCTGACTTTATTTTTGGGGGGCTCCAAGATTACTGCAGATGTTGATTGCAGCCATGAAATTAAAAGACGCTTATTCCTTGGAAGGAAAGTTATGACCAACCTAGACAGCATATTAAAAAGCAGAGACATTACTTTGTCAACCAAGATCCATCTAGTCAAGGCTATGGTTTTTCCAGTGGTCATGTATGAATGTGAGAGTTGGACTATAAAGAAAGCTGAGCACCAAATAATTGATGCTTTTGAACTGTGGTGTTGGAGAAGACTCTTGAGAGTCCCTTGGACTACAAGGAGATCCAACCAGTCCATCCTAAAGGAGATCAGTCCTGGGTGTTCATTGGAGGGCTTGATGTTGAAGCTGAAACTCCAATCCTTTGGTCACCTGATACGAAGAGCTAACTCAGTTGAGAAGACCCTGATGCTGGGAAGGGTTAAGGGCAGGAGGAGAAGGGGACAACAGAGGATGAGAAGGTTGGATGGCATCACCGAATCAATGGACATGGGTTTGGGTAGACTCCTGCAGTTGGTAATGGACATGGAGGCCTGGTGTGCTGCAGTCTATGGGGGTTGCAAAGAGTCGGACACGACTGAACAGCTCAACTGATACTGATACTGTCTTTAGTTAGCCTAAACATATTTAATTGAATAAACATAAACCTCCAAATGACCAAAGTAAAAATGTCTTTAGCAATTTGGATAGTAGCTCTAAATATTTACAATATTTAGATTTTTTTTTTTTTCCTGCAATGGGTGATACATTAAATGTAATGATGTTTTATGGTAACCTTAAATATGAATTTAAAAGTATTATTATTTTTCTCTGTAGAGATATAACTGCTATAAGCATCACTGGAGTGATACAAGAAAACCTGTCATTTTGGAAGTAACACCAGGAGGCTTTGACCAAATTAACCCTGCAACAAACAGAGTCCTCTGTTCCTATGACTATAGAAATATTGAAGGCTTTGTAGATCTCTCTGATTATCAAGGAGGGTTTTGTATACTTTATGGAGGATTTAGTAGATTGGTAAGTAGTGTTTTTAAAAAGTTATTTTAAAAGAGACATGACTATTTGAAGGAAAGCTGAGTTTTTACACTTAATTTTGAAATTTCCTTTGAGTCCTCTGGAAGGAAGTATGGTATTTTGAGTGCAGGCTTTGGTATCAGAGAGATGTCAGCTTGAATTTCAATTTGCAGCTCTCTAAAATGTGGAGAATAATATGTGTATGTCTTAGGTTTTTGTTTTTATTTTTTTGATCAAATGAGATACTTTATGTAAAATGCTTAGCACAGTATGTAGTTTAATGTTAAATAAACTGATTACAGTTTTATTTTCATTAGTATTAATGTCTTACTTGAAAGTTTCTAAATTTTCTTTGAAAAGTTATGTTTAAAAAAAAAAGTTATGTTAAAATCTCTTTTTTTTTATAGTTTTCTTTCCTTTGTCCAGCTATTTGTAATCTGAAATCTGAATAGGCTTTGAAACTTCAAATTTGGAGTTCATCGCATGTTTTTGTCTTAAAATTCTGAGTTACATGTAAATTTGGGGGCACAGCAGAAACCCCTTAAGGTGCTGAGACCCTGTTTGTTAATTGGCAGTAGAAACAGAGCTTTAAATTATTACCATTTTTTTTTTATAAGAAACATCTGCCTTTCTTGATTAAACCCCATACCTCAAAAATGAGCATTAGAGTGTCCAGATGGAAAGGCTCAGCTGAACTTACTCTCAGAGTCCTTTCTCTTGAGATTTTAAATCCTATAGCTACCTTAGTATCCTGGGAACACTACTCCCGAGATTTAGTGTTCTGTAGACAAATTTTCCATCCCTGGATAGCAGAAACAGGGCAAGTCTTTTGGATATACAAGAGGCTAAGTGTAGCAAAAAGAAAAGAGAATGATGGATGGGGTGAACGATCTGATTGACAAAACATGTTAGCTTCTTCAGTTATAGGCCTTGTCCCATTCTCACTCTACCCAGATGATGGGTACCATCCTAGTGTCCCTCATCTAGGAATGTGCCTATGGGCATTTTGTTATCGCTGAGTCTAGACCCAAAAGATGAATGATCCAAGAGAAAATTAGTTCCTTTTCCTACCCTGAAGCAGCCTAAAACCTCCTGTCATAGTCCTGCCCAAAGGTTTGTCTCTTCCCTGGGTGGTAGAAGTTTATAATGATTAACCTCTTGGTGGAAAACATATCTAATTATAGTAATATGGCTTCACAGATCTTAACAGAATCACATTAATTCATCAAGTCTTCCAATGCATAAGGTAAACATTAAAGATAAGAATTGTGACAGTCCTCAATTACCAACATGTTTTATTGCTTGTTGGCATCAAGCAGTTTTAATTTAATTTTTTTCACATATGCTACTTTTATTAAATGACAGGTGACATCAAACTTGGTAATCTTAATGTATAGATCCATGGGTATAACTTGGCTTCACATTGTAATCACCTAGAGAGTTTTTTTAAGGCCACTGTGCCTTTGGCTCATTTTCTGAAGATACTGAGTCAATTAATATAATGGGAGGCCTAGCAATGGCAATTTTTTAAAACTCCGGAATGGAGCTGAACATTCAGGCAAGTTTGGGAACACTTTTATTCATAGTATTGTATGTGGCAGCGTGCCTCAGAGTTGAAGGTGTATACAGATCAGCTGGGGCATCTTGTTCAGTCTCAGATTTTGATTCCATAGGATTGAGGTTGGAACTGAGATGCTATACATCTAACGGGCTCACAGATGGTGCTGACTTTACTGGTCCTTGGACCACCATTTGAGTTGCAGGAGGCTAAGCATACTATCTGCCTTTTAAAAAACACTAGCTAAAATAAGTCAATTCACTACAGGTATGAGACCATGACAGATTCATTCAAGAAACTGATACCTTCTGCATCCATAGTGACTGAGATAAGCTGTTGGAAATGAAATCAGGTTTTAAAACATGATCTGATCCAATGTTTCTCAACAGGGTAGTTCATGGCATTCTGGGCAGGACAGGTCTTTCTTGTGGGATTCTCCTATCCTGCCCTTCACGGCATTTTTGGCTTCCAGGTACCACATGCAAGTAGCCATACCTTATCCTTAATACACTCTGGAGATTGGTTTGTAATATTCATAGGCCAGTGACTTGGTGAGCATTTAAGCATTTTTTAAGATAATCTTGCAAGAAAGCCCATTGTATAAAAACAGATTAAGTCAGAGCTATCTTAGTTGAAACTGGAATTCTGTCCACCGTAGTACCCAGCACCTCCATTGGACTTGGCTGGGTTCCCTGGGGCCTCTTTTGAAGCCCCAGAGTGGTATTTTCCACACAGGGATGAGAACCAGACTCCGAGAATTTATGAGATAGTTTCCTTTCAGTGATTATTTTCAAGGCTTTATATTTCAGACTTTGATTTTAATTTAATAATCAGCCACAACATACTGCTTATTTACTTCTGATAAGATCTACCTTTTTTTCTCCTAGAATTTCTCTTTCAGGCACTTTCCTATGAGTTGATTCACTATGGTCATACTTTAATTATTTCAACCCTAACATTTTAAATTTCAAAATTTATGCAGCATTTATTTGCATCAGAGCAAAGAGAAGAAATTATCAAAAGTGCAATAGATCATGCTGGCAACTATATAGGTATTTCATTGCGGATCAGAAAAGAACCTTTAGAATTTGAGCAATATTTGAATCTTCGATTTGGCAAATACAGCACTGATGAATCCATCACATCTTTAGCAGAGTTTATAGTCCAGAAGATATCACCTAGACATTCGGTACGCTCATATGTTAAAAGTCAAAATTTGTTCATCTGATTTTGACATTTTTTTTCAATAATTTTTTAATATATGTTGATTTTGTTTGAAGGAACCTGTAAAAAGAATTCTAGCGCTTACAGAAACATGTTTAGTAGAACGTGATCCAGCAACCTATAATATTGCAACATTGAAGCCCTTAGGAGAAGTAAGTTTCAGTTAATAGTTTAAATGAGATTTCTTCCTGTTGATATATTAGAATCATTTTCTTTCCGTTTTAATATTTTTTATGCCTAAAGAATAGGAAACAATCTGTATTTTTCATTGTATGTATTGATCTTAGAACAATGAATATTGCAATATTTGTTTTTCAGGTATATAATGAAAACTTTATTATATGAAAACTTGAATGAGACTTTTAAGCAGCTCTTAAATTCTGATATTATAAGCAAGTTACGTTTTTAAACATTGACTTTTGTCAACTAAATGATGTGTAGTTTTCTAATGGAATACCATAAAATTAACATCTTTCATGGAACTTGTTTCTTGTGTTCCTTAGGTGTTTGCGTTAGTTTGTGACTCAGAAAATCCACAGCTTTTTACCATTGAATTTATAAAAGGCCAAATACGGAAATACTCCTCAACAGAGAGGTATTTTTTTTAAATTCATCTGGTTTTTGAGATCTTAGTATGTGCAAGGCAGAGTGCTTCATCAAAGAGGAAAAACAAAGATAAATTTTATCTAGAACTTTAAAATTATGATGAAGAAAAAGACAACTTTATTTTGTTGCATATTTAAAATATCCTTCATTTAGTTTTCAAGTTTCTAAGAGTATATAAAAATGGTTACTTGGTATTAAATCAAAGGATGGAAAATAAAGTATGTTTCTGAAACTTACACTTTTTAAGTATTTAAAAAATAATACCTTTCACTTTCACTCTTAAATGTTTGAATAATGGTAGCCAGTTCCTTTGATAAAAATACACTCAGTGCAGCAAACACCACATGGTAAAACAGCTGAACCTGTATGCAGGTTTTGTGTGGGTGTGTTTTAAACTCCTTTAGGTGACTACAAAGGAAGGTAGTCACTGGAGCATATGGTAAGAGTTTGTTGAGTTTTATAAGATGTAAGAAACTGCCAAACTGTATTCCTAAAGTGGCTGTACCATTGTGCATTCCAGCCAGCAGTGAATGAGCGTTCCTGTCGCTCCACATCCTTATCAGCGTTTGGTGGTGTCGCATTTCAGATTTGGCCATTCTAACACTAATGTCGTGGTACCTTGTTTTAGTTAGCATTTTCCTGATGTCATATGATGTAAAGCGTCATAAAGGACTTTGGATCATTTTTTTTTCCTTTTTTTTTTTTCCCACTTTAATTTTGTTTTGGGGTATAGCCAGGTAACAAAGTTGTGATTGTTTCAGGTGGACAGCAAAGGGACTCAGCCATACATATACATGTATCCATTCTCCCCCACACCCTCCTCCCACCCAGGCTGCAGGATTGTTTTTTTATTGGGTTATTCTTTTTATTGTTGAATTTTAAGAGTTCTTAGTGTATTTTGGGTAATGGTCATTTATCAGATATGTCTTTTATAAATATTTACTCCCAACTTGTGGCTTGTCTTTTTAGTCTGTTGATGAAGTTTCTTGAATAAGTAAAACTGTAGAGAAAGAAGCAGATAAATGGTTGCCTGGGGTTAGGGAGTTTTTTGCAAATGGGCACAAGGAAACTTTTTGGGGTGATGGAAATGTATAAAAACTGGATTCTGGTAATTATTGTACAATTGTATAAATCTATGAAACATTACCAGACTCTACATTTTAATTGAATGACTTTTGTGATTTTTAAGTTATCTCTCAGTAAAACTGTTAAAGATAATCTTAAAATTAGAAAACAAGAGGAAAATGTTAACAATTCATTCCTTTAGTAGCTTGTACATGATATCAAACAGGAAAGTGAAGGACTAGTATTGGAATGTCAGGTTCTCTCCTGCCACTTCTCTTTAGGACTTCCCTTGTACCCAGGGTGCCCCCCAGAGCAGGTTACCTTCTAAAGGGCCTATGCTGCTTTCTAAATGAAAATCTCCTTAGATTATCAATCCTAAAACCTTTTTATTTTTAACTTTGCTTAGAGATTCCTTATTAGCAAGTTTGCTGGATGGAGTAAGAGCCTCTGGTAACAGAGATGTTTGTGTGAAAATGACATCAACTCATAAAGGTCAGCGATGGGGGTTACTCAGCATGCCTGTCGATGAGGAGGTAGAGAGCCTTCATCTCAGATTCTTGGCTACACCTCCAAGTAAGTATTGATTTAACTATAATTTCATTTCCATCCATCTACTTAACAATAAATAAGAAATAACAGTGCAGACCTCTAAATCGTTTTGAATCATTCATTTCCTTACAGATGGCAACTTTGCAGATGCTGTATTCAGGTTCAACGCTAACATTTCATATAGTGGAGTTCTGCATGCAGTGACACAGGATGTAAGATAAATTGTATCATAATTTGTTCATTGTCATTAATTTTTGGTGTAGAAACTTTTTTGAAATACTCTTCCTCACCTAGGGTCTCTTCTCAGAAAACAAAGAAAAACTGATCAATAATGCCATAACGGCATTATTGTCCCAAGAAGGGGATGTTGTTGCTTCAAATGCAGAACTTGAAAGTCAGTTCCAGGCTGTGAGGAGGCTTGTGGCTTCCAAAGCTGGTTTTCTAGCTTTTACTCAGCTTCCAAAGTAAGTTGCCTTAATTTTTTTTTTTTTAATGAGAATTTGAAAAACTCAAAATAGCAAATAATCAACAAATTTACCTCTTTATATCTGATTAAACTTGTTACTTTTTAATATGGTAATATAATAGTTTCTATTCATGAGATATAAAAAAGCAAGATGAATGAATGGAAATGATATTGCTGACTTTTGCTTATACATTCACCCATGATATTACTGACTCTTGTTTCAGTGAATTTGAATGGGAAGTTCAGATTCAAGCCTTTTAGCTTTAATCAACTTTCAACCCCCCCCCCCCCCCGCCCCCGCCAAAGGAAAAAAATTATGAAGACTGTTATGTTCTAGATATGGGATTCAGAATATGTAATTGCTGTAGTAATGTAGTAGAAACTTAAAATAGCTTACTATGTTATATTTTTATAATAAAATAATAGAATGATGCTCTGGTGTTGCTACTATATGCTGTTGTTTTATTCCATGAGGTTTCGGGAGCGTCTTGGAGTGAAGGTAGTAAAAGCACTCAAGAGGAGCAACAATGGAGTAATCCATGCAGCTGTTGATATGCTCTGTGCCCTCATGTGTGTAAGTACTGGTTTTTTCTCAAGGAAACTGATTCTAAGTGACTGATGATTTAAATTTCCACAAACCTAGATTTTATTGTTTCAACTAAATTTAATGTTTCTGTATTTCCTAACTTGCTCTTACAGTTATTTACTTATTCAAATAAATATTTGTTTAGCACAGCCTATAAACTAGGCACTGTGCTGATTACAAAAAGAAATACCAAGATGTTAAGACAAATTCCTTCCCTGAAATTGCTGGCAGTCTAGTAAGGTAGGCATGTGTATATAATTGTATACATAGTAGGGGCCATGGGATCCCTAAAAAGCAGCACTTGATTCTGGTTTTGTGATGAGAAGATAAAGAGTTCTAGGTTAGTCTTTATGGAATATGTTACACTTGATCTGAATCTTAAAGGGCAGGTAGATATTTTCTAGTTGTGAGAAGACTTTCCTAAGGCAGAATAATTAGCATATGCAAAAGTTTATTTGGGAAGCGAAAAATAATTGAATATGACTGGATCATGACGTATGAATGGGGGCACACAGGTTTAGGAGTACAGCTAGAGATGTGTGCAGAGACCATCATAAAAAGCCTTTTGTATCAAGGAAGCTAGTTTTGTATGCTTTATAGTAAAGAAAACTGATTTTTTCAACAGAAGAGTGGTAACATGTCAGTTCTGGAATTTTAGAAAATTCATGGATGGTATGTGAAGTATAGATGAGAGGTCAAGTTAGAGGCACGGAGAGCAAATTATCATGTGAGAAACGAAATGCTGAAGTAGGATGGACTAAAGAAGGCACATTTGAAAGCTGTTTGAGAGGTAAAACTCTAACTTGCTGACAGTTGTTGTAGGGAGAAAGCTGTAAAACTTGGACATTTTTGGTTTATTTCAATTTTGTGTATAGTATATGTTCCTTATAGTAAGTATTTTAGGCAGACTTAGTGGTATACATTAAGCATAAGTAATCACTTGAATGTGCTCTGTTGTGTCTGGCTGTGTCTGTTGTGTCTGGCTCTCTGCGACCCCATGGACTGTAGTCCGTCAGGCTCTGCTGTCCATGGGATTCTCCAGGCAAGAATACTGGGGTGGGTAGCCATTTCCTCCTTCAGGGGATCTTCCCAACCCAGAAGATGAACCCAGGCCTCCTGCATCGCAGGCGGATTCTTTACTGTCTGAGCCAGCAGGGAAGCCCTTGTATAAAACCTTGTATAAAATCACTTGTATAAAACCTTGCATTTATTCCCCAAAGTGGATTTTATTATCTTTATTAAAAATAATTCCATTACAGAATTAGTGAAGGACTTCCCTGGTGATCTAGTGGTTAAGAATTCACTTGCCAATGCAGTGGACCCAGTTCAATCCTTGGTAAGGGAAGATTCTGCTTAGCTGCCACAGGGCAGCCAAGTCTGTGCTCTACAGTTACTGAACCCCACACTCTCTGGAGCCTGCAAGCCACAACTACGGAAGTCCATGCTCCCTCAAGCCAGTGCTCCACAACAAGAGAAGCCACCATGATGAGAAGCCTGTGTACCACAAGTAGAAAGTAGCCCCCCACTTGCTACAACTAGAGAAAGCCTGTGCACAACAATGAAAAACCCAGAACAGACAAAAGTACATAAATTAATTTTAAAAAGAATTAGTGGAGGTGGGAGGGGGATC
This sequence comes from Dama dama, assembly GCF_033118175.1. NCBI lineage: Eukaryota > Metazoa > Chordata > Mammalia > Artiodactyla > Cervidae > Dama > Dama dama. Next base: position 80,599,361 of record NC_083699.1, read on the forward strand.
GGGATGGGGAATACATGTAAATCCATGGCTGATTCATGTCAATGTATGACAAAACCCACTACAATATTGTAAAGTAATTAGCCTCCAACTAATAAAAATAAATGGAAAAAAAAAAAAAAGAATTAGTGGAAAAACTAGAACAAAACATAATAGTAGTGTGAAATAATTTTGCATGAATTATCTCATTTGAGCTTCATAATAGTCCAATAAGATTAGTATTTTTATTCCATCTTTATAGCTGAGGAAAATGAAATTGAGAGAGTTAAAATAATGTAACTGTCTAAGGTTGGCTATAGTCAGTAGCAGAATTAGAATTTGATCTTTACTCCTAACTGTCATGCTGGAATCCTTTTTAGGCTCTTAGTTTATTCCAGTTGTCAAAAGAGAATCATCTTGAGACAAGGAAGTATTTGCTGCTAATTTTAATACTTATTTTAAAATGCTAAGTTTATCATTTCAAATTTATATTATAAAATTGGGGGAGACAGAATGGGTGTTATTTGCTTTTTAAGAGGGAGATCTATGACTTATTCTCTCAAAAGTACCCTGTGCAGTACTATCTACCCTTACTTGTTAGGCAGATTATCTACAGTCTCATCAGACCCAGGAGAAGTCATCACTTCTGCTGGCTTATCTTATCACAAGTTTCCCTTCTACAAGTTTCCCTTCTGCCTTAAAGGATGTGGTTTTTAGCTCTTTCAGTGTTCAGTGAGTACTCTTTATAAATAACTTTTATGTGATGCAACTGCTTATGAATTTATCACTGTTTTTAATCAATAGCCCATGCATGATGACTATGATTTAAGACAAGAACAGCTAAACAAAGCTTCTCTTCTCTCTTCAAAGAAGTTTCTGGAAAACTTACTGGAGAAATTTAATTCCCATGTGGTGAGTTAAAGTTAAGTTTGTCTTAATGAGTGATACCATACAGATTGAAGATGTTCTGGAAGTACAACATGGACAGTTTTTATTCTGTTTTGTTTTAAATTGTGGCTCTCATTTCAGTATTGGTTACAGTTCAGCTTGCTCACTTACTTATTTTATTACTGTAAAATAGTGTCTTAAGACTACTTAATTATTTAGGAAAGGATAAATTGCAAAGCCTTTAACTTTTTAGTTATATCCCAGATTTTTGCTCTTCTGTTTGCTTTAAAAATGTCATTATGAAATAATTTGCTTTAAAAAAGGCTAATAAAATCTTTATTCCTCAATCACTGGTTAACAGTTTTGGAGATGGGCAGTCTATAATACGTAAAAGGAATATGAACAGATTGCCAGAGCTTTGCAGGTGTTATCCAAGATTGCCTTTTATACAAATATACATTAACATTAGTTATACATGTTTGAGGAGTCTTGGTTAGTCTCTTGAAATCTGACTGAATTTTAACTTTTCTTTTTGAGATAAGATAAGCACTGGATATACTACATTAGTAAAACAAGTACTGCTTCAAGTAGTACTTATGTTGAGAGCACTTTAAAACTCATGTTGGGAAATTAAATGTTTACCTCTAAGATAATAGGATAACAGAAAATCCCCATTATTAGCTGTGTTTTAAGTGAAGCTCTCTGTGCTAAGCCAAGGTAATATGTTGCTTTGTTTCAGGATCATGGGACTGGTGCCCTAGTTATTAGTTCACTCTTGGACTTCCTTACTTTTGCCCTGTGTGCTCCATATAGTGAGACAACAGAAGGGCAGCAGTTTGATATGCTCTTGGAGATGGTAGCATCCAATGGAAGAACACTCTTTAAACTCTTTCAGGTGAGAGCTTACACTTTCATCAGGTAACAACTAATCCGAGAGAACCACTTTTCGGTCAGTTTGTTTTTAAAATAATATATGTGTGCTTCTGTGGTAATCTAAATGAATATAGCCTAGTATGTTATCGTATTAGAATATTTCACTGATTTCTTGGTGTTTCACGTAGAGCTCTATTGATGGCTTTTGATCAATATTTGATTCTGTTGCCCTTCTTTTCCATCTTAAAAGTAGTGAAAAACTGATTTTTTTCCCGTGGTCAACTCGAAGTTCTCTTTTCTTTATAAATTTCCAAATTTTAAGGTGAGCTTTAGCAGGGCCATTTATTGGCAATTGAAAACATTTATTTCATATAATGCCATCATGTTTATTATGTACATGTGTGTATATGATATTTATATTTATAAATGTCTATTTCTGCTATTTTAATATCATAATTATGGTGCACTGGGAAGACCTAGAGGAATTGGATGGAGAGGGAGGTGGGAGGGGGGATCGGGATGGGGAATACGTATAACTCTATGGCTGATTCATATCAATGTATGACAAAACCCATTGAAATGTTGTGAAGTAATTAGCCTCCAACTAATAAAAAAAATATATCATAATTATTTGATATTTATCATTCTAATAAGTAGAATATATATAATTATTCACATTAGTGCTAGCTGCTTCTACTTATGTAAACTCTTTGTTTTCTGTATCTGTAAAGCTCTATTGTAAGAATACCTAAAATTTTTAAACCAGACTGTGAACTGACTAGTAGCTTTTTACTAATTTTATGGCTTAAAGGGTGAAAGGGTTTCACTTTCAATTTTATGGCTTAATACCTTGCGTAAAACTGTGTATCCCTCTTAAGAGTAACCCCTAAATATGTTGGAATAAAGCTCTTTTATTCTGTGATACTTTTTTCTCCCTGTTTTAAAGCATCCTTCCATGGCAATTATAAAGGGAGCTGGATTGGTTATGAAGGCAATAATAGAGGTGAGAAAACAATTTTGAAAGTTCAACTTACTTGAATGTTGATTGGCTATTTTAACTTGGGCTGACAAAGTTACTTTCAGTCTTTTGTGGGAAATATGCAGCATTTCTGGATAAGAAAAGTAATTTTAAGTCTTTATATTACTTTTAAACTAGTTGCAACAACAATCCTTCAATAATAAACTAAGAATTTAAAGTTCTTAAGTAAGTAGATTTAGAGCAAATGAATTTTTCTGGTCCTCCATTATTTGTTTTATTTTAAAAGAAAAGTTAGCATTCTTTCTCTCTTCCTGTCTTTTGGGGATGGTAGTGGTGATGGTATTGAAACTTCGTTCAGGTACTAAGTCTGTATGGAAATCTGTTAATGGAGTTAGTTTATAGCCAAGTAGTATTAAATAAATATTGTAACAAAAAGTTCCTTATGCTAACCTGCGTATGTATTTAAACCCCAGAGATCAGGACATGATATTGTTGGACGTGAGCTCTTGCTTCTCCAGGATAGTTGCTTTAGCCTTATGTGTTTTTTCTGGGGCTCACCTGGTAGCTCAGGTGGTAAAAAGAATCCGCTTGCAATGTAGGAGACCCCAGTTCGATTCCTGGGTTGGGAAAATCCCCTGGAGAAGGGACAGGCTACCCACTCCAGTTTACTTGGGCTTCCCTGGTGGCTCAGATGGTGAAGAAGCCACCTGCCCTGTGGGTGATCTAGGCTCGATCCCTCAATTGGGAAGATCCCCTGGAGAAGGGAATGGGTACCCACTCCAGTATTCTTACCTGGAGAATTCCATGGATAGAGGAACCTGGCAGGCTGCAATCCTTGGGGTCGCAAAGAGTCAGATACAACTGAGCAACTTTGTATAGATAGATAGATAGATATTTTTTAGAAGATGAGATTGTGGCTATGAATATGAACTTACATGCTAGATGTTTACAGTATCAGTCTAATGGCTTTTGAATTTTTATGTACTTTTGTTGTCATAATTGGATAAAATGTAAAAGTGTTCCTTTTGTCAAAAAACTCTGCCATTATAGTTCATAAATATAACAAGTAGCTAAATAATAAGCACAGTATTAGTATACTCTTAAACACTTATTGAAAATTGTATATAGACTTAGATTGGTTGGAACATCAAAGTTTATTTGAAGTTTTAGTGTATACGTGAAATAAAAGTGAATTGTCTCCCTTTAGCTAATGGGTTCTATGCTTAATATTAGCTTCCAAAGTAAGTGCCACATCTCTCACAGAGCTTGAAGTTGCCAAGGACAGTTAGGACCATGAGACCATACCAAAGAGTCTTCCTAGATTTGATCCATTAATATATTACCATTCATTCAGAGATTTTTAATGAGTGCCAGATATAACCAAAGGCCATTTTGACTTCAGTACAAGCCACAGGTGTCAGATTCCTAGCCAGTTATTAGAGCAGTGTCTGTGTAAGGAAGGCTTTTTTAATTCACAACAAGATCCTGGCAGGTATCTTAAGTTGCTATTTTCTGATTGTGAAAGCAGTGTATGATCTTTTTAAGTTTAAAGTATTGGGTTTTTCAGAAAAAACACAAGGAACAAATAAATCACCTTCATCACCTTACACTCATGTTGGGAAATTAAATGTTTACCTCTAAGATAATAGGAGACAAGAGCTGTTAGTTTTCTGGTGAATTTCCTCTCAGACCATGTTCAAAATTATATATGTACATATACATACTATGTATATTTATATACATAGTATGTATATTTAAATACATACTACATTTGTATCAAATGATATATGTACATATTCATACTGCATGTACATTTGTATACTTCTGAATCTTCAGTTATACTATATACTTGTACTTTTTTTCAGTAGCATTGTATTTTTACTTTTTCACACATCTTAAATATCACAGTGCTTGAATTCATAGCTTTGTTTATCTTTGGTTAGTAGTCCTATCTATCCTACCCTTTTGTAAAAGTAAGTCTAAATAAGCAGAGTGAAATCAGAATAGAAAGAACTACCTCACATCACATCATTCTTTTTTAAAAAAAATAAAGAATTGTATTCACCATAAAAGTGAATATATCTTTACCAACAAGAGCAAGCAGGTTTGCAGATGCCTTTGGTAGGAATTACTGATTTCTGTAAGTCACCTCTCCCCTTTATTGGCTGATATATACTCAAGGAATGAACCTAATTTTAAAGTTAAGCAATGTATAATTCATGAGGCAACTATATCTTGGAACATTAAAACCTTATTCCAGAGGCAAATAATATTTTTAAATGACTTATACTATTATTCACCTATGTTATTTTTGGATAATTGGAGTTGCATATTTAATTTTTATTGTATTGTATACTGAATAATTATTTTATCTAGAGATGTAAAATTAACAAAATTAAAATAGCTTGCTTTAGATTGTTGCTTTAGGGATCATCTTACCCTTTTTCCAAAGGAAGGTGACAAAGAAATTGCTACAAAAATGCAGGAGCTTGCCCTAAGTGAAGGTGCCTTACCTCGACACTTGCATACTGCGATGTTTACCATAAGCTCAGATCAAAGGATGCTTACAAATAGGTAGGTTAAATTTAATTTGCTGTCAGTTAACTTGTTTAGAGAAGGGGTTTAGATATTACATAAAACAGAGTGTTTGGATTATACAAATGTTTCATTTTCTTTTGATTCACCTAGTTCTTGTCCTTTCCTTATGGAAAGATTGTACCCAAAGATCATTGTCCCCGTCCCTGCATAACTGGGGAGGAAAAAAATAAAGCTGCTTTTTTCCCCCCACTCTCTGCTCATCAAGCTCTACACTGCATAGTCATGGGACTGGAACATGGAAAAGAGTGCTTTGTAGCTTATGGAACTAGAACCACATGTCCCCAAGGCTTTTCTCCATATATTTCTTCCTGGCTATCCTGTATGTAGCTGACCCATCTAGTGATTTTTAAATAACTTTGGTCTGTTAGGTACTCTAAGAATAAAGAAAACTTCAGTATCTAGCCAGCCTTACCTAATCAAGCCTATCCTAAATCTCTTGCAGTTAAACAATTTTCCCTTAGGCAAATCATCTTTTTTTACAAAAATCCTTCAAATAAGAGGAAACACACAAATCTGTTTACTCCCTGCCATATGAATTCCAGCTCTTTTCATTTTTCTTTATAATTCCTGATGTAATATTTTAATCATGTTCTTTTTGGCTTTTTAAAATAATAGTGTAAATTGATGACTTATGCTTACTTTATTATAGAAATATAAATTTCATTTATCACCTATGTTTGGTTATTGGCTACTGTAGTATGCTGCTCTGCCAGTAGTTTTCTGTTTTTACTATTATGAGAAGCTATCTGCATCCCTTACTTGAAAATACTAGTCATAGAAGTAGTCTTCAGTGTTGCCTGTGAAAACAAAAAGATATAAAAAGAAGGTTATTTCCTTGATGTACTGCCTTATATATTTGCTAAGATATTACATAGTAGAGACTATTTAATATCTTATTCCATTAAACCCCCATGTTAGCCCTTTCCTGTTTGTTTTCCTTTTTATTAATCAGTTTAATCAGTTGCATTCCCCACTGTGATCAGTAACAATATTGAAAAACTGTCAAATTATAATAGAAATACTATTTATCATTTGCGTTGCTTTATCTTTTATAAATTGCTGCTATAAAATGTTACCTCTTATCTCTAATTAAAATCTTTTTAGGAATCATTGATACAATACTTAGCAAATGCCAGTGAAGGAAATTATGTGTTATTACTTCAATATGTTAATAGGCTTCCGGAGAAGACATACAGTGAACAGTTTTAGTAGTGATTTTTGTTTTTTTGGTGTCAGAACAAAGCACAGTTTGGGTTTTCTTATTAAACTGCTTTCTTCTGGTAGTGTAACATAAATGCCCCTAAGTGGTTATTTGGTCATTCCCCTCACAGGATTCATCCTCATTCTTATTGCAAATGGCAGTTGAATCCCTACCAAAGCATAGAAGGGTCTGTGGTGAATAAAATGTATTCCCTGTTACGAGAAGCTTCCAGTCTGGGTAACAGATATCATCATGGGGATTAAGATTAATAAATGACTAAGTCCTAGATTCAACGTGAATCTTAGATTCACACTTTGAATCAAAATATTCTTTTAGCTCAAAAGTACTTTTTAAGTCTTTGTTCAGACTTCAAAACTGAAAATATTTTCTATCTCTAACCTTGCCAAGAAGTATATATTAGAATATAGTTGACTTTTGCTCATGTTCAGAATTCCAAAGAATTCCAGAATAATGTGATCACTATAGCAGGACTTGTAATTCAGACTAATTATATTATCAAGTCTGATTGTTCCCCTGTCTTTAAAAATATGTGGTAAGAACTTACCTCTTCATGATCAGCTCTATTCAAAATTGGTGAGTTCATCAAGGAAGCATTTTAATTTGAAGAAAATATTAAAATGTTAGTAGTATTTGAATTACTAACTAATACATCTCAAGTTAAAATATTAATTTTTAGTATTTAACATCAGAATGATTTTTTCCTTAATTTTTATTGGAGTATAGTTGATTTAGGCTGTTGTGTTAGATCCACATGTACAGCAGAATGACTCAGTTATATATATATCCCCTCTTTTTTAGATTATTTTCCCATGTAGGTTATTACAGAGAATTGAGTAGGTACAATTTTTTTTTTTTTAACTGTAGTCTTATTTCTTACTTGATATGTTCTTAAAAATTCCTTTTTGTTCTAGCTGAGATAAAGCAGCAAACCTTTCTCAACGTCTGCTTTTTTCAGACAGCTAAGTAGACATTTAGTTGGACTCTGGACAGCTGATAATGCAACTGCAACAAACTTGTTGAAACGCATTTTGGTAAGTCAGTTGAATATATGTTCCTACCCAATAAAATTTCATTGATAAGTTATTTATACGGTTAAGGGTTGGGGTGGTTTCTTTTTTTTTTTAGTTTGTCTGTTTGTTTTTAATATAAAAGATACTAATTGAAGGAGTTATCATATAATAAGTGTTATCCTCAGTAGCTAAATCATCAGTTCAGTTCAGTTGATCAGACGTGTCCATCTCTTTGCGACCCCATGAACTGAGACACGCCAGGATTTCCTCTCCGTCACCAACTCCCAAAGCTTGCTTAAACTCATGTCCATCCAGAAGGTGATGCCTTCCAACCATCTCATCCTCTGTCATCCCCTTCTGCTGCCTTCAAACTTTCCCAGCATCAGGGTCTTTTCCAGTGAGTCAGTTCTTCGCATCAGATGGCCGAAGTATTGGAGTTTCAGCTTTAGCATCAGTCCTTCCAATGAATATTCAGGACTGATTTCCTTTAGGATTGACTGGTTGGATCTCCTTGCAGTCCAAGGGACTCTCAAGAGTCTTCTCCAACATAACAGTTCAAACACATCAATTCTTCGGTGCTCAGCTTTCTTTATAGTCCAACTCTCACATCCATACATGACTACTGGAAAAAATATAGCTCTGACTAGATGGACCTTTGTTGGCAAAGTAATGTCTCTGCTTTTTAATATGCTGTCTAGGTTGGTCATAACTTTTCTTCCAAGGAGCCGGCGTCTTAATTTCATGGCTGCAGTCATCATCCACAGTAATTTTGAAGCCCAAGGAAATAAAGTCTGTCACTGTTTCCACTTTTTCCCCATCTCTTTGCCATGAAGTGATGGGACTGGATGCCATGAGCTTAGTTTTCTGAAAGTTGAGTTTTAAGCCAACTTTTTCACTTTCCTTTTTCACTTTCATCGAGAGACTCTTTAGTTCTTCTGCCCTTTGTGCCATAAGGGTGGTGTCATCTGCGTATCTGAGGTTATTGATATTGCTCCTGGCAATCTTGATTCCAGCTTGTACTTCACCCAGCCTGACATATTTTGCATGATGTACTCTGCATATAAGTTTAATAAGCAGGTGACAATATACAGCCTTGACATACTCCTTTCCCAATTTGGAACCAATCTGTTGTTCCTGTCCGGTTCTAGCTATTGCTTCTTGACCTGCATACAGATTTCTCAGGGGGCAGATGAGGTGGTCTGGTATTCCCATCTCTTATAGAATTTTCCACAGTTTGTTGTGATCCTCACAGTCAAAAGACTTTGGCATAGTCAATAAAGCAGAAGTAGATGTTTTTCTGGAACTCCCTTATTTTTTCTGATGATCCATCAGATGTTAGCAATTTGAACTCTGGTTCCTCTGCTTTTTGTAAATCAAGCTTGAACATCTGGAAGTTCACAGTTTATGTACTGTTGAAGCCTGGCTTGGAGAATTTTGAGCATTACTTTACTAGTGTGTGAAATGAGGGCAATTGTATGGTAGTTTGAACTTTCTTTGTCATTGCCTTTCTTTGGGATTGGAATGAAAACTGACCTTTTCCAGTCCTGTGGCCACTGCTGAGTTTTCCAAATTTGCTGGCATATTGAGTGCAGCACTTTCGCAGCATCATCTTTTAGGATTTGAAATAGCTCAACTGGAATTCCATCACCTCCACTAGCTTTGTTTGTGGTAAAGCTTCCTGAGGCCCACTTGACTTCACACTCCAGGATGTCTGGCTCTAGGTGAGTGTCACACCATCATCATTATATGGGTCATGAAGACACTTTTTATATAGTTCTTTTGTGTCTTCTTGCCACCTCTTTTTAGTGTCTTCTTTTTCTGTTAGGTCCATACCATTTCTGTCCTTTATTGTGTCCATCTTTGCATGAAATGTTCCCTTGGTATCTCTTATTTTTTTTGAAGAGCTCTCTAGTCTTACCCATTCTGTTGTTTTCCTCTATTTCTTGCATTGATCACTGAGGAAGGCTTTCTTATCTCTTCTTGCTATTCTTTGGAACTCTGCATTCAGATGGGTGTATCTTTCCTTTTCTCCTTTGCCTTTGCCTTTGCTTATTTTCTCAGCTATTTGTGAGGCCTCCTCAGACAACCATTTTGCCTTTTCGCATTTCTTTTTCTTGGGGATGGTTTTGATCACTGCCGCCTGTACAGTGTCACGAACCTCCATCCATAGTTCTTCAGGCACTCTGTCAAATCTGATCCCTTGAATCTATTTGTCACTTCTACTGTATAATCATAAGAGATTTGATTTAGGTCAAATCTGAGTGGTCTAGTGGTTTTCCCTACTTCAATTTAAGTCTGAATTTTGCAATAGGGAATTCATCTGAGCCACAGTCAGCTCCTGGTCTTGTTTTGCTGACTGTATAGAGCTTCTCCATCTTTGGCTGCAAAGAATATAATCAATCTGATTTTGGTATTGACCATCTGGTGATGTCCATGTGTAGAATCGTCTCTATATTGTTGGAAGAGGGTGTTTGCTGTGACCCGTGCATTCTCTTGGCAAACTCTATAGCCTTTGCCCTGCTTGTTTTTTTTTTGGTGTTAAGTCTAGAAGGTCTTGTAAGTCTTCATAGAACCGTTCAGCCTTTTTGGCATTAGTGGTTGGGGCATATACTTGGATAACTGTGGTATTGAATGGTTTGCCTTGGAAACGAACAGAGATTATTCTGTTGTTTTTGAGATTGCACCCAAGTACTGCATTTCAAACGCTTTTGTTGACTGTTAGGGCTACTCCATTGCTTCTAAGGGATTCTTGCCCACAGTAGTAGATACAATGATCGTCTGAATTAAATTCGCCCTTTCCAGCTAAATTATCGTGTTAAATTATTTGGTGTTTGAAGGCTAGATTTTGTGTGTGCAGTTGTTTTGAAAATGGATTGTATATCTTGTTTTTTCTTGTTGTTTTTAGCCCCCAGGCTTGCTGGCGTATTTGGACAGCTCTGATCCAGTTCCTGAGAAGGATACTGATAGGATGCACGTTAGAGATAATGTGAAAATAGCAATGGTAAATATCCTTGTCCTAAGTGTTTTTTCAGTATGAAAGAGTACTCTTTTGTGAAACACTCTTAAATAGTAGTGTTCCTTTAAGTAATTACCGTTCAAAACTTGATTGAAGTAAAATTTACATCCCCAAAATTTTACCTATTTTTAGTGTACAGTTCTATAATCTTTAGAATTAAGCAGTTATCACCGGAATCTAATTTTATGAATAGTAATAATCTTGTATTTTTTCCTCTAACTCAGCATATAGGCACATTAAATAATGGATTTTTAAAAAATTTGTTTCAAATGTATAAAGTAAAAACACATAATATATAATTGATAAATGGTGAAAGAGGCTAACACTGAAAAAATTAATCTAGGTATGGCTTTTTTCCTTTACAAAGCAGTCTTAATTATTACTGTTGGCTATCTTTGAGAAAATTACTTAACGCCTTTCAAGATATGCTGTTGTAATGATGTCATATAATAACAATTTGAATGTGTTTGTTTCCTTTCTTCACCTCATTTCTCTGTCTGCACCCATCTCCCACTTAATATCTTGCTATCCCTCTAAAAGTATTCATCTTGAAAAATAGAAAAGTTAAGCTTCCTTGGACAAAATATATAATATGTTGTGGAAATGTTCACTTTGTTTTTCCACTGTTTAGTTTGTTTGTTTGTTTTTCTGACTATTTGTTTAATCGTGTAAAATGGTGTGACTCACTCTAATTATATTTTTAAAATAAATTCACAAATATAGGACTGTAATCGAATTCAACATTATTTAATAGGATCAGTATGGAAAATTTAATAAAGTTCCAGAGTGGCAAAGACTAGCTGGAAAAGCTGCTAAAGAAGTTGAAAAATTTGCCAAAGAAAAAGTGGATCTTGTCTTAATGCACTGGAGGGATAGAATGGGCATTGCACAAAAAGAGGTAACAATGAAATCTTCTTCTGAACTTCTAAGACTTCCCTGTATCCTAGGTTACTTCAGTTGTCACTGTTCATAGAGATGGTAGTCAGATACTTTTGACGAAACACCTGAAGAAATATCACCTAGTTCTGATTATATTTTATATAAATTCTTCGTAATTAATAGTTTTATGAATCAGTGGTTAGGATTTTAATTATTTAGTATAAAATTGCACTCTTGGGCTTCCCTGGTAGCTCAGAATGTAAAGAATCTGCCTGCAGTGCAGGAGACCTGGGTTCAATCCCTGGGTTGGAAAGATCCCCTGGAGAAGAGCATGGCAACCCACTTCAGTATTCTTGCTTAAAGAATTCATGGACAGAGGAGTCTGGTGGGCTCGGGTCCATGACAGTGGAGCCTGGCAGGCTCTAGTCCATGGGGTCACAAAGAGTCGAACATGACTGAGCAACTGCCACTTTCACTTTCCATTCTTAATTTTTCTTCTGTGACTTAACAGTTTCCATACTTCTAAATTCATATATATCTTTTTCCTTCCTTCTTTGAACTTTGTTTTGTTTTCTATTCAAATAAAATTGCCCTTCTTGTTTAGCTTTTTTGAGGCAAATATTTTGAAAATAAGGTTAACGTTGTTAAATTTACTGTGTGTACTTAAATTTCATTATTCCTCAAATCACGGTCAGATCTGAAACAGTTTGTTTCATTCTTCCGGGTGTAGTATGTGCTAGAGAACCTCATCCAGTAATGTTCATCCTTCTGTCTAAGATGGAATGTACAGTGGTTGAAAATGGTTTAAGGTTTCATGTAAAAGTTGACTTGATCTCAGATTTTGTTGACCACATTTGTATTCTTTCCCGTGAACCATCTCTTTATTTATGGTAGCTGTTTTCTTATTCAAGGAAAGTAATATGTTTCTAAAAACAAATAGGTTTCTTAACGAATTTCCAGAATATCTAAACATAAGGCATCAGGTACACCAGAACAGAAATATTATTATCTTATGTGTCTATCTGAAATTGAGACCAAAATTCAGTTCTTTAGAACCTGAGCATAATGCTGCTGCTGCTGCTGCTGCTAAGTCGCTTCAGTCATGTCTGACTCTGTGCGACCCTGTAGACAGCTCCTCTGTCCCTGGGATTCTCCAGGCAAGAATACTGGAGTGGGTTGCCATTTCCTTCTCCATGAGCATAATGAGTTAATGTTAATTTGAATGAGTGACATATCACTATAAAGAATCAATAGATAGGCTTTCGAATGTCTAGGATAGTAAAAAGACTGAACTTTGAATTGGTTAACCTACATCTGAGCCTGGTTCTGTCACTTACTAACCCATACGGTAAGTTAAGGGTTTTCAGAATTTTATTTTCCTCTTTCGTAAAATAAGAAGAGCAGTACCTCTCATCCCTGTCCTTTGAGGTTGCTTTGATGTACAAGAAAGTTAATATTAAAAGTACGTATAATAAAAGGCAGTACATGTCATGATAATATTGCTATAGCATTTGAAAATTGAAAGGCTTTAGATATGAATGATTTTCACAGTTATTAAAAATAGCAAGCTTCTGGGTTCAGGTAGTTAAACCCATTGCTGAAATAATAGCTGTTTCAAGCTGTTGGGTGTAATTATACAGAAAATAAGTTTTTGCATCAGATTTCATACATAACATTTATCCAGTATAAAATTGAACGCAAAGCTATTTTAGCTAGAAATGTGGATGGCATCTATTATTTAAAGATAACAATTCAGATGGAAAAGAAATATTTTTATTTTCAGTAATGTTTTTTCAGTTAGTTGGTTTCATTTACATTAGGTATTATCTAAAGTGCTAAGCAAATAATGACACCAAATATTAATATGCTAGTCAATAAATTATTGTGGTAGTAAACTAATTATTTCTGCCAGAGTACTGTTTTCAACATTAATTTCTTTATGAAACAGTGAATAATCTTTGTGACTACTTTATTCATGGAAATATTAATATCCAAATATCTAATTAATGAGCTTCAACTAAAGTCTGGAAATTAATCATTGTCCAGATTAACTGTTTAGTCTTAAAATAACCTGCATTTCTTACGTAATCAGAATGTTTAGGAAGTCAGTTCCATTTGTGGCTGATGTTCTGTGTTGGGTTAATAATAACCTTTGGCTAATGTATAGAATTATTTTTTTCTTGTTTATATTATGTAAATTTGTTTACAGTTTAGGGGTTTGTTTAGCCAGTTAGAGCTTTTAACCTGTCTCTAAATCAGTCAGCTTAGTTTATGACAAACTGGTTGTCCTTTTTCTGCATCGTGTTTACATTTTTATAACTCTAGACTCCCAGCTTTTTCTCCTGAGGGCAGGGGAAATTGAAGATAGTATTACTTAATTAGAGGTTTTAAGGAAAGGTTTGTCATTAAAACTAAAATTTTGAGCTATTTATATACTTTATTCAAGTCACCTAACATTAGTTTTCATGATAATGCATAGAATTAAAATTTGTAGGGAGTATTTCTTTAGTCAGTATGTTTTATATTTCAAACAGCATTTACTTTTTAAAATTTACTACTTTGCCTTTATTCTTTCTGTGATATCTACTCTGTTTTGATGGTTTATTTTATATGGTTTGCCACTTCTTTTAATGAAGTTCCTAACTTTCGTGTTTTAATCTATGCTACTTTCTACTTTTAGCTTTTGTCACATTGACGATTAGTATTTCATGATTGAAATATCTACATATTTTACTTGGAACAAAGATTCTTAACCTTCAGACTTCCAAGAAATCTTTGAAATCTTCTCCTCCAGTTATAAACCTTATGTTATGTGCCTTTCTGTGAAATAGGACCATAACTTTCTTTGAATTCTCAGATACATTTATGACTGCCTAAAATTTGGTTCATAGACTTTAGAGAACTAGGTGGTCCTTTAGTCTTAAAGATAATTTATAATGATGGCATCCTTGCAGAATATGTGTAATAGAGATAGTGTAGAGATAAAGGCTCATTCATTTTTATTTTAAAAAAATTTCCCCCCTTTTAACTATTAAATTCAGGACAGAAACAATATGGTGAGTTTAAGTCCCTGCTACAAGTGTGAAATGCACTAAACTGCCTGGTATGTGAAGTTGTCTTTGATATTCTTTGTTTAGTAAATTAAATTCAAGTTGTACTTCACATGTGTATGAATATAGCTATTTAGTTTTTATCCATCAGCTATTTCAATTTATACTTGTTCCTCTTGGCTTTGGTAGCAATTTAGTAACCTCTAATCTTTTGTGTTTATTGTTTTGCTGTGATATGATTTTTATATCAACTGCACGTAAATGTTTAAAATAAATCACCTGTTTTTGACTGTTATTAACAAAATTTGGATTTGAAAAAATAACTTCAGGCTACATGGAAACTATTTCAGCAACACTATAGTGATATATGCTGACAAAGTATTATAAATACATTGTGATATAATCTCATATTCTATACTACATTTTATAGATTCTGTCTCGTTAATTTTGTCTCTGTCAAATTTGATAATGGAAATGTTTCTCATCACTTACAAAATAATGATATTCTCACTGAGCTTATTTAATAGTTCCAGATTGATCACTATGACATTTTTTTCTTTTCCAGAATATAAATCAAAAGCCAGTAGTTCTTCGAAAGAGAAGACAGAGAATAAAAATAGAAGCAAACTGGGATCTCTTCTATTATAGGTAAACTTTAGGCCTCTTTTCCAGTTAATTAAATGTAGCATTGCTCTTAGAAAAATCATGACAGTTTTTGTTTGTTTGTTTTTGCCTGGATGCAGTGCTTTATGCTATCAGGGTCAAGAATTAGAGCTGTTAAGATTGGTATGATTAAAAAAGAAAGGTTGGTGTGATTAGTGATGCTTTCATAAAATTAAGACTTTTTATAGAGTGTTGGTAGTCTGACGGCCCAAAAGAACTTTTAGAATTATTAAGGCTTAGAGATGGTTACTTTAAAACACTTTATTATGGCTTAGATATAACTGTAACTTCTTTAAGCCTCCTTGGAAATACAGTCTTAAAAGAGCTGGATGATAAAAACATAAGGAGACTTGTGGGAAATGGACATCCAGTGAGCTGACCTCGTATACTTTTCCAGCCTCTCTAATATCGTAGCCTCTCCTCCCCATCTACTGTTTCATCCCACCACCTCCCAGCGCCCTCCATCTTAACACCCTCACACTCACAGTTATACCACATTGAAGGACTTTGAAACATTTGACGGGAGTTTGCAAAAACTTTTTTGAGATAATTCACAGTACTCAGTCTGGAAGCTGCTATTGATTATATAGTGGAAAATAAGTGCTTTAGAATCTTCCCACAGTACTTTATGAGTGTAGTATGTTTATAATACAGGCTTAAGAATAGTCCTTGGTTTTCTTCTGGAATTTCTCAGGTGTGTTGTCCTCCCTAGAATTCCCTTGAAATTCTGGTATCAGACTTTTTAGGAGGATTGCAGGTTAAAAATGAATGGTAGGAAGGCAACCCACCCATAGTTCAGACTTGAATTCAAATTTATTATGATAGTTAAATAATTGCAGGAATAAGAGAAAGGTATTTTGAAAATATCATCAGAGGTTGGCAGTTTAGTAGTATTTTTTCTTGGATAGTTTGTACGGTTCTAATCTGGAATGTTGCTCATCCCACACACTTCCACACTCAATTATCCAGAAATTCTTATCCCCAACTTGTAGTGTCATATCTATTTATAATTCTTTTCTTAATTTATATTAGCAATAAATATTAAAATTGTAGTATCAGTTCCTTGTTTTAAAATCCTTACAGATTTGTTTTATGGTTTGGCTTCATTTTTTCCCCTTCCCCATTTTATAATGAAAACTTTCAAATGTTCAGAAATGGTAAAAGAATTTTACCTGTGTATCTGTGTCTGAAATTTTACTATTAATATTTTACTATACTAACTTTACAGAGATTTTATTTTCTTTATTTATGTTTGCTAATATTTATTAATTCTCCTGTTGCTTATTATAAGTTATTGTTAGGGATATTTGTAGATTTTTAAAATTATTGCTTTCCACTATTTTCTGATTACATGTATATCTAGGTTTGGTCAGGACCATGCCAGGTCAAACTTAATTTGGAATTTCAAAACACGAGAAGAATTGAGAGATAGTCTTGAATCTGAAATGAGAGCATTTAATATTGATAGAGAGCTTGGTAGTGCTAATGTTATCTCCTGGAACCACCATGAATTTGAGGTAAATTTTAATTTTTGTAATGTATTTATTTTTTTAAAGTATTAGTTTGGAGTTATGCTTTTTTTTTAATTTGTAATTGGTTAATGTATATCTCTCCCTTTCACTTATAATTTTATACAGGAAATATTGGAAAACTTTCACTTTGCCTGAGACAAATGAAAAATTAATTTTGTTAAGTACCTGAGTTTTGTACCTGAAAATCATGTAGGAGTTTTAATAAATTTGATCCTATGCATTCTAGATCTGTTCTGTGCTCATTTTCTTTCCCTTTAGAGTCTTTGCTGAAACATAGTCTGTTCCTCTTATTTCTTGTACTTTGTTCAATAGACTTTTTGTGTTATTTTAATTCTGAATGTGGCCTTTTTTTTGCTGCTCTGTTAAAATAGTGATGTGAATAATGACAAAATAACAAGAAACATGGTGGAATATTGTCTTATGTGTCTAAATTTTTATTATAGCTGTAAATTTGATCATGTTCATGACTCTGCTGACTTTGCTCTTTAACCCAACTGCATTTCGTAAACTTACTGATAATTTGTTATTGCTTATTGCCTCCCCTTTGAAAAACCTTTCTTTACTTTGGTTTTGGGAATCTATGTTCTTGGGGATTTTCTCCTTCACTGTCCATTCTGCCTCCTTTGCTCACTTTTCCTTACTGTTCAACTGCTAAATGTTGGTTGGCCCTGAAGGATCAGTTCTTGGTCTTCTTTTTCATTTATATTTATTGACTCAGTGCTCTCATCCATCCTCATGGGGCTTTTTTGTTGTTGTTACTTACTGATGGAGAAAGTAATTATTTCAGCAAAGTAATGCTCAAAATTCTCCAAACCAGGCTTCAACAGTATATGAACTGTGAAATTCCAGATGTTCAAGCTGGGCTAAGAAAAGGCAGAGGAACCAGAGATCAAATTGCCAACATCTGTTGGATCATCAAAAAAGCAAGAGAGTACCAGAAAAACATCTACTTTTGCTTTATTGACTACACCAAAGCCTTTGACTCTGTGGATCACAAAAAACTGTGGGAAATTCTTAAGAGAGATGGGAATAGCATCTTAATAAATGGAATTGAACAAATTGAAACTCAGAATTTATGGGAAAAAATGAAATGGATATACATATATATTTTATATTGTATAGTTTATAATTTTGGAAAATAGTCATTTTAGGCTTTGGTAAAAGAATTTTGATAATCTGGTCAAGAAATTCATTTTTACAGTTGTTCGCAAATCTTTGCTTGAGACAAACCCCAGTTCCAGATCTTAGGCTAGTCCCTCACATATTAATTCCAATGTGTAACCTGGGCATATGGAGAATGAATACTATATAAAAATGAATACTATAAAAAAAGTCATAAAATATAGTTGGGGGATCAAGGAAGGCCCTAAGTACCATGTGTGAGTTTGGCAGACTGTGTATGGTGTGTGATCATTTACTTTTTGCTTAGTTGTAGCCAGATTGTCTCTGTATGGTATTTTGGTATTCTCTTCCCTTAAATTTTCTTAGACACTATATAGTCCTGTGACAGCTTTTATTTGAAAGCTTTGCATTCATAAAACTAGTGTGGGATTCTGACTCTCAATATTTAACTGAACTATTAAGTCATATTAATTATAATTAATTACCAGATGTTTTAAGAAATGATGATTTTTTTTGTTAAAGACTATCTCATCAAGAAAGAAGAAAGCTCTGAATAGGAAGAATTTTAAGAAATGATTGTGTGAAAACTGCCGAAAATGTAAACTATAATAATGTAATTTGCTTTTATTAATAAAGGTTAAATATGAGTGCTTGGCAGAGGAGATCAAAATAGGTGATTATTACCTGAGATTACTATTGGAGGAAGATGAGAATGAAGACAGTGGATCAATTAAGCGATCGTAAGTTACTCTTCATATCTTGTTATATTTGTTTTCACTGTTAGTCTCATGGTTAATTTGATTGTGAATTTTTTTTTTTAATCTAGGTATGAATTTTTCAATGAACTTTATCACCGTTTCCTGCTCACCCCAAAAGTAAACATGAAGTGTTTATGTTTACAAGCCCTTGCTATTGTTTATGGCAGATGTCATGAAGAAATAGGACCTTTTACAGATACAAGATATATCATTGGAATGTTAGAAAGGGTAAGGATGTCATTAAAAGAAACTGCTATTTGATAATGTCATTGGAGTATATGTTAAATTTTCAGAGCTAAAGTTCTATTTGATCATGTTGCTGCTAGAACTTTCTACCTGAGTTTTTCTGTTGTTTACATTATACTTATTTAAATATAAGTTAGGAAAACAGGAAAATAACTAACGGGTTACCATTTGCCCATCTCAGTTTACTTTTTTTAGTTGCTGCTTGTGACCTTTAGTGACCTATTTGCCAATCTTTAAGTATAGATGAACTGGACAGGTGTATAAAAGAAATAGTGACTTTTAGAGTTGAATATTCTTTTGAAATGGACATTTTGGAAGAATCTTAAATGATGCTAGCATACTAAGCTTCAAAGTGTGAAAATAGTAAGACTTTTAGAAAGGGAACCTTGAGTTAGCATAGTTTTGGAGTGTTTTTTTTTTTTAATTATAATTTAATAAAGTTTGTTTAACATTTGAGCAAGGTGAGATAAGAACAAACTGACCTATTCATCCATTATACAGCTCAAATTTGAGCATTACTTACCTCTTATAGTTTATACATCTTATTCTTTCATTTGTGTTTACATTCCTTTTAACAATTTAAATTTCAGTGTTTCAGCCTTCGAACCATTTCACCAGTTTTTAAAATGGTCATCGGTGCTTGCCATAATTGCCTTAACTCTCAGCCATGCTTTGTGGGATAGAAAACTGGTTCTAATAAGTTCAGAGAACAGACCCAGGAAATAGCCAGATGAAAATTCTTTATTTTGCTGTTACACCAAATTTCACAATTGAATTCTAATTCACTTTTATTCCAGTGACCCTGAGTACTTGTGACGTAGCATTTGTGTTTTAGGCAGATAAATTTTTCCTTATTGTGTTCATGATTATGTGATTTATGTGAGATATCACTAATCAATTCTTTAGAATTTTTACTTGAGAGTATCAAGTAAAAATCAAGGGCCAATTTTTTCATTTACTTCAGTTTTTAATATGCATTCTTAAAGGCTATGTATTAATCTGTTTATGACTTAAAGTATCTGCCTTTCTAGAGAAATTAGACATGTTTTATAAAGTTACAAAAAATGTAAGACATTGAGGAATTGGAATTATTGACAGTCTTCTCTGATATTCTTTGTTTACAGGATGACATTATTTCTTCTTGGCTGTTGGTTGGCTTTGTCCAGTGATGATAATGTCTTAATCTGTGTTTGTATTTATTCACTTCTGACTAAATTCTCATTTATTTCAATAGTGTACAGATAAACTTGAACGGGATAGGTTGATCCTCTTCCTTAACAAGTTGATCCTTAATAAGGTACAGAATTTTGCATAAATATGCTGCTGTTTCCAAGTTAAGTCACACATATGTAAAGAAGATAAATGATTATAGTTGGGATTAATTATCAAGACATGGTTCTTGTCTCATTTTCTCTTTTTAGATCAGGAAACTCTGTGTGCACTCAACTGTTGAAGGGAAAAGTTCTTGCCAAATGTTCGTTCTTTTTTGTTTAAAATGACTTTCTTAATTTCATTCTCATTTTTAGTAAATAATGCAGATTTTTTTAAATGAAATAAAATAAGTCCTATGAAAATTTAATTTCAATTGTAATCTCTTCTTAACTTCTAAGAAATTACCAGTTTTTATCTTGCTGACAAAAACAAACTGGAATTAAAATTTTTTAATATACTAGATTCTACTTCTAGAATAATCTATTTATTAACAAAAAAAAATACTGGAAAGATGGAGGATAACTATAGAACCAGAGTTTATTCCACCCAGTCTTTAATTTGTTTTTTCAGAACATATTTAAGTAAAAATTCTTTATGTGAACTCTCTGTAATATTGTTTTGCCTTTTTAACTTTTATCTAAATTGATACTCCTTGAACACAAAATTCTGAAAATACTAAGTAATATCATTTACATGTTAGTTTTTCCAAAGAGGTTCCACATATTCCACATATATACTTGATATATTCCACATAAAAGGTTTTCTTCTTTGAGAACCTTTTAGGTAGTCATATCTGTTGGAGAGAAAGATTTTAAATTGTGTAAACATGTTTCTGTGTTTCAGAAAAATGTTAAGGACCTGATGGATTCAAATGGAATTAGAATCCTTGTGGATTTGCTTACCCTTGCACACCTCCATGTAAGCCGAGCTACAGTACCACTGCAGGTATGCATGCTTATCTAGATTTCATAAGTTTAACCTTCTTTGAATATGAATTTAGGGTCAAAAGAATCATGACCTCAGATCAAAAGTGTCTGGGACAACATTAAACCAGTACTTGCATTCACATTATAGGGGTCCCAGAAGGAGAAGAGAGAGAGAGGAAAAGGACCTGAGAAAACATTTGAAAAGATAATAGCTGAAAACTTCCCTAACCTGAGGGCTTCCTTGGTAACTCAGAGGGTAAAGAATCCACCTGCAATATGGGAGACCTGGGTTTGGTCCCTGGAGAAGGGAATGGCAAGCAACTCAAGTATTCTTGCCGGGAGAATTCCATGGACAGAGTCGCCTGGTGGGCTATAGTCCATGGGGTCACGAAGAGTCAGATATGACTGAGCAACTTAGGCTTACCCTAACGTGGGAAGAGAAATAGTTAACCAAGTCCAGGAGGCACAGAGTCCCAGGCAGGATAAACCCAAGGAGGAACATATGAGACACATAGTAACCAAACTAACAAAAATTAAAGATAAAGGTAAAATATTAAAAGCAACAAGGGAAAAATGAAAACATGCAAGACAACTCCCATTAGGCTATCAGCTGATTTCTCAGCAGAAACTCTTCAAGCCAGAAGGGAATGGCATAATATATTTAAAGTGACGGAAAGGAAGAATCTGCAACATTTTTGGGTGGAATATTCTCCCCAGCAAGACTCTCCTTCAGATCTGATGAATCAGAAGCTTTCTAGAGAAGCCAAAATTTAAGAGAATTCAGCTTTACAACAAATGCTAAAGAAACTTCTCTAGGCAGGAAACCAGAAAAGGAAAAGACCTACCTACAGAAAATAAACCCAAAACAACTAAGAAAATAATAGGATCATACATACTGATAATTACCTTCAATATAAATGGATTAAATGCACCAAGCCAAAGACATAAACTGGCTGAGCAGATGAAAACATATGCATGTATGCACTTTTACTTACCATATCACTCTGCTTGAACCCCCCCCCAAATTGTATGTAATTATTTTATATTGTTAGGTTAATCATGTTTCCATTATGGCTTGCAGTTGTAATTACCCATGATTATATAACTGTTACTCAATACCATTGTCTGATGATTAGTCATCAGAAAAATAACAGAACTCTATATCATCAAAACTACAGTTTAACTGAAAGACTTCTTCTGATACCTAACTTAGAGAAAGGATCTATACTTATCTCATTGGTGATACTTTTAATGTTAATGTTAAATTTTTGTTTAATCTTCTTGTTTGAGGAGGTGGGTAGAATTGTGTAGAAAAGTGCTATTTCAATATTCAGTTCAGTCGCTCAGTCGTGTCCAACTCTCTGCAACCCCATGAACTGCAGCACGCCAGGCCTCCCTGTCCATCACCAACTCCCAGAGTCCACCCAAACCCATGTCCATTGAGTTGGTGATGCCATCCAACCATCTAATCCTCTTGTCATCCCCTTCTCCACCTGCCCTCAATCTTTCCTAGCATCAGGGTCTTTTCCAGTGAGTCAGCTCTTCCCATCAGGTGGCCAAAGTATTGGAGTTTCAGCTTCAGCATCAGTCCTTCCAATGAACACCCAGAACTGATCTCCTTTAGGATGGGCTGGTTGGATCTCCTTGCAGTCCAAGGGAATCTCAAAAGTCTTCTCCAACACCACACTCTAAAAGCATCAGTTCTTCGGCGCTCAACTTTCTTAATAGTCCAACTTTCACATCCATACACGACCACTGGAAAAACCATAGCCTTGACTAGACGGACCTTTGTAGACAAAGTAATGTCTCTGCTTTTTAATATGCTATCTAGGTTGGTCATAACTTCCTTTCTAAGGAGTAAGCGTCTTTTAATTTCATGGCTACAGTCCTCATCTGCAGTGATTTTGGAGCCCCCCAAAATAAAGTCAGCCACTGTTTCCACTGTTTCCCCATCTATTTCCCATGAGGTGATGGGACCGGGTGCCATGATCTTAGTTTTCTGAATGTTGAGCTTTAAGCCAACTTTTCACTCTGCTCTTTCACTTTCATGAAGAGGCCCTTTAGTTCTTCTTCACTTTCTGCCATAAGGGTGGTGTCATCTGCATATCTGAGGTTATTGATATTTCTCCCGGCAATCTTGATTCCAGCTTGTGCTTCCTCCAGCCCAGCATTTCTCATGATGTACTCTGCATGTAAGTTAAATAAGCAGGGTGACAATATACAGCCTTGACGTACTCCTTTCCTGATTTGGAACCAGTCTGTTGTTCCATGTCCAGTTCTCACTGTTGCTTGCTGACCTGTATACAGGTTTCTCAAGAGGCAGGTCAGGTGGTCTGGTATTCCCATCTCTTTCAGAAGTTTCCACAGTTTATTGTGATCCACATAGTCAAAGGCTTTGGCATAGTCAATAAAGCAAAAACAGCATTTTCTATTTTTGGGTACAAGTAATAGTAATTATAACACTTGAATTTCAATGTACTAGGTACTGTTCTGGTACACAAAATGTAATAACTCTCTAAATCCCATGACAGCCCTCCCATTTTACATATGAGGTAAAGGAACAACAGAGAGGCTAAGTAGGTTGTCCAAGATCACCTAATAATGGACAGAGCCAGAGTTAGAAGCCAGAGTCTGTATTCTTAACTACTTTCCTATACCTCTGTGTGAGTCTCACTGAAAGCTGATAGTAATGAGGGTATTTAAATCATGTTTTAATAAAATATACTAAGTACATAAAAATTTTATCCTAGATTCTCATAAACAATGATGTATGAAATTGAAAGAATTATCTGTCATGAGGGTAGTAGATTGAAAGTAACTATTTAAAACAACTGAAAACCTTCCTGTTTAACTCTTTGACCTCAGGTGTTTATTGAAATTTTCAGTTGGTGTAAATTTTTCCCCTCAAAAGAACTTTAATATTTTAAGCATTGTGTTTTTGGTTAATGGCCCATGTTTGATTACATAGCTATTTACAGTATTTGCTACTAAAATTTTAGTGTCCTGATAATTTATTACTGGGTTTCCTTGGTGGCTCAGATGGTAGAGAATCTGCCTGCAAAGCAGGAGACCCAGGTTTGATCCCTGGATCAGGAAGATCCCCTGGAGAAGGGAATGGCTACCCACTCTAATATTCTTGTCTGGAGAATTCCATGGACAGAGGAGGCTAGTAGGCTACAACCATGGGTTCGCAAAGAGTCGGACACTAGTGAGCAGCTAATACTTACTAATCAGGCATATAGTTGGTCTTTGAATTTAGCATAGATTGCCAAGTGAATTTAGGAAACTGTTTACTTCAAATGTGTAATAAAAAGTAGCATTTTAGTACTATTAGGTATTTAATTCTCCACTCTTAAAATCAGGTAATTTAAATTTTAGATGGATTTCTAAAGATATATAAACTCAAGAAATTACTACTGTTTAACCTTTTATGATATCTGTCCCCTTAGACTTCTGCCTTGAAAAATAACTAAATCCTTTTAAAACTTAGAGCAATGTGATTGAAGCTGCTCCAGATATGAAGAGAGAGAGTGAAAAGGAATGGTATTTTGGCAATGCAGACAAAGAAAGGAGTGGGCCATATGGATTTCATGAGGTATGTGTTTGAGAGGAACTTTTCATGGAAGTCTTAGCCTTTTTAATGTCCTCCTGTTTAGCACATATAGAGATGTGTAGTATTTTAAATCTGTGATTTAATTTACTATCATCAGTTCCAATGACTTCATTTCCATTTGAAAGACTCACATATCTAGACACACAAACACACACAACCATGTCTTCAGTTCTTAGTGTTTAAAAGCTGTGGGGACTTCGATAGTGGTTCAGTGATTAGTATTCTGTGCTTCCACTATAGGGAGCCCAGGTTTGATCCCTGGTGTGGGAACTTAAGTTCCCCTGTGCTATGGCATGATCGATCAATCAATAAATAAAAGTATTTCAAGAGGAATGCACCCTCAAAATGCATTTAAACACTTTAAAAGCTGTTGTTACGGCTTCGCTAATAATTATTAGGGAAATAGAAACAAAACTCAATGAGATACCACCTCACATTAGTCAGAATGACCATCATTAAAAACTCTACAAATAACAGATGCTGGAGAGGGTGTGGAGAAAAGGGAACCCTTCCTACATAGTTGATGGGAATGTAAACTTGTCCAGCCACTGTGAAAAACAGTGTGGAGGTTCCGCAAAAAACTAAAAATAGAGTTGCCATATGATCTGGCAATCTCACTTCTGGGCATATATCCAAACAAAACTGTAATTCAAAAGGTACGTGCGCCTGTATGTTCACAGCATCACTATTCACAGTAACCAAGACATGAAAATAACCTAAATGTCCATTGACAGATGGGTGGATAAAGAACAACACATGTAACACATGGTACATAAATACAATGGAATACTACTCAACCAGAAAAAAGGATAAAATAATGCCATTTGTAGGAACATGGGTGCAACTAGAGATTATCATACTGAGTGAAACATGTCAGAAAGAGATACTGTATATCACTTACATGTGGAATCTAAATAGGACAGAAATGAACTTATATACGAAACCTAAGCAGACTCAGAGACTTATGGTTGCCAAGGAGGGAAAAAAGTGGGGGAGGGATGGATTGGGAGTTTGGAATTAGCAGATGCAAGGTAGCATATATATAATAGAATGGACAAACAGCAAGGTCCTACTGTATAGCACAGGGAACTATGTTCAAGATCCTGTGACAAACCGTAATGGAAAAGTATATATGTATAACAGAATGTACTTTGCTGTATAGCAGAAATTAACATTACAAATCAAGTATACTTCAATAAAAACGTATTAAGAAAATAAAAATTAAAGTTTTGAGGTAGTGCTCAGATTTTTAATGACTTTTATATAACAATAGCTACCTTAATAATTATGTTAAATGGTAATGCTTTTTTATGGTGTGAACAGGTAAGTTTTAACATGCAGTCTTAAAGTCACTGAAAATTGCATATGCAGTCCAAGAGCAGTTTCTCTCTGAACGTCTGGTGATGTTTGGTCCTTCCCTCCCTCTTTTTTTTCTTGCTGCTGCTCCGGGTCTTTGTTTCTGTGCCAGGCTTTCTCTGTGGCAAGTGGAGGCCGCTCTCTAGTTGTGGTACATGGGCTTCTCCGTGCAGTGGCTCCTCTTGTCGTGCGTGGGCTTCAGTAATTGCTGTACTTGGGCTCAGTAATTGTGACCTGCAGGCTTTTAGTGCACGTGGGCTTCAGTAGTTTCGGCACATGGACTTAGTTACCCTGTGGCATGTGAAACTTTCCTGGACTAGGGATCGAACCCATGTTCCCTGCATTGGCAGGAGGATTCTTTACCACTGGGCCACCTGCCCTGCAGGGAAGTCCTGCCCTCTCATTCTTGACTTCCAGGCTAAGTTGGCATTTAGTCAAAGATAGTTTTATAGAAGACCAGGTCTTCTGCTTATTTGTAATTAGGTTGTTTATACTCTGCCTATGGTTTTTATTATTTTGTATGTTTCTAATGCTCTGCAGTTTAGCCAACTAAATGGTTATTTTCTAATATTAAACAAATTTGAGGCCTGCCAACAAAATTTGGTGTTTCCTAATAGTGAATTTGCACATATATTTCTTTTTTTTTTTTAATTTTTTTATTAGTTGGAGGCTAATTACTTCATAACATTTCAGTGGGTTTTGTCATACATTGATATGAATCAGCCATGGATTTACACGTCTTCCCCATCCCAATCCCCCCTCCCACCTCCCTCTCCACCCGATTCCTCTCGAAACATCCCACCCTCGCCTTCTCCCAGAGAGTTCAAAAGTCTGTTCTGTATTTCTGTGTCTCTTTTTCTGTTTTGCATATAGGGTTATCGTTACCATCTTTCTAAATTCCATATATATGTGTTAGTATGCTGTAATGTTCTTTATCTTTCTGGCTTACTTCACTCTGTATAAGGGGCTCCAGCTTCATCCATCTCATTAGGACTGGTTCAAATGAATTCTTTTTAACAGCTGAGTAATATTCCATGGTGTATATGTACCACAGCTTCCTTATCCATTCATCTGCTGATGGGCATCTAGGTTGCTTCCATGTCCTGGCTATTATAAATAGTGCTGCGATGAACATTGGGGTGCACGTGTCTCTTTCAGATCTGGTTTCCTCAGTGTGTATGCCCAGAAGTGGGATTGCTGGGTCATATGGCAGTTCTATTTCCAGTTTTTCAAGAAATCTCCACACTGTTCTCCATAGTGGCTGTACTAGTTTGCATTCCCACCAACAGTGTAAGAGGGTTCCCTTTTCTCCACACCCTCTCCAGCATTTATTGCTTGTAGACTTTTGGATAGCAGCCATCCTGACTGGCGTGTAATGGTACCTCATTGAGGTTTTGATTTGCATTTCTCTGATAATGAGTGATGTTGAGCATCTTTTCATGTGTTTGTTAGCCATCTGTATGTCTTCTTTGGAGAAATGTCTGTTTAGTTCTTTGGCCCATTTTTTGATTGGGTCATTTATTTTTCTGGAATTGAGCTTCAAGAGTTGCTTGTATATTTTTGAGATTAATCCTTTGTCTGTTGCTTCATTTGCTATTATTTTCTCCCAATCTGAGGGCTGTCTTTTCACCTTACTTATAGATTCCTTTGTAGTGCAAAAGCTTTTAAGTTTCATTAGGTCCCATTTGTTTAGTTTTGCTTTTATTTCCAATATTCTGGGAGGTGGGTCATAGAGGATCTTGAATTTGCACATATATTTCATAGCTTTGTATTTTTTGTGAAATAGGAAACATTCAGTTCAGTTCAGTCGCTCAGTCATGTCCGACTCTTTGCCACCGCATCAATCGCAACACGCCAGGCCTCCCTGTCCATCACCAACTCCCGGAGTTTACTCAGACTCATGTCCATCAAGTCGGTGGTGCCATCCAGCCATCTCATCCTCTGTCATCCCCTTCTTCTCCTGCCCCCAGTCCCTCCCAGCATCAGGGTCTTTTCCAGTGAGTCAACTCTTTGCGTGAGGTGGCCAAAGTATTGGAGTTTCAGCTTCAGCATCAGTCCTTCCAATGAACACCCAGGACTGATCTCCTTTAGGATGGACTGGTTGGATCTCCTTACAGTCCAGGGGACTCTCAAGAGTCTTCTCCAGCACCACACTTCAAAAGCATCAATTCTTCCACGCTCAGCTTTCTTTGTAGCCCAACTCTCACATCCATACATGACCACTGGAAAAACCATAGCCTTGACTAGACGGACCTTTGTAGACAAAGTAATATCTCTGCTTTTTAATGTGCTGTCTAGGTTTGTCATAACTTTCCTTCCAAGGAGTAAGCATCTTTTAATTTCATGGCTGCGGTCATTATCTGCACTGATTTTGGAGCCCAAAAAAATAAAAGTCAGCCACTGTTTCCCCATCTATTTGCCATGAAGTGATGGGACCAGATGCCATGATCTTAGTTTTCTGAATGTTAAACTTTAAGCCAAGTTTACCACTCTCCACTTTCACTTTCATCAAGAGGCTCTTTAGTTCCTCTTCACTTTCTGCCATAAGGGTGGTGTCATCTGCATATCTGAGGTTATTGATAATTCTCCTGGCAATCTTGATTGCAGCTTGTGCTTCTTCCAACCCAGCATTTCTCACGATGTACTCTGCATGTAAGTTAAATAAGCAGGGTGACAATATACAGCCTTGACGTACTCCTTTTTCTATTTGGAACATTAACAGACTTCATTTTGTTTGGTCTGCTTGTAATAATGATGCCTTTAATTCATTTAGATGCAGGAATTGTGGACCAAAGGAATGTTAAATGCAAAAACCAGATGCTGGGCTCAAGGCATGGATGGATGGCGACCACTTCAGGCAATACCCCAGCTTAAGTGGTGTCTGTTAGCCAGTGGACAGGCTGTACTAAATGAAACTGACCTTGCTACCCTGATATTGAACATGTTGATCACAATGTGTGGATATTTTCCAAGCAGGTAAAATGTAACTGAATATTTCCATGGTTAACAGGGACTCTAAAACATCTTGTTTTCCTCATTTTTATGGATGTTTTCTAAGGCATTGGATTTTTCTAGTGACTTAGAGCAAAGATTTTCCATTTGTGGCTTTTTGAGGGAATGCTCTTTTGAATTTTGGAGCTTCTTGAAATAAGATATAATGAAATAATTTGCAAATTTTATTGATAGGGTAGCTAAAAAGCAACTTCCTCTGGGAAACTTCAAATAATCTTGCAAAATTGAGGTTTACTAGCTGTTCTCTATCAACAGTACAAGTTGTCATATTCATGTGATTGGGGTAGGAACATTTTGAAATAAACACACTGTAGTTTATAGTCGTGAGTGCCTAGTGCCTGCTCCTGATCTGTCAGGTTAGTCTCTCCTGGTTTAAGAACCTGAGTCTAGGCCCATGTCTTGCCCCACTTGACTAGTGAAGGTGAGACTATTTATCCAGTGATAGTCATAATTGTAACCCTTGCAAAGAACTTTTCAATATTTATAAAAGTTGAATATATATCATCTCGTTTTGTTACTGTAATAAAGATATTTTGTCATAGAATTTACTGATTAGTTGTTGATCTTATAGCACTTGAGGCTTTCATAATTCCAGTTCTCTAAAATATGAATTCAGGTCAGGCTTTAAAACATACACTTAGTATTTAGAAGTAATGCAGCATAAAAATTAAGGCCTCACCTGGAAAATACTGAGAGTAGTTAAATTAACATTTAAATTTATGTGAAAAGGTTTGCTATGCCCTTTGGGGGGAATATCCACTGACAGTGTTTGGACAACATCAAGTTTAATCAGTTAAATAGTAAGTAAGAGCCTCTGGCTGTTCTAGGGTACTGTTTTTCAAGGAAATCTTATGGAAGGAAATGAAATCCTATTAAGCAGTCAAATAGATTTAAACCAAAATACCTAATCATGTTCCCAGCTGTATGAGAAGTAAGTCATCATTAACAAAAAAATAAGGTAACATGCTTCATGCCTAGTAGAATGTCACATGCTCTGAACATACAAATTTTAATAAATGTATTAAATATTGACTGTAGAAAATACTTTTCTAGGGATCAGGATAATGCCATCATTCGGCCTTTACCCAGAGTGAAAAGATTATTGTCAGACAATGCTTGCCTTCCCCATATAATTCAGGTAAGTTACTTTTATGTAATAAACTAGGAGTAATATTTTAAGAATCATTTTCCCTTATTTAACTGTATTGTGACCACCGGTCTTTGTTTTATTGTAGTCTATTCCATTTTCAAAAAACATGAATTACCGTGGAAGGCTGTACATCCAAGAGCCTAGAATTGGGAAGGCTCCAGGCTCCAGAATTATTCTCAAAATGTTTTATTTATTATCCATTCTTAAAAATCACAACAACATAATAACTGAAAGGTGATATGCTGAAATTTATGGTGCATGACGGTGTTTTTAGGGGTACTGTTTTAGGGAAGCATACCAGCAGGCCACAGGTGTAGACATGCTGGGTTTTTTGTTTTTTTTAATTTTTTCATTTATTTTTATTAGTTGGAGGCTAATTACTTTACAATATTGTAGTGGTTTTTGCCATACATTGACATGAATCAGCCATGGATTTACATGTGTTCCCCATCCTGATCCCCCCTCATGGATGCCGCAGTCTTGTCAGCGTTTTGAGTCTTCTTAGTTATATGCTTCCATGAATCTCAACTGATCCAAAGTGTTGAGTTGAAATTATGTAGGATATACTAAAGTATCTTTTATTTATTACTTATTGTTATTCTACTCTGTGGAAAGTATGCTGCCTAAACTCTAGATGAGCCCTAAGTAAGTGAGGTCCTTGAGATTTCAGGTCATGGTTTTCCCTATCTATTGATTATTCTATTGTCAGATCTTATTTTTTATATTAACCACACATTTTGTGACTTTAAAATATGTCAGTAACTTGTGCCGTTTGTGTTGTACTTCGGTGTGAGAAGGGAGAGGAGAATTACTCAGTATCATACAGATACATAGGTGCCTGTGAAAGTCACTGGTAATGAAAAAAGCTTCTGAATATGACAGTGACAGGACCCTATCAACTTTTTTTTTTTCTATTTATTTTTATTAGTTGGAGGCTAATTACTTTACAATATTGTAGTGGTTTTTGCCATGCATTGACATGAATCAGCCATGGATTTACATGTATTCCCCATCCCGATCCCCCCTCCCACCTCTCTCTCCACCCGATCCCTCTGGGTCTTCCCAGTGCACTAGGCCCGAGCACTTGTCTCATGCATCCAACCTGGGCTGGTGATCTGTTTCACCCTAGATAATATACATGTTTCAATGCTATTCTCTCAAAACATCCCACCCTCGCCTTCTCCCACAGAGTCCAAAAGTCTGTTCTGTACATCTGTGTCTCTTTTTCTGTTTTGCATATAGGGTTATCATTACCATCTTTCTAAATTACATATATATGCATTAGTATACTGTATTGGTCTTTATCTTTCTGGCTTACTTCAGTCTGTATAATGGGCTCCAGTTTCATCCATCTCATTAGAACTGATTCAAATGAATTCTTTTTAATGGCTGAGTAATATTTTAAAAAAATCTTCCCCAACTTCTGTTATTTAAGCATGCCGGCTTTTCAGTGTCCGTGTACTCTTCTGAAGAGCACTGCATTTATTTCTTGCAGCTACCACCACCCTAGCCTAGATGTCTCTGTAGCTGCACATATGACATGGTACAAGGAGAAGGGTTTGTTTTCCATCCTGGACTCTCTCCTCATATAGATAAAGGACCGTGCCTAAAACATCTGCCTCTGGCCAGCATTTTCCAGTACTTAATAACTGAGAGGAAAGAAGTAGATGTAAACAAGATTTTGGGCCAGGAAGGATTGACTGAAAAACAAATTTTAAGAGATGTGGTCAGCATACCATGAAGTTTTGAGGGAAAGATATATTTTAATTAACCAAAAGTTCTTGGTAATATCTGAGCAAGTATCAATAGAATGACAGAAGAAATTTATTGATAAACCTAGCTGCTTTTAAGCAGTTTGTGCCTCCTGTATTTTTCTTATACTGTTTAAAAAAAAAAAAAGTTTCTTAGAAGCTGTTTTTGTTTTCACTTAATTTTCTGTATTCTGGGAGACATTATTCTTGCTAAGCATAGTTAGGCAGCCGTAGTGTTTTTCAGGAACATTATCTGTCTACATTGCTCAGTACAGTTTTCTGTACATCATTTGCCCTTAAGAGCAATAACCAGTTTTACCATCTAATAAAGCTTCACGATTTTTGGAATTGTCTAGGATATAGCAAATGAATATCGTAGGTTTTCTGGTATAGTCACTATTTCAGATATTCTAGGTTGTTGCCTGTTAATTTCCATATTTTTGTTAGAGTGATATCGAATCTTAACACCATTAACTCTAAGAAAAATCCTGTGTTATTGTGTCTCAGTTTTTCTTTTGTGAAATACGTCATAGTACTATTTTACTGTATATAATCTAAATACCTTGTTGAACAGATAAGACACCAAAAACAGAAAAATTTAAATTACTTGAAGACATATGGCTATGCAGTCTCATATACTGAATCTAGAACTTTGACCCTTAGTCTGAGCTAATACTTATTTTCATTATTGAAATTTTTTTACTGGTAGCATTTGACTCCAAATTGGGGATTCCTCAGAAGGAAATGTTCATAGCAAATTGAAATGTTACTTGTGTTAAGATAAAACTTACTAAATTTATCAGGTGTTTAGTCATAGCAGTACTTGACACTTTTTTTTTTTTACTAGTCCATGTGCATTCCAGAGTTTCCAGATAGTTCCTTCAGTATTGCTAGATCAGATTTCTGGAGGTGGCATCTCTTGGTGCTGTCTGGTCATAGCAGCCCTGCTGGTGTTTGGCTACCCTCTTACCTTGTGCTTGCACTTACACTATTTTTTTAGTGCTGTGTCACTGAGAGCTGTGCTCTGCTCAGTTCTTTTGAGTTCTCAAGTAGTCTTCAGAGGAGGCTTCATTTCAAATCAACTGACCTGAAACTAACCCAAAATGTAGCTACTCTTTTTCCCTTTTTTTAAAAAAATTTATTTGTTTATTTATTTTTATTTTTATTTTTTTTCCATTTATTTTTATTAGTTGGAGGCTAATTACTTCACAGTATTGTAGTGGTTTTTGTCATACATTGACATGAATCAGCCATGGATTTACTTGTATTCCCCATCCTGGTCCCCCCTCCCACCTCCCTCTCCACCCGATCCCTCTGGGTCTTCCCAGTGCACCAGGCCCGAGCACTTGTCTCATGCATCCAACCTGGGCTGGTGATCTGTTTCACCCTTGATAATATACATGTTTCGATGCTGATCTCTCGAAACATCCCACCCTCGCCTTCTCCCACAGAGTCCAAAAGTCTGTTCTGTACATCTGTGTCTCTTTTTCTGTTTTGCATATAGGGTTATTGTTACCATCTTTCTAAATTCCATATATATGCGTTAGTATTCTTTTTCCTTTTGTCATTAACAGAGATGTCCATTTAGGAAGAGTCCTGCACAGAAAACAATTTTACCTCTAATCAAACAAAACAGCTTCAGGCATTGTTGGGCTTTTAATGAATAAGCTTTGATTAATTCTCTATTTTACTATCTCTGCATTAAATCTATAAAATATTTTTCAAATCTGCTTAGAAGCTGGTAGATAAACATACTGAGTCTAATTTTAATTTTACTACTTACTGCTTGGCTTCCCTCATAGCTCAGTTGGTAAATCATCTGCCTGCAATGCAGGAGACCCGGGTTCAATTCCTGTGTTGGGAAGATCCTCTGGAGAAGGAAATGGCAACCCACTCCAGTATTCTTGCCTGGAGAATCCCGTGGACAGAGGAGCCTGGCAGGCCTCAGTCCACAGATCACAAGGGTCAGACAGGACTTAGTGACTAAACCACCACCACCACTTACTACTAAGGAGAAACTGTAACTTCAGCACATGAAATGCATAAACCTAAGATGAATGATGATGTTGCAAGTTTTAATAGCCCAGTAACAAAAACATTTTATTTCTCTTTTTAGCTACTGTTGACCTTTGATCCTATCCTTGTTGAGAAGGTTGCTATTTTGTTATACCATATTATGCAAGATAACCCACAGTTACCTCGACTTTATCTAAGTGGAGTATTTTTCTTCATCATGATGTATACAGGCTCCAATGTGCTTCCTGTTGCTCGGTAAAGACTCTAATGATAATTTATATGAAATTATTTGAATTGTACATGGACAGATTTATTAAATTTATATTTTGTGAGCATATCATTGCCTTTATTATATTTTTCATTTTAAGAGGTGTTTATATGTCTGAAAATTTGAAAATTAGAAGATTGGGGAAAAGTTTTTCAGAATCACACCATTTTATCACATTTTACATAAAAATTGTACCATCATCTAGTATTTTAATCATACAGATTTAATATATTTTTATTTTACTTTTTTCCTAAAATTGAGTGATTTTTTATGTTATATAATTATAATATGACCATCATTTAAAAACTTTTCTAATTTATATAAATTCTTACCTTAAATAAAAATTCAGCAGTTTGAGAATATGGATTTACAAGTTTAAGAGACTTTTATGGCTTTTATTTATAAAAAAAAAAATCTGGTCTTAGCAAGTTCCTACTGTATAGCACAGGGAACTATATTAAATATCCTGTGATAAACTGTAATAGAAAAGAATCTAAAAAAAGAATGTATGTGTATAACTGAGTCATTTCACCATATAGTATAGAGACTGGCACAAAATTATAAATCATCTATACTTCAAAGAAAACAAAAAAAGACCCCATCTTAGAAAATTAAGGTTTAAATCTAAATCAGTTCCTGTACCTGATAAGTAGTTTTTTTTTTTCCCCTAGATTTTTGAAGTACACACATACCAAACAGGCCTTCAAGTCAGAAGAGGTAAGCCAGATTAATCCTCTGAATATGGGACTTAATACTGGGGAACCTGTCCTGGCACAAACATTTCCTAAGTTGTATATGTTTATTGGATTATAAGCACTTGAAGGCAGATACCATTTTATCCGTATTTTGCTTTCCTTGTGGTACCTTGCACAAAGAGTCTAAGCTAATGTTTTAAATGTTAAAAATAAATGTTGCCTATTAGACTTAATATTTAAATTATAGATATGATTATAACCTGACATTTGCTATCTATGAGTATAATTTGTTCCCTTTGTGTAAAATTTAGGTAGTAGTGGTAATAAATAATTCAGTATTTGCCTGAGTCTCATATAGTCAGCTCAGATTCAATAAGACTCTCACGTTCTTTTTGTTCAGATCCCAGTGTGGGAGAAGTGCTGAGTTTCTGTTTTGAGGCTACTTAGTTTTTCAGGTGCTCTCAAGTATTCTTGTCATTTTACCTTGAGGAGGAATAATAGGAATATAAAAAAATGAGACTTTATCCAGGTCGTTTTGACAAATGTAACTTTGTACGTACATTTTGCAGAAATGTTTACTGTAAATAAATAACTGAATCTTGTTTGAAATTTTGTTAGACTTTTCATGAAACATTGATTTTCAGATTTTATTGAGGGTGGTATAAATCAAAACTGGACCTCTGTTTAAGAGACTAACCAAGGAATGTTACACCACTTTGACAACAGACACAAGACCAAAACTGCATGTTTTATAGAGAAGCCAGTAAATCCCTAGAAAGTAATCTATCTACAATCTAATAATATTAAAGTGATGCCCATAGAAGTATGGTTTCCGTAGCTCTGTACTAGAAAATGAGAATAACAAGTTTCTTAAAAAGTTGCCTCTAATGCTACCACATTAATGCAACATAAAGCACTTTTGTCATTCTTTTTTTTCCCCTTTTTTCTGTGCAGTTATGTATATGTAATTTTTTTTTCAAATTTTACAGTATAAAATCATTTCACCTAACTATTTTGAATAGTTACAGCAAACCAGTATTTGTTTATAGCAGAACTCTAGATGTAGAACCAAATAATAGTGTTCTAAAGAACAGAACAGCAGTTCGTCGCCTAAAAGTTTAACAGTGAATTTATGGCTTTTATTAGTAAAAAGCCTGAAAATATTCATCATCTAATTTGTCTTTGCACTAAGTAGTAAAACCATATGTGGGCTTTTTTCACTTCTTTGTCA
The DNA here is from genome assembly GCF_033118175.1 of Dama dama. Classification (NCBI taxonomy): domain Eukaryota; kingdom Metazoa; phylum Chordata; class Mammalia; order Artiodactyla; family Cervidae; genus Dama; species Dama dama. The sequence continues at coordinate 80,635,403 of NC_083699.1, forward strand.
GATCCTAGAGGAATGAATTGTCCTCAGTTTGCCTAGAAGGAAATAAGAAAAGTATTTATAGTCCCTAGAGTTCCCCGGCCCCCCCAGTTAGGTAAAGAAATGAGTTTAAAAATTTACCATGATAAAAGTACGAACATTACCCTGACTCCATTTGGCCAACCAGAGAATATGAAGTTCTTAATACCATTAATTACAATTACTTTTAATCGAAATTCTCCATCTAAGTTTTAGCTACACTTCATGAGGATAGGCTCTTTAAGATCTTGATTTTTCTAGACTTATTTTTGAAAACAGAAGCATGTGTCGGTTGGGAGCTACTGCCGACAGTGTAATAGAATAATTGATGTAAATCTTTGCAGGATGTTCCTTTTGTTGGTCACTACCATTACACACGGTCAAAGGCCAAATGCCCTAAATAATGTTGGCAGTACCTGACCCTGAGGAGAGTTACGGCTGCTGCAGGGCTGAGGGGGTAGTTCCATCTTAGAGCTCATGCCAAGGCAGTTCATACCAGAAACTTTGACCTTCTCATTTTGCCATTTTTTTTCATCAAATTTCCAAAGCATAAAAGCAGTATGTTCCAATTAGCTTCTTAAAATGTTCTCTAATACCAATTCATTTATTAGAAAACTGGAAGATAATTAAAGTTTTAAAGTGTTTCTAACTATGTTTTGTTTTGTTTTAAAGACAAAAGGACAGGATATTTTTCAGAGAAGTATACTTGGGCACATTCTACCAGAAGCAATGGTTTGTTACTTAGAAAATTACGAGCCTGAAAAGTTTTCTGAGATCTTTCTAGGAGAATTTGATACTCCAGAAGCAATCTGGAGCAGTGAAATGAGGTAAATAGCCAGTCGATTGTATTTTATACACAGTCTCTCAACCTTTTGCCATCTGATTTGACTTCTATGAAAAGATTTACTTTCACTAGTTGCATAACCTCAAGCTACAGTAGTCATTGGTGCCAAATCAAGTGACTTGTTCACAAGGCCCTCAGCTTTTTTCCTGTTCTAACGTGATGTGACAAAATTACTGTTACCTTAGTAGAGTTTTGCATAAGGGTGTGGAGCCTATTATCACTGGTACTTTCAGGCAATGAATTAATATGTATGTAAGGGACATATGGGGCTTAAATTAAGACACTTCTTCTGAGTATTTGGGAATAGAACTATGCCCACAAAAAGTAAATCAGACTAGAGATACCCAAAGTCATTAGGGCTTCCTAGCCAGCACCCATTGACCATAATCTGGACTTTGCCAGAAGAATGCCATAGGAAAGTCCATATTCCACCAAGAAAAAGGAGAGACCCAGAAGCAAATATCAGTACCCATACAGGCTGTGTCTGGTAAAGTCTTGGCAGTTCATGATTCCAGTGTCAAGTCTGCCTCTCTGAACAACTCCTCAGTCTTCTTAGCTGGATGGCAGTTGATTTTCTGAGTCAGTTACCCACTCTTCTTTGGCTGGCCCACACTCACAGTGCTACCTGCTGGTCATCATTTGGCTTCTCTAATAGTTTGACCTATCGGCCTGACATGTAACAGCCACCAATTTGAATATATTCTGTATGACTGTCATATTTTTCATTGGGAACAAATGTATAGGAATATGAATAAGTTTATTATAATCTGTGTAATATTTTTCTTCTGAGATTGGTTGGTATGAGTCCCTCATTTAAAGGATGTAGCTTTGTGAATCCTGAGCAGATTCAGTTTCTGCTTAGCTGAGGGCCAGATCCTAGGTTGTGCTAAATTAACTAAAAGCCCATAGAGTGAGTTTCTTTGGGGAGAGAGCTGACTTGATTCCATGGCTGTGCCCTCATGCATGCAGATTTCATACCTTGTGATCTTCTAATGCTGAATTTTCAGTAAGAAGGGTTGGTATTCTCAGTCTTTTTCTCTTTGGTCTTCTCTATAGATAGTATTACAAATAAATTTATATCCATAGAGTGTTTTTACACAGTAAGTTTAGAATACTCTAACATTCTTAAAGCTCTTATTTTAGGTCAGTAACTGAGTTACTCTGAAGAAGATCCATGTAATTATCTTGCGTGATTTCCTGTCATAAACTTTTCTTTAAAATAAAAGATAAAATGAAATAGGGACTTCCCTGTTGGTCCTGTGGTTAAGGCTCTGTGCTCCGAATGCAGAGGGCCAGGTTCAATCCCTGATCAGGGAACTAGGTCTCACATGTCTCTGTTAAGATCTGGTACAACCAAATAAGTAAATATTTTTAAAAATAAATAATTCCATCATAATGCTTGGAGACTTTTCTAATTGTAGGCGCCTCATGATAGAGAAGATTGCTGCCCATCTTGCTGATTTCACACCTCGTCTTCAGAGTAACACAAGAGCACTTTATCAATATTGTCCCATCCCAGTTATCAACTACCCACAACTAGAAAATGAACTATTTTGTAGTATTTATTATCTCAAACAACTTTGTGATACACTCCGGTTTCCAGATTGGCCAATTAAAGACCCGGTAAGTCAGCAGATTAATTTGTGCCTTCTTAAATCATAAAAATAACCTCTAATCGCTTCTGGGTATTTCTTCTTTCTAAGAAGGATAATAGATTTCTTAAATAGTTCTTTTTAGTTCAGCACTGTATAACTCGAGTGTAGTTTGGTGTATCTGGGTAAATCCTAAACTGAAAGACAGTTTTTTCAGGGAGCATAAAAGGGCTTTACAATCTTGATCTTTTCTGACAAAAACAAACTCAAATTTCATACATGTAACAGAATTTGTTGTTGTTCCATCACTCAGTTGTGTCTAAGTCTATTCAATTCCATGGATTGCAGCGCGCCAGGCTTCCCTGCCCTTCACCCTCTCCTGGAGTTTGCTGAAACTCATATCCATTGAGTTGGTAACGCTGTCCAACCATCTCATCCTCTGTTGCCCCCCCTTTCTCATGCCCTGAGTTTTTCCCAGCATCTGGTTCTTTTCCATTGCATCAGCTCTTTGCATCAGGCGGCCAGAGTATTGGAGCTTCAGCTTCAGCATCAGTCCTTCCAATGAATATTCAAGGTTGATTTCCTTTAGGATTGACTAGCTTGATCTCCTTGCTCTCCAAAGGGCTCTCAAGAGTCTTCTCCATCACCACAGTTCAGAAGCATCAGTTCTTTGGTGCTCAGCCTTCTTTATGGTCCAACTCTCACATCGTACATAACTGTTGGAAAAACCATATTTTTGACTGTTTGGACCTTTGTTCGCCAAGTGATATCTCTGCTTTTAAATATGCTGTCTAGATGTGTCATAGTTTTCCTCCCAAGGAGCAAGCATCTTTTAATTTCATGCCTGTGGTCACTGTCCACAGTGATTTTGGAGCCCAGGAAAATAAAATCTGTCACTGCTTTGCCCTTCTGTTTGCCATGAAGCGATGGGTCTGGATGCCATGATCTTCGTTTTTTGAATGTTGAGTTTCAAGCTAGCTTTTTCACTCTCCTCTTTGACCCTCATCAAGAGGCTCTTTAGTTCCTCTTCACTTTCTGCCTTTAGGAGTGGTATTATCTGCATATTTGAGGTTGTTGGTACTTCTCCCAGCAGTCTTGATTGCAGCTTGTGCTCCATCCAGCCTGGCATTTTGCATGATGTACACTGCATAGAAGTCAAGTAAGCAGGATGAGGGTATATAGCCTTGACGTGCTCCTTTGCAAATTTTAAACCAGTCTGTTGTTCCATGTCCAGTTCTAACTGTTGCTTCTCTACCTGCATACAGTTTTCTCAGGAGACAAGTAAGGTGGTCTGGTAGTCCCATCTCTTAAGAATTTTCCACAGTTTGTTGTGATCCATATAGTCAGAGGCTTTAGTGTAGTCAATGAAGCAGAAGTAGGTGTTTTTCTGAAACTCCCTTGGTTTCTCCCTGATCCAACAAATTCCTCTGCCTTTCCTAAACCCAGCTTGTATATTTGGAAAATCTCAGTTCACATACTGCCTGAAGTTTAGCTTGAAGAATTTTGAGCATAACCTTATTAGCAGGTAAAATGAGTGCAGTTGCATGGTAGTTTGAACATTCTTTGGCATTGCCCTTCTTTGGGATTGGAATGAAAACTGACCTTTTTCCAGTCCTGTGGCCACGCTTAGTTTTCCAAGTTTGCTGACGTATTGAATGCAGCACTTTAACAGGATCATCTTTTAGGATTTGAAATAGCTCGGCTGGAATTCTGTCACTTCCATGAGCTTTGTTCATAGTAGTGTTTCCTAAGGCCAACTTGACTTGATGCTCCAGGATGCCTGGCTCTATATGAGTGACCACACCATCATACTTACCTGGGTCATTAAGACCTTTTTTTGCATAGTTCTGTGTATTCTTGCCACCTCTTCTTAATCTTTTAAGAGACTGTATAATTATATAATATAATTACATATTATAATAGCTTGGTAGGAGCTTGTCTTTATAAGAGATTGATTAAACTCACAGATGCTGAAGTTAGGCAGTCTGCGGTTGAGTTTGTTTGGCCATTAATAGCTCATCAGTCTAGGATATGAGTGTCAGTTTGGGTGTGTAAGGCTCCAGTTTCTAATCCTGGACAGGCTCTTTGTGGGTCACCTATTTGTGGGCCTCCTAGGTTACTCTGGTAAAGAATCCTCCTGCAGTACAGGAGACACCGGTTTGATTCCCTGGGTCGGGAAAAACCCTTTAGAGAAGGAAATGGCAATCCGCTCCAGTATTCTTGCCTGGGAAGTCCCGTAGACAGAGGAACCTGATGGGCTACAATTCATAGGGTTGTAGAAAGTTAGACATGACTTAGCAACTAAACAGCAACAACATAATATTGAGTGTATTGCTTGGCTTCTCTAAACCTCAGGTATGGTAATAGTGCTGTTACTAATAGCAGCTATTCATGTGGTAAGATTAACTGAGAGTTCACATAAAAAACATTGCATTAATTCCTGGAACACTCTTACTTTTGCCAATCCATTACTAATTCCTACGTTTTCCATACTTTCTGTTTCTTTAACAATTAAAAGGAGAGACAAAATTTGGCAGAAAATTACAATACCACTTTAAAAAAATAATAGTCCCATAACAAATACTTTGCTACCTAACATTCAACAATACTAGAAGGAAATTTTGATTATTTGTATTTAGAAAGCTGTTTGTTGTTTAGCCTAAAATGTCAGTATAAGTAAATATAACACAATTCCAGAACTTACAAATTATATTCTGAAATAGTTTTACTTTAATAGACATAAATTTTGATTCTGTCTTTAAGGTCAAGCTTCTAAAAGATACCCTTGATGCTTGGAAGAAGGAAGTAGAAAAGAAGCCACCTACAATGTCAATAGATGATGCTTATGAACTGCTTAATCTCCCTCAAGGACAGGGACCGTGAGTCATTTTCAATATCATCTTTCCCCTTCTTTGTGCAGTTTGTCTTATACCTGAGAAAGACATTTGATAGCAGTGTGTCTAGAATAGTAAATGACATATAGGAGAGAATACAGATTTATTAATTAATCTTTGAAGTTTTATAATAGAATAGATATGATAGGAAAAAACAGTTTAGAAGTCATTGTAAGTATAGGCTGAAAGTTAAAATTTTACCAACATAGGTCCTGATATTCAAAGCTATGGTTTTTCCAGTAATCATGTATAAATGTGAGAATTGGACCATAAAGAAAGCTAAGTGTCGAAGAATTGATGCTTTCGAACTGTGGTGTTGGAGAAGACTCTTGAGAATCCCTTGTACAGTGAGGAGATCCAACCAGTCAATCCTAAAGGAAATCAACCCTGAATATTCATTGGAAGGACTGATGCTGAAGCTCCAATACTTTGGCCACCTGATACGAAGAACTGATTCATTAGAAAAGACCCTGATGTTGGGAAAGATTAAGGCAGGAGAAGGGGACGACAGAGGATGAGATGGTTGGGTGGCATTGGACTCAATGGACATGAATTTGAACAAGCTCTGCGAGTTGGTGATGGACAGGGAAGCCTGATGTGCTGCAGTCCATGGGAATGCAAAGAGTCGGATATGACTGAGTGACTGAACTGAACTGAAAATTAAAATAAGTTAGAATTATAGTTTAAAGTGACATTTTGAAAAGTTGGTTTAAAAATAATTCTTAGTTATTTGAACCCCAAATATGGTTTTGTAATTTGAAGTGAATATGGTAACCTTGTATAGGCAATTTTTTTTTTAATGGTAAAGATAATACATAAGAATAATCTTTATCGATGATCCTACATATAGGGCAGCAAAGGCTACACAGATATAAAGAACAGACTTTTGGACTCAGCAGAAGAAGAGGGTGGGATGATTTGAGAGAATAACCTTGAAACATGTACATTACCATATGTAAAATAGATAACCAGTGAGAGTTTGATGCATGAAGCAGGGCACCCAAAGCTGGTGCTCTTTGCAGACCTAGGTGGGATAGGGTGAGGAGGAATTGTGAGGAAAGTTCAGAATGGAGGGGACACGTGTATACCAATAGCTGATTCATACCGATTTATGACAGAAACCATCACAATATTGTAAAGTAATTATCCTTCAATTAAAGTAGATAAATTTAAAAGATGTATTTAAAAAAAGAATAACCTTACTTAAGTCTTACTCATTTAATTAGGTGCCTAATATATGATCATACACAGTAAAAGTGAGGGTCTTAAAATAATCATTTTAGAAGATTGTATAAATATTTTTCTTGCATGTTATTCAGTTCATGAAACAATTTTCCTATTTTGCAGGCATGATGAGAGCAAAATTAGAAAAGCTTACTTCAGACTTGCACAGAAATATCATCCTGACAAGAATCCAGAAGGGAGGGTATGTACTGCCTTCGGATTTAGGGCCGTGGGGTTGACTTAGCTTTTCTTCTACTGCTGTTTCAGGTAGAGAAAAGATATACTTATGCACTAGTGTCTGCCTCATGATATATGTCTAGTATATGTTAACTTAACTTCTGGTCCACGTGCTCATGTTTTTTGCATAAATGGTCATCTCTCATTTTATCAAAAGGACTGCTCTTTGACTAGTGTGTGTGTGCTCAGTCGTGTCTGACTCTCTGTGATCCGTGGACTGTAGCCCACCAGGCTCCTCTGTCCGTGGAATTTTCCAGGCAAGAATAAAGAATACTCTAGCAGGTTGCCATTTCTTTCTCCAGTGGGTCTTCCTGACCTAGGGATCAAACCCACATTTCTTGGCGTCTCCTGCATTGGCAGGCGGGTTCTTTATCAGCTGAGCCACTGGGGAAGCACGACTAGTAACTTAGGGTTTTTATTCTCTTCCCTTACCCATGTTTGTTTGAAAATTAACTCTAATGGGCTGTCACATGAGTAATTGAAGACAGCTAGGAGATGGGTGAACTTAATTCATTGCCACTCAGATTGCTTTGGGTGATTTATTTCTTTCTAATGACATCCAGCTTCTTATGACTGTTAATGAAAAAACAGAAAATTTGGTTCAGAGTTAAAGTCATCTGGTGCCAGCATCCCCTGGTCTTGTCTTTTGTGGCTTCCTACTCTAATGCCAGTGGGCACTCATAAAATCACGTAAGGACCACTAAAACTAGTGCTCATAATTTGTTGCTAGAAACTTCAGGTAGTTTTCCCTGATTCAAGGCTAGTGTTTTTTATTAGAGATAGGCAATATTCCTCAGTAGGAAGATAGCACTGGAAAAAACATCACTTTTATGTACTTAAGGTGTTTTTAATCAAAAACCTGGGACATCTTTTGAGAAATTTAAAGCAGTTCAGATTCATCTAGGAAAGAAAACAATCAATATAGGAAGTAATTTTGAAATCAGTATTAAATTTCTACACTTAAGCTACCAGATACTAACTACTCTGTAAAACTACAATAGTAATACAGTATTCTACTGGCACAAAGATCAACATATAGATCAAGGAACATTATAGGATAGTAATTAAGAGTGTGGATATAGGAGTCAGACATGGATGTGAGTCTTAACTCTGTCAGCAATGGGCTTGTGACCTTAGGCAAGTTATGTAACATCTTCTTAAAAATGAGGTTAGTAAGGGTACACACCTTATATAGTGTTTTGAGAATTATTTGAAATAATGTATGTAAAGCATTTAGTACAGTGCCTGCCATAGTGCTCAAAAAAAGTACCTCTCATAATAACTATTTTTATAATAATTCAGAAACTATACCTGGTGTGTATGAACTTAATGTAACATATACAGTATAAGGTGGTGGCTTGCATGGTAAAGTGTCTGCCTGCAATGTGGGAGACCCGGGTCCAGTTCCTGGGCTGGGAAGATCCCCTGGAGAAGGAAGTGGATATGGAATAAGCCAGTGAAGAAAAAATTTTCAGTAAATGGTATTGAGATCATTGAATACCTTTTTTGGGGGAAAAAAAAGTTGTTTCATCCTAAAAGTATACCACCTAAATTACAGTTGGAGTGAATTCCTTAATATAAAAAAACAGAACAAAATAGTAACTAAAGTTATTAGTAAAATACAAGCTATCTGTGTACTAAGTTGTGATTTTAGATGTTCTGAATTAAAGGTTGATTGTCTTTGGTTGCATACAGGATATGTTTGAAAAGGTAAATAAAGCCTATGAATTTTTATGTACCAAATCAGCGAAAATTATGGATGGACCAGATCCAGAGAATATAATTTTAATTCTGAAAACTCAGAGCATTCTCTTCAACCGTCATAAAGAAGGTAAGGCATGTGTTACGATTTTTCCTTCAGCTAATTCTACCATGTTCCTTGTTTCTGCCGCTTATTCCTTTTGGGGGAGGAGGTTAATACGTTTTTTTATTATTATATTTTTAAATGTATTTTAATTGGAGAATAATTGCTTTGCAATGTTGTGTTGGTTTCTGCTGTATAACACTGAATCAGCCGTAAGTATACACATGTATATGTATAAGGTCCCTCCCTCTTGGACCTTCCTCCTACGGATTTCTAATTATTTATGCAGAAGACTCTTGGAATTCCATTTGAAATACAGTAAAAGAGTAGTTTTCTGTAGTTAGACCCAAAACGTTTATTTTATACCTTCCAGTTCTTGCCTGTGTTTTTCAATAGTTTACATTCTCAATAAGATTGCATTGTTCCTTCTTAAAGGACATTTCTATTCTGTGGAGGTACTTGGTTAGTTTTATCTTTAGCCATTTAATAATAAACATTAAATGAGATCTAAAATGGACCTGGAATTTAAGCATCATGTCTTTTGTAAGACTGCACCTATCCATAAATCTCTAAAGGCTGAAAACATCAAAAGTGCTCTGTTTTTTAAAAAGCAACAGAACTTTTTTGGTGGTCCAGTGGTTAAGAATCCGCCTTCCAGTGCAAGGGACACTGGTCCGATCCTTGGTCTGGGAATGTTTCACATGGCTTGGAGCAACTAAGCCTATGTGCCACAACTGCTGAGCCCATGCTCTAGAGCCTGTAAGCTGCAACTACTGAAGTCCTTACACCTAGAGCCATGCTTCCGAACAGGAGAAGCCACCGCAGTAAGAAGCCGCACACTGCTTTTGCAACTGGAGAAAGCCCATGTGCAACAATGAAGACCCACCACAGCCAAAAAATTAAATAAATAAATAAATCTTTAAAAAATGTAAAAAACGCGAGAGACTTTTCAAATGATCATATATATCCCCTCACACTTCATTTTCTGTGGTAGCTCTCAAAATCCTCTGATCCTGTGGAACACTTTGAAAATTTTATACATGAAATACGTGTGATTTTAGGGTACAGGTTATTGGGAATTTCCAATGTTGTTTTCAGGGTGATTTGTGGTAGCCTAACAGTAGTAGCCAGAAAGCTCAGAGCACATTGAAAATTTTTAGACTTCGTTGGGGAGGTTGGATTTAGGTTCAGTGTAACAGGTGTCCATTGGCTTCTAACTAAACTTGGCTTACACATAAAATGGGAAACCTATTTGCTCTGTAGGATAATGGGAGAAAAGAGAATAATGAGAGATCTGAGATAAGCAGGAGTGTTGGGTAATTTAAGATAAATAGGACTCCAGTTTATCAGAGGGGACATCATGGGGATTGAGCAGCTTGGACATTAGAGCAGTGATTAATTGATTCAGTGTTGCATATAAACGTAACAGAAAGCATTTGTAAAACATTTAGTTAAATGACATTTATCACTAATGAGAATGAATTTAAAGAAGTCTTTTTCAAACAATTGGTTGTTTTTTGGCTGATAACTATTTTAGCCACCATAGTGCAGCTGTAGCTCATTTTTATGTATTATCAAGATCAGAATTTTTTTTTCACACTGTCTTCTATTTTTCACAAAGGGAGTTTATACTCAGTAAGTTCTGGGGTAGGGGGTCCTCATCTAATAGAACTTAACATTAATTCATTCACTCTTTTTCTTATGTATGTGTGTGTTAGGACTACCAGGACCAGTTCCAAGGGGCTTTTTTTTTTTTTTAGCTGTCTTAAAAATGCATTAATTTAAAGTAGATTATTGGTCATTCTCAGAAGGTAAAAGTTATAAAGATCACGTGGACCATACAGAAAGTAGATACTCTACGAAGGATCAAAACCACTATACACAAAGTTTAGTTTTAATCTACCGGGAAATACTCTTTTTCTAGTAGAAACATTTTAGAGAAGTCAACCAAACAAGTTTGCTAGTAGAAAAGATCCAAGGGATTTGTACTCAGTTTAATTTCTTTATATAAACTAGAATTAGGAAACATTTAAGATGTTGACTGTTTTAATCTTTTTTTTTGACAATGTAATTAAAAATTAACTTAAAACCATGATTATTTCAGATTTACAGCCTTATAAATATGCAGGATACCCCATGCTAATTAGGACTATAACAATGGAAACTTCAGATGACCTCCTTTTCTCAAAAGAATCACCATTGTTGCCTGCTGCTGCAGAGCTGGCTTTCCATACTGTTAACTGCTCAGCCCTCAATGCTGAAGAGCTTAGACGGGAGAATGGAATTGAGGTAATATGGAATGATCTTTGTCCTTGTCTTAAAGCTAGTTTAGGCAAACCGTCTCTTAGCAATAAAGAATTCACCAAGTACGAATACAGTTGATACAGTTTCTTTAATTTATTGCAACAGATAACCATGTTCTTTATATTCTAATGCCAAAATTAAAATAAATGGAGCCTTATTGCATAACATGAATTGGAGAATATTGGATTCAAATTTGGTGAACTTAATATTACTTGCAAAATAGGGTAGTAGGATGCTTTTAAAAAACTGCAGGGTTCTTTGTTTACTTGTTTATTTAACAAATGTTAATTGAGCTAACACTTATTTGCCAAGTTTCTAATATTAGAAGGTTAATTAATGTTTTATTCCTAGCAGAGAAGGCTTTTCAAACTTTGAGAGTTAATGGCAGACTTCTTTCTGTGCAGGTGTTACAAGAGGCATTTAGTCGCTGTGTGGCTGTCTTGAATCGTTCTAGTAAACCAGGTGACATGTCAGTACAGGTAAGGCTTGAAACACACTGTTCCAAGAAAGTTACGCTAGACTAGTAGTTCAGATGTTAGGTCTGTTTTAGAATCACTTTGAGGGCTCATTAAAACCTGGGTTGCTGAGGTCTGCCTCCCAGGTCCTCTGCCCAAAGTTTCTGATTCAGAAAGTCTAGGGTAGGGGCCTGAGAATATGCTTTTCTAACAAAATTCCCAGATAATACTGATGCTGTTATTCTGTGTATCACACTTTATTTGTGTGTGTGTGTGTGTATCACACTTTAATAAGCACTGTGCTAAATCATATGTAATCTGTTGGCTTAATTTTTTTCCCTTAAAATACAGAGTGATATAATGAATCCCATATCCCCTTTACCCAATTTCAAACATCTGTAATTTTTCCATTTTTGTTTCACTTATCTTCCATCCCCTTCCTTAATTCCTTCTTTACTTCCCACTCCCATACCTAGTGTTTTCATTTTCTTCTTTTCTGCTGAATTCTTTGGTAGAAGATCCATCAGGAACATTAAGATCACTGTAAAATGCATCTTTTTGACCTTTTGTGTATGCCAGCAAAATTTAGAATATTAAACAATTCAGTATAGGCTTTTGAGTTTCATCCTTATTTTTATTAATAAGTATAGTACATTATTAGAATTCAGGGCAAAAATACTTTAATCCAGAAGTTGGCAAACTTTTTTTTATAAAGGGCTAGAGGGTGATTATTTGAGACATTCAGGTTACACATAGTCTGTTGCATATTTTTTAAACTACTTATTTTTGGTTGGACTGGGTCTTTGTTGCAGAGCACGGGCTTTCTCCTTGCAGAGAGTGGGGGCTTCTCTTTATCATGGTGCACAGGTTTCTAATTGCAGTGACTTCTCTTGTCGCTGAGCTCCAGTGCTAGCGTGCACGGGCTTTAGTAGTTGCTGCTGGAGGGCTCTAGAGCACAGGCTTAGTAGTTGTGGCACATGGACTTTATTGCCCCACAGCATGTGGAATCTTTCTGGACCAGGGATCAAGCCTATGTTCCCTGCATTGGCAGATGGATTCTTGTCCACTACCACCAGGGAAATCCTATTGCATGTTTTTATTTGTGACTTTACAACTCTTTCCAAATGTAAAAGCTAAGGCTTCCTGGCCATACAAAAACAGATCATGGTTGACTTGGCCTGTTGGCCATATAGTGGCCATGATTTGCCAACCCTGCATCTATAGGGTATCTTAACCAGAAATACTGATAATTCAATAGAAATGTTCTGTTTAATTTTGGAGTGTCATATATATCATTAAACATTATTACGAATCTCTGCTGATTTGATTTCCACTGTCTTAAACAGGAATGTACATGTGACCTTTTTTTACTCTGTTGTGTTATCTGCAGGTGTGTGGACACATAAGCAGATGCTACAGTGTGGCTGCTCAGTTTGAAGAATGCCGAGAGAAAATTACAGAAATGCCTGGCATCATCAGGGATCTCTGTCGGGTGCTCTACTTCGGCAAGGTAGACGTTATGTTTACTGCTTTCTGGATTCAGTCAGCGATGAGTTTTCTTGTCAAGTAGCCAGTCCTAATTTATAAATAAGCTGTTTTCCTAAAATTATTTTCAAGTAAATGACATGGATCTCTAAAAACATTTTTCACTGACTCCTTGCTATAAATGATGACTTTGTTCCTGGGCTGGCCCACAAAGAATAAGGTAAGAGTGACATATCTAGATGGAAGTTGGTTTCCTCTGAACATTTGAACAGATGCAGGAAAGCAAGAGAGAAGACTAAACTAAATCAGTCTAGTGAAAGTAAAAGATTATGTAAACTTAAGAGTCAAGTGCCTGCATGGTTAAAAGGCCATAGGGATCTGAGAGCTTGCTGTTTCTTCCCGGTCCAACACTGCTTAGGGAAGTTGACTATGGGTGATGTGAAAAGTGACTGGGAAGGAAAGAGATTCTCTGGTGACAGAGTGACAGTTATGTTGGAAAAGAATAGGATTAGTTTGCTGATCCTGGGCTGAGGTACCTAGATATAAGGAATCTGATGAAAACACATCCCCAGTTATGTTTACTTGACATACTTAGATATGTCTAATAAGAATAAGTCACCTGGTGGCTCAGAGGTTAAAGTGTCTGCCTGCAATGCGGGAGACCTGGGTTTGATCCCTGGGTCGGGAAGATCCCCTGGAGAAGGAAATGGCAACCCACTCCAGCATTCTTGCCTGGAGAATCCCATGGACAGAGGAGCCTGGTGGGCTACAGTCCACGGGGTCTCAAAGAGTCGGACACGACTGAGTGACTTAACTAACTAACTAAGAAGAATAGAAGTGCTGGTATAAAGAAATAAATCTGTACACCTACAGTAAAGGTTTCATTGATACCCTTAAGATCACTGACACATGCATTGCTACTAAAGCCTTATCACTGTTTTTAAAATTACAAGAAGTGAAACAAAACAGTATTCTCACGTCTTTAACACTAATTGGCTTCAAAGATAGTAATTCTGATACAAATTGAATCCACATTGAGGTATCACCTCACTTTGGTCAGAATGTCTATCACCGAAAAGTCTACAAATAATAAATGCTGGAAAGGATATGGAGAAAGAGATCCCTTGTATACTGTTGTTGGGAATGTAAGTTGGTGTAGTACAGCCATTATGGAAAACAGCATGGAGGTTCCCTAAAAAAACTGAAAATAGAGCAAGAATACTGAAGTGGGTAACCATTCCATCTCCATGGGATCTTCTTGACCCAGAGATTGCACCTGGGTCTCCTGCATTGCAGGCAGATTCTTTACTGCCTGAACCACCAGGGAAGCCCCAGAGCTACCATATGATCTGGAAAACTGAACACACTAATTTGAAAAGATATGTGCACCCAGTGTTCATAGCACTATTCATAATAGCCAAGGCATGAAAACAACACAGGTGTTTATCAACAAACGGTTGACTTAAGTTGATGTGTATGCACACACACAGGGATTCCGTGGTGGCTCAGACGGTAAAACGTCTGCCCGAAATGCAGAAGACCCGGGTTCGATCCCTGGGTTGGGAAGATCCCCTGGAGAAGGAAATGGCAACCCATTCCAGTACTCTTGCCTAGAAAATTCCATGGATATAGGAGCCTGGTGGGCTGCAGTCCATGGGGTCGCAAAGAGTTGGACACGACTGAGCGACTTCCCTTCCCTTATACACACATACACACACACACTGTATATACACACACAGATAGACACACACAATGGAATGTTATTGAGCCATAAAAAAAAGAATGAAATATTGCCATTTGCAGCAGTGTGAATGACCTAGAGAATATTATGCTTAGTGTAACAAGTCAAAGACAAGCACTGTATGATAACACTTATATGTGGAATCTAAAGAATAATACAAATAAACATATATACAAAATAGAAACAGTCTCACAGACATAAAAAACAAACTTACAGTTACCAAAAAGAAAAGGAAGAGGGAGGTGAGGAGGGACAAATTAGGAAAACGGGATTAACAAATGCAAACTGCTAACATAAAGTGGGCTTCTCTGATAGCTCAGTCAATAAAGAATCTGCCTACAGTGCAGGAGACCCTGGTTTGATTCCTAGGTTGGGAAGATCCACTGGAGAAGGGTTAGGCTACCCACTCCAGTATTCTTGGGCTTCTCTTATGGGTCAGCTGGTAAAGAACCCGCCTGCAATGTGAGAGACCTGGGTTCTATCCCTGGGTTGGGAAGATCCCCTGGAGAAGGGAAACGCTGCCCACTCCAGTGTTCTAGGTCTGGAGAATTCCATGAACTGTATGGTCCATGGGCTCCCAAAGAGTCAGACATGACTGAGTGACTTTAACTTTCATTCATAAAATAAATAGGAAGGATTTGTTATCCAATTGTATAACACAAAGACTTATATCCAATATCTTGTATTAACCTATAATGGAATATAATCTCCAAAAAAATTGAATCTTTGTGTTGTATACCTGAAACTAACACAATATTGTAAACAACCATACTTCAGTTTTCAAATTAATTCTTTAAAATAGTAACTCTGTGTCTTGTCACATGGTTACTTTAATTTTAGGCTTTAAAAGATACAGGACTCAGCTATAAACCAGAATAGAAAATATTAGAGGAGGTAAACACACATACAATAAGATAGTTAAATAGCTTGTCATAAATTCACAGTCTGTTTCTCTTGGGAGCTTTTTTAAAAATCCATTATTATTTTTTTTAATTCCATTATTTTTATTCTCAGAGTATTCCAAGAGTGGCTGCCCTTGGAGTAGAATGTGTCAGCTCTTTTGCTGTGGATTTCTGGCTACAGACACACCTATTGCAAGCTGGAATTTTGTGGCATCTGCTTGGTTATCTGTTTAATTATGACTACACCCTGGAAGAGAGTGGTATTCAGAAAAGTGAAGAAACAAACCAGCAGGTAACTTGAACATTACTTTAACACTGAATTTGAACCCAAACTGTAGATTAATGCAAAGCCCTAGCTATCCAGAGCCCTCAAGGCATAAACCATTTTTCAAGATTATTAAGTTTATTGTTCTTTAAGCCCCAAATCTTTTTATCTTAACCACTTATCTCAGAAGGATTCAAGACAGTGGGATTTGCAATAGTATATACTGAGCATAACTTAATCTTTTCTTGATTACTCAGAATTACCTTTATGATTACAGAATTATGGTTGTATATCACAGGGAAGTGATAACAGGGCTGTTGAGGCTTGTTTGCCTAAATACTTGAGAACTTTTTTTTTTTTTTGAGAACTGATTTTTACAGATATTTTTTCTGTCCCTCCTTTCTTATTCATTATTTATATTGTGAATATGTGCCTCGAGTGATCAGATCTACTTAATCATCTCTTGTTCCCCACCCTATCCCCCAGAGTAGTGCTTCCAGTTATCTACAAGTTACTATATTAGATATAAATGACTACATAGATCCTGATTGTCTTTCATATAAATAGAAGAATAAATTGGAATGCATGAACTTTTTTAAAAATTATTTTCTTATTTTAAATTCTTTATTCTTTAATTGAAGGATAATTGCTTTACAGAATTTTGTTATTTTCTGTCAAACATCAGCATGAATCAGCCATAGGTATACATATGTCCCCTCCCTCTTGAACCTCTCTCCCATCTCCCTCCTCACCCCACCCACTAGGTTGGTACAGAGCTCTTGTTTGAGATCCCTGTGACATACAACAAATTCCCATTGGCTATCTATTTTACATATGGTAATGTAAGTTTTCATGTTACTCTCCATACATCTCACCCTCTCCTGCCCTTTTTCTGTGTCCATAAGTCTGTTCTTTATGTCTGTTTCTCCATTGCTGCCTTGCAAATAAATTCTTCGGTACAATCTTTTTAGATTCCATATATATGTGTTCAGTTCAGTTCAGTTGCTCAGTCGTGTCCAACTCTTTGCGACCCCATGAATCGCAGCACTCCTCCCTGTCCATCACCAGCTCCCGGAGTTTACTCAAAACTCACGCCCATCGAGTCAATGATGCCATCCAGCCATCTCATCCTCTGCTGTCCCCTTCTCCTCCTGCCCCCAATCCCTCCCAGCAACAAGGTCTTTTCCAGTGAATCAACTCTTCGTGTGAAGTGGCCAAAGTATTGGAGTTTCAGCCTCAGCATCAGTCCTTTCAGTGAACACCCAGGACTGATCTCCTTTAGGATGGACTGGTTGAATCTCCTTGCAGTCCAAGGGACTCTCAAGAGTCTTCTCCAACACCATACTTCAAAAGCACCAATTTTTCGGCACTCAGCTTTCTTCACAGTCCAACTCTTACATCCATACATGACCACTGGAAAAACCATAGCCTTGACTAGATGAACCTTTGTTGGCAAAGTAATGTCTCTGCTTTTTAATATGCTATCCAGGTTGGTCATAACTTTCCTTCCAAGGAGTAAGCGTCTTTTAATTTCATGGCTGCAGTCACCATCTGCAGTGATTTCGGAGCCCAAAAAAATAAAGTCTGACACTGTTTCCCCATCTATTTGCCATGAAGTGATGGGACCAGATGCCATGATCTTAGTTTTCTGAATGTTAAACTTTAAGCCAACTTTTTCACTCTCCTCTTTCACTTTCATCAAGAGGGTTTTAGTTCCTTTTCACTTTCTGCCATAAGGGTGGTGTCATCTGCATATCTGAGGTTATTGATATTTCTCCCAGCAATCTTGATTGCAGCTTGTGCTTCTTCCAGCCCAGCGTTTCTCATGATGTACTCTGCATATAAGTTAAATAAGCAGGGTGACAGTATACAGCCTTGACATACTCATTTTCCTATTTGGAACCAGTCTGTTGTTCCATGTCCAGTTCTAACTGTTGCTTCCTGACCTGCATACAGGTTTCTCGAGAGGCAGGTCAGGTGGTCTGGTATTCCCATCTCCTTCAGAATTTTCCACAATTTATGTGATCCACACAGTCAAAGGCTTTGGTATAGTCAATAAAGCAGAAATATACGTTTTTCTGGAACTCTCTTGCTTTTTCGATGATCCAGCAGATATTGGCAGTTTGATCTCTGGTTCCTCTGCCTTTTCTAAGTATATGGTATTTATCTTCCTCTTTCTGACTTACTTCACTCTGTAAAATAGGCTGTAGGTTCATCCACCTCATTAGAACTGATTCAAATGTGTTCCTTTTTATGGCTGAGTAATATTCCATTGTGTGTATGTGCAAAACTTCTTTATCCATTCATCTGTCCATGGACATCTAGGTTGCTTCCATGCTCTAGCTATTGTAAATAGTGCTGCAGTGAACATTGGGATACATGTGTCTTTTTCAATTTTGGTTTCCTCAGGCTATATGCCTAGGAGTGGGATTGCTGAATCATGCTAGTTTTATACCTTGTGTTTTAAGGAACCTCCATACCATCTTCCATAGTGGCTGTATCAATTTACATTCCTTCCAACAGCACAAGAGCATTCCCTTTTCTCCACACCTTCTCTAGCTGATGATGGCCTTTCTGATCAGTGTGAGGTGATACCTCCTTGTAATTTTGATTTGTACTTCTCTAATGATGAGCGATGTTGAGCATCTTTTCATGTGTTTGTTAGTCATCTGTATGTCTTCTTTGGAGAAATGTCTGTTTAGGTCTTTTCTCCCATTTTTTGATTGGGTTGTTTGTTTTTCTGACCTCGAGTTATACAAGCTGCTTGTATATTTTGGAAATTAATCCTTTGTCCATAGTTTCATTTGCTATTATTTTCTCCCATTCTGAGGGTTGTCTTTTCATCTTGTTTATAGTTTCCTTTGCTATGGAAAAGCTTTTAAGTTTAATCAGGTCCACTTGTTTATTTTTGTTTATATTTCCATTACCCTAGGAGGCTTACAGAGGATCTTGCTTTGATTTATGTCATGAGTGTTATGGCTATGTTTTCCTCTAAGAGTTTTATAGTTTCTGGTCTTACATTTAGATCTTTAATCCATTTTGAGTTTATCTTTGTGTATGGTGTTAGGAAAGTGTTCTAATTTCATTCTTTTACATGTAGCTGTCCAGTTTTCCCAGAACCAATTATTGAAGAGGCTATCTTTCCCCATTGTATATTCTTACCTCCTTTGTCAAAAATAAGGTACCCATAGGTATGTGGGTTTATTTGTGGGCTTTCTGTCTTGTTCCATTGGTCTATATTTCTGTTTTTGTGCCAGTATCATACTGTTTTGATGACTGTAGCTTTGTAGTATAATATGAAGTCAGGAAGGTTGATTCCTCCAGCTCCATTCTTCTTTCTCAAGACTGCTTTGGCTCTTCGGGGTCTTTTATGTTTCCATATGAATTGTGAGAGTTTTTGTTCTAGTTCTATGAAAACTGTCTTTGGTAATTTGATAGGGATCGCTTTGAATCTGTAGATTGTTTGGTAGTATAGTCATTTTCACAATATTGATTCTTCCACCCCAGTAACATGGAATGTCTCTCCATTTGTTTATGTCATCTTTGATTTCTTTCATCAGTGTCTTAGAGTTTTCTGTATGCATTTCTTTTGTCTCCTTAAGTAGTCGTATTCCTAGATATTTTATTCTTTTTGTTGCAGTGGTGAATGGGGTTGATTCCTTAATTTCTCTTTCTGATTTTTCATTGTTAGTATATAAGAACACAAGTGATTTCTGTGTATTGATTTTCTATCCTGCGACTTTGCTAAATTCACTGATTAGCTCTAGTAATTTTCTGATAGTATCTTTAGGGTTTTCTGTGTACAGTATCATGTCATCTGCAAACAGTGAGAGCTTTACGTTTCTTTTCTGATCTAGATTCCTTTTATTTCTTTTTCTTCTCTGATTTCTATAGCTAGGACTTCCAAAGCTATGTTGAATCCTAGGGGTGAGAGTGGGCACCCTTGTCTTGTGATCTTAGGGGGAATGCTTGCAGTTTTTTACCATTGCGAGTAATGTTTGTTGTGGGCTTATATATGACCTTTACTGTGTTGAGGTAAGTTCCTTTTGTGCCCATTTTTTTAAGTTTTAATAATAAAAGGGTGCTGAATTTTGTCAAAGGCTTTCCCCCATCTATTGAAATTATCATGTTTATCTTTTAATTGGTTTATATGGTGTATCACATTGATTGATTTGCCTATATTGAAGAATCCTTCCATCCTGGAATAAACCCAACTTGGTCATGGTGTATGCCCTTTTTAATGTGTTGTTGAAATCTGTTTGTTAGAATTTTATTGAGGATCTTAACATCTATGTTTATCAGTGATATTGGCCTGTAGCTTTCTTTTTTGTGTGTTGTCTTTGTCTGGTTTTGGTATCAGGGTGTTGGTGGCCTCATAGAATGGGTTTGGAAGAGTTCCTCACTCTGCAGTTTTTTGAAGGAGTTTTAGAAGGATAGGCATTAGCTATTTACATGTTTCATAGAATTCACCTGTGAGGCTATCTGGTCCTGGGCTTTTGTTTTTTGGGAGAATTTTGATCACATTTTTTATTTCTGTGCTTGTAATTGGCTTTTTCATAGTTTCTATTTCTTCCTGGTTCAGTCTTGGAAGATTGAACTTTTCTAAGAATCTGTCCATTTCTTCCAGGTTATTGATTGTATTGCCATATAGTTGTTCATAATAGTCTTATAATCCTTTATATTTCTGCACTGTCTGTTGTAACCTCTCCTTTTTCATTTCTAATTTTGTTGATATGATTCTTCTCTTTTTTCTTGATGAGTCTGGCTAAAGGTTTGTCAATTTTGTTTATCTTCTCAAAGAACCATCTTTTAGTTTTATTAATCTTTACTATTGTTTCTTTCATTTCTTTTTCATTTATCTCTGCTCTGATCTTTATGATTTCTTTCCTTCTGCTAATTTTGGGTTTTTTTATGCTTTTTCCAGTTGTTTTAGGTATAAAGTTAGGTTGTCTGATTTTTTTCTTGTTTCTTGAGTAGGATTGTATTGCTATAAACTTACCTCTTAGAGCTGCTTTTGCTGCAACCCATAGATTTTGAGTTGTGTTTTCCTTGTCATTTGTTTCTAGGAATTTTTTGATTTGCCTTTTGGTTTCTTCAGTAACCAGTTTGTTATTTAGAAACATATTGTTTAATCTCCATGTGTTTGTGTTTTTTACATTTTTTTTCTTGTAATTGATATCTCGTCTCATAGCATTGTGGTCAGAGAAGATGCTTGATATGATTTCAGTTTTCTTAAATTTACTGAGGTTAGATTTTTGACCCAAGATGTGGTGTATTCTGGAGAATGGAATGTTCACTTGTGCACTTGAGAAGAAGGTGTATTCTTCTGTATTTGGATGGAATGTCCTGAAGATATCGATGAGACCCATCTTGTCTAATGTATCATTTAAGACTTGTG
Source organism: Dama dama (assembly GCF_033118175.1). Taxonomy (NCBI): domain Eukaryota; kingdom Metazoa; phylum Chordata; class Mammalia; order Artiodactyla; family Cervidae; genus Dama; species Dama dama. The sequence continues at coordinate 80,656,563 of NC_083699.1, forward strand.
TTTCCTTATTAATTTTCTGTTTTCATGACCTGTCCATTGGTGTAAGTGGGGTGTTAAGGTCTCCTCCTATTATTGTGTTACTGTCAGTTTCTCCTTTATGTCTGTTAGTGTTTGTTTTATGTGTTGAGGTGCTCCTATGTTGGGTGCATAGATATTTGCAATTGTTATGTCTTCCTCTTGGACTGATCCCTTGATCATTAGGTAGTGTCCTTCCTTATGTCTTGTAGTATTCTTTATTTTAAGGTCTACTTTGTCTGATATGAGGATTGCTACTCCAGCTTTCTTTTGGTTTCCATTGGCATGGAATATATTTTTCCATCCTCTCAGTTTCCATCATTATATGTGTCTTTAGGTCTGAAGTAGCTTTCTTCTAGGCAGCATATGTATGGGTCTTGTTTTTGTATCCATTCAACTGTCTGTGTCTTGGTTGGAGCATTTAATCCATTTATTTTTGAGGTAATTATTGATATATATGATTCTATAGCCATTTTCTTAATTGTTTGGGTTTTTGTTTTTTTTTTCAGATTTTTTTTTTTTTTCTCTTGTATTTCCTAACTGTATAAGTGCCTTTAACATTTGTTGTCAAGCTGGTTTGGTGGTACTGAATTCTCTTGACTTTCACTTTTAATAAACTCTTGACATTAGTGTTGGGGACTTCTGTACCTTTTTTGTTTCTTTTTCTTGGCTTTCTCTTCCTTAATATCTTCCATACTCTTTTGAGTCCATAAATGTACTATTGCCTGTAAGATAAGAGATCTATTTTAATAACTTAATGTCTTAAATTTTTTGTAACAGGAAGTAGCCAACAGCCTTGCCAAACTGAGTGTCCGAGCTCTAAGTCGCCTTGGAGGTTATCTGCCTGAAGAACAAGCAACACCAGAAAATCCAACCATAAGGAAAAGTTTAGCTGGCATGCTGACCCCCTATGTTGCTAGAAAACTTGCTGTGATTAGTGCTACTGAGGTATGTGCTTCAGAGCTAGCCTGGGTTTTGACAAATATTGCAAGATCCTCTACATAGTAGAGAAACATAACAATGTTGATTGCTCTCAGAAACCTAAAAATTGAAAATGCTCATATGCTTGTCCTGTCAACTGATAAATTTGGTTATTGTCTTGGTGCTGATGATAGCAGCTGTATACGTCCAGGGATAATAACTCCCTTCTTTCCTCCTAGCACAAAGCTCAGAAAGTGGAAAGTGTAAAAACTTCTTATTAAAACACTTAGGCGATTCCCTGATGGTCCAGTGGTTAGGACTTGGATTCGAGTCAAGGACCTGGATTCAGTCCCTGGTTGAGGAAATAAGATCCTGCAAGCCGTGAGACACACACCCCCACTCTCCCTCCCCACAGAAAAACATTTAAAGGAGAGTTAAGTGTGTATATGTACACTTAAAATCAAGTAGAGCAACACAAAGGGAAAGCATTCTAGATGGCTAAGCAGGCATAAGCTATGTCTGCAGAACTATTGAATTCAGCCTTGAATCAGGGTTTGGCTGAGAAAATTGGAACTTAATCTCTGCCCGTAAATTCTACTTCCCTTTCTAGGAGTATGCTTCATAAAGACTTAGATTTTGTTTTCAAGTATATGTATGTAAAGGTCATATGGTATTCTTTTTAAACTTACATTTACTGTTTATAAAATGCTTTAATAAATTATCATGTGTGATTTTCAGCAAAGCAGAGCAAATGTTAAGAATGAGATGTGAAAACAGACTCAAATTTGAATTCCAGTTTCACCACTTAAATGTTGTGAGACCTGGGACAAATAATTTGATCTTTCTCAGAGAAGTCTTGATTTTTCTCAGCTGCAGAATGGTAAACATTATATTTTCAAACTTGTTAAAATTATTCAAACCCATTGTACTTAAGGTTCCTATTACAGTGCTTGGTGTGTCATAGACAATTTTAATGAATGATAACTTCAATATTTTTCCTAAATATTATGAAACACTAATATTCTGTCTTATAGATTTTGAAGATGCTTAACAGTAACACAGAGAGCCCCTATTTGATATGGAACAATTCTACAAGAGCAGAACTACTTGAATTTCTTGAATCTCAACAGGAAAGCATGATTAAAAAAGTAAGTTAATAATTTCTTGCATCCTGCCACCTTCTAGTGGAGAAGGTAGTAAGTCATGAAAAAATCAAAAGACAGAGAGTACAATGGGAGATAAGGAGTTGGCCTGGATAATACATAACTAGATGGTTGAATCTTGATGGTTTAGAAGACATTTATGTTTGTGAGTTTGGACTTCATTAAAGAGTAACCATCACTGAGTGTCCTGGATTATGCAAAATTTGGTTTACCACTCATTTCATGATAGTCACTCAGAGCTCTTCACTGATAGAAGTTTTGAGAATTGCAGAGCTAGGAAGAACCAGTCTCAGATTTCTACATATCATCTGTTTTTTTTACCAGAAGAGAGAGAATATCATTCTTTCTTTGTTTAGCCCTTTACAGTTTATCCCCACTTCCCTCGTAGCTCAGTTGGTAAAGAATCTGCCTGCAATACAGGAGACCCAGGTTCAATTCCTGTGTCGGGAAGATCCCCTGGAGAAGGAAATGGTGATCCACTCCAGTATTCTTCCCTGAATCCCATGGACAGAGGAGCATTCACTTTTCTTTACAATTTATTATACTATTATATTATATATATATTCAGTCCAACCTAAATTTTATGTAATTTCAACCAAAATCTTCTTAGGGCTATTTTTTTCCTATTTTCCTATCTTTTTCTTTTCACTTTCACTTTTCTTTACAATTTATTATACACTTTTACATATTATTTCAGTCCAACCTAAATTTTATGTAATTTTAACCAAAATCTTCTTGGGGCTATTTCTTTCCTATTTTTCTATCTTTTTCTTTGTCCTTAAATGGAAATTATTGTTGATTTGTCAACTGATATATTACCTTGCTTTTTTAATTCAGAGACCCTGTTTTCCTGTACTTTATCACTTAATGTATTACTTTTTAAAACCAGTTCAGATATGTTCATCTCTTAATTCTATCATCCTATATCTGACCAGGCCAAATGTCTGCTGAGAGGAGAGCCACATGTCATACTTGCTTATAAACACTAGGTCTAAGATACTTCGTTGGCTGACCTCAGTGATCTTTTGAAATTTTAAAATGAGTTTCAAATTTGGACTAAAAAACAGTATAACTCTCTGCCTGTATATAACATAACTCTATTAGGGGCTTCCCTGGTGGCTTAGCGGGTAAAGAATCTGCCTGCAATACAGGAGACACAGGTTTGATCCCTGGGTTAGAATAATCAAATGGCAGCCCATTCCAGTATTTTTGCCTGAAAAATCCCATGGACAGAAGAGCCTGGCAGGCTACACTACAAAGGGTCACAAAGAGTCGGACACGACCAAGTGACTAAGCACACGTTCACGCATTCATGTCTTTTCCAGATTAGTCCGTATTAGTCCATATTACTAATTACAGATGTTGAAATTATATTAAGTGCTGTGATGTGTATCCCACCACATTTTTCTCCTATGGAAAAATGAATGGATCTTTGAAGTTATTTATCTGATAAGTTATTAAACTGAATATGGATAGATTTATAAACTACACACTAGTAATTCTGATTTATATCTAACAATTTGTTTTCTTTTTTTCAAAGGGTGACTGTGACAAAACTTATGGAGCAGAATTTGTCTACAGTGATCATGCCAAAGAACTTATTGTAGGGGAGATTTTTGTCAGGGTCTATAATGAAGTCCCTACTTTCCCACTTGAGGTAAGCTCTCTACTTTTGATTTTGTCTGTAACTTTTGATCATTTATTATTAAAAGCTACTGGTTTATTCACACTGTATACATTGAAATAATATCTGCTTTTTGCCAAATATTTTATACTAACTTGGGTATGTGATAGGGTGACCATTGATAACTTATGCGACTTTATTTTGAATGTTGGGGAATTTAATGGATTCATGAGTAAGAATTTATTCCTTTCCCAGCTATTTCTTATATTTTATGCATAATGCTACTCCACTGTATCGTGTATATATGCCTGCAGCTCTGCTGTCTCTTGTGGAACTGTAAGGCCTTTTACATACTCACTCTATCATGTTAAATGTCAGACCACCAGACAGTGGTCTATCTCTGGCCAGTTTTTAAAAGAAATTAAGAAAATAGAAGGGGAGTGCAAAGAGAATTTTTAGATGAGTGGGTCACATCAGGTCATTTCTTGTGATGACCCCTAATCACTTCCAGAAGCAAATAATCTTTTCTTTCCTTAGTTCTTGGGGATCATGTAGGAAGATTCAGTTGTAGTTTTTTTTTGGAGGGGGTGACAAAGATTTGGTGGTTGATTGGTTTGTAAGTAAGAAAGAAGTGAGGCTTTGTTTTAGAGTTTGCTCTTGGAAAAAGGAATTTACGAAACTGTGATGTATGTTATTTATCACAGAATAATATATAAAAATAGCTGCTTAGCAGAATAAGTTTAGTGATTTTTGAAGTCTCTTTGAAAACTTCCTTTTGAATTTATAATCTAATATATATAATTTTTAAATGTAAAAATGCAACCAATTTATAGAAGTTATATATCATATTAACAATTCTCTCAGTAAAGTAAAGATATACTCTTACCTCAGAGTTGTTATGCTACATTACTGATGGGAGTATATCAGATTTCCAATGAATTTGGACCAACAGTGATAAACACTTTCTAATGCAGTTGAGTTTTATCCCTTTTCTCCTCAGTCCTCATTTAATGCATAGGTATTTTCATGTGTCTGTATAATTTAATCACTTCCGTGACTTGAAATGTTTTGTTGTTGCTTTTACTGTGGGGTCTTTGTTATAGGTTATTTCTAAGGACACAAATGTTTTTAACTATTTTTCTACTTGATTTAGGTTCCAAAAGCATTTGCTGCAAGTCTCTTGGATTATATAGGTTCCCAGGCCCAGTACCTTCACACCTTCATGGCTATCACTCATGCTGCAAAAGTGGAATCAGAGCAACATGGAGACCGCTTGCCAAGAGTTGAAATGGCTTTGGAGGCTCTGAGAAATGTTATAAAATATAATCCAGGTATGTGATTGTACCCTTGACAAATAAGACAAATAGAAGAGCCCTAAAAATTCCAGTTCTCAGTTTTACCAGGAAAACTCAGGGAAAATTATGCTTGGTTATTGACCCCATAATATGTTTACCTCTAAATAATAGGCTGGAGAGAGAGGTCAGTCATCATGCTTAGAAGAATTCATATCTCTAAGAGCAAATGAGTTTCAATAAGTTGAAAAGGCAGAATAACTTGATGGCATAAAACATCACATTGATGATATAATTGACATACAATAAGTTAGAGTTATTGACGAGGTGATCTAATTTTTCTACCACTGGTCCCTACAATGCCATACTTAAAAAAAAAATGCCTGAAGTTTCTGGTGCTTGAAAATTGAAATAATAAAATGAAAACTGTCATTCTTAAAACATCTATAAGAAAGACATTTACAGGAACATTATCACTCTTCCCTGACATCAGGGAATATGCTGGAGTGAAAATCTGAAAGCTTATTCCAATTCTAACTTTGATAACAAATATAGACTATATATACAGAGAGGGAACACAGCCCCACCCATCAACAGAAAATTGGATTAAAGATTTACTAAGCATGGCCCCACCCATCAGAACAAGACCAAGTTTGCCCCACAGCCAGTCCCTCCCATTAGGAAGCTTGCACAATCCTGTTACCTATCAGAGGGGAGACAGAATGAAAACTATAATCACAGAACCAAACTGATCACATAGATCACAACCTTGTCTAACTCAATGAAACTATGAGCCACGCCATGTAGGGCCACCCAAGATGGACGGGACATGGTGGAGAGTTCTGACAAAGCATGCTCCACTGGAGAAGGGAATGGCAAACCACTTCAGTATTCCTGGCTGGAGAACCCCATGAACACTATGAAAAGGTAAAAAGATATGACACTTAAAGATGAACTCCCCAGGGTAGTAGGTGCCCAACATGCTACTGGAGAAGAGCAGAGAAGTAGCTCCAGAAAGAATGAAGAGGATGAGCCAAAGTGAAAGCAGCACCCAGTTTTGGATATGTCTGCTGATGAAAGTAAAGTCTGATGCTATAAATAACAATATTGCATAGAAACCTGGAATGTTAGGTCCATGAATCAAGGCAAATTAGAAGTGGTCAAATAGGGATTGCCAAGAGTGAACATCAACATTTTAAGAATCAGTGAACTAAAATGGAGCAGAATGGGTGAATATAATTTAGATGATGATTATATCTACTACTGTGGGCAAGAATCCCAGAGAAGAAATGGAGTAGCCTTCCTAGTCAACAAGAGAGTCCAAAATGCAGTACTGGAGTGCAATCTCAAAAACAACAGAAAGATCTGTGTTCATTCCCAAGGCAAACCATTCAGTATCATAGTAATCCAATTCTGTGCCCCAATCACTAATGCTGAAGAAGCTGAACTTGAATGGTTCTCTGAAGACCTCCAAGACCTTCTAGAACTAACACCCAAAAAAGATGTCCTTTTCATCACAGGGGAACAGAATGCAAAAGTAGTAAGTCAAGAGTTACCTGGAGTAACAGGCAAGTTTTTTTGGCCTTGGCAGAGCAAAAGGAAGCAGGGCAAAGACTAACAGAGTTTTGTGAAGAGAACACACCCTTCATAGCAAATACACTCTTCCAACAACCCAAGAGATAACTCTACTCATGGACGTCACCAGATGGTCAATGCCAAAATCAGATTGATTATATTCTTTGCAGCCAAAGATGGTTAAGCTCTATGCAGTCAGCAAAAACAAGACCAGGAGCTGACTGTAGCTCAGATCTTGAACTCTTTATTGCCAAATTTAGACTTAAATTGAAGAAAGTAGGGAAAACCACTAGGCCATTCAGGTATGACCTAAATCAAATCCCTTACAATTATATACAGTGGAGGTGACAAATACATTCATGGGATTAGATCTGATAGACAGAGTGCTTGAAGAACTATGGACAGAGGTTTGTGACATTTTACAGGAGGCGGTGATCAAAACCATCCCCAAGAAGAAGAAAAGCAAGAAGGCAAAACGGTTGTTGAGGAGGCCTTACAAATAGCTGAGAAAAGAAGAGATGCTAAAGGCAAAGGAGAAAAGGAAAGATATATCCATCTGAATGCAGAGGTCCAAAGAATAGCAAGGAGAGATAAGAAAGCCTTCCTCAGTGGTCAGTGCAAAGAAATAGAGGAAAACAATAGAATGGGAAAAACTAGAGATCTCTTCAAGAAAATTAAAGATACCAAGGGAACATTTCATGCAAAGATGGCACAGTAAGGACAGAAGCTGTATGGACCTAACAGAAGCAGAAGATACTAAGAAGAGGTGGCAAGAATACACAGAACTATATAAAAAAAGATCTTAATGACCCAGATAACCATGATGGTGTGATCACTCACCTAGAACCAGACATCCTGGAGTGCAAAGTCAAGTGGGCATTAGGAAGTATCACTACAAAGCTAGTGGAGGTGATGGAATTTCAGCCATTTCAAATCCTAAATGATGATGCTGTTAAAGTGCTGCATTCACTCAGTATGTCAGCAAATTTGGAAAACTCAGCAGTGGCCACAGAACTGGAGAAGGTCAGTTTTCATTCTAGTATCAAAGAGAGGCAATGCCAAAGAATGCTCAAACTACCACACAGTTGCTCTCATCTCACAAGCTAGCAAAGTTATGCTCAAAATTCTCCAAGCAAGGCTTGATAGTACATGAACCAAGAATTTCCAGATGTTCAAACTGGTTCTAGAAAAGGCAGAGGAACCAGAAATCAGATTGCCAACATCCTTGGATCATAGAAAAAGCAAGAGAATTCCAGAAAAACATCTACTTCTGCTTTATTGACTACGCCAAAGCCTTTGACTCTGGATCTCAACAAACTGGAAAATTCTTAAAGAGATTGGAATACCATACCTTCTTACCTGCCTCCTGAGGAACCTGTGTTCAAGTCAAGAAGCAACAGAACTGGACATGAAACAATAAACTGGTTCCAAATTGGGAAAGGAGTACGTCAAGGCTGTATATTGTCACCCTGCTTATTTAACATCAGAGTATATCATATGAAATGCCAGGCTGGATAAAGCAGAAACTGGAATCAAGATTGCAGGGAGAAATATCAATAACCTCAGATATGCAGGTGACACCACCATTATGGCAGAAAGCAAAAATGAGCTAAAGAGCCTCTTGATGAAAGAGCAGGCTTGAAGAGGAGAATGTAAAAACTGGCTTAACATTCAAAAAACAAAGACCACGGCTTGCAGTTCCATCACTTCATGGCAAATAGGTGGGGAAACAATGGAAACAATGACAGACTATTTTCTTGGGCTCCAAAATCACTGCAGATGCAGCCATGAAATTAAAAGATGCTTGCTGCTTGGAATAAAAGCTATGACCAACCTAGACAGCATGTTAAAAAAGCAGAGACATTTCTTTGCCAACTAAGGTCCATCTAGTCAAGACTATGGTTTTTCTAGTAGTCATGTATGGATATGAGAGTTAGACCGAAAGAAACCTGGTCGCCAGAGAATTGATGTTTTTGAATTGTGGTGTTGGAGAAATTCTTGACAGTCCCTTGAACTGCAAGGAGATCAAACCAGTCAATCCTAAAGGAGATCAATATTGTGTATTCATTGAAAGCACTGATGCTGAAACTGAAGCTCTACTATTTTGGCCATGTGATATGAAGAACTGACTCATTAGAAAAGACCCTGATGCTGGGAAAGATTGAAGTTAGGAGGAAAAGGGGACGACAGAGGATGAGATGGTTGGATGGCATCACTGACTCAATGGACATGAGTTTGAGGAGACTCTGGGAGTTGGTGATGGACAGGGAGGCCTGGTGTGCTGCAGTCCATGGGGTCACAAAGAGGTGGACTGAGCAATTGAACTGAATTGATAGAATATATTGATATCATACCAAACATAAAACTTGAATATAAAATATGAAACATATTTATAAACTATAGAATATAAAATAGAATATTATGTAGAATATAAAATATAAATCTGGAATATAAAAATACATTCAATATTCAGTTTCTTACCTGAAGACCTCAAAACTTTTTATTAACACTTAATATTGTCTTTCTTGTTCTTCTTTGCCCTTTTCAGTATGTATTACAGTACTATTATAATTTATATCTGTATTGCCAACAAATTATTCAAATAAAATAACCAGCAATAATTAAATGTTGTTTAAGAAAATATCATTCCCATGGAATACATGGAGATGTTTTTAAAGGTAGTATTATAAAATCTGAAGAAAACTTCATTTTTTTATTTTGGCATATTAGGTACAAAGAAATTGCTGCAAACCTGGGAATTGATTTGGAACTTGTTTGTAATGTAGTTCTCAAGTGACAGAGTTCTAACTCAGTCTTACTTAAAAGCCAAATGATGTCACACTGTCTCCAGATATAATTAGACTGACAGGGTTAGCTCTGAGGTCTAGAGGTAAAAAGTAAAAGTACCACCATACACTTTTAATTTTTGAATTGTATTTGATAAATTTCTTGTTTTTAGCCTGTCGGTTAGTTAGGGGTTGGGATGGAAATGAAAACAAAACAAACCTGAGAAACTTTAATACTGTTTAACTTCTTAAGATTTACTACTCCTTAGTGATACTGCACTCGCTTCATGTCACAGTTGTTGAGAAAAGTTTACCACAGACTTGACAGTAAACAAAATATATCTGTTTCCCAAAGATCGATAGAACATCGCTTGGAAATAAAAGATAAGCATTTTCTTTTTCTTTCTAGGCTCTGAAAGTGAATGCATTGGTCATTTTAAGTTAATATTTTCTCTTCTTCGAGTCCATGGAGCTGGTCAAGTACAGCAGCTGGCTTTAGAGGTAAAGGAATTTTGTTCTAAAGCATGCTGTCTTTCCTGCAACATACTGTACATGGTTTGAGCCTTGGTTAATCATCATCTAAAGTTGAATAGAAATTTGTATATAGTTTTTTTTTTTTTTTTTTTTTGCCTATAAAGGCAAGTGAATGTCTTTAAACTTGAATTAATATGCCCATTTGAAGAGCAAATATTGTACAGTGTTCGGGGTGCTTCCCTCTGTGGTCATCATCTGTCATGCATTAGAACTTCAGATGCATCTGTATAGTGTCATATGGGATGAGTTAAGGAATGGACTTTACTCGGGTAGCTTGGAAGCCACAGATGACAAAAAAAGGGAGCAGAACTTTCCAAGATCTCTCTGTGTTCCACAGAAAGACATGTTGAGACCAAGGGAGTCTGCTAGCTACACACTGTGAGTTTGTGTTCCATCTCCCTCAGTTGCTCTCCTTTCTTATGGGTTTGGCACAAAAGCATCCTTTCCAGCTACCCCGAACCTGTGGGTCTTAGAGGTCCAAGAGTGGTTGGAGGCCCCTCCTTCAGGAGAATGAAATCATTGGTTCTGTAGGAAGTTGTTTGTGTGGAGCCTTTTCCTCTGGAAGAAGCAGGAAGACCTTGGTCACAGGGTTCTCCTTGTCTAGCAACCCAGAGTGAACATCCAGGGTCTTTTTTCATGTGATCCTGCTTATTGTAACACACACGATTTATTATAAAGAACACCAAATTCAACCTTGCAGTAACAATGAACTTGATGAATGATTAAGTGTTCTTATATTGCATTTTGGTTTAAAAAAATGTTTAATAAAATAATAAAGGTTAAATTGGTCAACAGCTTAACAAGCATGGTCTTTTCATTGAAAAGCATGCGTCTCCACTTAATTCTTCAAGTACCTTGTAATTTTTAAAGTAAGCATTATTGTGTCTATATTTTTCTTTGAGATGCTGACCACATGATTCAAGTTGTGGCATTAATCTTTAGATATAGAAGTTTAGATGTATAAGTTAGACTTGAGCAGTCATCTTCTTTTGAAGAAAAACATGCCTATTTCTTTATAATAGAAAGATAGACCTAATATATTGTACTGGGCACCAGAAACATTTACTTTCTCCCTCTGAAAGAAAAAGTCCAAGTAGTGAAGATGATTATCTTGCTAATCACTTCCCACCCCAAATCTCCAATTGGAAAACACTATAGCGTACATCATCATTCTGGAGCATGAACTGCTGTAGGATTGAAGGCTTCTTATGAGCCTAAGGATTGTGAATTGGTGCTAAAATATTTGTTTAGATTGTTACATTTAATTGTTACCTTTAAGTTAATAGAAAACATATATATATATATATATATATCTTACACACTAGCATTAACATTTTTTATTCTCAAAAGAGCAAAGTAATAAAGCCAATTTTTAAGAATTAAACTCTTGCCTAAAAGTTAAATATTTGTCCTCCAAGTATTTTTCTCATTTTGGTAATAAACCTTAAATTTATTTAGGTCTGACTAATTTGCCTTAATTTGTTTAGGTTTGACATTATTTCCAGAACTCTTAATGTCCTATTGATTGATTTTCAGGTTGTGAATATAGTGACATCTAATCAAGATTGTGTCAACAATATTGCTGAATCAATGGTTTTGTCCAATTTATTGGCTCTTCTGCATTCTTTGCCATCAAGTATGTATATTCGCTGGAATTTTCAGAACCACAGCACAGTCAGCATAGAGGGGAACAGTTACATAGATGATGCAAGACCTCCAACATAGTGTTTTGCAATATTTTAAATGGTATTCTTTATATTAGATTTGTCTTCCAATTTTATTTTTACATAAGTTAACTATTTTGTATTTCCATATCCGAAGTTGGAAGAGATGATAGAGATCCAAGAGCAAATGAAAATAATCTGTTTTTCTCAACTTACTGAGTATAAGCTACATGTGAATGATTGAGAATTAACTGATTCTCCGTGTTTTATTTAAAAAAACACACAATTGAACTTGTGTGATAGAAAAAAATGCGTAATATAAAAATCACCTTATGTTTTACTTGAAGTTCAGTCCTGCATTATTTATCCTTTACTGATTTGATGCTAATAGTAACTGTTAGCTAACTGTTAGCACCAGATGAGATCAGTTTTTAAAAATGTAGCAACCTGATTTCTTGAGTACAGCCTGCAATAATATAGACTCCTTACACACTGTAGTTATGTCTCACATATGTGTGTAGTTGTGTTAGATCAACCTTGAGATTGCTTTTCAAAGACAGTTGTGATATAACTCCAACTTTGTCACTTACCCATCAACATGCATTGCTCAGTCAGCTTTGCCAGCCTTTCAGAAGTCACATTAATCTTGACTTCACACCTGTCCACCTCCTTGAGAGCAGCAACCAGTCTCACTCATTTTCTGATTAAGTGCCTTGCACATGTTACGTATTATGTTCAGTGAATTGAGTGGAGTTCAATTATTATTGAATATTTTTGTTATCTTTTAAATGACAGCATTTAAAAGTTATTAGCAGATTATTTTTTTTGTCATTCCTACAGCCTTAGTTGGTTTTTCCTTTTTATTACTTTTTAACAGCTACAAACAATGCAAAATTAAACTGATTGAATGTTACAGAAGTCATGGTTTAAAAGTTGTTTTATATTCATACTGAATTTATATAGTGCAGTCATGGTTTTAATCTTACTGGTAAAGTATCTCAGCCTACTCTGTTCTCATTTATATTTTAGACTAGATTATTTTTCACTATTTGCTCAGGAATGTTAAAAACAAAATAACTGACTTCTTCTGTCCCATCCAAAGTCTTTTCCTTTGAACTTATGGTTAGAACAGTGACTGGTTTTCAGTGAAATATTGTTTCCTCTCTTAAAAGAAGTCTCATTTTGAGTGTTTATTCTCCTGCTTGTTAACTTAGCTCAGTCTGGCTACCATCCTTTGTTTTCGTCTCGGCCTAATACCTGGCAGCCTTCACCCTCTTTGCCAACTCTTCACTCCTCTGGTCACCTGTCTCTTGTTGCCCCTTGACATTGGAAGAGTAAGTCCAGTTGCCCAGTCTACTTCAATGACAAGGAAGGGGTGAGAAGTGCACAGACTTTGTGCAGAAGGATGCTGCTGTGTTTTAGACTGGAACAGTGTCTTGCAACTGCTACTTCCTACTCATTTCTCTAAGATACTAGCACCAAATAAAAATAATAGATCCCTGAATATAGTATCCTCAGGGTGTCAGGAGGTGAAATTTTGTTTGCACAATGAGCAATGAGGTAGGAGAATAGTATGGCATAGTGGTTATGGGTGTGGATTTTGGAGTCAGACCTCTGTAAACCTCTATATACCTCAGTGGTATAGTGAGTTATACCACTCACCAACTGTGAATTCATGGGCTACTCAGACTGGATCTCAGATTCCTCACTCATAGCAAGACCACAAAACCTGTCTAGCTGGTTGTTGTGAAGTAGAAAATATGATGCCGTTTGTAAAGCACCCTGTTCAGTGCCTGGCACTGATGCCTAGTAAATGTAAGGTAATGTGATGATTCGATTCTTTTAATGTCTTTTGTTCTGCAGGTCGTCAGCTTGTTCTGGAGACTCTTTATGCTTTGACATCAAGTACAAAAATTATCAAAGAAGCAATGGCAAGAGGTAGTGTATAGAGTGCTTTCTCATCTAGTCATGCTCCGTAATGGTAAAGCTTATTTTGAGCTACTTTATATAGTCTAATAAACTAGAAGAATGCTTTGGAAGGCTTACAATTGAAAAAAAAAAAAAAAAAAACAGACTGCATTGAGTTTAAATGAGGTTGAAAGTAAATTCTACTGACTAGAAAAGTCATATTTTTTTATTTAGCCTATAAACGCTAATGCTTGTTTTCCTTCACAGGAGCTTTGATTTATTTACTAGACATGTTCTGCAATTCAACACATCCACAGGTTCGAGCCCAGACAGCAGAACTTTTTGCTAAAATGACAGCAGATAAACTAATAGGTCCAAAGGTGAGCACAAAATGGGTTCTTAGAAAGAAATTAATTATTAAAGGTCTATTACTTTGGTAACTAATTTCATGAGGATTACCAAAGTCTGAAATAGTAAAGAAATGACTTGATATGAAAGTTGAAAGATGGACAAACCTGAATTATTCCTATATATTACTAGGTAGAGAAAAATTATAATCAGGGAAGCCTGTGCTAGAATTGAGAAGTCTTTTTTTTTTTTTTTGAGAAGTCTTAAGAGAGTGTTTGAGCCAAGACATATTTTTAAAAGTATATTTTAAGTTGTGACAGAAGGTAGATTAGATTAGGTTAGGTTAGATTTCACACTTCGAGGATTGGCTTGTGAAGGTGAGTATCACAGTGCCTTTGCTTCTCCTCTCTGCAGGGAGATCTCTCATTAAAAATCTGGAGAAGACAAAATATCTCTGGAACCGTGGTTCAGTTCACAGAGCAGAAACCTACTAGAATAATACTTCTAAGTAGAATTGCATCCAGACACAGTTGTAATCAAAGTTTCCTTCTTCTGTTATTGAATCAGTTTCACATGAAGTAATGCTCACTGAAACACTGTCTATGCCAGCCCAAATATGAAATACAGGATCCTGAGCACCCCCTTACAGAAAACAAGCTAGATTCAGTTGTGTTTTTTCTTATCTGATCTCCTGATTTAGATATTGAGAATATGTCACAAGACCTGGAATAGTTTTACTTTGGGAATATGGCTAATAATCTGTCATCAGTAGGGTTAATGGATAAGGAATATTACATTTGGGTGCCTGTAGCAAGGGCCCATAAAATCATGAATATTGATATTTAATACTGAGTTTTCTTAATGCTAGAGTTGGGTAGCACATAACTATAATGTCTACTGTTACATTTTAAATAATGTTTTAGATGTTTAAAATATGTACTATAATTAATTTTTGAGCTCTTTAGTAATTTTTTAACCTTTGAAATACATGAGGGACAAATTTTACCAAAGTGAATATATTTGTACTTAAATTTTCTGTATAGGAAAAAATATATGTCAGCTCCTTAATTGAATAATTTGCAACAAGTGATTCTAGAACTGGGGTCAGTAAACTTCTTTTCCATTCTTATAACTTTATTCAGATATAATTGACATGCCATACAATTCACACACATGAAGTATACAATTCAGTGTTTTGGGCAACAACAGTCAGTTTTAGAACATTTTCATCAAACCAGGAAAAAAAAAACCCATTTCCTAATTTAGCAGTCACTTCCCTATACTTATACCACATTTTGTTTTTCCATGTATCGATTGAAAATGAACATATGGATTATTTCTAGTTTTTGGCTATTCTGTATGATGCTGCTGTGAACACATGTGTACAAGTTTTTGTGTGGATATGTATTTTATTTCTCTGAGAGTAGAATTTCTGGGTAATATGGTAACACTATTTTTAACCTTTCAAGGAATTATCAGACTATTTTTCACAGTGGCTGAACCATTTTATATACCAGTACTGATGGTGATATCCACCTCTTCTTTAACACTTACTGTATATATCTTCACTGAGTATGGTCATCCCAGTGGGTGTGAAGTGTGCTGTATCAGGGTTTGCTTTGCATTTCCCTTGTGCCTAATGATGTTGAATATCTTTTCATGTGCTTATTGGCCATTTGTACATCTTTTTTAGAGAAATGTCTATTCTCATCCTTTGCTCACTTTTTAACTGAGTTGTCTTTTTGCTATTGAGTTGTAATTGTTCTTTATGTATTTTGGATACCAGTCCCTTATCAGATATATGATTTATAAATATTTTCTCCCATTTTGTGTATGTTTTTCCACTTTCTTCTTGTTGTTGGTTTTTTTTCATTTTGATGAAGTCCAGTCTGTCTTTGTTGTTATAGCTTGTGCTTTTAATATATAAAAAGCCATTATCTAATCCAGAGTTATAAAAATCTATGCCTATGTTTTTTCCTAGGTGTTTTATAGTTTTAGCTCTTGTATTTACATCTTAGATCAATTTGACCAAGGGAAATGACATACATCCTATTTTGTGGATGCTCTCTGTCATGTAACTGACATTGTTTCCTTTAGTTCACTGACTGCCAGGAAGTTCAGGGCTAAATTTATTATGTATTACTTGCAATTATACAGAGCTTTTGATATTTTCTTTATATACTAATTCCTGTTATTGTCATTCATTCAAAAAAGTTTTTGAGTATCAGCTTGTGCCAGGGAATGAAAATACAGGCACTGACAAGACAGACTGGGCCAGGAAAGATTTCTAAAAGATGAGATTTAACATAGACTTGAATGACACAAAGGAGATGAAACTATGTGAAGACCTGAGGGGAAAACTTGTCTTCCCAGCCTTCATTTTCCCTTTGTCCTTATGTCTCACACTGATTTTCAGTTTGTATGTGTGTGTTGGATGTTATTTTTTTAAGTTGCTTTTTAAATCCTTTTTGGGAAAAGGCACAGTAAAATGTAAAACATGGTACTAAAAATTACTTGTATAACACAAAGCATGAGAAGAATTTGTGAGGGTGTGGGGAGTTTTGAGGAGAGGTGGAGGGACAGATCAGCTGAGGGCTTTCTGGAAAGAGGGGACAGCATGTGAAGGGCAGGATCTGGTAGGTTGGCATGCTTTGGGAACTTCACACACCAGTGGTGCTGGATTTCTTAATGTTACTTAAATTTGAGGTGGAGAGAGGAAATTAACCCAGATAGGTAAGTAGTAGTAGGTCATAGTGAGTCTTGTTAGCTTTGCATGTGTGTGCATACTTAGTTGTGTCTGACTCTTTGCTGTCCCACAAACTATAGCCCGCCAGGCTCCTTTGTCCAGGGGATTTTCCAGGCAAGAATACTGGAGTGGGTTGCCATCCCCTCCTCCGGGGAGCTGGATCTTCCCAACCCAGAGATCGAACCTGAGTCTTCTACATCTCCTGCATTGGCAGGTGAATTCTTTACTACTGAGCCACCATAAACCAAGGTTTATCTGTTTTCTCATTCAGGACTTTTGGATGATAGTTATGGCTCATATCAGCCTTAACACACATTATAGCATCATTCTTAGAGAAATGTAAAGCAAACCAAATATTGAGATGTTTTCTATAGGTCTTTTTTCTTTCTCAAATTTCCTCATCCAGGTTCGAATTACATTGATGAAATTTCTCCCAAGCGTTTTTATGGATGCCATGAGAGACAATCCTGAAGCTGCTGTCCATATTTTTGAAGGAACTCATGAAAATCCTGAGTTAATTTGGAATGATAGTTCCAGAGATAAAGTGTCCACGACAGTTAGAGAAATGATGCTCGAGTAAGTAAAGACACACGTTAACAACTTAGGACCTTCAGGTGGAGTCACTAGGCAGGCACACGTTTTCCACATTGTCAGTCACCTCTCCAAGACTTACTCTATAAAGGGTAATGAACGTGTATCTTATGACTAAAGTCTGATGCCCTTTCCTTCTTTTTTTTCCCAAGGCACTTTAAAAATCAACAAGACAACCCTGACGTAAACTGGAAGGTAAAGTATACTTTTATTCAGAGGAAGGAATTTTACATTTTACTGTAAATTTATTGTTTTAAGTTCCTGCTGAGTGAGTATAAAGCCATCCTTTACTTTGTTACTAAGACACTTAAATCTTCCCCTGGAAAACAAAGTTTTAAACATTAAAAAAAAAAGTAGGAGCATTCACTTTTGGAGTAACTTAATCACAGGACTTTTTCTGAAAAGAGTAACTTAATCAAAGGAACTTTTATAGAAATTTATTAAGTGAAAATAAAACAAATAATTTTAACTTGATTGTATTAATGACTATTTAAAGCCTAGTTCATTGCATGAAGATTTCTTTAATAGGGTTTTTTATTTCTTTCTTGTTAATGTATTGGACTGGGCAAAAAAAGTTTGTTTGGAGCCCAGACTTTCTTGCCCAGCCCAGTAAAACTAATGATTAGTAAATGACTTTTCTTTCTGTATTTAAAGTTGCCTGAAGATTTTGCTGTGGTCTTTGGAGAAGCAGAAGGTGAACTTGCTGTTGGAGGAGTTTTCTTGAGAATCTTCATTGCACAGCCAGCTTGGGTTCTAAGGAAGCCTAGAGAATTTCTCACTGCACTGCTGGAAAAGCTAACCGAGCTTCTAGAGAAGAATAGCCCTCATGTAAGCTTTAGTTGTCAGCCAGACATTTCACACACTTTGCTGAATATGTTGATAGTATTTCTGTTAAAACACCATTCTCATTGACCACCCGTTAAGAGTTGGCTACCTCTTTCAATGTAGCCCCCACACTTAAATTCATATATGCTTGATCAAAAGTGAAACTTCTTAGTCTGAAGAACAATTGCAGAGGTTCTGAAAGGTTTCTGCCATCCCATTTCCAGTGATTATATGGTTCTTAAGGAGAAACCTAGAGGTTTAGTGTAGAAATCTAAATGGAAGTGTGTCCTGCTAGGGCATATTCTTCACTCAGCTAAAGAAATTGATAGGAGAGTCTTAACTATTGATAAATGAATGAACCCTGTACTTATGCTCAAAGGCTAGCAGGAAAGCAAGAGTGAGTAAGAGAGTAGATTTGGTCTTGGTTTGGCCAGTCATAAACCCTGAAATAGAAAGTTTTGTTATTTGAATCTATATATTGAAAATAATTGAGGTATGTGATTGTTGTTGAATTAATTAAAAAAGCTGGCTGTCGAGGTGGCTGAGAGCCTGTGTTGTTAGATGGTCCTGGGTGCCAGGTCCATCACTGATAAGCTCTGTGGCCCGGAGTAATACCTCCTGACTCTGCCTCAGTTGCCTCATGGAAAGGTCACAGCATCTGCCTCTAAGGCTGAAGTTTTCATGTGTTTTGATAAATGTGAAGCACTTAGTATAATGTCAAGTACTTAGAAACCATTAGTTGGTATCATTAGGTTTTCAAGACTTTTTAAAAAATATAAACAGTATGTCAGATATTTATATATATATATCTCTTTCTATAGTCACGACTTCTCTTTACTCTGATTTTTACAGAACTGGGGATAACATTCCACTAGTTGTTGTATTTTCCTGAATTATTGATGTTCTCCAATACTGACAATTCTGTAACATTACCTGGAAATATCTAGTAATATCTTTTGAGAGATGATCTCTAAATAGAAATATCTGTCTGCCGTAGAAATGAGATGTGAAATAGAAATGCCCAGAGAAAATCTGTGTAGATTCAGATATCACATTCTTAGAGTCCTTTAAATTCATGCTTTTATCAAGATGGAGATGTTTGTTGTTCTTTTAGGATTTATGGATCCGTTTTCAAGCGCCAGCACTTAGAATCTATTGTGAACACCAAATAATTACAAAGGACATTTAAGACTTTATCAGTTTTTTATAGTTTGTTTGTTCATTTGTTTTATACCCTCCAGGGAGAGACTCTGGAAACTTTGACAATGGCAACAGTATGTCTCTTCAGTGCACAGCCTCAGCTGGCTGATCAGGTTCCACCATTGGGCCATCTTCCCAAAATTATCCAGGCGATGAATCATAGGAACAACGCCATTCCTAAGAGTGCCATTCGAGTTATTCACGCCCTGTCTGAAAACGAGGTATTGATGATTAATCCATTTAGTAGCTTATAGCTGTAGAATTTGTCTGTGCTCCCTCTTCCTGACTAATGTACATTGCAGAATAAATCCCTTTCCTGCCACGTACCTTCATCCATATGAACTGCATGATATTGTAACGGTTCTTAAACTGGTTTAAATGATATGATTAATAGGAGACTGAATTTGACTGTCATTATTAAACTTGAACTGATGGGACTTCCCTGGCAGTCCAGTGGTAAAAGCTCCACGCTTCTACTGCAGGATGTGTGGGTTTGATCCCTGGTTGGGAAACTAAGATGCCACATGCCTCATAACATGGGCAAACAAAACTTGAACTGAATATAGGTTTTTCATATATTATTGTGGTATTTACTGTGTTACATAAATTATTGCTTTCTACAAGTAACCTTCTCTTTTTGGGTACTTAGCTCTGTGTTCGAACCATGGCGTCTTTGGAGACCATTGGCCCACTGATAAATGGAATGAAAAAACGACCGGATACCATTGGTCTAGCCTGTGAAGCAATTAATAGAATGTTTCAGAAGGAGCAGAGTGAATTAGTAGCACAGGTAAGTAACTTTCTAGATTCCTATTTTAGGGAAGGCAACATACCAAACAAATAGATTTTCACTTACTTAGCACTGATTTTGGCTTCCCTGACTTGGCAGAGAGGTAACTTGTAAGCTGGTACATATACAATTTTATATTTTATACACACACATACCGGACGAAACATATATATATACACACAGAAAAGGTGGGCCAGCTACCAAAAATCTTACCACTGTCAAAGTATTTTTGTTATGTTTGAATTTTAAATTTTGATTGTTTACTAAGCATTTATGCTTAACTAGCTTTGTAAAATTTGGTTTATCCTTTTTGAAAGATTCATTCTTGTTTATTCATTCCTTTGTTTCTTAAGTCAAGTTTGAAAAGCCCGCCAAGGTTTTTATAGTCCTTTTCAAAGAAAATATAAAAGAAGACTTGGTGGATACCAATGTAAAGTAGTAGCAGACATCAAGGGAACAAAAAACATACAATCAATTTAAAAATCATGGAAAAAGTGATCCTTCTAAAATATAACTCTTAAAATATATGTCATTCTGCACTTAAAAATTCTTCAGTGTTTTCCCATTATCTTCCAGATGACAAAGTTACATCTGACATCCTTAACCTGAATACAAGGCCCTACATCCTTATTATCTGGCTCTCCTGTTTTCCAGCCCTTTTCCCTCTCAGATCATCCCTCTCTCCACCCACCCCTACTCCCACCCATGTTCCTCATTCATGCAAGTTAGAAGTACTGGGTACAATTTAAGGAGATAATTGGATGCTTTGAGGTTCAGACTTATAACTGACCAAGTGGGTTGCTGTATTAGAAAGAACATGAGCTAGTTCTGCCACTTGATGGCTCTGTGACCTCAGGCATGTTACTTGGCCTTAACAGTACTCAGATTCCTCATCTGTAAAATAAAGCTGTGGCTTCTCACAAGGTTGTTCTGAGAATAATATCTATAAAAAGAGAAACACTTACTAAATGTTAGTTGCTTTCTCACCTCTTCTTTTTGAATTTCAGAATGGGTATTGAAAATTGTGTGGTACCAGAGTATTACTTAGCTTTTATTAGGCCAATAGAAAATGTATGGTGAATGCAAAGGTTGATGTTTTAAGAGAATATGAAAAAAATTAATATTCTCCAAATATTGTTTCACAGCAGTATATGTCATTAGAAGAGGCAGACCAGTATACTGGCTATAAGTTCAGGTTCTTTTCTTTATAGGTCTAGATACAGAGTCCATTGTCACCTAGCTCTGTGACTGTCAAGGCCTTCCTGTGTTGATTTTTCCATCGATAATTGCCTACATCATTTGATTTGGGGAGGATTAAGTAAATAATCAGCATATAACATTTAGAATAGTTGATGGAATAGAATAAGATCTCATTAAATAAAAATGTCACTATCATTAGATACCCACCCTTACCCCCAAATTCTGTCTCTGGAATTAAAGCAGTGTGTTCTCTTCCAGGTAGGATCCTGGGAGTGAAATTATTTCCTCAGTGGATGGCTTACATTTTTTTTAAAGCATATGTGTGTGTATATGCACACATACATACACACACATATATACTTAATATTTTCTTCTAGGCCCTGAAGGTAGATTTGGTCCCATACCTTTTAAAATTACTTGAAGGCATTGGCCTTGAAAATCTGGACAGCCCAGCAGCCACGAAGGCTCAGATTGTTAAAGCTCTCAAGGCAATGACTCGAAGCCTGCAGCATGGAGAACAGGTGAGTCTGCACAGAGGTAACTTTGATCTGCTAATTACGACAAGGCATTTTCAAAACCAGGGGTCTTGACCATTGGTGATCCATGCACCTCAGCTCAGGTTCTACCTAAAGGTATGCTTGTTGACCATAACTGGAGCAGATCCCAAGATCACAAATGGACTAGCATATCTGCCTCATAAACACAAACCATATACTTATATGGGGCTTCCCTGGGAGCTCAGTGGTAAAGAATCCTGCCAGTGCAGGAGATGTGGGTTTGATCCCTGGGTCAGGAAGATCCCCTGGAGAACAAAATGGCACCCCGCTTTGATTATTCTTATCTGGGAAATCCCGTGGACAGAGAATCCTGGCAGGCTGCAGTCCATGGGGTTACAAAAGAGTCTGACACAACTTAGCAACTAAACAACAACAAATAGTCACCAGGAGGATTCTTTCTCTGGATAGTGATAACATGTTGTACATTCTTAAGCATAGAAGAATGTTGAACATTTAGTGCTGGTTAAGATTAACTTTCAATTCTAGAAGTTATTGTGGTATAGTGATAACCATTCACTGACTCTACCATAATACCTTTAAAAAGATACAGAATATCATTTTAGTTTCATCTCCTTCATTAGTACTTGCAAAGTGTTGGCTATTAGCCCAACAAAGTCTCTCTTGTTGTAACTTAGGTGTCTGTTAATGTGTATCAGCTGGGCTTCCCTGGTGACTCAGACAGTGAAGAATCCACCTGCAATTCAGGAGACCCAGTTTCAGTCCCTGGGTCAGGAAGATCCCCTGGAGAAGGGGATGGCTACCCACCCCAGTATTCTTGCCTGGAGAATTCCATGAACTTATGAGCCTGGGGGACTACAGTCCATGGCATGGCAAAGAGTCAGACATGACTGAGAGAGTAACACTCCACTCTACAGTTGTTTCAGCTGCGTGTGCACGCCCAGTTCAAACCAATCCAGTAGTTTTCTTTTCCTCATTGGCTTTATCCTTAATATTGCTTCTGAGGCGTTCCTTATTCAGTGTTATTATATAGTCCATTTAGTAATGCTTTTTTTTTTTTTCAATTGACGTGAAATTCACATAACGTAAAATTAGCCCTTTTAAACTGAAAAATTCACTGATACTTAGTACATTAACAATGTTGTGGGGCTTCCCTGGTGGTCCAGTGGTTAAAAATCCACCTGCCAATGCAGGGGTTGCAGCTTTGATCCCTGATCCCACATGTGGAGAATCCCACATGGCTCGGGACAACTAAGGCCGTTCACCACAACTATTGAGAACCCCACACCCTAGAGCACAAGGTGAAACCTGAACACCAGAGAAGCCACTGCAGTGAGAAGCCTGCACACCACAACTAGAGAGTAGCCGCTGTTCTCCACAGCTAGAGAAAGCCCACGTGCAGCAGTGCATATGAGCACAGCCAAAAATAAATTAAAAAAAAAAAAAAAAAGGTTGTATAACCACCACCTACCTAGTTCCCAAAAATAGTTATTAAGTAGTTATTTCCCATTTCTTCTTTCTCTCAGCTTCTGGCAGTCACCACTCTTATTTTCTAGGAATTCTGGACATTTCACATAAGTGGAATCATAGAGTATGTGACCTGTGTCTGGCTTCTGTCTCTTAGCATGTTTTCAGGGTTCAACTGTGTTACAGTGTGTTTCAACACTTAAATCCTTTTTAAGGCTGAATAATGTTCCATTGTATGCATATGCCATGTTTACCCATTTATCCATTCATAGGTATTTGGACTATTTCTGTTTACTAATATTCTTCTGTAGGTTTAAACTGACTTAAAGCTTTCCTTTAGTGAATCCACTGTGTTTGTATGTTCCAACTAAAGAAGCATTTTTTAATGCCATTTTCCCTTCTAGCAGACTTATCATTTGAGCTGTTTGGGGTGAAAATAAAGAAGAGAGATGGCATGTGCTATTATAGTCATTAACTGTCTGTTTATTAAACTTGCCTATGGGTGTTCTGAATGCCAAGCAAAGGCATTCCTGTGTACCACGTGCCCCCAGTCATGCTCCCCTCAACTTGCCACTGGATTCCTGTTAATGAGAATTAACAGCAACTCTTGATAACCACCTCCCACTCACAAGGGAAGGAAAGAATTACAATACTTTCCGAAGTAGGAGCTTGAGCACACTCACAGCAAATCCCTTTCACCACTGCTTCGCTCCATGGTTGGGACAGTCTTTTGGACTCTCATGGTCCCCATGTGTACGTCTACTTTAATGCTTCCCCTTATGTTATCTGGCACCATCTGTCTCCTTGCCTGGACTGTGGGCACTTCAGGGGCAGAGAATGTCTCTCATCTTTGTGTCCACCGTGGAAGCCATGTTTTGCGTGCTCCATAAATATTTGATCTGAACCTTGACATGTGAAAGATACCCTCTACGTTGGAATTTCCTAGGTTTTGTTTTTTTCTTTACCTTTTTCCCAGAAAGAAGCATGTCTTGCCTCTTAGTCCACATTTACACACAAGTCATTTATACTGCACATTTTATATGTGATATACTGATACTGTCTAGATAGTTCATTGTTGTTCAGTCATTAAGTCTTGTCCGACTCTGCAGCTGGATGGACTGCAGCACACCATGTTTCTCTGTTCTGCACTATTTCCTGGCGTTTGCTCAAACTCATGTCCATTGAGTCAGTGATGCCATCCAACCATCTCATCCTTTGTTCCCACCCCTTCTCCTCCTGCCCTCAGTCTCTCCCAGCATCAGTCTTTTCCAGTGAGTCGGCTCTTCACATCAGGTAGTGAAAGCATTGGAGCTTCAGCTTCAGCATCAGTCCTTCTAATGAATATTCAAGGTGGATTTCCTTTAAGATTGACTGGTTTGATCTCCCTGTGTCCAAGCAACTCTCTAGAATCTTCTCCACCACAGTTCAAAAGCATCAATTCTTTAGCGCTCTGCCTTCTTCATGATCCAACTCTCACATCCATACGTAACTACTGGAAAAACCATAGCTTTGACTAGATGGACCTTTGTTGGCAAAGTAATGTCCCCGCTTCTTAATATGCTGTCTAGGTTTGTCATTGTTTTTCTTTCAGGGAGTAAGCATCTTTTAATTTCATATCTGTAATCACCATCTGCAGTGATTTTAGAGCCTAAATCTGTCACTGCTTCCACTTTTTCCCCTTCTGTTTGCCATGAAGTGATAGGACTGGATGCCATGATCTTTGTTTTCTGGATGGTTAGTTTCAAGCCAGCTTTTTCACTCTCATTGAGAGGCTCTTTAGTTCCTGTTTGTTTTCTGCCATTAGAGTGGTATCATCTGCATTTCTGAGGTTGTTGATATTTCTCCCAACAATCTTGATTCCAGCTTGTGATTCATCCAGCCTGGCATTTCACATGATGTACTTTGCATGTAAGTTAAATAAGCCGGGTGACAATATACAGACTTGACATACTCCTTTCCCAATTTGGAACCAGTCAGTTGTTCCATGTCTGGTTCTAACTGTTGCTTCTTGACCCATATACAGGTTTCTCAGGAGACAGGAACAGTGATCTGGTACTCCCATCTCTTAAGAATTTTCCAGTTTGTTTGATCTATACAGTTTGATCTACATAGTCAAAAGACTTTCATGTAGTCAATGAAGCAGAAGTCGTTTTTTTTTAATTCTCTTGCTTTTTCTGTGATCCAGTGGGTGTTGGCAAATTGATCTGTGATACCTCTGCCTTTTCTAAACCCAGCTTGTACATCTGGAAATGCTTGGTTCACATACTGCTGAATCCTAGCTTGAAGGATTTTGAGCATTACCTTGCTAGCATGTGAAATGAGCACAGTTGTACAGTAGTTTGAACATTCTTTGGCTTTGCCCTTCTTTGGGATTGGAATAAAAACTGACTTTTTCCATCCCTGTGGCCATGGCTGAGTTTTCCAAATTTGCAGACGTACTGAGTTCAGCACTTTAAAACACTTTTTAAAATAGCATTATCCTTTAGGATTTTAAATAACTCAACTGGAGTTCAATCACCTCCATTAACTGTTCATAGTAATGCTTCCTACGGCCCACTCGACTTCATGCTTCTGGATGTCTGGCTCTAGGTGAGTGACCACACCATCGTGCTTATATGGGTCATCAAAACCTTTTTTTGTTTGGTTCTCCTATGTATTCTTGCCACCTCTTCTTAATCTCTTCTGCTTCTGTTAGATCCTTACTGTTTCTGTCCTTTATTTTGCCCATCCTTGCATGAAATATTCCCTTGATATATCCAATTTTCTTGAAGAGATCTCTAGTCTTTCCCATTCTATTTTTTCTCCTCTATTTCTTTGCATTGTTCATTGAAGAAGGCCTTCTTATCTCTTGTTGCTATTCTCTCGAACCCTGCATTCAGTTGTACATATCTTTCCCTTCCTCCTTTGCCTTTCACTTCTCTCCTTTCCTCAGTTACTTGTGAAGCTTCATCCAACAACCATTTTGCCTTCTTGGATTTCTTTTTCTTTGGGATGGTTTTGGTCACTGCCTCCTGTACAATGTTATAAACTTCCATTCATAGTTCTTCAGGCACCCTGAATAGCTTAGTGGTTTTCCTCAATTTCAGCCTGAATTTTGCAATAAGGAGCTGATACTTTGAAGCACAGTCAGTTCTAGGTCTTGTTTTAGCTGACTGTATAGAGCATCTCCATCCTTGGTTGCAAAGAACATAATCATTCTGATTTTGGTATTGACCATCTAGTGATGTCCATGTGTAGAGTCATCTCTTGAGTTATTGGAAAAGCATGTTTGTTGTGACCAGCATGTTCTCTTGACAAAACTGTTAGCCTTTGCACTACTTCATTTTGTACCCCAAGGCCAAACTTCCCTGTTATTTCAGGTATCTCTTGACTTCCTACTTTTGCATTCCAATCCCTTATGATGAAAAGGACATCTTTTTTGGTGTTATTAGTAGTTCTAGGAAGTATTCTAGGTCTTCGTAGAACCACTCAGCTTCAGCTTCTTTGGCATCAGCAGTTGGAACATAGATTACTGTGATGTTAAATATTTTGCCTTGGAAACGAACCAGGATCATTCTGTTGTTGAAATTGGACCCAAGTACTGCATTTCAGACTCTTGTTGACTCTGAGGATTTCTTTTAGGGGATTCTTGCCCACAGTAGTAGATATAATGGTCATATGAATTAAATTCACCCCGTCCTGTCCATTTTAGTTCACTGAGTCCTAAGATGTCAGTGTACTTCTAACAGGTCACATCCATAGTTTGAATGAGTGCTTTAAGTTTTAGCTTGAATTTTGCAACAAACCGCTTCCTCAGAAATACTTCATGAGCCCACACCACAGTCAGCCAGTTGTTACTGTCACATGAATATCTTACTGCCCAAATTACATACAAACCAATACGTCCAAATAGTCGAGTCCAAGTTTAGAGGGAAGACTGATTTAGGCATTTCTTTGGGTATGGTTTAATGAGATATGCCTGGTATAGAGTGTTTGATGAATGTGAGGTCTTGGTTCATCTTTGGACCTTTCCTGAGTTGGCCTCTTTTGATTGTCTTGGAAATTTGCTTTTTCTTTTTAATCTAATCTACCAACATCCAGTTTGTTTACGTTCAAAGAGTTTGTTTTACTTCCCTAGGTGAATGAAATCCTGTCTCGTTCTTCAGTCTGGAGTGCCTTCAAAGATCAGAAACATGATTTGTTTATTTCTGAGTCACAGACAGCAGGATACCTCACAGGTAAAGCAAAGCACACCCAATTCTCTTTCCTAAGACATATGGCAGTAGCCATATGGACCTTCCTTTTGCCCTGTCTAGACTGAAAACGGCATTTAGAGAGTTTTCCTAGATTACTATAATAACTACCCATCTTGGAGATGTCATGGACATGCAGTGGACCCCTGGTTCTAGCCCAGAAAACATATGGACTGTTGTGGTATTGAATGTATGCTGACTGCAAAGCAGACTCTGCTCAGTTTTTAACCCAGTTGATCCAGGATGTCATACTTTATATTTTGGGTATGGCTGTATTAAAATGTTTATCTTGAACATGTAAATAAAGAGTGGAGAAGTATTTACTCAGAATTATCAGTATCAGAAACATGATAGCATCATTCCATTCTGTCAGATTAGTAGATTGAAGTTCCAACTGTGCACACTCACATGTCAAATATTTTTTCTTCTAAGTTACCAGTGATTAATCTGTAATTTTATTAAATATTTAAGGTTTGTATTCTCATGGGAGGAAATATATGGGTGTCATAAAGGAAAGGATATTTTGCTGCCTTGGGGTTAAAAGAAGCTCCAGATATTTGTCCATTTGGCACACTTATTTTAACATAATAATTCTGAGATACTCATTTTCATATTGACTTCTGTTTAAAAAGAAGGTCGTAGCATTAAACTGCTAAATGCTGAAAAATGAAATATAGTCTTTGGTATTAAAGTTTTTAGTTTGAAATTAACCGTAGGAATATTAAGTGGTTCTTGCCATTGCCTGAAATTATAGTGTATTTTTTAAAATGTCAGCCCTGCAACCTCCTTTACCCAGAGATGATGTAGGTAAATTAAGAGAAAAAATTACTACCCAGTATTTCTCATACCAGTGTGATTGTTTTAATAATCCTTATTGCTAGTATAGAACTTTATAAATCCTGAAGACTAGATCTTGAATAATCAAAAATAGGGACTTTGGAGAAATTTTGCATGGTTTTAATTTTAGAATTGATTGTGACATTACTGCCTTTTTCTCCACTGTAACCTCTTTAATATTAATCCACTAAAATTTATAATCAGAGCTGTTGAATTTACAAACATGTGGTGCTGTGACTGCCAGTCATGTGTATACATAAGAGTAGAGTACCACAGGTTTCCCTTCTGACTTTCCCATCACCTGCCCTATGTTGACTATGGAGAGAAATACCTAGAATATGATCTTAGTCTCTTCCAAGTCTTTCAAGCTGTAGCTTCTAAGTTGGAGTATGTTCTCATAGACACACCAAGAACTTTACCTCTTTAAATTCTCCCCAGAAAGTTTACACAATACCACCTTTTTTGTATGTAAGAATTGTATGATTGGAAAATCTGCCTTATTTTTTTCTAGCTCAGAGAAAGATTACTTAAAATTTGACTTGAAGACTAGGGAGATGTGTAGATTATAAGCATCCCTAGGAAGGTATCATCTAATTCTTTTGTCCTTGAGTGACCTTCACATCCATTGACCTTCAGTTCAGTTCAGTTCAGTCGCTCAGTCGTGTCCGACTCTTTGCGGACCCATGAATTGCAGCACGCCAGACCTCCCTGCCCATCACCAACTCTCGGAGTATACTCAAACTCATGTCCATCATGTCAGTGATGCCATCTAGCCATCTCATCCTCTGTTGTCCCATTCTCCTCCTGCTCCCAATCCCTCCTAGCATCAGGGTCTTTTCCAATGACTCAACTCTTCGCATGAGGTGGCCAAAGTATTGGCGTTTCACCTTCAGCATCAGTCCTTCCAGTGAACACCCAGGACTGATCTCCTGGGTGGACTGGTTGGATCTCCTTGCAGTCCAAGGGAATCTCAAGAGTCTTCTCCAACACCACAGTTCAAAAGCATCAATTCTTTGGTGCTCAGCCTTCTTCCCAGTCCAACTCTCACATCCATACATGACCACTGGAAAAACCATAGCCTTGAGTAGACGGACCTTTGTTGGCAAAGTAATGTCTCTGCTTTTTAATATGCTATCTAGGTTGGTTATAACTTTCCTTCCAAGGAGTAAGCGTCTTTTAATTTCATGGCTGCAATCACCATCTGCAGTGATTTTGGAGCCCCCCAAAATAAAATCTGACACTGTTTCCACTGTTTCCCCATCTATTTCCCATGAAGTGATGGGACCAGATGCTGTGATCTTAGTTTTCTGAATGTTGAGCTTTAAGCCAGTTTTTTCACTCTCCTCTCTCACTTTCATCAAGAGGCTTTTTAGTTCCTCTTCACTTTCTGCCATAAGGGTGGTGTCATCTGCATATCTGAGATTATTGATATTTCTCCCGGCAATCTTGATTCCAGCTTGTGCTTCATCTAGCCCAGCCTTTCTCATGATGTACTCTGCATATAAGTTAAATAAGCAAGGTGACAATATACAGCCTTGACGTACTCCTTTTCCTGTTTGGAACCAGTCTGTTGTGCCATGTCCAGTTCTAACTGTTGCTTCCTGACCTGCATACAGGTTTCTCAAGAGGCAGGTCAGATGGTCTGGTATGCCCATCTCTTTCAGAAGTTTCCACAGTTTATTGTGATCCACACAGTCAAAGGCTTTGGCATAGTCAATAAAGCAGAAATATACGTTTTTCTGGAACTCTCTTACTTTTTCTATGATCCAGTGAATGTTGGCAGTTTGATCTCTGGTTCCTCTGCCTTTTCTAAAACCAGCTTGAACATCTGGACGTTCACGGTTCATGTATTGCTGAAGCCTGGCTTGGAGAATTTTGAGCATTACTTTACTAGCGTGTGAGATGAGTGCAATTGTGCGGTAGTTTGAGCATTCTTTGGCATTGACTTTCTTTGGGATTGGAATGAAGACTGACCTTTTCTATTGACCTTACTGGATGGAATAAAAGACTGCAGGTGGTCCTTGATGTACTAACAGTTGTGGGTCAAGTCGTCTGTGGTTAAAATACACAAGAGAGAGGGATTTATCTTTAGAGACCTAGAGTTTCTTTCGAAATCATTTGCGTCCTCAGCCCTACCCGGATTTCCTAATAATATAGAAAAAATACAGGGATTAAAAAGATTTCTGTCTTGCCTTTCTTTTTACTGGGATCCTTGGGGTGGCTTCTGAATGAGTTGTGAGAAGCAGCTTTGATGAGCTGTCGAGAATGAAGGTTAGCAAAGGAGAAAGTCTTGGGTTTATGAATTTTTTCACATCCTTGGTCCTGCTCAAGGCGCAGAAATTCTAGTAAAACCATCAAAGTGGAGGGTGGTATAAATCCCATCCTGGAAAGGGCCTGGGGTTACTGTGTCTATTGTGAAGGTCATTGCTGAAGCCTGCAGTTACATCAGTCAAGATAGGATAATCTGGACTAGTTCTGAACTGTGTTGGCCCCCAAGCTGTCCAGTTCCCAGTGCGTCATCAAGCTGTATGTTCTTTTGTTGTGAAAGCACTGCCGGTTGTACTGATGTGTATTTATTGCTCGGGTTGCCAGTTATTTTTTGTGTTTGAACTTTTTTGTGATGTGTTGCATGTCATTGTTTGCTAAAAGGGGCAAGTACTTCTAATAATGATAAGATCTCCTTATGTGAAACTCCATGGGTTGTATACAATGTCGTATTGAATTGGAATTTTAAATTTACTCCATCCTGCCTTCAGTCTTGAGAAGATTCAGATTGTATCAAGCCCCTCTCTAATCAGTTTGCAAATAAAATAAGGTACTGTGAGAACACAAGTCATCGCCAGCCATTTCTTCTGATATGTGGACTTTATTTAGGAGATAGAGATAAAGTTAATTACTATTTCAAAGTAAGATTGGAATAACCAAAAATACATTTATGATTTTCTTCCTGGCTGCTGAGGAAATGTCACTCAATCACATGCTCAGAGTTTGGAATAAAAATTAAAATATTCTAGGCCAGATTACTCAGTGTTGATAAGTTGAGATGAGACTGACTCCCTAGCCTGACATATTGTTATGTTTTATGATAAATGTTCATTAAAAGTGCCTCAGTGGAACTTTACCCGTGGTGTGGGTAAGCTGTATCTGCTCACTGTCCGGGGCCCTGCGTTACTTAACCATCTCTTGGGTTCTAGAAGAGCTTGGTGCTGACAAGCATTTCAACAGTGAAAATCCTCAAATTTCCTCAACTAGAAAATCAGCAGAGAAAGAAAGAACAGGGAAAGGAAGAGCAACAGGCCAAGGCAAAGATGCTTTTAGGAGCTGGAATTGGAGATGAAGAACTTTGTACTATACGCTTAATTATTCTACTTAATTAGAGACAGGTAGGATAGTTAACTTGGCTTCTTAAGGTCATCAAAGGGAGAGAGCGAGTGTTTCTTGGGCCTCTCATCAGACTAGTTCATTAGATCTTTGCACAGTTGGGTTTTTTATCACGTTTTGTTTTTGTCTTTATATGTGTCCAAGACTACACAGTGGGAACCATGTTAGGAAATATTTCCTAAGGTCACTGTCAGTTTATAGTAGGACACTGCTGCTGAGGCAGGGCTTCCTTTTTTTTTTTAATTTTCCCCACTGAAAATCCCATGTTCATTTTCACCAAAGCCCACGCTCCTTTCACTACTCTACTGTGGTGGCCAATTCCGCTCTGTGCAATTCTTTGTTGATTTTTATCTTTTCTCTTCTCTCTTAAGTCCAGCAGCCTTACACTGTGTGCCATGTACCCCATTTCTGGCAGGCCCTCCTCTTTCCTCCCACATGTCTCTGGAGAACACATTGCCCCATCCTAGCAGACTGTAGCTTCCTGCCCCTAGAAACCAGACATGTCTGGAAGAGGCCAGAGATGTGAGAGAGAGAGCATCTGAGACTCCATTTAAAGAAATATCAGGAATTGACCTCTCTTTCCTAAAGACACTAGAATTTGATCTCCCCTGGATAATCCTTCAGGGTCCATCATTCACAGTTTATATTTTAGCCCAGAGGTTCCCAAACTTTCTCAGTTCACAGTGTCTTCATAGCTTAGTGATTTTTTTTCTTTATCCCTAGACCAAAAGAAACAGTAATCAATTTTATTAAGTAGTTACATTCAAACAACTTGAGAGTAGTCGTACGGTATTCGTACGGTATCCAACAGATGTCACTGTGTCTCCAGATTCAAAATATTCAGTGGTATCCCTGAATTTGCCCCAGGGTGCCTCAGCATGTAGTCTGACAACTACATCCTTAGTCCATTTTCTATATTCAGTACTCGTGATTTGGTCTCATAATCAGTTCGTTTGATGTGAACAAAATTGAGCCCACAATCAGAAGTGGTTAGGGACTATACCAATCTGGAGTGTTCAGGAGGTTATTCTTACGGGTTTATTCCCTAACAGTCTTGCTGCTGCCTAGGGTCCAGAGTGGAAGGTTGGCAGGAAGTAATATAATGGTGTGGCACTGTAGCTCTGAACTGCCTGTCAAGGGGGTGTGTCTCCTGTCCTCCCTACTGTCTCTCCTGAGCAGTCTAGGTAAGGCCTGGTGTCCTGATTAATTGATAGATGTAAGCCCACCATGCCTTAAAAAACAGAAAATCCTTAAGTTTTCTAAGTTCAAAGTTCCAGGTGCCTGGGCATTCCAGGTGGCATGTGGCAGTTCATGCAGGCTGAGTTGTCTCTGGCTGCGTGTAACCACATGTTACAGTGTCTGCTTTCTTCATATCCTCAGTACAAATGCTCAAGATGTTAAAAAAAAAAATGAATCTATATTGTTCCCCTTTTGTCCTACTTCAGTCCCTATTACACCTTAGCCTTTCAACCTGCTCTGCTGTTTGCACTTCCTTACAACTTCCCTTGCTGCTTATATTTCTTTTTTCCCCTCAGGTGTCTCTCCTTCCCTTCTCACTGGCAGCAGCCCCCTTCACCTCAGGAGCGGACTTTAGATCCGCTCTGCCAGGCAGCTTGCTAACTTCTGTGTAGCTCTCTGAAGCAGGTAGAGAACCATTTTGCTAAATGCATGCCACTTCCTCTGCCTTTCTAGTCCTAACCCTTCAGTGTTCCCTAGCTGTTTGCTTTGTTTCCTATGATTTCAGCTAAAAATGTTGCTCAATATGTAGTATTATGCTATAGTACAGTGTGTTTTACAAATACTTTGTACAGTTATGCAATGATTCTGAGGTGTAATTAAATGTCCCTGCATTGTTTTAAGTTAAACTAGAAGGCTAAAGCCATTATATGCTCATAGGACACATCTTGATAAATGCTGGGATAATGGCATTTTTGTGCACTAGAGACTTAAGAGTCAAGACATATAAAACTAAAATACTGATACCTTTTCCACAGCATTCATGTTTTGACCTATGACTAGGTGTCCAGAGTTTGCCTTATCTTTCCTCAGAGACCCTTGTTCATTTGGTGTTATTTGTTACAGTAGCATTTTTTTGCACCAAATGAAAATAGGTTTAACAAATATAAATGGATGTGTTTTTGTTGTGAATTTCATCAAGTATGACTTTTGAATGGGCTAACTCAAGTACAGAGTTTCTTTCCCATTTTTTTTTTTCTCATTTGACATTAGCTATATCCTTCAGTGCCCAGGATTTTTTTTTAAATCGAACTTCCCAGATGTGAGAAGGGAAAATTTTTCCATGTTTCCTCACCAGTGTTACTGTCTAGCATAAATTTTGAAACGATTTTTAACTTTGTCATATAGTAACGGCAAACCATGAAAATGGTGTTGCGGGTGTTTGTTAAGATTTTGTTGTATGCTTAGATAATCCTAATAGATTGCATCAGGTCCTTGTGATGGAATGCTTGACCTGGTTCTCACATTTTCATAAAGGTCCATGTTCTCACATGACTGCTCTTTAGAAGGTTTCCATTTTTTCTCTTGCAGGACCTGGAGTTGCTGGCTACCTTACTGCAGGGACATCCTCATCAGTCATGTCCAACTTGCCACCTCCTGTAGACCATGAGGCAGGTGATCTTGGCTATCAGACGTGAAACTTTCATGAGAGACAATAAACGCTGAAAGGCCAGTGCCCTGTCCACATTCCTCCAGCTGATCCATTGAAGAAAACTCTTAACTGCCTTTCTCCTGGTTTCATGACAGTGTTATTCCTTTTTCTATAAATATATTTTTATTTAGGAAAAAAGTCAGTGATTCTAATTGTATCACGTTACAAGAAAGCACTCTGTGGATCAACCTAAGTGGGTACACAAGAATTTTTTTTCTTGATGTATGTAAGCACATTTTGTTCCTTTATATCTGTTTACAAGACTGTGAATCAAAAAGACAAAGCTTTCTTCCTAGTTTTTATAATGTTTTTTCGAATTAGTGTGACTGTGGGGTTGAACTACAGTCTACAGAGATTGGGAAATCAAAGTCACTCAGCCCCCAGAAGGGCATTTCCCTCTCCTGCCTCAAGTCTGCCTGGCTGTTCTCCCATTGTTGACACTTTTGGGTTTTGTCCTTGCACCTGTTCACTGGTATCCTCTCCTCAATCATTTAACCTCCTGAGAGCTCACAGTATACGTTGATATATATAACTGGCTTTACCAAATTGAATGAAAAAGAAGCTTGTGCAAAAAAATTTAAAAACAGATGTCAAGATGTTATGTAAGAGATTAGTGTAATTGTGAAATGTTCTATACATTATCAAATATATAAAGCTTTCTATATTGAATGTACATTATACAGATCATTCATATGTGTACATAAAATTTTAAAAATAAAGGGAATTGACTGCTTTGTTAATGATATCTATTCTAGTTTAATTTTTCGCTTTAAAGACCTTATATTTTTATTTCTCAGATAGATTTAGTAGTGGTAGTAAACACAGAATTTGCCTCACATTTCCAGTATCTCATACAGACAGCTACATTGACGTACCTGATCATTCCTAAATCCCTTCATTAATATTTCAGCACATCTATATTTCCAGACACAGCATCTCATTTATTTTTCATACAGTATTCAAGGAGGAGTCAAGCTGTTAATAAATAGTTTAATGTGTGTTACACATTAATTAAGCCTTTGACTGTGTGGATCACAATAAACTGTGGAGAATTCTGAAAGAGCTGGGAATACCAGACCACCTGACCTGACTCTTGAGAAACCTATATGCAGGTCAGGAAGCAACAGTTAGAACTGGACATGGAACAACAGACTGGTGCCAAATAGGAAAAGGAGTACGTCAAGGCTGTATATTGTCACTCTACTTATTTAACTTAGACGCAGAGTACATCATGAGAAACGCTAGGCCGGAAGAAGCACAAGCTGGAATCAAGATTGCCGGGAGAAATATCAATAACCTCAGATGTGCAGATAACACCATCCTTATGGCAGAAAGTGAAGAACTAAAGGGCCTCTTGATGAAAGTGAGAGAGGAGAGTGAAAAAGTTGGCTTAAAGCTCAACATTCAGAAAACTAAGATCATGGCATCTGGTCCCATCACTTCGTAGGAAATAGATGGGGAAACAGTGGAAACAGTGACTGACTTTTTTGGGGGGGAGCTCCAAAATCACTGCAGATGGTGACTGCAGCCATGAAATTAAAAGACGCTTACTCCTTGGAAGGAAAGTTATGACCAACCTAGATACCATGTTATAAAGCAGAGACATTACTTTGCCAACAAAGGTCCATCTAGTCAAGGCTATGGTTTTTCCAGTGGTCATATATGGATGTGAGAGTTGGACTGTGAAGAAAGCTGAGTGCCGAAGAATTGATGCTTTTGAACTATGGTGTTGGAGAAGACTCTTGAGAGTCCCTTGGGCTGCAAGGAGATCCAATCAGTCCATCCTAAAGGAGATCATTCCTGGGTGTTCATTGGAAGGACTGATGCTGAAGCCTTAACGCCAATACTTCGGCCACCTCATGCGAAGAGTTGACTCACTGAGAAAAGACCCTGATGCTAGGAGGGATTGGGGGCAGGAGGAGAAGGGAACGACAGAGGATGAGATGGCTGGATGGCATCACCGACATGATGGACATGAGTTCAAGTAAATTCCGGGAGTTGGTGATGGACAGGGAGGCCTGGTGTGCTGCGATTCATGGGGCCAGAAAGAGTTGGACACGACTGAGCAACTGAACTGAACTACACATTAATTACAATATATTTAAGAGGAGATGTAAAGAGGGAGAGGAGGTTTCAAATAACAAAGATTTCATCATTAAAGTCTTCGTATGTGATCACAAACTACAAAGAAATATAAACATGTAAAATATATATAAGAACCAAGTTTATTACAGAGTTGATGTGTAAGAAGAGCAGGACTAGACACTTAATTCCTATCATAACTTGCTGATTGAAAATTTTACATCAGATTTATTATTTCTTAAAGATTATGGAGTAATGCACCCATGTGAATAATTTAACATATAATTAGGATTTGTTTCTAAAAGGCAATAGTTTGTCATAAAAATATGTTCACTGAGAGAGATTCTAACAGCTGGTTTATGAGTAGTTTTAGGAGAGAGCATAACTCAACACAGCAATATATTTCCTTTAAATACTAAAGGAACATTGATATTGTGGATAATTATAATATTTAAAGGTCAGTTTAAATATGTAGTTGTTGATGTTTGAATATCAATAATAGCTCATCTTTATTAAACATTATGCCAAACATTTTAAATGTTGTACATGCATAACTTCATTTAATCCTCAGAGCAAATCT
Source organism: Dama dama (assembly GCF_033118175.1). NCBI lineage: Eukaryota > Metazoa > Chordata > Mammalia > Artiodactyla > Cervidae > Dama > Dama dama. Next base: position 80,693,507 of record NC_083699.1, read on the forward strand.
CATTTGACATTAGCTGTATTGCTGATATGATTCCCATCTTCCAGGTGAAGAACAGGAAGCTCAGAGAGGCAACACTGGTCAGAGGCAAACTTACTGAAAGTCACATTATTAGTAAGTAACAGAGGAGGAAATCAAAACTTACTTTTACTTGACACTATTCTGAGCCACTATCTGGAGGTAACCATAATATCAAATAGGTATATGTGACTAGGAAGAGTAAGTTGCTTCTTTTTCATTTTTAAACTGGTTTTTTATTGGCCGTACTGTGAGATAAGTGGGATCTTAGTTCTCTCTCCATCCAGGGATCAAACCTGGGCCCCTTATTTTGGGAGTGTGAAAACCACCAGGGAAGTCCCCGTTTTTAAACATTTTTATTGTAAACTTAAGTAGGTACAGAAAATCTACTGAACAAATTAGTTCAATGAATTATTATAAGGCAAATCACCTTTGACCTTCCAGCCAGGTGAACAACTTCGCCAGCCTTTCCAGTAGCCCCATCATGTTCCCCCATCAGAATCATCTCTCCTCGCTCCAGAAGTGACCACTTGTCTGACACTTCCTTGCGTTTATTAGTTCATCACCTGATGTGTACATCCCTGGACACCAGAGTGGTCTTGCTATTTTTCTTTTTTAAATTTCTTTGAGTCTGTTAATCTGGCAACCCTTCCATCCCTTTTCCCCATCGCTTGTTTTTTGAAGTCCCCAGGACCATCTAGCTTGTTGATTTTCCCACAGTTGGAAATTGCTGATCAGACACTTCTGATGCAGTTCAGCCTTGTGCTCTATTCTCTTTGGGGGTGGAGGTTTTATCTGACGTTTATGCATGGGGAGATTTGCCCTGAGAGGAAAAAGTAAGACAGCATGAGCCAGGTAACAGGAAAACCAGTATGGAACATCTGGAGGAGTAGGGTATTATGGTGTGGGTGGCATGTAGGGATCCAAAGAGAGAACCTAACCTGAGATCAAGGGAGGAGCCACTTCGACCGTGTCCTGAGTGCCAAGCTGAAGCCATAGAGTCACAGCAGGCCTCAGTGTGATTCACAAATGAGAGCTATGGTTTTATTTTTTTTTTGTTTTTTCATTTATCTTTTATTAGTTGGAAGCTAATTACTTTACAATATTGTAGTGGTTTTTGCCATACATTGACATGAATCAGCCATGGATTTACATGTATTCCCCATCCCAATCCCCCCTCCCACCTCCCTCCCCACCCCATCCCTCTGGGTCTTCCCAGTGCACCAGGCCCGAGCACTTGTCTCATGTATCCAAACTGGGCTGGTGATCTGTTTCACCCTAGATAATATACATGTTTCGATGCTGTTCTCTCGAAACATCCCACCCTCGCTTTCTCCCACAGAGTCCAAAAGTCTGTTCTGTACATCTGTGTCTCTTTTTCTGTTTTGCATATAGGGTTATTGTTACCATCTTTCTAAATTCCATATATATGTGTTAGTATACTGTAATGGTCTTTATCTTTCTGGCTACTTCACTCTCTATAATGGGCTCCAGTTTCATTCATCTCATTAGAACTGATTCAAATGAATTCTTTTTAATAGCTGAGTAATATTCCATGGTGTATATGTACCACAGCTTCCTTATCCATTCGTCTGCTGATGGGCATCTAGGTTGCTTCCATGTCCTGGCTATTATAAACAGTGCTGCGATGAACATTGGGGTGCACGTGTCTCTTTCAGATCTGGTTTCCTCGGTGTGTATGCTCAGAAGTGGGATTGCTGGGTCACATGGCAGTTCTATTTCCAGTTTTTTAAGAAATCTCCACACTGTTCTCCATAGCGGCTGTACTAGTTTGCATTCCCACCAACAGTGTAAGAGGGTTCCCTTTTCTCCACACCCTCTCCAGCATTTATTGCTTGTAGACTTTTGGATAGCAGCCATCCTGACTGGCGTGTAATGGTACCTCATTGTGGTTTTGATTTGCATTTCTCTGATAATGAGAGAGCTGTGGTTTTAAATACAATGGGCTGTGGTCAATTTGGTGTGTGTGTTGAGGGGGAGAGTGGTGAGAGGTGGCAAAAATGAAGGACACTAATAATACACAGCCCATCTCAGGAGCAATGCAGGGGATGAACACTGAAATGGGCAGAAGGCCACTCCTGGATGTCATCTGTAAGCCCAAGTGAGGATCGTCACTAGATAGTCAGCTCAAGAATCCTTTTCAGCCAGAAAATTCTACAGTCCCTTTACTGATGCATAAGTTGTCCACTATGTGATGAAATGTGTCTAAATGCCTAAACTTTATTAGAATTTGGGGAAGAGCAATTTGCAGAAAATATTACAGATAATCTGAGTCTTTCTGGCATCCCGTTGACGAGGAATTTAATTGCCTGCTTGAGTGTTTAGGAATGCATGTGTGTTAAGTTGCTTCAGTCATGTCTGACTTTTGTGACCCCATGGACTGCAGCCCACCAGTCTCCCCTGTCTGTTGGATTTCCCAGGCAAGAATACTAAAGTGGGTTGCCATGCCCTCCTCCAGGTTATCTTCCTGACCCAGGGATTGAACCCGTGTCTGTTACATCTGCTGCACTGGCAGGCAGATTCTTTACCACTAGCAAGCGCCACCTCGGAAGCCCCCTCCTATGTCGTATAAAAGTTCCTTTTAGTAGCCAGGGGGCTGTGAGCAATGAATGCAAAGACTCTGTTGGGCTTATTCCCTTATCTATAAAATAATGCTGATCATCCTTAACCCATCCTTCCCAGGACTGTTGTGAGGATTAAATACTGCTGTGAGAAAAGGTTGGTAATTGTGAGGCCTGACCCAAGTGATAATGTTGAGCTGCTGTTTCAGTAGCAGTTCTTCTCATTGTCTTCATTCTTGGGATCAGGAAGAGGGTAAAACAAATTTCAAGGACCTTTAGATCAACCTAAAGGGATTTGTGATTTTTTTTAAAGTAGTTATGTTGCTATATAATTGCCAATTAAAAAGTCATTATCTTGGCTGAAGAATCAGAGATGCCATAATCTTTGTTCAGCAAGACCATCTGTTTCCTACACACTGAAACATCTTTTCCCTTGACCTGCTGTCTGTTTACCAGTAGATAAGGTCCAAGAGGCAAGAATGACTTAAATTCACTTCCAAATTGAGAAGCATGCCTGACAACCAAGTTGAAGGAAGAGTTCTGTCCTAAAACTAAAACATAGACTGTTTACACAGTCAAATGAGTCTCATTGTAAATGAAATGTAGAATTCAGTTTGGAGTCCGTGGATTAGAAAAAGCTAGAGAATCCTGAATTCCTTGGGAAACTGACAATCTAGCAGGCAGGGCTGCCTGGACAACAGCAACCAGCCTCTCGTTTGCATTTCTATATGAAAAGACCAGAAAAACCTTGGCCTGCAAAGGTCCAGTGGGTGGGTACAGAGGGATGGCAGTCATGCTGATCAGAGAGCAGCCTCTGCTCGGCTCCACTGGGCCCACCTGAGGGCAGAGCAGTCCCAGGGTGCTGAATCAAATCCAGATTTCAGTGTGAAGTTGGACTTCAAAATCTGGGCAACCCATTCAAAGTTTTTAAAACCAAATGGGACATATGAAGAGTACCCGCAGATTAGATTTGACACACAGAGTTTCAGTTCCCTTAAAATGAGATCAAAAATAGTGGTTACAAGGAGTTGGCTGAGTGTGCTTTCTGTCTAATGACTTAATTGTTAAATCCTTTGTGTTTTTAAGTGACTGAACTCCTGTTGGAGTGTGGTGTAGTCTTACCATCAGGTATACTCATGCTGCTTTTATGAAGAGAGGGAAGAAGACTTCCTAGAAGCCATTGTTATGAACTGAATGTTTGTTCCTCACCCGTACAAACTCATGTTGAATCCCAACCCCAATGTATTTGGAAGTAGTCTTCAGCAAGTGATTAGGGTTAGATGCGGTCATGAGGGTGTAGCCCCTATGATGGGATTAGTGCCCCCCTATAAGAAGAGACACCAGAGAGCTTGCTCTCTCTCCCTGTGTGCAAACAAAATAGTCATGTGCGCATACAGCGAGATGGTGGCTGCTTATAAGCCAAGAAGAGGCCTCAGATGAAACCTACCTTGCCAGAACCTTGGTCTCAGACTTCCCAGCCTCCAGAACTGTGAGAAATAAATGTCTGTTGTTTTAGCCGCCCAGCATGGTATTTTGCTATGGCAGTCTGAGCCGACATGCACTGGTGCTGGCTGGAGGAACAGTAGCAGCAAGGAGAGGAAAGCTTGCTCATAGATGAGCAGCACAAGAGCTTATCAGAATAGAGCCACCTCAGCATTGATTGCACTTGGTATAGACTCAGGTTAAGTTCCTTTGTAAAGAACTGACAGCCTGTCATGAAGCTGGGAAGGCAAACTGCTAAGGCTGGTCTGCAGCACACACTGAAATTTGGAATGGACATTGGGTTATAAGGAGGTAAGTGGTGGCTCCTGGGACCAAGTGTGTGTTTCCTGTTTTGTTGGTTTTTTAAGGTATGTGTTAAAATTTGAGTATCCAGGTTATATCAGAATCACTACTGCATGCCCTAGGGCCTAGGTGTTGAATTCTGTGTCACTGTGGTTTTATGTCACCCAATCTGTTTAATTGAGAGCAAGAGAGAGGCAGCAAGTTATCTTGGAATCAGCATAGGCCCTGGAGTTGGGGCCATCCAGGCTGTGATTCTAGCCCTCAACTAGTGACTGCTCATCTTTAAATGGAGAGCAGTAACACCTCTTTCTGTTCTGTAGATCAGAGACAATAGATGTAAACACCTAACACCTCCTTGATGGTGCCAGCCTCCTCGACAGTGAGATGGTGTGAGAAGAGAAAACACTGGCTTACCAGGAAGAATCTGATGTCAGTCATTGATGTTTTCTCTAAAATGCCTAGGTTGGTCTGGCCAGCTAGTATTTCATTTAATATTTCATTTAATAAGTTAATTTAAGTTCATTTAATTCAGTTAATAAGTATCTCATAAAAGATAATATAGAGCTTCCCAGATGGCGCTAGTGGTAAAGAATCCACGTGCCAGTTCAGGAGACACAAGGGACATGGGTTCGATCCCCGGGTTGGGAAGATCCCCTGGATGAGGAAATGGCAACCCACTCCAGTATTCTCGACTGTAAAATCCCATGGACAGAGGAGCTTGGTGGGCTACAGTCCATGGAGTCGCCAAGAGTCAGATGCAACTGAGCACCCAAAAGATAATATAAGCCGTCTGTGTAAAGATGTATGAAGGTACATATTTTGAAATATACCAGAGAAGTCAGTCCCTCCCTACCCCCAGTGCTACATCACTTCTAAGAATTCTGGTCCTGTTTCTAACAAATAACTGGGCTTTATTTCATGAATCAGACTCTCTCCTCCACTAGGAACATCCAGGGCTCTCCTCCTCACCAGCGCTTTCCTCTTGCTAATGTTTACTGTTATCTAATATGTCATCTAGCATTTAGAGGAAAGAACTTCATGTCTAGACTCTCTAATTTTCAAATTTAGGGAGTAAACAGTGGGACCAGGTTACTGTGGGCTCCAGGGCTCCACACATTCAGGAAGTAGGATGACCAGTTTAAAAAGTTTGTTTTTCCATCTAGCTTATAAAAGATGTCTACATTTTCACCATTTTTACAAAGCCCCAACTTAGGGAAATGACATAAGAGCAGATAGAGGCCCAAAACTGTTAATAGAAAGTTTCAGTTACATATACAAAGAAGAATTCATGTTTATGCCTCTATTTTTTAACATTGCAAAAGTGTATGGCTTTTATAACATGATTATCTGGTTACTGTGTGTAACTTTTTGACACTTTTCAGTTGCTTTTCAGTGATTATATACATAAATCCTATGCCTGTGAGGAATATTCGCCTCATTCCCTGGCACCATCAAATGTGGCAGTGTCTGTGAGCAGAAAAGGGACTCCATGTTCTCAACTGCTATTTCAGGGAAAAGTCTATGAAGCTTGAGTCAGTGAAGAAATGAGTCATTTGTCTTAAAATAAAGGTCATATGGAAGTAATTCTACAAATATTTGGTTGTGCATAAATTTAGAAATTTAAACTCAGGCCCTCCCTCACACTAATATTTTACAGGACTCCAAACAGCCCCTAATATACACTTACCTAGTGTCCCAGCATTCCAAGACAGGAAATAGATAATATTCTCTGACTTTAAATGCAAGAGGTGGGCAGACTATCTCATTAGCCCTAAAATAAGCAAGGTGAGTTCAGGGTATTTATGGATCTCTTGAGTTTAGAGCAGAAAACTATCATTTGCTACAGAGCTGGATGATACCACACTCTTCATGTGACAGAGTGTCCTAGAGTAACTTGGTGTGGTGGAAAACCTTTGAAGTCAGACCTCATTACATTGAATATTGACACTTACACCTCCAAGGCAGGAGAGTAGAAGCATGGAAGAGGCCAAAACTGGAAAGAAAAAAGGCAATTTGGACAAAATGGACAAAGAAGGAAGAAGAAAACATTGGAGAAGAAAGTGATTGTTGGTTAATAACCGCAGAGATAAACATTGCATTCACAGAACAACAGGATGCCACTTCAAAAAAAATACTTTTTCAGAGAATTAAAACCAGGTGTTACAAATTTTAAAAAAATTAAAATAGCAGAAATGAAAAACAATGGAAGACACTGAGAGATAAAGTTGAGGAAATTTCCTTAAGAAGCAGAGTAAAAAGATGAAGATGGAAAAACGGGAGATGAATGTTAAACAAGAAGCCCAGTCTAGGAGGCTCATTATCCAAAAATTCTAGATCCTGAAAGAGATACTACTTTTTTAAGGGAGATATTATGGACTGAATTGTGCACCCCAACCTGATTCATATGTTGGAAATTCTAAGCTTCAAATTGATGGAATTAGAATGGAGTTCTCATGAATGAGATTAGCACCCTATTAAAGGGACCCTAGAGACCTCTTCTAAGACTTTTCTGCCACACAGAACATAGCAAGAAAGCAGCGTTTGAAAACCAGAAAGAGCCCTCAACAGATGCTCAATTTGCTCATGCCTTGATTTTGGACTTCCACCTTCCACAACTGTGAGAAATAAAGTATGTTTAAGTCACCCAGTATATGTTGTTTTGTTATAGCAACATGAGCCAAGATGAGCAGAAAACATAATCAGAAAGTCAAATTTCCCAGTGACCAGCCCAGTGGATGAAAATAAACCCTGGCACGTTTATGTCATTGTGAAATCTTACAACATGGAAACAGGAAGTTTCTATAAGCTTTCAGGGTGTGGCAGGAGAAGGGGAGAACATGTCTCAGAAAGGAACAAGAATCAGGATAACACTGGATTTCTCAGTAACACTGAATGTTAGAAGACAAGGAGGTGATGCCTTCAAAAGCTAGGGGAAAATGATGTCCCGGCTGAGGACTCTAGATCCAGCCACACTACCAGTTAAATGTGTGTGTGTGTGGGGGGGGGGGGGGGGGGGTGCGGGGGGGGCGGGGGGGGGGGAGTGTAAATTAAGACATTTCCAAATAAACAAGGTCTCAGAATTACCTCCCATGAATGTTTTGTAAGAAGCTCCTGAAGGATGTTTTCCACCAAAGTAGGGTAACCAAGAAAGGAAGCAGGAATTCTCCAAAATGGTGGTGAGAAGAGATCCCAAAGTAAGGCAACAGTTTGTAGCTGACTTGAGCATGACCAGACTGGACCAAGCCAAAGCAGGTCAGAGGGAACAAATTCTTCAGGAAGATGAAACTGATAGAAAACCTGTGTGTTTGAACATAGAAAGAGGAAGGAGGTTGATGTATCTGAGGAATTTGGGAGAGTCGGACAGAAAAATAACCATTGTACATATGACCCATAAGACTTCTGAGTGGTACTTAATGCCAATATGATTATATTGGGAGAATGGAAGAACAGGAAGGATATATGTGAGGGAATGTAAGTTTGGTGGGGGAGAAGATGAATGACCACTCAGTTATAGCTAAAACTAGAAAAAAAAAATCAAGGAGTAGCAATATAAGTGGATTCTCAGGTGGCTCAGTGGTAAAGAATCCACTTGCCAATGCAGGAGACACAGATTTAATCCCTGTGTTGGGAAGATGCCCTGGAGGAGAAAATGACCTACTCCGGTATTCTTGCATGGAAAATCCTATGGACAAGAGATTGGTGGGCTACAGTCCATAGGCTTGCAAAGAGCTGGACACGACTGAGCAACTGAGCATGCATTTGAATAGTAGTATTTTCCAGGTCAAATTCCCCAAGTGTGGTCATTGTATTAGGGATGACATGATGTCTGCAACTAATTGTCAAATACCACAGAGAGAGAGAGAGAGAGAGAGAAGGGGACAGAGAGAGAAAGAAACGTGAATCTAGATGAGAATAGTCGGGTGTTAATTTTATTCTCCCTGAAATTTTTCTGAAGGTTTGAAATCTTTTCAAAGCAAAACCTAGGAGATGAGTAGCAGCATGCTTGCATACTTAGAAGTAGGTAGTCACACTTACCAATTAGCTTATAAGTTTCACATGCTTGCCTGTGGGAATGGGAAGTTGGCAAGTTGAAAATGTGGGAGGATGAACCACTGGTGTTTTTTATAACTAGCTTTGAACCATTGAATTCAGACATGTACATTTTTTATTTAAAAAAAAGCTAAATTTAAAAAGTCAATACATACTAAGGAGAAACTAAAAATCAGTAAAACAAAAACTTTTAAAAAGAAATTTTTTTTTTTTAATTTTTATTATTATTTTTTTTTTCCAGTGGGTTTTGTCATACATTGATATGAATCAGCCATGGATTTACATGTATTCCCAATCCCGATCCCCCCTCCCACCTCCCTCTCCACCCGATTCCTCTGGGTCTTCCCAGTGCACCAGGCCGGAGCACTTGTCTCGTGCATCCCACCTGGGCTGGTGATCTGTTTCACCATAGATAGTATACATGCTGTTCTTTTGAAATATCCCACCCTCACATTCTCCCACAAAGTTCAAAAGTCTGTTCTGTATTTCTGTGTCTCTTTTTCTGTTCTGCATATAGGGTTATCGTTATCACCTTTCTAAATTCCATATACATGTGTCAGTATGCTGTAATGTTCTTTATCTTTCTGGCTTACTTCACTCTGTATAATGGGCTCCAGCTTCATCCATCTCATTAGGACTGGTTCAAATGAATTCTTTTTAATGGCTGAGTAATATTCCATGGTGTATATGTACCACAGCTTCCTTATCCATTCATCTGCTGATGGGCATCTAGGTTGTTTCCATGAAAAAAAAAAAAAAAAGAAATTTTTTTATGGAAAGCATAGAAAGATATCTCATGCTCTTACATTGGAAGAATTAATATTGTTAAAATTATTTGTTACCCAAAGCAATCTACAGATTTAATGTGATCCCTATCAAATTACCTAGGAGGTTTTTCAAAGAACTACAGCAAATAATCCCCAAATTTATATGGAACCACAAATGACCCAGAATTGACAAAACAATCCTGAAGAAAAAGAGCAAAACTGAAGGTAATATTCCCAGACTTCAGATAATATTACAAAGCTGCAGTAATCAAAACAATGCAGTGTTGGCACCAAAATAGACATATGGATCAATGGAACAGACTAGAGTCCAGTCAATTAATCTTTGACACAGGAGGCAAGAATATACAATGGAGAAAAATGACAACCTCTTTGGCAAGTGGTATTGAGAAAGTTGGACAGTGTCATGTAAATTAGTGAAGTTTGAATGAAGTTTCACATCATACCAAAAAATGAATTCAAAATATCTTAAAGAATTAAATATAAGACATGACACCGTATAACTCCCAGGAGAGAACACCGGCAAAACATTCTTTAACATCGCTAGGCCAGTCTCCTAAGACAATAGAAATAAAAGCAAAAATAAACAAATGAAACAAAGTTACAAGCTGTTGCATGGCAAAGGAAACCATAAGCAAAACAAAAAGGCAACTTACAGACTGGGAGAAAATATTTGCAAATGATGCAACCGACAAGGAATTAATCTGCAAAATATACAAACAGTCATACAACTCAATATCAAAGAAACAACAGCATCAAAAAAATGGCAGAAAGCCTAAATAGATACTTCTCCAAAGAAGGCATCCTGATGACAAATAGACACTTCAAAAGATGCTCCACATTTCTAATTACTAGAGAAATGCAAATCAAAACCACAGTGAGGTACCACGTCACACTGTTAATCAAAAAGTCTCTAAACAATAAATGCTGGGGAATGTGTAGAGAAAAGAGAACCCTCCTACACTGTTGGTGGGAGTGTAAATTGGTGCATCTACTATGGAGAACAGTATGAAGATTCTTTAAAAAAAAAAAATGGAACTACTATATGATCCAGTAATCCCACTCCTGGGCATATATCCAGAGAACACTAGTTTGGAAAGATACATGCACACCAATGTTCATAGCAGCACTGTTTAAAATAGTCAAGACATAAATATCCTAAATATTCATCAACAGAGAAATGGATAAAGAAGATGTGGTATGTATATACAGTGGAATATTATGCAGCCATTAAAAATGAAACAATGCCATTTGCAGCAACATAGATGGATACAGAGATTGTCATACTGAGTGAAATAAGTCAGACAGAAAAAGACAAATATATCACTTACATATGGAATCTTTAAAAAGGGTACAAACATCCATCAACAGATGAATAGATAAAGAAGAAGTGGTACATGTATAAAATGGAATACTACTCAGCCACATAAAAGAATGAAATGATAACATTTGCAGCAACATGGTTGGACCTAGAGGTGATCACACTAAGTGAAGTAAGTCAGAGAAAGACAAATATCATTTGATATCATGTATACAGGGAATCTAAAATATGATGTAAATAAACTTATTTACAAAACAGAAACAGACTCACAGACACAGGAAACAAACATATGCTTACTGAAGGGGAAAGGGCCTGGGAGGAATGGATTAGGAATTTTGGATTCACATACACATAATGCTGTCTGTAAAACAGACAATCCACAAGGACCTACTGTATAATACAGGGAACTATATTCAGTGTCTTATAATGAACTATATTGGAAAAGAATATGAAAATATATATATATATATATGTATAACTGAATAAATCTGCTCTACAGCAGAAACTAATGCAACATTATAAATCAACTATACTTCATTTTTTTTTAAAAAAGGTAAAACAGCTTTTGTGCATACAAACTATATGGGAAATACAATAGACAAACTATTATCCACAACAAAAGGAAGAAAACATTTAGGAATAACTTTAATATGGAATGTGCAAGTTTTCTATGATGACTAGCCCTCTACTGGGCAACATAGATGAATTCTTGAATGGACAGCCATGTCTTATTCCTGGGTAGGATGATTCAATATTGTAGAGATATAAGTTGTCCCTAAAGTAAACTTAACACAATCTCAATCAAAATGCCAACAAAATGATTTTATGGCTCATTTGTAAGAATATTACAGAAATATTAGAAAGAAACCGGAAAATGAATTACTCAACCAATTTTTTTAATTTATTATTTTTTTATTGAAGGAAAACTGCTTTACAGAAGTTTGCTGTTTTCTGTCAAACCTCAGCATGAATCAGCCATAAAGTGAGTGAAATTGCTCAGTCGTGTCCGACTCTTTGCAACCCCATGGACTGTAGGCCACCAGGCTCCTCCTTCCATGGGATTTCCCAGGCAAGAATACTGGAGTGGGTTTCCATTTCCTTCTCCAGGGGATCTTCCCGACCCAAGGATCAAACCCGGGTCTCCCTCATTGCAGGCAGACGCTTTAACCTCTGAGCCACCAGGTATACATATATCTCCTCCCTTTTGAACCTCCGTCTCATCTCCCTCTCCATCCCACCCCTCTAGACTGATACAGAGCTCCTGATTGACTTTCCTGAGACATAAAGTGAATTCCTGTTGGCTATCTACTTTACATATGGTAATGTAAGTTTCCATGTTACTCTTTCCATTCATCTCACTCTCTCCTCCCCTCTTCCCATGTCCATAAGTCTATTCTCTATGTCTATTTCTCCACTGCTGCCCTGTAAATGAATTCTTTAGTACCATTTTTCTAGATTCCGTATACATGCGTAAGAATACAATATTTATTTTTCTCTTTCTGATTCACTTCACTCTATATAATAGGTTCTAGGTTCATCCACCTCATTAGAACTGACTCAAATGTGTCCCTTTTTATGGCTGAGTAATATTCCATGGTGTATATGTACCACAACTTCTTTATCTATTCATCTGTCGATGGATATCTAGGTTGTTTCCATGTTCTAGCTATTGTAAATAGTGCTGCAGTGAACAATGGGATGCAGGTGTCTTTTTCAATTTTGGTTTCCTCAGGATATATGCCTAGGAGTGGGATTGCTGGGACATATGCTGGTTTTATTCCTAGTTTTTAAGGAATCTCCATACTGTCTTCCATAGTGGCTGTATCAATTTACATTCCCACCAACAGTGCAAGAGTGTTCCCTTTTCTCCACACTCTCTCCAGTATTTACTGTTTGTGGACTTTTTGATGATGGCCATTCTGACTGGTATGTGATAATATCTCATTGCAGTTTTTATTTGCATATCTCTAATAATAATGCCAAAAATTTGATGCTTTTGAACTGTGGTATTGGAGAAGACTCTTGAGAGTCCCTTGGACTGCAAGGAGATCCAACCAGTCCCTCCTAAAGGAGATCAGTCCTGGGTGTTCATTGGAACGACTGATGTTGAAGCTGAAACTCCAATACTTTGGCCACCTCATGCGAAGAGTTGACTCATTGGAAAAGACCCTGATGCTGGAAGGGATTGGGGGCAGGACGAGAAGGGGACGACAGAGGATGAGATGGCTGGATGGCATCACTGACTCGATGGACTCTGTGTAAACTCCGGGAGTTGGTGATGGACAGGGAGGCCTGGCATGCTACGATTCATGGGGTCACAAAGAGTTGGACACGACTGAGCAACTGAACTGAACTGAACTAAATAATGAGCGATGTTGAGCATTTTTTCATGTGTTTATTAGCCATCTGTATGTCTTCTTTGGAGAAATGTCTGTTTAGGTCTTTTCCCCACTTTTTGATTGGGTTGTTTGTTTTTCTAGTATTGACTTGTATGATCTGCTTGTATATTTTGGAAATTAACCCTTTGTCCGTTGTTTCATTTGCTATTATTTTCTCCCATTCTGAGGGTTGTCTTTTCACCTTGCTTATAGTTTACTTTGCTGTGCGAAAGCTTTTAAATTTAATCAGGTCCCACTTGTTTACCTTTGTTTTTATTTCCGTTACTCTAGGAGGTGGGTCACAGAGGATCTTGCTTTGATTTATGTCAACACGTGTTCTCTCTATGTTTTCCTCTAAGAGTTTTATAGTTTCTGGTCTTGCATTTAGGTCTTTAATCTATTTTGAATTTATCTTTGTGTTCAACCAGTTTTTAAAATACATTAAAAAGCTACAGAAAACTGAAACTTGACATAGGCACTGTAAACATAAACGGTCAACAGAAGCAAACAGTCAAACTATCAGTCCAAGTACATGACAAATAGCATGTAATAAAGATGCCCTTTCCCCTAGGCATGTGTGTGTATGTGGGTGAGAGAGGAGAAATGGATTAATGAGGCAACTGGCTACCTTCATATAGATCCCACCCTGTATAAGAAAGGGTCCATAGAGTGGCCCCACCTTATTTACTTACATGCATGTATATTTCAGCCACATCAAAGGTTTAAAGTGAAAACTAAAATAAAATCCATTAAATAAAAGAGTTAACCTTCTATTCCTGGCCAGTTGCCATGCCATTCCATGAGCATCATCCTTGATTTCAGCCTCTCTTACAACATCACTTTTAATTAACTACATTTTATTTCTTCTACCACCTTAAATATCTCCAGCATCCATCTCCAGTCTGTCTCCCCACTGCAAAACCTTCCAACATGTTGCCTTAGTTCAGTGCAGTAGGATCCTCCTTGGTGTCTGACTTCTAACATGGTCTGAGTCTAATCCATATTTCATGGAGCAATAGTTCTCAAATCAGGTATGACCTTTTTAATCCACGTTCACTTCCTTGACTCCTCACTGCTATCGGGACCAGGTCCAGTGGCTTGTCTTTGGCCCCAGGGCCCTTCATGTTCCAGCCCCTTCTTTCTCTGGCATCATCTCTCCTGCTATCTCTGTATCATCCCCCAAATAGTGAACTGCTCAGTTTCTAGAATTTTCCAACCTTTTCCTCCAAACCTTCTTATAGCACTGTTCTTCTCATAGCAGTGTTCTTCAGGTCTGAGAGCCTCCCATGACCCCCCTGATATTGTCAACTCTGTTAATGAAAGCCTTGTATTGACCTGACCATCTCCCCACAGGAAGTAAGTTCTGTGGGTTCAGGGATCATGTCTGTCTTATCCATCTTAGATCCCCCCAAATTTAGTATTATACTTAGAACATAGTAGAAATTCACTAGGTATTTGGTCAATGAATTGAACTGTGCTTGTATAAATCAGTTTTTCTCAATAAAAAAACAAAAAAATAAATTAACAATATACAATTGATAGTTAATGGCAAAGTTTTACCAGTTGGCCTTAATAGAATCCTGGGCTGTGTCTGAGCCAGAGCTGCTCAGTGCTGTAAATGGTATGGGCTGTTCACAAAATTACAGATTGCTGTTCCAATCTATAATTGGAACAGACAGAAGTCTCCTCTGACTTCTAGGTATTTTCAACAATGCCAGCTGCTCAGAATTTGACCCCCTGATGTTTAGAGTTGGGGCTGGAGGTCCAAAGTGAGGAGAAATCCCATCTCTGATCCTCTTTTGCTTCCTGCTTTTAGATTCTTCAGCTGAAGTTGCTTCTGACTCATTTTGTTCACCATGCTCAACTTTCTGCAGTGGAAATGGGATCTTAGAAATTTGGAAAATATCTTCCATGTAAGTACCAGTTTATTTTCTCAAGGTCATGTGATTGATGAAAACCTGGCACTTCCTAGTATAAATGGGTGGGGGTTTTAGGTTAAGGGAGTTGTCACCTGGCTGAAAGGCCTCCTGAGGGCCAGGAGAACCCAGGTCTGTGGGCAAGTGTGTCCCCCGTGGGCACTCAGATGGACTGGGTGAACTGCTTGGGAATGAGGTTTTTTCCCTCCTCAGCTCTAAAGTTAATCTGGTGTTCTGTCAATTCTAGTTGGTCTAGGGTCATGTTGCTTCATCTCGATATAAATACAAAGTCTTTATGATCTAATACTTTAAAGAATCATGAGGCGGCAACACTGAATAGGAAGAAACTATTTTAAGTCCCTCAGCACTCGTGCTCCACTTGGAAAAAAACGGTAAAGCTTCTGTAACTGATGGCCTCTGCCTCTCTTCTTCTGGATGGCTTTTCAAACTTTGTCCGCAAAACAAAGTTTGTTGCTGTTGTTCAGTCACTCAGCCCTGTCTGACTCTTTGTGACCCCATGAACTGCAGCACATCAGGCCTCCCTGTCCTTCACAATCTCCTGGAGTTTGCTCAAACTCATGTGCATCGAGTCAGTGATACCATCTAACCTTCTCATCCTCTGTCACCCTCTTCTCTTGCCCTCAATCTTTCCCAGCATCGGGGTCTTTTCCAATGAGTTGGCTCTTCCCATCAGGTAGCCAAAGTATTGGAGCTTCAGCATCAGTCCTTCCAATGTATATTCAGCGTTGATTTCCTTTAGGATTGATTGGTTTGATTTCCCTGCTGTCCAAGGGACTCTCAGGAGTCTTCTCCGGCACCACATCCAATAGTCAATATCCATTGGCCAGTGAAGGTTTACACACTCAACAAGGTGTGTTGAATGGGATAACCAGCAGTGGGATAATGAGGGTGCTGAGCATGTCATCCAGCTATGTGGAGCTACTGAAGGGCAGGTCCCTGCTAGGCAGGGCCTGACAAATGTGGTCCACTGGAGAAGGGAATGGCAAACTAGTATTCTTAGTATTCTTTAGTATTCTTGCCTTGAGGACCCCATGGACAATATGAAAAGGCAAAAAGATATGACACTGAAAGATGAGCCCCCAGGTTGGTAGGTGTCTAACATGCTACTGGGGAAGAGCGGAGAAATAGCTCCAGAAAGAATGAAGAGGCAGAGCCAAAGTGGAAATTATGCTCAGTTGTGGATGTGTTTGATGGTGAAAGAAAAGTCCCATGCTGTAAAGAACAATACTACATAGGAATCAGGAATGTTAGGTCCATGAGTCAAGGTAAATTGGATGTGGTCAAACAGGAGATGGCAAGAGTGAACATCGATTGACATTTTGGGAATCAGTGAACTAAAATGGATTGCAATGGGTGAAGTTTAATTCAGATGGCCATTACACTGTGGGCAAGAATCCCTGAGAAGGAAATTAGTAGACCTCATAGTCAATAAAAGAGTCTGACATGCAGCACTTGGGTGCAGTCTCAAAAACAACAGAATGATGCCCATTCATTTCCAAAGCAAACCTTTCAATATCACAGTAATCTGAGTCTATGCCCCAACCATAATACTGAAGAAGCTGAAGTTGAACAACTATGAAGACCTACAAGACCTCCTAGAACTAAGACCAGAAAAAGATGTCCTTTTCATCATAGGGGACTGGAATGCAAAAGTAGGAAGTCAAGAGATACCTGGAGTAATGGGCAAGTTTGGCTTTGGAGTAGAAAATGAAACAGGGAAAAGACTAACAGAGTTTTGCCAAGAGAACTCACTGATCACAGCAAACACCCTCTTCCAACAAAACACAAGAGGTGACTCTACACATGGACATCACCAGATGGTCAATACCAAAATCAGATTGATTGTATTCTTTGCAGCTGAAGATGGAGAAGCTCTATACAGTCAGCAAAAATAAGACCAGGAGCTGACTGTGGCTCAGATCATCAGCTCCTTATTGCAAAATTCAAGCTCAAATTGAAGAAAGTAGGGAAAACCACTAGGCCACTCAGGTATGACCTAAATCAAATCCCTTATGATTATACAGTGAGGTGATGTATATGATTATACAGAGGTGATGAATAGGTTCAAGGGGCTAGATCTGATAGACAGAGTGCATGAAGAACTATAGATGGAGGTTCATAACATTGTACAGGAGGCAGTGACTAAAACCATCCCCAAGAAAAAGAAATGCAAGAAAGCAAAGTGGTTGTCTGAGGAGGGCTTACAAATAGCTGAGAAAAGAAGAGAAAGGAAAGGCAAAAAGAAAGAGAAAGATACACCCAACTGAATGCCGAGTTCCAGAGAAAAACAAGGAGAGATAAGAAAGCCTTCTTAAGTGAACAATGCAAAGAAATAGAGGAAAACAATAGAATGGGAAAGACTAGAGATCTCTTCAAGAAAATTAGAGATACCAAGGGAACATTTCATGCAACGAGGGGTACAATAAAGGACAGAAATGGCAAGGACCTACCAGAAGCAGAGGAGATTAAGAAGAAGTGGCAAGAATACACAAACGAACTGTGCAAGAATACACAAAAGAACTGTACAAAAAAGTTCTTAATGACCCGTGTAACCACAGTGGTATGGTCACTCACCTAGAACCAGACATCCTGGAATGTGAAGACAAGTGGACCTTAGGAAGCACTACTACAAACAGAACTAGTGGAGGTGATGGAATTCCAGCTGAGAGATTTCTAACCCTAAAAGAAAGGTTAAGAACAAAAAAATTCCCATTAACTTAGTATGTGAGGATTGCAACATATTATGGGTTTGCCTGTCAAATTATTTACTCCTTTGGGATTTAGTCTAGCTGTCTTGATGGGTTGGCAGGAGACTTCTTGCAAAAAGGTTTCAAATGGATTTAGAATTTAAATCTAACTTTGAGCAAAGGGGACAGAGGTCCGCAGGTCTGGGTGGGTCTGCCATGCGATTACCTGTGAGAGCTGGCTGAGGATGCAGACTCACGTGCAGTCAGCGCTTTGAGAAGGAAGCACCGAACATCTGCACCTGATGTGAGGGTCATCCCTCCAGCCTCATTCCTGGTTTAGTCCCTTAGTAGTAGAAAGTTCCTTTAGTGTCTTGCAAACAGTTATAGGAGTTATAATGGACTAAACGGAATGAAATGCAGCAAGTAGATCATCTGAGGTCATCTCCCCTGAAGCCAAACAATTTGAACAAACATCATGAACAATTTGTAGAGGATTGGTTGGGAGAGAATAACTGATGATCACAGTTTTGAATTTTATTAAAAGTGTTGTCTCCATTTCCGTGACAAGATTATTATTAATTCCCATGAAGCGGGGAGAACTCTGCCTCATGAATCAAATATGTGATCTCAAGAGACTGAGTTTATACCCTTCTGTTACTATGTATTAGAGCCAAGCTTTTTTCCTACTTGGAAACCTTAACTGCCTTGAACAGATACCAATTTTCCCCTCGCATGATCTTTAGGAATGGCTTACCACAGAACCCTTGGTAGAAATACTTAGCAGTTCCTTTTCATTATGAGTTTGTTTTCTTTTCTTTTCTAAATAAAGGAAATGCCCTGGAGTTAACCTTCCTTCACCAGACAAAAACATAGAAGATATAAAAATACTACCTTCCCTCAGTCACAGTGGTAAATAGTTGCTTTTGGCTGCTTAGCATCTGTTCTCCATATCTAATGCCCCAAGGCCTTTCCTGCATTTAGTGAGGCTGGTCAGTCAGTGTCTCATGGTCATATTGGCCAGCACAAAAGCCACTGGCCATTTGTAACTACTGAGCACTTGAAATGTATCTGATAAACTAATTTTTAAATTTTATTTTAATTAACTTTTTTTACATTTAAAAACTGATGCTTTTAAAAACTTTTAATGTGTATGAAACAATTCAAGTATATGAATCTATTTTTTCAACTGTAAGTTTTATGAAAACTACAATTAACTTTTTACAGTTCAAGTATTTGCATTGAAAAATTATCTTCCAAATTGACATGTGTTGTAAATGTAAAATATACTTTTTTGGGGGGAAAAAGTGAAAAATATCTTACTGGTAATTGTTGTTATTGATTACATGTTGGAATGATAATATATGGATGTGTGTGTGTGTGTGTGTCTGTGTGTGTGCTCAATCACTTCAGTCATGTCTGACTCTGAGGCCCCAATAGGCTCTTCTGTCCATGGGATTCTCCAGGCAAGAATACTGGAGTGGGTTCCCATGCCCTCCTCCAGGGAATCTTCCTGACCCAGGGACTGAACCCATGTCTCTGGCATCTCCTGCATTGCAGGCAGATTCTTTACCACTGAGCCACCAGGGAAGCCCCAATATTTGGATATATTAGGTTAAATAAAATATATAGTTAAAATTAATTTTTAATGTTTCTTTAAATGTAGTCATGTATGGATGTGAGAGTTGGACTATAAAGAAAGCTAAGGGCAAAGGATTGATGCTTTTGAGCTGTGGTGTTGGAGAAGACCTTTGAGAGTCCCTTGGACTGCAAGGAGATCCAACCAGTCCATCCTAAAGGAGATCAGTCCTGGGTGTTCATTGGTAGGACTGATGCTGAAGCTGAAACTCCAGTACTTTGGCCACCTGATGCGAAGGGCTAACTCATTGGAAAAGACCCTGATGCTGGGAGGGATTCAGGGCAGGAGGAGAAGGGGACAACAGAGGATGAGATGGTGGGATGGCATCACCGATCAATGGACATGAGTTTGGGTAAACTCTGGGAGTTGGTGATGGGCAGGGAGGCCTGGCATGCTGCTGTTCATGGGGTTGCAAGAAGTCAGACACAACTGAGCAACTGAACTGAACTGAAATGTGGCACTAGACAATTTAAAACCAGTTCTAATGAGATGGATGAAACTGGTGCCCATTATACAGAGTGAAGTAAGCCAGAAAGATAAAGACCAATACAGTATACTAACACATATATATGGAATTTAGAAAGATGGTAACGATAACCCTATATGCAAAACAGAAAAAGAGACACAGATGTGCAGAACAGACTCTTGGACTCTGTGGGAGAAGACGAGGGTGGGATGTTTCGAGAGATCAGCATCGAAACATGTATATTATCTAGGGTGAAACAGATCACCAGCCCAGGTTGGATGCATGAGACAAGTGCTCAGGCCTGGTGCCCTGGGAAGACCCAGAGGAATCGGGTAGAGAGGGAGGTGGGAGGAGGGATCGGGATGGGGAATACATGTAAATCCATGGCTGATTCATGTCAATGTATGGCAAAAACCACTACAATACTGTAAAGTAATTAGCCTCCAACTAATAAAAATAAATGGAAAAAAAAAGAAACAATGATCAAGTTTTAAATGTTTAAAAAGTAAGTTGTGAAATATTGTTATAATAGGATCCCATTTGTGGAATAATATAGATGTGTGTGTACATATTTGTATACACACATATATGTTTATATTTATCCATATGTATTTGTATATGCATGAAAAATCTGAAAAGTAAGCAACTGCCAGAGGGGCTTCTATGTTTACCTTACACTCTTCTGAATATATGAATTATTTACAATAAGAATATGGCAGTTTTATAATTAAAGTTTTCTTTTACAATTAAAAGAAATACTTTGTACTAGGTTAAAAAAAGTTATTACAAAATAATGTCTACAATTCTCTGTCCTGTAAATATATCCTTGTTACTTTGCCTGTGCTGTGCTCAGTCATGTCTGACTCTTTGAGACCCCATGGACTGTAGCCCGCCAGGCTCCTCTGTCCATGGGATTCTCCAGGCAACAATACTAGAGTGGGTTGCCATACCCTGCTTCAGGAGATCGTCCCTATCCAGGGACTGAACCCATGTCTCCTGTGTTGTAGGTGTATTCTTTACTGCTGAGCCACTGGGGAAACCCATTGCTTTGCCTGTTTTCCTAAAAAGTTAAACATACACTTTTGACCTAGAAACCCCATTCCTACATCTTTTCTCAAGAGAAATAAAAATACATGTCTACAAAAAGAAAAAAAAAAAAAAAAAAAAAACCATACATGTGGCAGATGCTGTTTCTCTTTTCTCTCTCTGTTGCAGAACAGGCCCTGGTGATCTCTGCAGTTTAGTTTGGCCAGCCAGGGCTCCTCGGAACCTGAGTGGCGGGGTGGGGCAGAGGTGCATCTGAGGAGCGTGGGGCCCAGGGAGGTCAGCTCTGCTGGTCAGTTGCTCTCCCTCCCTTGTGGCCTTTTCTGGCAAGAGCCTCCAGTCTTTCTTGGTCTTCTGTTTCCACATTCGCCTAGCAGGTTTCCTTTAGCACACATTAGCCAGTCTCTTTCTGGGGTTTTCAGCCAGACACTCTAAAACAGACCTGATTGGGATTTGCAGGGAGTGGCCCTCGTTTCTCCAGAATCCCTTCAAGTCACTCCTGAAGTCACCATCACCAGCACTGGATTCGGGTTGGGCTGGGGCACTTGAGTCTTCGTTAAACTGGGATTCTGATGTTCAACCAGAATTGAGAAACAGGGCTTTAGTTCTTTTAGGCATCTGCATGGCCAGTGAGTGGAGGTCATGGCAACCCACTCCAGTATTCTTGCCTAGAGAATTCCATGAATGGAGGAGCCTGGCGTGCTACAGTCCAGGGGTTGCAGAGTCAGACACGACTGAGTGACTAACACACACATGGCCAGTGAGTAAACATGAGTCAGTGCTGCACACTCCTGATGGAGAGGAAAGCAAACTTCCTGGGATCCCTGAGCTCCAGTAGCTGGAGGAATTCCATTGACACTTTCAACAAATGTTTAGTGAGGATCTAATATGCACCGGCTGGGCACTGTTTTAGACACTAAGTGACACTAAGTGTGTAGCACTGAGGCAAACACACAAATCCCCTCTCTGCTAAAGCACACTTCTTAATGGGAAATGGGGGGATAATAAGCCAAATGAAACAGAAACATACATAGTATGTTACAAGCTGGACATTCTCAGGAGAAAGCCAAACCAGAGGAAGGGGTAAGGAGTGTATGTGTGTATATATTAGAAGGGCAGAGACATTTGGATGGGGTGATCACAGAGAAAACACCTAAAATGTTACATTTACAGGAAGGGAGTAAGCCTTGAGAATACAGGACTGGGGAAGAGTTTTCTAAGTGAGAGAATCCCTCTGTCCTTGGAATTCTCTAGACAAGAACACTGGAGTGGGTTGCCATTCCCTACTCCAGGGGATCTTCCCAACCCAGGGATCAAACCGGTACAGAACCTGTATTGCAGGCAGATTTTTTACTATCTGAGCTACCAGGGAAGAAATAATTATGTATTAACACATATATACGAAATCTAGAAAAATGGTATGGATGAACCTCTTTGCAGGGCAAGAATAGAGACACGGACATAGACAACAGACTTGTGGACACAGTGGGGGAAGGGAGGGTGGGATGAATTGAGAGAGTAGCATGGAAACATACACATGACCATATGTTAAGTAGACAGCTAGTGGTGGAGGCTGCTGGCCAGTGCCCCCTCCCAGCGGCACGCCAATGTTGACCCATGCCTCTGCAGGAGACCCTCAAACACTCCCAGAGGAGTCAAAGAACACACAGTTGTTCTATTTTCTTGCTGGATTTCAACTTGTTCCTTTCTTACAACTCTGTCATCTTCCAAGTCACATTCATTACCAACCAGAATCTTTGGAGCATCATCAGTGTCTTTAACTTGCTGAATTGTTCTCTCAGATCATATGTATCATTAAATGTGGACTGTGCTGTGTTGGAATAAAGCAAAGCCTTGTCCATGTTTCATGTACAAATCCCTCACCACTATAAATGGTCTGCTTCTATAGTATCCAAGATTTCACACAGATACTTTTGTGCATCTACTTTAACTTACTTTCTATATTGTAGGATTATATTATTCAACAAAGATTCCTTGAATAAAGTGTATAATGAGAATAAAAAAAATAGATAGCTACTGGGAAGCTGCTGTATAATACAGGGAACTCAACCTGGTGCTCTGTGATGACCTAGAGGGATGTAGTAGGAGAGAGATTCAAGAAGGAGGGGATATATGTATACTTAAGGCTGAGTCACATACGGCAGAAACCAACACAACATTGTAAAGGAATTATCCTCCAATTAAAAATAATTTTTTTAAAGAAACTCTTGTTTTACAAAGCTATTGCAACCACACTCTTACACTAGAATGTTTGTGGATTTTCTTCATGATAATCACAAAATTATGAGAAAGAGATACCTGAAGAAATAATAATAAAAATATTATGGCAGGATCATAAACCCTGAATGCTTTTTGCCCTGAATTAAGTGAGGACTCTTCCCTGAATCCTAATTTGGAAAATTAGAAAATTCTAACAATCACTGAATGTGGTTTTGTTTTTCTTAGTTATCCTGTCTTCCCTCTGTACCTTGAGCTGATCACAGCACTCTGGCTGATTAGGTTGGACTCCACATCAAGAAAATTTTTAAAAAATAAATATGCCCCACCTCTTAGAATAATGGAAATGAAAACAAAAATAAATAAGTGGGACCTAAGTAGCTTAAAAGATTTTGCACAGCAAAGGAAGCTATAAACAAGGTGAAAAGACAACCCTCAGAATGGGAGAAAATAATAGCAAATGAAACAACGGACAAAGGATTAATTTCCAAAATATACAAGCAGATCATACAACTCAATACCAGAAAATAAAAACAAAACCTCAAATAGTGGGAAAAAGACCTAAACAGACAGTTCTCCAAAGAAGACATACAGATAGCTAACAAACACAAGAAAAAATGCTCAACATCGCTCATTCTTACAGAAACGGAAATCAAAACCACACTGAGATATCACGTCACACCAGTCAGGATGACCATCATCAAAAAATTCCACAAATGACCAGTGCTGGAGTGGATGCAGAGAAAAGGGAACCCTCTTGCTGGTGGGAATGTAAATTGATATAGCCACAATGGAAGACAGTATGGAGTTTTGTTTTTTTTTTAAAAAAAACTAGCAATAAAACCAGCATGTGACCTAGCAATACCACTTATAGGCATATACTGTGAGGAAACCAAAACTGAAAAAGACATATGTACCCCAATGTTCCTTGCAGCACTATTTACAATAGCTAGGACATGGAAGCAACCTAGATGCCCATCAACAGATGAATGGATAAAAAAATTATGGTACATATATATGATGGACTACTACTTGGCCATGAAAAGGAACACATTTTAGTCAGTTCTAATGAGGTGGATGAACCCAGAGCCTATTATACAGAGTGAAGTAAGTCAGAAAGAGAAAAGCAAATATCATATATTAACACATATACATGGAATCTAGAAAGATGGTACTGATGAACCTATCTGCATGTCAGCAATGGAGACACAGACATAGAGAAGAGACTTATGGCCAAGGGTACAAGGCAGGAAGTAGAGGGTGAGATAAATGGAGAGGGCAGTTTGGACGCATACACACTACCATATATAAAACAGATAGCCAGTGGAAATTTGTTGTGTTCCTCAGGGAACTCAAACTGGGGCTCTGTAACAATATAGAGGGATGGGAAAAGGTGGGAGGTGGAAGGGAGGTTCGAGAAAGAAGGGACATATATACACCTATGGCTAATTCATGTTGATGGATGGCAAAAATCAAACCAATATTGTAATGCAATTTTCCTTCAATTAAAAATAACTGAAATTTTTAAAAAAGAAAGAAAATAAGTAAATGTGCATTCTCTGAATTGTTAAATACTCATTAAAGTATTAATGTATACTTTTTTAAAGTACTAATGTAATACTCATTAAAGTATTTCATCAGTTGATCAGCCCAAACTGCTGTGTGCCCCCACTACTGGGGCTCTGATATCCTTTCTCAGTCCCAGTGAAGACTTTCATGTTCACTTTCGGTCTGGGTCTGTTGTCCAGCCTCTGTGTTCTTGGGCTAGTGCTCAGGCTTCCATTGTTTTTTTTGCAGACTTACAAATAAATGCTTTGCCTTCTCAACAACTGCAAATCAGGGATCAGGAAAGCAATCATGCACATGAATTCATTCATTCATACTTTTTTTGAGTGCATACTAGCCATGCATGGTTCCAATACATAAAAAAAGTGGACTCTAGTGAGCAGACAGACCATAAATAAGTAGATATGTCAAGTGATCCGTGCTGTGAGAAGAATGGTAGGTAAAGGGGCTGGACAGCAGGTGATGCTAGTTCAGAACAAGTGGTCAAGAAAGGATCTTTGAGACAGACTTTATTTTCTGGGGCTCCAAAATCACTGGGGATGGTGACTGCAGCCATGAAATTAAAAGACACTTGCTCCTTGGAAGAAAAGCTATGACAAACCTAGGCAGTGTGTTAAAAAGCAGAGCTGTTACTTTGCCAGCAAAGGTCTGTATAATCAAATCTATGGTTTTTCTGGTATGGATGTGAGTTGGACAATAAAGAAGTCTGAGCACTGAAGAACTGATGCTTTCGAACTGTGATGCTGGAGAAGACTCTTGAGAGTTCCTTGGACGGCAAGGTCAAACCAGTCAATCCTAAACGAAATCAACCCTGAATATTCGTGGGAAGGACTGATGCTGAAGCTGAAACTCCAATATTTGGCCACCTGATGGGAAAGCCATCTCACTGGAAAGGCTTTCCCTGACGCTGGGAAAGACTGAAGGCAGGAGGAGAAGGGAAAGGCAGAGGATGAAATGGTTGGTTGGCGTCACTGACTCAGTGGACATGAGTTCAAGCAAACTCTGGAGATAGTGAAGGACAGGGAAGCCTAGTGTGCTGCAGTCCATGAGGTTGCATAGAGTCGTACATGACTGAGCAACTGAACAACACAGGCCTATGAAATGCAAGTAGACCAGAGTTGTGGGCAGAGCTGGGGAGACATGGACCTGGGGGAAGCCTTGTAAACAGGCTTATGAGAAATTCAGCTCCTCCATGATCAACCGAACTTTCTCTTGTGTGTTCTCAAAGGTGAAACCATCAACTCCTGGAGGTCCTTACCTGGCTACTCCCTGGACAAGCCATGCCTTTTGTGGCCACTTTTGTGTAAAGCCTTATGGCGACTTCCAGTTGGGCAGCCACTGCCCCTCCTTCCCTGCTGCTGCCCACTAACAGGTGAGCGCTCCCTTTCTTCCTACCTTCCTGCGTGAGGTTACCTGAAGGGCGACTTCTGACTTTAAACCTGTGAGGGTTCAAAGGACTGGCAAACCGGGCTGACTGTCCTGGGTGGACTGCTCAGAGCGACTTGCAGGGACAGCCTGAGGAGGCCCTGGAAAGGGACCTGCCACTGCGTGTTTGCAGTCAGCCATGCACTCACTGTGGTTAAGGGAAAGGGCCCTTGGTCTTACTTTATTCTTTGTTGACTGGAATTTTTCCTTTCAACAATCTTTACTACGGTTTTTTAATATGATTTTATCTGAATAAATTAAAGGTAGGTGAGAGAGGTGAATATGGATCACATGGGGAGAGGACAGCTGCGTATATGACAGACAGATAAAAACAGATCAATTGAAATAAGTCAACCACCAATTCAGCCAGTTTTTCTCAAGGAGGAAAAAATTATCACAAAATTACAATTACCAGATACAACTTTTAATTCTAACTGGTCAGAAACAATCTTGATTTCTTCTAAGTTGCAATTTTTAAAACTAGTAATAAGACTGAATAGCTTGGGTTATAAGATTTTATCCACCTAAAAAAGGATGCCTTATAGAAGGCTTTATTGTTGTTCACAAGTACCAAAGTATTTTTATACAGCTTCAGTGATTATCACACAAGCCCTCAGTAGATAAGGGTCCTCTAAGTTTGAAAGTTAATCCCAACATACAGAAGGAAATACAAGATACCACAAGGTTAAGGCTCAAAGGCAAATGTTTACAAAGCCCACATGACACATAAGACTCAGAACCCAGGTCTTTGTCAAATGCCGGGTACCCACCCCCACTCCAAGAAAACATTTAAACAATGATTGAAATCATTTATGCATATCAGTAAATTCACGTACAGTTTTAAAGCTTTTTGAATTCAAAATACTTTCATTTGAAAATTTAAAAAATTTGTCAGACACTATTCTAATGGCATCCATAGAAGCTAAAAATGTAACAAGAAATGGGTAAAATTAATTTAAAATATATATTTTATTTAATTCAATATATCTAAAATATTAACATTTCAACATGTAATCAATATTTAAAATGTATTAATGAAACATTTATTTTTTTTATACCAAGTCTTCAAAATCTGGTTTATATTTTTTACTTTCTTAATTTGGGTGCTAAATTTTCATTCAAAATACTTGCATTTAGACTTCAAAAAATTTACATTTGCCAAAGACAATTCACATACCCAAGTTATTCTGAGCATACTTAAAAGTTTTCCAGTAACTGAGTTGAGAATCTAAATTAATTAAAATTTTTAGAAATCAGAAATTCAGTTCCTAAGTTATGCTGACCACATAATTCAGGTGTTCAAGATTCACAAGTGGTCCAGGGCTGTAGTTCTGGCAGGACTGATTTAACACGCCACAAGGATGTTGGCTTAGGGTATTGTTTTTAACAAAATGGTGTTCAGAGCATATTGTTTTTAATCTCCTCTCAAAACTATATAATTTTCTTGTAGGTTAAAACATTCATTGTTCACATCAACATTTTATACATAATTGAAATTTTTCTTAATTTTATTTTCTTATAAGATGCCATGTCTTCTAGTAAACTTTAAACCATAATCAGATTTTATGGATAAATGCTTCCTGCTGAATTATGAAGAGACTTATAACAATATAAACTCTAAAATGACCCAATCAGTCATGCTTCTTTCAATGCAAACAATACCACACAGTGTTAAACCAACCCCTAAAACCAATAACCAAAAGGAGATCCCACTATATTTTTACAAAGTAGTGATTAAATATTTCTTTAATATTTATTTAAATGGAACAATTCCTGAAAGTAAAAAAGTAAAAATATTTTTATGCTTATGATTTAGTTCTCCAACCTACTTCATGATTTCTTTACAAGTAGTGTGTTTAAAAACTAAATGCTATATACATTTAGGTGTTAGACTGAATGACAACAGCTATAAAATTTCCTTTTTCACTTAAACCCTTGAGATTATAAAATTTCAACTGTGATCCTTGAAATGACAAAGGCCTTTAATTAAAACAGATGCTCAAATTTTTACCAAAGCGAGTGAGTAATTCTGTGCTCAAGCTGCTGAGAAAGTGGAAAAATATTCAAATGCTGGCACTGATGAAGTGTGTATCAAGGTGAGGTGGTGTCACCTCCTATATCTTGGCCCTCAGGCTTTGGGCTTGGTCCCTCAGCTCCATTTTTGCAACTGCTGAGAGGTGGACTTCGTCAGGCCCATCTGCTATGCGCAAAGTCCGCACTAGGGCATACCTGCAAAAACATAAAGAGCAGAGTGGCAGGACTTATCACAGAGAAACCTGATGCTTCAACAGTCACTCTGATTCTAAGCTAAGATTATTAGTGTTTGAAATCTCACCAAGGCAGTGATAAGAAAAATTGCACAGGGAAAAACAAGAAAAGTACGCCCAAGGGCTTGTGAAATGTCATTTTAAAGTCCTCAATTTGGGAGTGGAAACTTAAATGGCATGGTGCAGTGGGCTTAATCTCATTCTTGGTTTGCTGTTGGTACTAGAAGTTGCTAGGAGACATCTTAGGTAAGACACAGGCCATGAAGAATATATAACTTTTATATAATATAAATATATAGTACTATATATCCAGTTCTTATTAAAAATTGATGGGGGAAAAACTGATGGGGCACCAGATTCTTATCTCCAGTGTGACAGAGAAGGTGGTATCATGTCCGGTGGTGAGTGTACCTTCTTGATCTCAGCACTCACCATGTGTTGGCTGGCAGGAACGGCGCAGTCTGGCCACAGCTATGGGTGTGGGTGGTAAAGCGTCCTAAGTGCCTACCTAAGCCTGGCTCTGGGCCCCTGTTTGATCAGCTCTGCGCCTGTCCTCCTTCCTGTTCCAGGGTGAACCCCCATGAGTTATTTACAGTCCAGGAACCCTCAGTGCACCCTCTCAGGGTAAAAGTGAACACAATTGAGTGAAATGACAATTGTAATCATAATACTATTTATTGGTACAGAGATCTATTGTAAAGTACCTATATTACCTCAGTTAGCTTTCAATTATGCTTTAAAGTAAGTTAGTTATTTTTATTTTCTTTGTAAATGATATCAAAGCATCTGCAGATATTTAACCCCAACCCCATTAAATGTAGATGGTGATTAGATGACATGTTAGCTAATGGTAAAGAAACTACCTGCCAATACAGCAGACATAAGACACGTGGGTTGGATCCCTGGGTAGGGAAGATCCCCTGAAGGAGGGCATGGCAACCCACTCTGGTACTCTTGCCTGGAGAATCTCACGGACAGAGGAGCCTGGTGGGCTACCATCCATAGGGTTGCAAAGAGTCGGACACGACTGAAACTACTTAGCACACAGCACTCACATGTTAGCCAGAGGGTAATCCTGGGAAATACCCGCACCTCCACACACTTGGATGGCCCGGTCAATAATTTTGCAGACAGTACGGGGGGCAGCCACTTTAATCATTGCAATCTACATAAACAAGATGTAAGAAGAATGTTCTTAGACAATATGTGTGACAGAATTTTATCTAATCTGTATTTTCTTTGTGAAAAGAAACAAGAGAACTTTTCCACAAACACTCACCACTAAAACAGGATCTTTGATGAAAGCCAACAAAGATCCGCTAATGCAGCCATATTTCAGTCAACATAGACCTTCTGGAAAGAAATAACTCATCCAAATTACTTCTATTAACTTATTTATAACTTGCCTTGCCTTGTTTGCAGAAGGATTTCAGGCAGGTGATAAATGATACTCATGTTAGGGATCATAAAGAGGTAAAGAGTCTTCGCTAATCATTTTCCCTTAGCAGTGTCATTGATTTTTTAAAAATTAATTTATTTTTTATTGAAGGATAATTGCTTTACAGAATTTTGCTGTTTTCTGTCAAACCTCAACATGAATCGGCCATAGGTATACATATATCCCCTCCCTTTTGAAACTCCCTCCCATCTCCCTCCCCAACCCACCCTTCTAGGTTGATACAGAGCCCCTGTGTGAGTTTCCTGAGACACAGCAAATTCCCGTTGGCTATCTATTTTAAACATGGTAATGTAAGTTTCCATGTTACTCTTTCCATACATCTCACCCTCTCCTCCCCTCTCCCCATGTCCATAAGTCTATTCTGTATGTCTGTTTCTCCATTGTTGCCCTGTAAATAAATTCTTCAGTACCATTTTTCTAGATTCCGTATATATGTATTAGAATATGGTATTTATCTTTGTCTTTCTGATACACTCCACTCTGTTTAATAGGTTCTAGGTTCATCTACCTCATTAGAACTGACTTAAATGTGTTCCTTTTTATGGCTGAGTAATATTCCACTGTGTATATGTACCACAACTTCTTTATCCATTCATCTATCGATGGACATCTAGGTTGTTTCCATGTTCTAGCTATTGTAAATAGTGCTGTTTTTATTGTAAATAGTGCCATACACAAAGATAAATGCAAAATGGATTAAGACCTAAATGTAAGACCAGAAACTATAAAACTCTTAGAGGAAAACATAGCTATAACACTCGATGACATAAATCAAAGCAAGATCCTCTATGACTCACCTCTTAGAGTAAAGGAAATAAAAACAAAAGTCTACAAGCAATAAATGCTGGAGAGGGTGTGGAGAAAAGGGAACCCTCTTACACTGTTGGTGGGAATGCAAACTAGTATAGCCACTATGGAGAACAGTGTGGAGATTCCTTAAAAAACTGGAAATAGAACTGCCATATGACCCAGCAATCCCACTCCTGGGCATACACACCGAGGAAACCAGATCTGAAAGAGACACGTGAACCCCAATGTTCATCGCAGCACTGTTTATAATAGCCAGGACTTGGAAGCAACCGAGATGCCCATCAGCAGACGAATGGATAAGAAAGCTGTGGTACATATACACAATGGAATATTACTCAGTCATTAAAACGAATACATTTGAATCAGTTCTAATGAGATGGATGAAACTGGAGCCTCTTATACAGAGTGAAGTAAGCCAGAAAGATAAACACCAATACAGCATAGTAATGCATATATATGGAATTTAGAAAGATGGTAATGATAACCCTATATGCAAGACAGAAAAAGAGACACAGATGCATAGAACAGACTTTTGGACTCTATGGGAGAAGGCGAGGGTGGAATGATCTGAGAGAACAGCATTGAAACATGTATATTATCAAGTGTGAAACAGATCACCAGCCCAGGTTGGATGCATGAGACAAGTGATCAGGGCTGGTGCACTGGGAAGACCCAGAGTGATGGGATGGGGAAGGAAGTGGGAGGGGGATTCAGGATGGGGAACACATGTAAATCCCTGGCTGATTCATGTCAGTGTATGGCAAAAACTGCTACAATATTGTAAAGTAATTAGCCTCCAACTAATAAAAATAAATGGAAAAAAAATAAATAAAATGACTCTGTAAAACAAAACAAACAAACAAAAGTAAACAAGTGGGACCTGATTAAACTTAAAAGCTTTTGCACAGTAAAGGAAACTATAAGCAAGGTGAAAAGACAACCCTCAGAATAGAAGAAAACAATAGCAAATGAAACAATGGACAAGGGATTAATTTCCAAAATATACAAGCAGATCATACAACTCAATACCAGAAAAACAAACAACCCAATCAAAAAGTGGGAAAAAGATCTAAACAGATATTTCTCCAAAGAAGACATACAGATGACTAACAAACACATGAAAAGATGCTCAATATTGCTCATTATTAGAATAATGCAAATCAAAACTACAATGAGATATCACCTCACACTGGTCAGAATGGCCCTCATCAAAAAGTCTACAAACAATAAATGCTGAAGAGAGTGTGGAGAAAAGGGAACACTCCTGCACTGTTGGTGAGAATGTAAATTGATATAGCCACTATGGAAGATGGTATGGAGATTCTTTAAAAAAAACTAGGGATAAAACCAGCATATGACCCAGCAATCCCACTCCTAGGCATATACCCTGAGGAAACCAAAACTGAAAGAGATACATGAATCCCACTGTTCATTGCAGCACTATTTACAATAGCTAGAACATGGAAGTGTCATTGATTTTATAGTTATTAAATACTTATGTTCTTATTCCAAATAAGCCAGAAACGTAATGCGGCAGAGGACAAGAAGGACTTTCTATGAAACATTTCTATGTGGCAGCATAGTGCTCTGCATTCTACATCAACTTGGTTATTCTGCATTGGAACTCTAGGTCATAGGCAGATTAGTTAGATACTTTGCTCAAGGTCAAGAGGTTGGCAGAAGGTGACATACCGGGTACAATTCCAAGTCTGCATAAAGTCTAGTATTTTCCTATCTTCTGTTGCTGCATCTTGAGAAAGCTGAAGATATTCTTCATCCTGAAAATCATCCCCTAAAGCAGCCCAGTGAAAGGAAAACTGGCAAATGACATACATTTATAATCTTTAAACCAAAATCAAATGGAAGCTTCCAATATTCTGAAGCTTCCAAAATTCCAGTCACCATGAAACCTGGAATGCCCAAAGTATGGGAGAAACATATGACTTGGCAGATGGTGGTCCAAAGGTTCTCACCTCTTTCTTAGCACCAGCGCTGCCCAGAGTATCAATGCTGTGGGCAGTTTTCAAGGTCAACAAGCGGATCTCCTCAATGGCAATTCGGCTTTCAGCAATCCAGTGAGCTATCACCTCCTGGAGGGGAACAAAGGGCAGCAGAAGAGGGAGGAGATAAGCTGGTGTCTGAGGTCCACATATAACACATGAAAACATACTATTCTATATATTAATATTTTTAAATGGAAGACTTAGTTTGATATAACCATCCAGCCATATACATAGTATATAGTATGGCTGCAGGTAACATTGAAGATTTTAGAAAAAAAAAATTTATTTGCTCATAAAAATAATTTATTTTGGATATTCTGGTGTCTAAAGTGAAGACAGCCAAACTGAGCAATTGTCTTGTTGCCAAGATTCTCCATACTGGCTATTTTGAATGCTAACAGCATAGTCCCACTGAAACTTGTTAAGTGTTAAGGTGGTGGATCTGCTTATGGACAGTCTACATAATTCCCAAGACAATTTCAGTGTGAGAATGGTCCAGTAGTCCTTCGTTGTATTGTTACTATTATTTATTTAGTATACATGAACTTTTTCTTTGGTAAACAGTTCTATGAATTGTAACACATTCATAGGCTGGTATAACCACAATCAAGATATAAAACAGTTTCTTCCTCTCAAAACTCCCTCATGCTGCCCTTTAATAGCCCTACCTCTAACCTGTAGAAACCACTGAATGGTTTTCAGTTATTATGTTGTTGTTGTTGAGTTGTGTCCAACTCTTTGCAATCCCATGGAATGCAGCATGCAGTCCATTGAGTTCTCATGTCCATTGAATTAATGATGCCATCCAATAATCTCATCCTCTGTCACCCCCTTCTCCTCCTGCTCTCAATCTTTCCCAGCATCAGGGTCTTTTCTAATGAGTCAGCTCTTTACATCAGGTGGCCAAAGTATTGGAGCTTCAGCTTCAGCGTCAGTCCTTCCAATGAATTTTCAGGGTTGACTTCCTTTAGGATTGACTGGTTTGATTTTGCTGTCCAAGGGACTCAAGAGTTTTCTCCAACACCACAGTTCAAAAGCATCAATTCTTCAGCTCTCAGCCTTCTTTATGGTCCAACTCTCACATCCGTACATGACTACAGGAAAAACCATAGCTTTTGATTATATTGACCTTTGTCGGCAAAGTGATGTCTCTGCTTTTTAATATGCTGTCTAGGTTTGTCAGTTATTATACTATTGCCTTTTTCCGAAGGTCATATAAATGGGATTCTTTGACATGTGTTCTTTAGAGACCAGCCTTCTTCTTTCACTCAGCATAATTCATTTGAATTTCATCCAAATTGTTCTGTTTATCAATTGTCCATTCCTTTTTTATCAGTGAGTGGTATTCCACTGTAGGGATGTACCACAATTTGTTTAGCCATTCGACTGTTGAAGTACATTTGGGCTGTTTTCAATTTTTGGTGATTATTAAAGAGCGTCTGTAAATATCTGTATATGAGTTTTTGTGTGAACATACCTTTTCATTTTTAAAAGCAAATACCAGGAGTGGAGTTGTTAGGTCATGTGGTAAATACTTATAAACTGTCAACATTTTCCAGAGTGACTATGCCACCTTACATTCCCACCAGCAGAATATGAGAGTTCCAGTTATCAGCACTAGGTATAGTGAGTATTTTTAAGATTTAGCCATTTTCACAATGTGCAGAGATATCTCATGGTGGTTTTAATTTGTATTTCCCCAGTTGCTGATGTGTTTGTTTGCCATCTATACATTCCGTATTTCTCTGTATTTATTTAGGCTTCTTTCATTACTTTTATAATTTTTAGCATATAGATAGCATACATATTTTGTTATATGTGTACCTATTTCCTTTCTTAGTCTATTGTAAAATGGTGTTTAAAAAATTTCAGCTTCCAAATGTTCACTGCTAGCTAGTGGTAAAGAACCCACCTGCCAATGCAGGAGCTACAGGAGATGTGGATTCAATCCCTGGGTCGGGAAGATCTTCTGGAGGAGGGCAATGGCAATCCACTCCAGTATTCTTAACTATGGACAGAGGAGTCTGGTGGGTTACAGTCTATAGTGTCATAAAGAGTTAGACATGACTGAAGAGACTTAGCATGCAGTATGTAGAAATAAAATTAATTTTACATGTTGATATAATTCTGAGACTTTGCTAAACTCACTTATTTTTAGTTCTAGGAGGTATTGTTGTTTTGTTTGGTAGATTCCTAAGGATATACACAATCATGTTGTCTGCAAAGAGGCACAGTTTTATTTCGTTTTTCCCCCAACTAGGCACTTTCTTTTTCTTGTCTCACTGCAATGGCTAAGGCTTCCTCTATGATGATAAAGAGCAATGGTGAGAGTAAACATCCTTTGTTCTCAATTGTGGGAAGGAAAACACTCAGCCTTTCATTATTAAGTATCATGTTAGCTATAGAATTTTTAGATGGTCTGAATCAGGTTAAATAAATTCCTTTCTATCTCTAGTATATCACGAATAGATGCTGATATTTTGTCAATTGCCTTTTTGCATCAGTTGATACGATCATATGGTTTTTCTTTTTAGGCAGTTAAATGGTAGATTACAATGAATAATTTTCTTAATGACTGACATATCAATATGAATCAGCCTTGTATTCCTGGGATAAACATCACTTGGTTGTTCTTTTTATATACTGCTGGATTACTCTAGATTTTTGCATCTATAGTGGTCTGTAGCTTGTTTGGTAATTTTGGTCTCATAAATGAGCTGGAATGTGTTTCCTCTTCATTTTCCCGGAAGAGATTTTTTTGTGCAGAATTGGTGTTATTTCTTCTTTAGTTGTTCATCAGAATTCACCACTGACACCATTTGGGCCTGAAGATTTCTTTTTTCAAGATATATTAAATTGTGAATTCAACTTCTTTAATAGAAGCATTTAGGGTTATCTATTTCATATTCTTTCAACAACACAAGAGATGACTCTACATGTGGACATCACCAGATGGTCAATACCGAAGTCAGATTGATTATATTCTTTACAGTTGAAGAAGGAGAAGCTCTAAACAGTGAG
This sequence comes from Dama dama, assembly GCF_033118175.1. Classification (NCBI taxonomy): domain Eukaryota; kingdom Metazoa; phylum Chordata; class Mammalia; order Artiodactyla; family Cervidae; genus Dama; species Dama dama. The sequence continues at coordinate 80,728,982 of NC_083699.1, forward strand.
CAAAAACAAGACCAGGAGCTGACTGTAGCTCAGATCATGAACTCCTTGTTGTACAATTCAGACTTAAATTGAAGAAAGTAGGGAAAACCACTAGGCCATTCAGCTATGACCTAAATCAAATCCCTTATGATTATACACTGGAAGTGACAAACAGATTCAAGGGATTAGAACTGATAGACAGAGTGCCTGAAAAACTATGGACAGAAGTTCATAACACTGTATAGGAGGCAATGTTCAAAACCACCCCCAAGAAAAAGAAATGCAAAAAACAAAACGGTTGTCTGAAGAGGCCTTAGAAATAGCTGAGAAAAGAAGAGATATGAAAGGCAAAGGAGAAAAGGAAAGATATATCCATCTGAATGCAGAGTTCCAAAAGATAAGAAAGCCTTCCTAAGTGAACAATGCAAAGAAATAGAGGAAAACAATAGAATAGGAAAGATTAGAGATCTCTTCATGAAAATTAGAGATACCAAGGGAACATTTCATGCAAAGGTGAGCACAATAAAGGACAGAAACAGTATGGACCTAAGAGAAGCAGAAGATATAAAGAAGAGGTGGCAAGAATACACAGAACTATATAAAAAGATCTTCATGACCCAGATAACTATGATGGTGTGATCTATCACCTAGAGCTAGACATCTTGGAGTGTGAAGTTGAGTGGGCCTTAGGAAGCATCACTATGAACAAAGCTAGTGGAGGTGATGGAATTCCATTTGAGCTATTTCAAATCCTAAAAGATGATGCTGTGAAAGTGCTGCACTCAATATGCCAGCAAATTTGGAAAACTCAGCAGTGGTCACAGGACGGAAAAAGGTCAGTTTTCATTCCAATCCCAAAGAAAGGCAATGCCAAAGAATGTTCAAACTGCTGCACAATTGCACTCATCTCACATGGTAGCCAAGTAATGCTCAAAATTCTCCAAGCTATTCTTCAACAGTACATGAGCCAAGAACTTCTAAATATTCAAGCTGGATTTAGAAAAGGCAGAGGAACCAGAGATCTAATTGCCAACATCTAACTGCCAACAGAATAAGTAAGACAATTCAAGAAAAACATCTACTTCTGCTTTAGGAACTAAAGAGCCCCTTGAGGTGAAACAGACCACCAGCCCAGGTTGGATGCATGAGACAAGTGCTCAGGGCTGGTGCACTGGGAAGACCTAGAGGGATGGGATGGGGAGGGAGGTGGGAGGGGGGGATTGCGATGGGGAACACATGTAAATCCACGGCTGATTCATGTCAATGTATGGCAAAAACCACTACAATATTGTAAAGTAATTAGCCTCCAACTAATAAAAATAAATGAAAAAAAAAAATAAAGAGCCCCTTGATAAAGGTGAAAGAGGAGACTGAAAAACCAGCTTAAAACTCAACATTCAAAAAACTAAGATCATGGCATCTGGTCTCATCAATTCATAGCAAATAGAAGGGGAAAAAGTGGAAACAGTGACAGATTTTATTTTCCTGGGCTTCAAAATAACTGTGGATGGTGACTGCAGTCATGAAATTAAAAGACACTAGGTCTCTGGAAGAAAAGCTATGACAAATCTAGACAGCATATTAAAAAGAAGAGATGTCACTTGGCTGACAAATATCCATACAGTCAAAGCTATGGTTTTTCCAGAAGTCATATAAAGATGTGAGAGTTGGACCATAAAGAAGGCTGAACGCTAAAGAATTCATGCCTTCAAATTGTACTGGAGAAGATTCCTGAGAGTCCCTTGGGCAGCAAGGAGATCAAACCAGTCAATCCTAAAGGTAATCAATCCTGAATATTCATTGGAAGGACTGATGCTGAAGCTCCAATACTTTGGCCACCTGATGGGAAGAGTCAACACATTGGAAAAGACCTTGATGCTGAGAAATACTGAGGGCAGGAGGAGATGGGGGCGACATGGGATGTAACAGTTAGATGGCATCACCGAGTCAGTGGACATGAGTTTGAGGAAACGCCAGGAGATAGTGAAGAAAGGGAAGCCTGGCATGATGCAGTGCACGGTGTCGCAAAGAATCGGACATGACTTAGCAACTGAACAACAACAACATGTTTGCTCCAGTACATTGCTTCAGTGGTGGATATTTTGATCAGTTTCCCTATCACAGGAACATGGTAGCCAATAATCACATGCAATGTGAAATATGTTTAGTCTGAAACAAGATGTATTATACATGTGTGAAATATACATCTAATTTAGAAGAATTGGTTTTTAAAAGAATGTAAAATACCCACTAGTAATATTTTTATATTGATTTCATGTCAAAATGATAACATTTCAGATATATTGGATTAAATAAAATGTATTATTAAAATCAATCTCATCTATTTCTTTTTACTTTTTAAAAATGTAGCTACTAGAATATTTTAAATTACGTTTCTGGCTTATAATACATATATTTCTGTTGGATGGCACTGTCCTAGAGGTTGAAACCAAGCTCTGAATTAACAATGTCAAATAAAACTCCAGCAGTCAGTGTCTTTTTTTAATGGCTATCAAACTAGGTAATAACAGACTGGTTCCAAAATGAGAAAGGAATACATCAAGGCTGTATATTGTCACCCTACTTATTTAACTTGTATGCAGAGTACATCATGCGAAATGCCAGAATTGATGATGCTTTTGAAAAGAATTGATGCTTTTGAACTGTGGTGTTGGAGAAGACTCTTGAGAGCCCCTTGGACTGCAAGGAGATCCAACCAGTCAATCCTCAAGGAAATCAATCCTGAATATTCATTGGAAGGAATAATGCAGCAGCTGAAACTCCAATACTCTGGCCACCTGATGTGAAGAACTGACTCATTGGAAAAGACCCTGATGCTGGGAAAGACTGAAGGCAGGAAGAGAAGGGGATGACAGAGGTTGAGATGGTTGGATGGCATCATCAACTGGATGGGCATGAGTTTGAGCAAGCTTTGGGAGTTGGTGATGGACAGGGAAGCCTGGTGTGCTACAGTCCATGGGGTTACAAAGAGTCGGACATGACTGAGTGACTGAACTGAACTGAACTGAACTGAACTGATCAACCTAGGTGATTATAACTTCATGAACAAACCACCATATGCATTTACTTCATAGCTTTATAATAAAGGAAAGTGGTCTTAAGTGGGTCTCTACAGACCCTAGATTTTCTAAAAAGAATTAAGTGGGTGCTCTAAGAAGGTGCCAGACTTATTTACTAGAAAAGAACTTTGATAAAGAACTTTTCACTTTAGTGCCTGGCATAAAGTAGAAGGCAGCTGGAAAGGATCTCCAAATTCAGGGAAGTGGAATGTTACTTTCACAAATTAAAAAAGGAAAGAAAAAGCTAGCCCAGATTTTTATTTGACCTGTTCACACATCTCTCTAGCTCTTGCCAGATCATTTCCTTTATGCCAAATGCAAGAGGTTTTCATAGAAGGGAGGCCTATTTTTGAAAAGCCCAGGCTTGTTATGCTTGCTACATTAAGTTTAAAAAGTGGAAAAGAAATTTCTCTTTAGCACACTATTAAAACATCTTTCATGAAAGCAGCACTTAAGGAGAGTGCTTTTGTGTGTTCAAGACGCCTGTAGGTTAACCTTTCTGTTCTTCCTTGCACCCTGCTCGGGGTTTGGGTGGCAATTTTGAGAAGAGAAATGTGCCTGAAGTGACATTTGATGCCATGAACAACTCTTCAGCTCTTACTCCAGCAGCAATGTGGAGTTGTATTTATAGCCTCAAACTTTTGCATCATTTTACCTTCTACAGTGCCCATCCAACAGTTGAACACTTGCCCTCACTGTTTACTAAAAGGGTTCTTCTACAAATTATTCCCAGGTATGTGCCATAAAGCAGGCTATATTTTTCCATAAGAACAATGTTATAACTAAGTCATAGATTTGCTAAATACTATTTCACAAAAAAGAAAGCATGGCCTATAAGAATTCAGGGTAAAAAATATACTGTAAAACTTTTATAAGGTTGTCACAAATGAACTTTATAACTCCTTGTTAAAGTACAGTTGAGACAATCTTATAAAATGTACTAAAATATACATGTCCGGCAAACATGGATACAATTTACCACTACAAGTTTGACTTAACAGTATGTGTTAGCAATCTTAAGTATTAAATATTTAATAATAATTTTTCTCACCTTCTTAGAAGGGCTTTTAGGGGGATGATTTAGCTATCTCATTGCTCTTAAGAATTTTTCCATTTCAGCTCCTTTGAATATTTCTTGTAAGCAAGGAAGTCTGATATGGTAGTATCTTTTCCCTCTTGATAAATATTTTCAAATTTGGATTATAGTGCCTGGATGTAAGTATTGTTTTTTGTAAACAATAGGCTCAGTAGTACTTAACTTAGAGATGAAAATTCAAAATATCATGAACACCCCAGCTAATGCTGGTCCCATTTCTACTTGCATTTCTCCAGTGACAGGGAGCTCACTTCTTTATAAAGCAGTCCTTTCCATTTTTGGATCTCTTTTCTTTCACTGACTTTTGGGCTATTTTTCTATATCTCTCCACTTATCTGTCTTAATTCCTCCACAGAGCCAAAGAAAGGCTTCCTTCTTCCTTAAAACAGCACTCTCATGTCCACAGAGAGGGCTACTGTATGAAGTTCTCTAGAGAACGAGAACCTGAGAAAGTTGAACAAATTATTGAGACTTTGTGTGCTGAGGTGTTGAAGCACTTAAGGAATTATTAAATCTTGCACAAACTACCTCTCGTCAGCCTATATATATATATATATAGCTATATATATATACATACATATACTATATATATATAGTGTACATATATATATACACACTCATATAGCTGGAATCTTAGGATTTTCCATTAATTTTTACTGGAATATACTTGCTTTACAATGTTGTGTTAGTTTCTCTTGTACCAAAGTGAATCAGCTGTATGTGTACATGTAACCCCTCTTTTTTGGATTTCCTTCCTATTTAGGTCACCACAGAGGACTGAGTCCCTTGTGCTACACAGAAAGTTCAATTAGTTATCTGTTTTATACACAGTAGTGTATATATGTCAATCCCAACCCTCCTATTCATCCTGCCCTGTTTCCCCTTGGTATCCATGTTTGTTCTCTACCTCTGTGTCTCTATTTCTGCTTTGCAAATAAGTTCACCTGTATCATTTTCTAATTTTACATATAAGTGGAATCATATGTGGAATATTATATGATATTTGTTTTTCTCTTTCTGACTTAACACTGTATGACAGTCTCTAGGTCCATCCACATCATCAAACTATATTTAAATACAGACTACAAATAAATATATTTTGTGGAAAAGAATCACTTTGTTTATGCAGAGGAAATCTCTTTCTGACCAAATAATGTTATTTTGGTTCAAGGTTAGTATAGTGCATTGGGCTACAATAAATTCAAATAAGTAATTATTCTTACATGTGAATAAAGTTTCTTCTTAAAGGCCACCCTTTGGTTTGCTCGTTCACACATGATCTGTAAAGCACGTTCAGCCAAACCTATTGTTCTCATACAGTGGTGGATTCTGCCAGGTCCAAGCCGGCCTTGGGCAATTTCAAATCCCCTGCCTTCACCTGTGAGAAAGAAAGGAGAACATGACCACAGCCTATTTCTTTTGTTATTTACACAGATCCTGAGAAAATAATGAACTATCCTCAATAAAAATGGCATTCCAGTAGGAAAAAAGTAAGTTCTGTAATAAGGTTCACTATACATCTATGGAACTTTGATTTCTAATACATAGAAATGTAAACCACCATCATTAAAAACTTGGATCAGATTCAAGAACTGTCTCTTGAGTACCTACTCTGCATAAGTTATTTTGTTAGTGCTGCAATGGTTACCAAGGTAGATAAGACACAGTCCTGAGTTTAGAAATTAGAAGAGGGGCAAGGATGCTAGGGATAAAGGATATGGAGAAGGACAAAAAAGGCATAGGAGGGAAAGGTGTCTGTTCATCATGGTAACCTGAGGGCGTGGCAGGATCAGGGGCTTATTGAATTGATGAAATAAGGAATACAAGAACCTTCTCGAAAGAGGTGGCATCAGAGATGTTCACTGAAGGTTGGGTAGGATTCCAACAAGCAAGAGGATGGAGTCATTCGAGGAATACAGTGTTCAGAAACTACTGAGGTTTTATTAAAACAAGTAGAGGCTTGACGATCATGTTTTAGGAAAAAGTACGTTGCTCCGAATTGTATAATTTTTGTATTTAGCTATGTTTTCAATTGATGTGACACCACATCAAATACTTAAATAAAACCTATTACTGTTATTATTACCAAAGGAAATAATTTTCCCTTATAAATGGAGTAAACAAGAAGGAAAGTATCTAAATTATGGTAGATTTCACATCTTTTTCAGATTTAGACCTGAAAATATTTTTTAAAAATTACTAGAGAATCATTTGTTCAATTTATCTCACCTAGTATTAAATTGGTGGCAGGAACTCGCACTTGATTAAAATGGATCTCAAAATGTCCTCCATGGAAATTATCTGTAAAATAGAGAATAAGATTTTAGAAAACAAAATGAGGTGACAAAAATAGAGTCAGAGATAATTAATCTACTGAAACATAATTCTCAAAGACAGTGGAATTTAAGGCCTCATATGTCAGACATTTCTAGGTAGGCCTGAGTCCTGAACCCCCAGTAATGTACAGCCCAAAAACTCATCACTGCATAAGAAACTTTAGGAGATTTTAGATATCATTTCACCCAGAGATTTCTGAATGGATTTTCTGAGGTTGTAGAGCTGTGAAAAAGAAGATGGCGCCATAGCTCAAATCAGATCATCTGATTATTGTTTTATTATTGCTTCTTTAAAGTTTTTTTTTTAATTTTCCATTTTTTATTTATTTTTTTCCCATTTATTTTTATTTGTTGGAGGCTTGTTTGCTTCTTTAAAATTTTTAATATACAGGCTTCCGAAGAAAATTTTGCTTGAAGAAAAAAAAAGGTTCCAATGGTTGAAAATTTGCAAGTGAATTATATGTCTTATTTTATCACTGTGGAAACCAATGCCTGAAGGTGTGAAGAACCTGCTTGAAGGGACAGGGCAGGTTTAGCATTAGAGACAAAGCCAAGGCTGGACCTGCAAGTGTATTTGCTTCCAGTCTAGGCTTGTGTGCCTCTTGAAAATGCTGGCGTGTGACAGAGACTGGGAACACATCCACACTTTGTCTTTACATCATCCTTCCTCCTCGCCAAGTTCTGGAGATAATCTCCAGTTAACTCCACACCCTTTTCCTGTCAGAATAGACATTAATAATCAACTCTGTCCACAATATTTCTTTTGGCCTTGGCGCAGGGAGTTGGAGAGATGTTGGTGAGATTGTCATACTGAAATCTGAAACACAGGCTCTACAATGGTGGGTATTAATAGCCAAGCAACATTATAAACCCATTTTCATGGTCTTTTAGGCTGTTCTACAACCCAACCACTTAACCTGTGGGTGCATTTTCTAGTTGCAGCTTACAAAAAGTCATCCACCTCTTGAATATTTTCATTAGCCACATTTAACAATAAAGAAAAAGCCAGGGTCACCACAAAACCTAAAGTTCAGTTTTTTATAACATTTATCATTTGCTTTCAGCTACCTAGCTTATTTACATGTCTATATTTATCCTCTGTTTCTGTCCCCTAGCAAGTAAGCTCCACAAGGGCAGAGATCTTAGTTTACTGTGTTCACTATTGTATTCTAAGCACCTGTAACAGTGCTTGTGTGTGCGTGCATGTTAAGTCATTTCAGTCATGTCTGACTCTTTGTGACCATATGGACTGTAGCCTGCCAGGCTCCTTTGTCCATGGGATTCTCCAGGTAAGAATACTGGAGTGGGTTGAGCGCTCAACAAACACTTGCAGAGTGAGAAACCTGAGCAGCAAGGCAACAGTGAACATGAGACTGAGCAAAAGTATCCTTGCTTCTTAGAAATTCCACCCAAGGACAGAAGGAAGGAAAAGTTCTGCATTCAAATCAATCAAAACCCTTTGCTTATTAATAACTTTTATAGGTTGATTAAGAAAGTTAAAAATGAATATTACTGTGAGTTACTTAATTTTTCACATCTATTTCATTAACCCTTCCTCCTGGATGATGAAAAGAAGACTGGCAGACAGAGTTGCTGTGCCTTAAATACCAGTTTGCCCTTTCCCCAAAGCAGACAAAACATGGTAGAACGCTGCACCACCTCTCTCTTCATTTGTTCCATTCTGAACTCCACTGGTAATTTATGCTAAGGGTCAAAGGATTTCTAAGAATTCATCTCATGCACTAAAATGTTATGTGCAAATACACAGTGCAAATACACAGACAAGCTGATTGAATATTTACCCAGGTAGCCAAAAACTGTCAAGGGCCTTATTATTTCTACTCCAGGTGTGTTGATGGGAACAAGAATCATGCTGTGTTGTTTGTGTCTGGTCAAAAGAAAAGTAGATGTTAGGAAGTTTGCTAAGTGGAAAAATAAAACATGTTAGGTGGAGACTCAACTGTCATCTTTTCATTGTTGCTATCATGTAATCATGTAAGTAACAATGTCTGGAATAGGAATTGTGTAAAAATCATTACATTAAGTACATTCGGATGCAGGCTGTAATCTGGAAAAACAATGATTTGAAATATATGTGAAAGTTATTTAACTGAGGCTTCTCCTTGCTCAGAATGGTAACTGGGAACTGACATTTAATATATTAAACATTTCAAGATTATTGCCTTGGGTCTAAATATCTAATCACTTAATTACTTACAGACAGTTTTGAAAAATTTTATATATCTTATAATTGGATCCAAACAGCTTTGAGAATTCAGCAACACTTTTTAAAACAGGAAATTTCACAGTGAAGAATGTATACCAACACTTCCTAAAATGTTTTCTAAATATTTCTTTAGCAAAATAATTGTGAAACAACAGATATATGACATTTAATATCATAATATACTTTATATTATAATTTATGAGCCTAAATGGTGAATTTTAAGTAAATTAAGTGAGTACAAAAAGACTGACTCTTATTCCTCGTAGATTTCTCAATCACTATTGTTTTATTACCTGAGTTCAGACTTATTGTTAATTCTTCCCATAACAATTGCAATTTTGCACTTTGGATTCCCAGCTCCTAAAACCAGAGAGACAATGAAGAGAATACATCATAAAAATAAATTTTTAGTCTGACATTTCACACTAAAAGTTCTAATCTTTCTAAGTTTACCTCTGGCAAAACAAACACACACACAGGAAGAAAGCCCTTGATCATTAAAAAAAGAAATGCTTATGTACAAAACTGTATATCACTCAAGAAAATTGACTAACTAAGGCCAAGAATGGACTTCTTCAATGAGAACTGCTGCATGAAAATAACCAGAAGTCAAAGAAGCCATGAAAGAACTGCAGCCCTTAAGACAAAATGATGGCTCTCCCATTCATACCATTTCAAACATCAGCATGCTAGAAAGATTATGAACTTCTTCTAGCAAAATATGCTAGCTTAGATCTCATTTTCTCTGACCTATGGACAAGAGTACCAAAACTCACAATATTTACTCCTCAACCAGTGACTGAGAAAGACTTAATTTCCCCAGCCATGGAGTAGGATGAGGGTGAGTCTGTTTCAATTAAACAAACTGAAAAGCATTAATCCATCTACAAACAATTAGAAATTTGAATACTTACTGGATATGTAACAATATTAAGTAATTTTAGGTGTGCTAATGACATTGTGGTTACATTTTAAAAAGAGCTCTTATTGAGATGCACACTGAAATATTCGTGAGAGACATAATGTGATATCTGGGACTTATTTCAAAATAATATGGGGAGAGGAGGAAATGGTAATAGGGATGAAGCAAGGTTGGTGCCCTGAAAGTGAATCATGTTTTCCTGCTTCTTCATTTAATGAATAATTTTCCATTGTATTCTGGACATAATGATTCCTTTGTTTTGAAGACTCTGGATTCTGTTCTTTCTCTCTGAAGACCGTTAATGTTATTGTTTTAAGAGGCAATTAACTTAGGTAGAGTCAAACTGCAGAGTCTGTCTCAGTTAAGGTGAATGAGAGGCCATATTTCACTTTAGCTCTTTTATTTAGCTGCAAGGTGCTTTGAGTCTGCCTTGTGAATCACTTTGATTCATGAGTAAGCCAGAGGCTTGGACAAAGCTTACACAGGAAACAGAGCTCTCTTTCTCTAGTTTTTCCTTTCCTGGAGTCTCACCCTACTCTATCATTTTTCTGGGAGCAATGGCTGCCTTACTATTCTCTAGTTCCTTAGGACACAAAGACCTACGTCATCTAGAGAAGCTTCAGCATTCTCACACCATTGAGTCCTTAGGTCAAATTCTTAAAATGAGGCCTCGGGCCCATCTCATCTTCTAAAGTCTGACTCTGCTACAAAATCAGCTGTCTTTGGTCACTCTACAGACTCTTCAGGTAGTTATTTTTTGTAGTTTTATAGTTGTTATCTGTGAGAAGGTCAATCTTAGGTGGTTAATCCACCACACCAGAAATGGAACTCCCCTAGGGTTTTTAAAACTTTGCCAAAACCAGGTTTTCACTTATCTCATGTGATGGTTTCTTAAATCAGGTACCTATCATTAATGTCAGTTCAAGTTTTAGAAATGCAATGATCACCCCAAAATTTGATCACATAAGAAGCAGAATCAGGAATCTTAGAAGCTTAAAAATTTTTAAATCAATAAAATCAAGAGCTTACCATTCTATTCCCCTCAATTATCCTATATTGTGAATTATACATGTTAAGTAAAATATGGTTAAGGTTAAAACACAATTGTCTTAAAACCAAAGCTCTAATTTGGGTTTCTTTAAATTTAATGGAAACTATTTTTTTTTCAATCAGTTCTGAAAAGACTCTTTATAAGAAGGATGTATCAGCTGCTACATCTTCCAGATTTTAGTGAAAAAAGATTTCCCCACTCACATATCTCAAAATTAAGTTTTAAAAATCTCAGATGTTATACTCTTGATGTTGAGTCCACTTGACTATCCTCATTTATTGAACCATGTTTCACTTTCCAAATTGTGTTTAGTTATTTTTACAAAAGTGTGTCCTTCTGATTTTTACAGGTGCTAATACAAAGAAAATGAATTCCACGATTCTGAGGATCAACCCAAAAAACATTAGGATGATTCAAAGAGTAGATGATAAAACTTAAATTTCAATGTGGATATTAATGGAAATTCCTTATCTGAAAACGCTGAGCAGAGGGAATTTTTTTTACCCTTGATTGACTCTGGTTCTGCAATGATATGCAATCATGCTTTGATTTTTAGCTAGAAATTATAGAGAAAAGAATCCTTTCCAGAAAGGCTTATTTTTAATTTTTCGACTGGATATTTTTCCACTTGCAATTTTTTAGGTTTTACTTGTAGGAAGACTTGAGGCTCTAAGAATGAAGAGTCAGGCCACTTGCCCCATATAACACATTGTCTCCTTGGTGGGTGTTCATCTAAAAATCAGATTAGGACATAATGGTGTGACTTGGGGTTCATTTCATTAGAGATCTTTTCTTTGTCCACTTTATCCTGGTAATCAAAACCATTTTGGGTACATCTTTTAAGGATTCATGTATCTTAATCCTTCAAAAGTAAAATCTTCTCTATAATTCCCTTAAACCCTAACTGAAAGCATGCCTTTTCTAATTCCATAATTTTTCTCTACTATTTCCCAATAGCATTTCTTGTCCTGCTCTTTTTATCATGAAAAGTTGTTGCCACAACTTTATTTAAGTACCCAACAGATTTCAGATATCATGTAAATTTTGATGAAACTCAAGAAACTAGGAAAATAATTCTTCGATTCTGCTTTGCCCAATCTAATATGGAAAACAATTCAGATTCTAAAAAAGTGAAACTTCTAAATTGGCTGTCCTTTTTGGGGTCATTAAATAGAGGAAGTAAGGATGAATACATAAGCTATAAATTTTGAAATATTTTTATTTAACCTTGATGTTTCAGAAAATGGGAAAACCCTCTCACAAATATATCATCTCATCTTAGCTACAAGCATAATTTGGCAGGTGCAGCTGCTGAAATGTCCTTCTTCTAAAGAGTTTTTGTTCTCATGTTATTTTACTTAATGGACAGGATGCCAAATGTCACAAATTAAATATATTAAAGGAAATCTGAATAGATCAGAAAGCATTTAAATATTTATCTGCTATGTCACAGGCCTTCATGAGTGAAAACAGATGGCACAGATAAAATAATTTTGTTTTTAATCCAGACTGTGTGGTATTTCAAGACTGCTGAAGTGCCGGGATTAAGTCAGGCTGAAAGGGATATTTTGCTGATATTTGCTGATGAGTTTTAATTTTACACGTTCTTACAACCACATGACTATCAAACAAAATCAGTCTATAACATAAGGATATATGACAGGTGGAGAAAAATATAACTGTTGAGTATGGATATGGCCTGCAACCATAAGGAAAGTGATATAAACAATAATATAATATGAAGTACAATTAGTCATTTACAAAGCATCAAGGTTATTTCTACCAATATTGATGTGAAATATATAAACTTCATTTGGTCTTAGCATTAATACTAATGAAAAGTGAAAGAGTGAGTCACTCAGTCATATTTGACTCTTTGTGCACCCATGGATCATACATAGCCCACCAGGCTCCTCTGTCCATGGAATTCTCCAGGGAAGAATACTGGAGTGGGTAGCCATTCTCTTCTTCAGGGTCTCCCACATTGCAGGCAGATTTTAAAAACAATTATGTGTTAACTAACATTTTACAATGAAATTTCCACTTGTTAAAAAAAAATGTTTATCATACAGTTAAGGAAAAAAAAGAAAATCTCATGTGTTCCCTTGGGTTATATGTGCTATTGTTAATAGGAGAAACAACCTTTGAAATTCACTTATTCTTCCTCTAGGAAGGTTTACATCTAAAAAGTATTCTATAAATGTTACATGCTGTGACTACTACAAAATATAGTTGAATCAAAATCAGGTCCAAATAGATCAGAATTGAAATTTAAAAAAAGATTAAATAATCAAGACATAAAAAAAAAAACTAGAAGATAAAACAATTTGGTATCTATGAAATTTCTGAATGGAAAAGAAATTTTAAACCTCAAAAATAATAAACGTGGGACTTCCCTTGTGCTTCAGTGGCTAGGAATCCATGCTCTCACTGCCAACGGCCCAGGTTCAATCCTTGTGTGTGGCCAAAAAGAAAAAATAAATTAAAAGAGAAAGACTGATTGGCTGATCTGTATTAAACTATTGTACAGTAAGAAACAAAATTGGGCTTCCCTGGTGGCTCAGCAGTAAAGAATCTTCCTGCCAATGCAGAAGACGCAAGTTCGATCCCTGGGTCAGGAAGATCACCTGGAGGAGGAAATGGCAACCCACTCCATGGACAGAAGAGTCTGGTGGACTACAGTTCATGGGGCCACACATAGTCAGACACGATTTAGCAACTAAACAGTAACAACAAAGAAACAAAACTAGAGCAAACAAACAAAGAACCCAACAATTTAGGAAAAATATCTCACATACAGCTGGCAAGGGAAGGGGAATGGTACTGAACTGGTACTGAATTAAAAGTTTTTTAAGACAGCAAAATGGTAGTGGAACAAGACATTCAACTGGCAATGTTCTAGGGAAATAGATATTTTCATACATTATTGGTGAGAGTACAAAGTAATACCATCCCTATGAAGTACAATTTGGCAACATCCATCAAAATTACAGATTCACTTAGTCTTTAATCCACCTATTCAACTTTTGAGATTTATCCTACAGATACAGGTGCTCCTGAAATTCCTAGGTGTTTCTAGTGGTAAAAAACACGCCTGCCAATGCAGGAGATATAAGAGATGGAGGTTCGATCCCTGGGTTGGGAAGATCCCATGGAGAAGAGCATGGCAGCCCACTCCAGTATTCTTGCCTGGAGAGTTGCATGGACAGAGGAGCCTGGTGGGCTACGTTCATAGGGTCACAAAGAGTCAGACATGACTGCAGTGACTTAGCATGCATGAATGAACTGAGAGAGGAAAGAATTGGGCATAAATCAATATCATCAACAGAAGACAATTATATGGATGTGTCCATATAATGGAACCCTTAAAAGAATAAGAAAACATTCTAAGCAATTATCTGAAAGAACTCTAAGATTATTCTACGGAATGCTATCTTTAGTGTAACAAGAAAAGTGATAGTTAGACATGGTTAGTCCCATTCTTCAAAATCCCTCAGTAAGATAAGATTAAGTACAATTTCCTACTACATCTACAAAGATGCTGTCTATAACATTATTTGTAATAGCAAAACACTAGAAAAATCTTATAACAGTTGAATAGTAAGGCAAATTATGATAATCTACACAACAAAATATTATTTATCTACTAAAAATGTCATTTATAGGGAGTTTGGAGTAACATGAAAGTGCTTAAGCAAAAATGCTAAGTAAAAAACTCATATACAGGACTTCTCTGGTGATCCAGTGGTTAAGACTCCACACTTCCAGTGTAGCAGTCATGGGTTTGATCCATGGTGAGGGAACCAAGATCCCACAAGCCATACAGTATGGTCAATGTCTCCCCACTAAAAAAAAAAACAAAAAACAAAACCCCAACCTCCCCCAAATCATATAAAACATTAATTCAATATGTAGTATGGATATTAAAGAGTTGGATGTGACCGAGCACGCAAACACACACCCACCTGTGGTAACCACATATCTGATCTCTCTTTTTTTTTGTGGTTGCTTGTTTTCAGAGTAAAATTGACCTATGACTTACATTAGTTCCCATTATATGACATAGTGATTGAATATTTCTATACATTTTAAAGTGACCACTATGATAAATCTAGTTATGATATGTCACCATATAAAAATTACTTAGTTATTGACTATACACCTCACACTGTACATTTCATCCCCATGATTCATTTATTTTGCAACTGGAAGTTTGTAATTCCTTTTTAAGAGTTTGTAATCTCTTAATCTCCCTCACCTATTTCTTTTCCCCATCTTCCTCCTCCCATCTGGCAAACATCTGTTTTTTTGTTTGTATCTATAACTGTTTCTGTTTTGTTTAATGTTTGTTCATTTGTTTTGTGATGGTATTTTAAATAGAATAGTCAGAGGTTGCCTCAATGAGGAGGTGGTGATTGGACAAACATTTGAAAGACATGAGGGAGTGAACCTTGTGTATATTAAAAGAAAGCACATTCCAGGCAGATAGAAGAGCCAGTACCAAAGCCCTAAGAAGGAATGTGCCTGGTCCATTTCAAAACAGCATGGAGGCTGGTGTGGCAGAATAAGTAAGCAAAGAGGTGAGTAAAAGGAAATAAGTCAGAGAGGTACTGAGGGATGGAGGCAGCCCTTGTGGGAACTTGTAGATCATTCTAAGAATTTAGTGGAAGGTCGCTTGTTTGCTTCCTCCTGGCCACAAAATACATAAGAAAAAAAAGTATAAAAGGTAAGAGAAAGCGAAAGATCAGAGAGTCTAGAGAGGGTGTGCATGTATGCTCAGTTGCTCCGACTCTTTGTGACTCCCTCGACCCCTGCCAGGCTCCTCTGCTCATGGGATTTCCCAGACAAGAATTCTGGAGTGGGTTGCCATTTCCTACCCCAGGGGATCTTCCCTGCTCAGGGATTGAACCTGCGTTTCCTGCATCTCCTTCATTGGGAGGTCGATTCTTTACCTCTGAGCCACCTAGGGAGCCCCTAGAGAGGGCAGGGATAATATTAAGAGCAGTATCCTTCATAAGAGATCAGAGTAATGATCAGCTATGGTAAGGAGAAGAGATGCCTCCTTTGGAAGAATTGAGCTAGAGCCTCCTAAGGAAGGCTGAAAATACTCATCTCTTAGCAAATTTGCCCTCAGTGAATTCACATTGGTAGCTGAAACTGGCCATGGTGGGAGTATTTACACCATGAAGAATGGCAAACACTGCAAATCTAGGTACTTTTTTCTTGGTGAGGTGGTTTAGCTACAATGCAAATAACTCTTCCTCAAAGACTGATAGATAACAAGGAGGAGAACCTGGCTGTACCCTCAGACACACACTGTCAGAAGGTGAAGACCTCAGTGACCTAGAGCCTCTTTTCTGTGAACCAACAGGAATGTTAGATCAACTGCTTAGAGTAAAAAAGGTATGGGTCTGAAATAACTTCTGAAGGTAGAGACGAAGCCTAGTCTCCTCTGAGAAAGTAAATAAGGGAACTATTATGCAAATGTGAGGAGAGTTCAGGTCAAACAGCCTACCAGCATTAAATCTGCATACATTTCTTTCTCTAACTTTCATTTGTTTGGAAGTGGGGGGAGGGGGAGACAGTTGAGATAGGCTTCCCAGGCAGAAGGATGTGAAAAGTTTGTGGCTGGTCATTGAAGATTACAAGAAGGCACAAGAATTTAAAGTCATGGGGAAAGGCATACTCTGGGGTCAAGGACAGAGGAGGAGTTCAGTGAAGCCAAGGAGAGTCTCACAGTGTTAAGTGTTAATAAAATATAAAATGATCTGATATAAAAATTTAAACTCTACTGTAAATGCTTAATGATTACTCAGACTTTATTTTTGATAATTTAGTCTTCAAAAAGATAATTTTCTGAGTGAACATTTTTGTTTTCTTTCTTAGATAAAATAATTTTAGACAGTATTTGTCTAGATATTACCTACAAGTCCTTATTAGCTGCCTTGAGGTGCTCTGGTGAATTCTCTTGGTTTGGCAGTCAGTACCTCAGCTGCAGGCACGTTCCCATTCCCTTCAGTTAAGTGGAAACTTGGAAAAGTCTGTAGCTTTTGAAACAAGATTGAATTCCTTCAAGTATATAACCAACGATACTTAAGAACTTGGATCTGGCTTCACAGGATGGTTATACATAAATAAAAGATCAAGTGCTCACAAGATTACGTCTCCGGAAAGCACTCTTGGATGTAAGACAAAGGCGGGGTGTAAAAACGAAAACAAAAGTAGTCTGAGTTAGAGAGTGTCATTTGATTTTACTCTCTGCATTCAAGACTGCTCCTGTCTGCCTACTGAAACAGGTTGGTTTTTTCTTTCTTTTTCATTCAGAGATGGATATGACTTTTTTTTAAGTCCAAAGATTTTGTATATTTACCTATGCAGAGGGAATCGAGGCATAAAAGTTTACATGTGCAAAAAATAGCTATTTGAAAAGTTATACACTTCAACCTTAAAAATATGAATATAGCAAGAAGAAAATATTATTTTAATACCATTAGTTTCCTATAAAGCTTTGTTAGTAACAGGGTTTGCTATACCATTTTTTTCTTGCTTTGTTTTATAAACACCATTTTTTTAAATTCTTGTAATAATTATAAAGGCATTTAAATGTGTTTGTATTTATCTGCCAGAAGGATCACTTCTGCAAATAATTTCCAGTCCTATATTTATTTACTCATATTTTTAGTATGATTAATTCTTTTAAAATATCTTTCCTTAATATCTTATACTGTTTGGCCATATTATACCTTATCACCAGGTTCAAGATTTCTGTGACAAAAGGGAAGGAAAGAACAAAGTTCATATTGTGTTAATAATTAACATATAAGAAAATGAACACTAGAGTGGTCTTCTAGATTGGAACTTTTCAAATAACTATAAGGATATAACAATCATTTTAAATTGTGAGCATCTGGTTTTTATATAATGAAAGCAGTTCTATGTGGTATTTTTCCTCTATGTGGGCTTCTTCATTTTGCTTTACTCATTTACAAAAGGTTAGCAAGTATAAGAATATTCTTTTGAAAATGTAGCATAAGCTGGTGTACTGTTTTGAAAATAATATCTTTATTAATGATTCTATAAGAACATTTGCAATTCTTCCAAGGACAAAAAATAACCCAAGGAAGACAGAAGGGCTAAGGAAAAAGCATAACAAAGCTTACCACTATAATAAAAATGCTAAAAGTTATTATTATATATATTTTAAAATGTGAATTTTGTGCAAGCTTATCTTAATACTACAGGGTATTAATTGACAACATAGTAGAATGATGAGACATGAGATTCCTGGAATATCATCTTTCCATTCCTAGAATAACAGCTTTATACCTATTAGTAAATGTTATAGTTTGATAAATATTTGCTGGCCACCTAGAGTGTACCAGGCACTCTCTTCAGTTATTAATTACAAACAGAAATCCAATAGGTCACAGTCTTAGGGAACTCAGACCATAGAGGGAAAAGGTAGTCTGGGAAACTCCACAGGACCAGGCCAGTTCTCTGATATGTAGATACAATTGATATGTAGATACAATTGATACGTAGATACAGTTATTGGATTGGGAAAGTCTTCTAGAAAGGTGAAGTCTGAGTTAACTGAATAGGAAATGGCCTTTCTAGGGACGGGAAGGAAACAGTATATGAGATAAAGAACAGAATGAGTAATGATGTAGATGCATACTACGGCATGGTGTGTGCCAAAAAACCACTGGCAAGTCAGTACTGTCATCATCTACAGTGTGAGGTGTACAGTTCAGGGTGTACAGGAACCGTGGGTAGGACTACATCATGGAGCCTTGGGTGTCATGGTAACGAGCTTAGATTGTATCTTTCAGAGAGATGTGTCTTTTAGGTGGGGAGTTAAGCAGGAGAGTGACAAGACTGACATCTTAAGAGACAGAGCACTCTGATGGCAGTAAGAGAAATGTTGGAACAAGGAAGTGGTAAGAAGGAATGAGAACAGCAGGATACCAGTTGGGAAGACATTGTAATAGGCCAGGTGATAATGTGGTTGAATTATGTGAAAAGGAAGAGACAGATTTGAGACCTATTTGGAAGGTAAAATCAGAATTTAGGGGCAGACTGAAAATCTGGGATGAAGGAATGAAGATAAGAGAGGAATCAAGGACAGTGCAGGCTTAAGGCTTAGGTGACTAGTGGGACAACAGTTCTACCAAACAGTAGTTTACAATCAGCATGCAGTGGCAAGTTTTGGAGGGAAGCTAACTAGAGGAGACTTTGTTTTATAAAAGCCAACAACTAAAATTAAGTACAATTCTGAGATAATTTATTTAACTTAATTTAAAATAAATTCATGAATAAATATAAGTAAAACATTTATTTTAAATAATTTATTTTAATTTATTGTTGACATACTGCATAAGAATCACAAAGTTGTGTATGTAAAAGTTATAGGGCTTAATGATTAAGAACATTTCCCAGGGTATTATTTTTTATCTTCCTTCTGTAAATCCCAGTTCCTGTACAGACTTGTAAAAACAAGTGATGAAAAACTATTCTTGAGGGTATACTCCAATGTGACTTCCATTAAAGAGTTTCAAAGAGTGGCAGACTCAGGGTAACATATGTTACAGCAACAAACTATTCTCTAATAAAAGCATAAAACATATGCTAGAGCAAAAGTGTTTCCACTTAAGCAATATTAAAATAAATACACTGTACTGTTTTTGCCATTTAGATTGGAACCATGGCTTTGGAATACAACCAGTCAACAGATTACTATTATGAGGAAAATGAAATGAATGACACTCATGACTATAGTCAGTATGAAGTGATCTGTATAAAAGAAGAGGTCAGAAAATTTGCAAAAGTTTTCCTACCTGCCTTCTTCACAATAGCTTTCATCATTGGACTTGCAGGCAATTCCACTGTAGTGGCGATTTATGCCTATTACAAAAAGCGGAGAACCAAAACAGACGTGTACATCTTGAATTTGGCAGTGGCAGATTTACTCCTTCTATTCACTTTGCCTTTTTGGGCAGTTAATGCAGTTCATGGGTGGGTTTTAGGGAAAATCATGTGCAAAGTCACTTCAGCCTTGTACACAGTCAATTTTGTCTCTGGAATGCAATTTCTGGCTTGTATCAGCACAGACAGATACTGGGCAGTAACTAAAGCTCCCAGTCAATCGGGAGTGGGAAAACCATGCTGGGTCATCTGTTTCTGTGTCTGGGTGGCTGCCATCTTGCTGAGTATCCCTCAGTTGGTTTTTTATACAGTAAATCATAAAGCTAGGTGCATTCCCATCTTTCCATACCACCTAGGAACATCAATGAAAGCATCAATTCAAATACTGGAAATCTGCATTGGATTTGTAATACCCTTTCTTATCATGGCAGTGTGCTACTTCATTACGGCAAAGACACTCATCAGGATGACTAACATTAAAAAATCTCGGCCCCTCAAAGTTCTGCTCACGGTGGTCATAGTTTTCATCGTCACTCAATTACCTTATAACATTGTCAAGTTCTGCCAAGCCATAGACATCATCTACTCCCTGATCACTGACTGTGACATGAGCAAACGCATGGATGTTGCCATCCAAATCACAGAGAGTATTGCACTCTTTCACAGCTGCCTCAACCCAGTCCTGTACGTTTTCATGGGAACCTCTTTTAAAAACTACATCATGAAAGTTGCCAAGAAATACGGATCCTGGAGAAGACAAAGACAAAATGTGGAGGAGATTCCTTTCGAATCTGAAGAAGCTACAGAGCCAACCAGTACTTTCAGCATTTAAATATAAGACCCATCTGTCTCTTGCTTCAATACACATGAATGATGCTTCCCGCTGAGATCAAACATCTGCATTTTTCTGAAATTCAAATTTCAAACACTGTGGTGGCAACTTGTAGCAAAGAAGAGGTTGGGGTAGGAAAGGGGAGTGGGGTAGAAGCCAAGAAAAAGAGGAAACAAATAATAAATTCATAAAACATAGAAATTAAAACTAACAATATAAGAAAATAGTATTAACAGTCATACATAAGAAAAACACTACAAGTTAGGTCATCTAAAACAGATTGTTAAAGAGATTTAATTAAGGGTCATTTACAGTTATTTTAAATTATCTAAATTTTAATATAACAATTTTCCTGCATAATTTTAATACTTGAATAATCATGCAGCAACATTTAATGTCTTTTTCTTTTTCCTGTTCCTAATTTGTAAGTGATTTCATAAAACTCCAAAAAGAATAAAAACTAGCAATGAGAAAAAAAAAAGCTTTTCTGGCTATTTTAATGTATTACTAGTAAGTTTCTTAACATATAATTTACTTTGATGTCAACTTTCTTTAGTAATAAGCTGGTTATCCTATTAGACTTATCCTGTATACTCTAGAAGCAATCTTCAGACAATCACAAGTTTTAATTTTTATAATTGCCTAAAGGAATTATCCACTCATGTAATTCTATTACCGAGGGTTGACTAAATATTTTCCTATATATAAAGACTCTTATTTTTCACTTAAACACTTGTATTTTTAAGCAATGAAAATATGTACCACAAATTGCTTTTAATAACATGTACTGCTTATCTCTTTAAAAATTATGTATAAATTATTATAGTCCATGTAATATGCCCCTACTAAAATTTAATTTTGGTAGAAATGACAATGGCTAAACATGGTGTGCACTAATATGAATTTTTACCTGACAAACTGTAAAAAAAATAGATGTTTTCTGCTCTTAAAATAAACATTGCCTAATCAAGACATTATTTTAAGATTACTTTCCTTTTATCAACTATTTCTAAATTTGAAAATGCTTTCAAAGATACAATTTAAAGAACTGTGGTCATGAAATGAATAACTATGTATCTTATTATTCTAGCACAGCATCTGGCATGAAGGATCATTATGAATACTCACCACTGCTCCACCATTTCCTGCCATTAATTATATAGCTGTCTCCATCTCGCTGGATGCTACATTCAATATTTGTGGCATCACTTGAAGCTACATCGGGCTCTACAAATAAGCAAAGGCTGAATTTACAGGCAGGCAGATACCACTGGTTTATAAAAGACACTTAAAGAAATGAGAACTCTTTGATGACAGAGGCATCTTTGTCTTTTTCATCTTTGTACCATTACACATAGTAGGTATTCAATAAATGTGCACTGAGAGAATGAATGAAATATTTAGAACAATTCAGATAGATCAGCTATCCAAATTGTGTTTTTGGCTTACTCAGTGACACATGACTTGGGTTACAACTCACTTAATCCTCTTTCTAATCATCAAACATACATTAAAAATATCATTGTTTACTTCCCACAATGGAAATCTGTACTACATATTTGCAAGCCAGATTTCCCCACCAACAGTTCAGTTCAGTTCAGTCACTCAGTCGTGTCCAACTCTTTGCAACCCCATGGACTGCAGCATGCCAAGCTTCCCTGTCCAACACCAATTCCTGGAGCTTACTCAAACTCATGTCCATTGAGTCAGTGATGCCATCCAACCATCTCATCCTCTGTCATACCCTTCTCCTCCTGCCTTCAATCTTTCCCAGCATCAGGGTTCGCATCAGATGGCCAAAGTATCAGTCCTTCCAATGAATATTCAGGACTGATTTCCTTTAGGATGGACTGGTTGGATCTCCTTGCAGTCCAAGGGACTCTCAAAGAGTCTTCTCCAACACCACAGTTCAAAAGCATCAATTCTTTGGCGCTCAGCTTTCTTTATAGTCCAACTCTCACATCCATACATGACTACTGGAAAAACCATAGCTCTGACTAGATGGACCTCCACTGGCAAAGTAACGTCTCTGCTTTTTAATATGTTGTCTAGGTTGGTCATAACTTTTCTTCCAATGAGCAGGCGTCTACTAATTTCATGGCTGCAGTCACCATCTGCAGTGATTTTGAAGCCCAAGAAAATAAAGTCTGTCACTGTTTCCATTATTTCCCCATCTATTTGCCATGAAGTGATGGGACTGGATGCTATGATCTTAGTTTTCTGAAAGTTGAGTTTTAAGCCAAGTTTTTCACTTTCCTTTTTCATTTTCATCGAAAGACTCTTTAGTTCTTCCCTTTCTGCCATAAGGGTGGTGTCATCTGCATATCTGAGGTTATTGATATTTCTCCTGGTAATCTTGATTCCAGCTTGTGCTTCATCCAGCCTGACATATTTTTTTTTTATATACTCTGCATATAAGTTTAATAAGCAGGGTGACAATATACAGCCTTGACGTACTCCTTTCCTAATTTTGAACCAGTCTGTTGTTCCATGTCTAGTTCTAACTGTTGCTTCCTGACCTGCATACAGATTTCTCAGGAGGCAGGTCCGGTGGTCGGGTATTCCCATCTCTTGAAGAATTTTCCATGGTTTGTTGTGATTCACACAGTCAAAGCCTTTGGCATAGTCAATAAAGCAGAAGTAGGTGTTTTTCTGGAACTCGCTCTTTTTTTGATGATCCAACAGATGTTGGCAATTTTATCTTTGGTTACTCTGTCTTTTCCAAATCCAGCTTGAACATCGGGAATTTCACAGGTCATGTACTGTTGAAGCCTGGTTTGAGGAATTTTGAGCATCACTTTGCTAGCGTGTGAGGTGAGTGCAATTCTGTGGTAGTTTGAGCTTTCTTTGGCATTGCCTTTCTTTGGAACTGGAATAAAAACTGACCTTTTCCAGTCCTGTGGCCAATGCTGAGTTTTCCATATTTGCTGGCATATTGAGTGCAGCACTTTCACAGCATCACTTTTAGGATCTGAAATAGCTCAAATGGAATTCCATCATCTCCACTAGCTTTGTTCGTAGTGATGCTTCCTAAGGCCCACTTGACTTTGCATTCCAGGATGTCTGGCTCTAGGTGAGAGATCACACCATCATGATTATCTGGGTCGTGAAGATCTTTTTTGTATATTTCTTCTGTGTATTCTTGCCACCTCTTCTTAATAGCTTCTGCTTCTGTTAGGTCCATACCATTTCTGTCCTTTATTGTGCTCATCTTTGCATGCAATGTTCCCTTGGTATCTCTCATTTTCTTCAAGAGATCTCTAGTCTTTCCTGTTCTATTGTTTTCCCCTATTTCTTTGCAGTGATCACTGAGGAAGGCTTTCTTTATCTTTCCTTGCTATTCTTTGGAACTCTGCATTCAAATGGGTATATCTTTCCTATTCTCCTTTGCCTTTTGCTTCTCTTCTTTTCACAGCTATTTGTAAGGCCTTCTTAGACAACCATTTTGCCTTTTTGCCTTTCTTTTTCTCGGGGATGGTCCTGATCACCATAGGTTTAGTATATTAACCAACTTTTTTTTAAATTAATTTTTTTGGGAGTATATTTGATTTACAATGTTGTGTTAGTTTGTGCTGTACAGAAAAGTGAATCATAATATCCACTCTTTCATAGATTCTTTCCCCATACAGGTCACTAGTTCCCTGTGCTGTACAGTAGGCTATATACAAGCTATCTATTATATACGTGTGTGTGTGTGTGTGTGTGTGTGTGTATAGTATGTATATGTCAGTCCCAATATCTCAATTTATCCCTTCCTGCCGCTTGCTCCCTTGATAACCATAGCTTGTTTTCTACATCTCTGACACTATTTCTGTAGTATCTTAAACAACTTCTAACTGTGCCTTTCAAATTCCATCAGTAATGCTGTCATCGATCTATTTTGCATTCTATAAAACTGGCTCAACATTTAATGTCTTCAGAAAGCTTTCCATAGGACACCTTTACAAGACTGCTTTACAGCACTGCATTTAGAACTTAACAGGCTAGTTCTAAATCATAGTAATCTGCATTTGTTAATATGCTGCTCTTTTGAATGTATCCTTCAAATTGTTTATGTGTTCCCTTCCTAAAACTAGAGGCACTCTTTCTTTAGAAAAGGAGCTGTCTACTTAATTTGTTTTTTTTTTTTTTTAATTTATATTTATGGTTGTGCTGGGTCTTTGTTTTTGGGCACTGGCCTTCTCTGGTTGTGGAGGACGCGGGCTGCTCTCTAGCTGCAGTGCACGAGCGTCTCGCTGCGGTGGCCTCCCCTGTTGCGGAGCACAGGCTCTAGGTGCATGGGCTTCAGTAGTTGGGGTGCACAAGTTCAGCTGCTCTGCAGCATGTGGAATCTTCCCAGATCAGGGATCACACCATGTCCCCTGCATTGGCAGGTAGATTCTTATCCACTGTACCACCAGGCATGTCCCAGTTTTACTGTTATAAATGCATGCAGTGTTATAGAAGGATAATAAATTCTGACAAATTTATGGCCAGATGAAACAGTTTAATTCTAACTCAATTATAAAGCAACGACTCTGTTCTTTGAGTAAGAGTTCTTAATAACTGTTTCCTATGTACAAATATACCAAGACCCACTTTTATTAACATGCTCCTACTTTCATCAGCCCACATGATTATCATTTATAATTTGAGCTATATGACCAACATGGGTAAAAGTTCTATTTTTTTTGATTTATGGCAGAGTGGAGTACTTTTTAAGTGTCAGTATAAAATTATCACAAAGATGAATATTTCATACATGAAGGTAAAAAAGATCTTAAATGTCCTTAGAAGACAATTTTAAATGCAAGTCAAAAGATTATGAAACTAGGTTTACTCTGCTGCTAAAGCAGGCTGCCAGAAAACATCTGGTATCCTCCCAAAGTGGAATGATTTTATTCTGCACATTTTAAAATGCCAAAATATTAAAACTGGGCTCACAACAAACACATTCATATTTCTGGTCACAGGAAAATTTGCCTCAACACAGAGCCACATTCCACATTTCTTTAGTTCCTCCATAATAACCTGGCAAGAGTGTGCAATGGGAGAACGTGACTGATTTGCTCTTACCTGTCATACAGAAGCAGGAGGCAATACTCCCTTGAAGAAGAGGCTCTAGCCACTCCTGCTTCTGTTTCTCACTTCCATATAGGTGGAGCACCTCCATGTTCCCCGTGTCTACATGTAATAAAGAAAAGCATTTATTTTGCATTTAAAAATGTACTAATATGAAATCCAAACTTTATATAGATAAGAGACATGAATCTTTTTAGAGAAAATATTTACTAACAAAAATGTTTTGAAACATAATAGATGAGATCAGGTGTGTTCAGGGTGGCATGGCCATAGACTAAACATAATAGTAAATATAATTTACAATGAAGGTATGCCATAAGTAGTTATAACTACGTGGCATTTGGTGCCTATTATTCAGCTTGTTCTGAATCACAGACACTTGTCTACTTCATCCCAATGAGGCATGGTTCTAGTGTGTTTTGACTCAGTCAGGACTGAGGAAAATAATTTACTGGCTAACTTTTGCCTGCTATCTTGCAAATATACTCTGCTAGGAATGATACTGCAGTGCTCCTGGAGAAAAATTAACATTACTCATATACTGAGGGGGTTTCCTGGTGGCTCAGTGGTAAAGAATATGCCTGCCAAGCAAGAGATGCAGGTGTGATTCTTCCTTCAGGAAGACCCCCTGAAGTAGGGAATGGCAACCCACTCCAATATTCTTGCCTGGAAAATCCCATGGACAGAGGAGCCTGGTGGGTTGCAGTCCATGGGGTTGTAAAAGCATTGGATATGACTTAGCGACTAAACAACAACATTCTACTGAGATTACAGCCCTGAGACTCCTGTCCCTCAAACACACCCTATGCTTTCTAACTTCCACATGCTTACTTGGGCCAGGACTTCTTTCAGGTGAAATTCTACCTGTCACTCCTAAGAAAATTTGTGTTTCTTAGCCACCTCCATTGAGAAGACTCCTCAACCACCTAATCAGAAATATCTCCTTCCTTTGACCACGCATAGTAATTATTGTCTCTTTACCACTAACACTGCCCTTGCTTTTGTGACTCTATTCTTTGAATGTGCTCAGCCACTCAGTCATGTCCAACCCTTTGTGACCGTATGGACTGCAGTCTGCCAGGCTCCTCTGTCCCTGGGATTTCCCAGGCAAGGAACGGCTTACTACTTCCTTTGCCAGGGGGTCTTCCCGACCCAGGGATGGAGCTCACAGCTCCTGCATCTCCTGCGCTGCAGGCAGATTCTGTTATTGCAGGCAGATTTTCCTACCACTGAGCCATTGGGGAAGCCTTTTGACTCCATACCATATAGAAAATTACTAGGTAGTATCTCAAGGATGCTAAACATGGAACTCTGCCCTGGATAGAAAGTGACAGTAGATGACGTAACAGACTCTCTTTAGCCTCAGGGGGCGTTGCGCAGTACATGATACGCTGCAGTGTCACCCTCAGGTGAAAAAGGACGCCTCACGTCTCCTGTGGAGCGAAATGCGATAGATGCCTTTCTCTGCTTTTCATTTCCATCAGCTTTCTAAAAATATCCTCTAAAACCTTTCCCTTGAACACTGCTTACTTATCAGATTTTGAGGAAGAATTTTTCAATATCATCTCTTAAAATGATGTTAAGGACAGTTATTGAAATGCCTATAGTCTAAGCTAAGTCTCTCAAAACATGTTTGTACTCTGTTCAGGCACTCCTAACAGGGCCCTAATTATATTGAAATGCACACAATTCCTAGTAGAATAACACAAGCTTAAAATTCTTTTCGAATGAAGGAGAAAATAAGTCTTGAATTATAATGAATGAAATTAATTGTTTTCACTTGTTTTAAACTCAAGTGTTTTTTGTTACAGTTCAAATGATGTAAATATTGAATAAAAACTTTCCAAAAATTAGTTTATTTTGAGAACTGACAAATCAAACCTATCATTTATAGGTAGGTAAAAAGAAAAAAAAAAAGCCTAGATAAATTACTCATACAAAAAGAAAAAATTCCCCCCAATTAGCCTGAAGGCCTTCAAATTTTCTAATGGCTTTAGTATTAAAATGACTATTTTCAACATTCCAATATCCAGTACTGTATGACTTACTACATGGGCAGAAAAACAAAAGACAAATCGGAAGTCTACATATGTATCCCATAATCTTTTATAACTATTTGGGAAATAGTTTGGGTATCCTAAATGTATCCTGAGTAGAAATTCATCTCTATATACTTAAGCAACCTCTGAAGTATGTAACTGACATTATTTACATTCTGTTTTTCATCTGCTTTGGATAAAGAAAACACAATGCTCTAAAACACAATGGCCCAAGGCCTTCATGAAAATATTTCCACTACAAAGAAAAAATGCCTAATTTTCTACCTATGGTTTAACACGTCTTTTTGCTGAGGATAGTTGCTTATCATACTTTGGTCATAGAATATGTATTTACCTTGCCAAATTTAAAATTTAAGCAGTCTGGTGATATCATTTAGATAAGGCTCATAAAATCTCATACTAAAAAGAAGTCCATAAACATCTTGTGAAAAGTTGATAGGTCAAATGGAGAAAGAGTGGCAGAGCAATGGATGTCTCTTCCATAGCATTCTTTTTCATATTATGACCCATTCAGTTCAGTTCAGTTCAGTCACTTGGGGTGTCCGACACTTTGCAACCCCACTGACTGCAGCACGCCAGGCTTCCCTGTCAATCACCAACTCCTGAAGCTTGCTCAAACGCATGTCCATCCAGTTGATGATGCCATCCAACCATCTCATTCTCTGTCATCCCCTTCTGTAACTGCCTTCAATCTTACCCAGCATCAGGGTTCTTTTCAAATGAGTCAGTTCTTCACCTTAGGTGGCCAAAGTACCAGAGTTTCAGCTTCAGCATCTGTCTTTCCAATGAATATTCAGGATTGATTTCCTTGATGATTGACTGGTTCAATCTCCTTGCAGTTCAAGGGACTCTCACTTGTCTTCTCTAATACCACAGTTAAAAAGCATCAATTCTTCAGCGCTCAGCTTTCTTCACAGTCCAACTCTCACATCCATACATGACTACTGGAAAAAGCATAACTTTTGGACTAGATGGACTTTTGTTGGTAAAGTAACGTCTCTGCTTTTTAATATGCTGTCTAGGTTGGTCACAGCTTTTCTTCCAAGGAGCAAGTGTCTTTTAATTTCATGGCTGCAGTCACCATTTGCAGTGATTCTGGAGCCCCAAAAAATAAAGTCTGTCACTGCTTCCATTGTTTCCCCATCTATTTCCCATGAAGTGATGGGACTGGATGACATGATCTTAGTTTTCTGAATGAGATTTAAGCCAACTTTTTTCACTCTCCTCTTTCACTTTCATCAAGGCTCTTTAGGTCTTCGCTTTCTGCCATAAGGTTGGTATCATCTGCATATCTGAGGTTATTGATATTTCTCCTGGCAATCTTGATTCCAGCTTGTAATTCCTCCAGCCCAGCATTTCTCATGATGTACTATGCATATAGGTTAAATAAGCAGGGTGACGATATATAGACAATATACTCCTTTCCCGATTAGGAACCAGTCTGTTGTTCCACATCCAGTTCTAACTGTTGTTTCTTGACCTGCGTACAGATTTCTCAGGAGGCAGGTCAGGTGGTCTGGTATTCCCATCTCTTGAAGAATCTTCCACGGTTTGTTGTGATCCACACAGTCAAAGGCTTTGGCATAGTCAATAAAGCAGAAATGGATGTTTTTCTGGAAATCTCCCACTTTTTCAATGATCCAAATGGATGTTGGCAATTTTATCTCTGCTTACTCTGTTTTTTCTAAATCCAGCTTGAACATCTGGAAGTTCACGGGTCATGTACTGTTGAAGCCTGGCTTGGAGAATTTTGAGCATCACTTTGCTAGCATGTGAGATGAGTACAATTATGCAGCAGTTTGAGCATTCTTTAGGATTGCCTTTCTTTGGGATTGGAATGAAAACTGACCTTTTCCAGTCCTGTGGCCACTGCTGAGTTTTCCAAATTTGCTGGCATATTGAGTGCAGCACTTTCACAGCATCATCTTTTAGGATCTGAAATAGCTCAAATGGAATTCCATCACCTCCACTAGCTTTGTTTGTAGTGATGCTTCCTAAGGCCCACTTGACTTTGCATTCCAGAATGTCTGGCTCTAGGTGAGTGTACACACCATTGTGGCTATCTGGGTCGTGAATATATATATATATATATATTTTCCATTTATTTTTATTAATTGGAGGCTAATTACTTTACAATATTGTAGTGGTTTTTGTCATACATTGACATGAATCAGCCATGGATTTACATGTATTCCCCATCCCGATCCCCCCTCCCACCTCCCTCTCTACCCGATCCCTCTGGGTCTTCCCAGTGCACCAGGCCCAAGCACTTGTCTCATGCATCCAACCTGGGCTGGTGATCTGTTTCACCCTAGATAATATACATGTTTTGATGCTGTTCTCTCAAAACATCCCACCCTCGCCTTCTCCCACAGAGTCCAAAAGTCTGTTCTGTACATCTGTGTCTCTTTTTCTGTTTTGCATATAGGGTTATCATTACCATCTTTCTAAATTCCATATATATGTGTTAGTATACTGTAATGGTCTTTATCTTTCTGGCTTACTTCGTGAATATATTTTTTGTATAGTTCTTCTGTGTATTCTTGCCACCTCTTCTTAATATCTTCTGCTTCTGTTAGGTCCATACCATTTATGACCCATTAGTGTGTTTCATAAACTAATTCAATGGAATATGGCTAGCATTTTCCAAGAAATGAAAATAGATCAAAATAGAATACATTAGAATAGAATCAATGAAAAATATATGAATTCATGTAGTAAGGGAAACTATTTGTTTCTTGAGGCCTTTTTTCAATAATATATGTCTCTCCCCTCCTCATTGCCATAAATCCATCTATCCATGGACACACTAATACAACTACATATGCTACATACTAGGTCACACTATAAAACATAGTTTTTACAATGAGTGGCAATAAAAGAAATTTTAAACAAAAGACTACCAGTTTTATTTCCACAAAATTAAGCTACCTATGTAGCATGATGCAATAGCCATACATAAAGAGAAAAAATCTTTAGAAATTCTGTTGTGAATAGATTTATTTACTTTTATAATTGTCTTAACTGTTGGAATAAAATGTAGTAAATCGATAAATCAGTGTTTTGAAGAGAGAAAACCATATCTGGGACAAGTTCAGCCATTATCAGAGGTTTATGGACCATGTTAATAATTCCCAAGAAATGAGAGCAAAGTCTAGTGTGGAAATACTTTGAGAGGCAACTAGGGTGTATTTTCTCTGACATCCAGTATACCTGTTTTTGCACTTTCCTGCTTCATTAACTCTTTTTGTGAGAGCTTTTGTATCAGGGTCATAGAATAAGTACAAAAGGCAAAACTGAGGCCTAACTTGTACAGGACGCTATGGGATATTATACAGTCTTTCTTGTACTACAAATCAAATGCCAGGGCTTGATTGGAAGCATCAAAAGTAACCATAGTAACCTGGGGGGGAAAAAGACAAAGACATTCTGAGGGTCTACCCCAGATCAACTGGAAACAGAATCTCCAGGAATGAAGTCCATGAATCTGGATTCTTTATAAGCTTCTTTGGGGGTTTCTTTGGCAAACTGGGTTTGAAAACACCTTCTAAAGAGTACATACCTAGTTTATTCTTCCCATATTGCCTTTTTAAAGAAAGGCCTCCTGCCCTCCTGCCTTCATCCTTCCAATTTTTCATGCTAAAGTCCTTGAAAGTATCCTTGATTCTTCCATTAATACCCCCAAACCAACCAGGAAATCCTCTTGGCTCTGCCTTCAAAATACAGTTAGAATCTTTCACTGCTCACTCTTTCCACTGCTACTTCCCTGAACAAAACCCTATCATCGCTCAGGACCATCACAACAAGACTCCCTGCTTATATCCTTCTCCTTTTGTTAATTCTCAACATGGTAGCCAAAGGGATCCTTTAAAAACTGAAGAGACATCTTGTCATTCCTCTGCTCAAATGTCCATTTCATTAAACTACAAGCTGTCATCAACCTGTTAAGTCCCAACACATAAGACCCTTTCCCTCTGATATCTTCTACTTCTCTTTCCCTGCCACAATAACCTCCTTGGTTATTCCTAAAATATACCAATCACATTCATGCTTTAAGGCCTTTGTATTTTATGTTCTCTATGCTATGAAAACTCTTCCCCCAGATCTCAGCATGGCTGACTGTCTCACCCTCTTTAAGTCTTTACCGAATGTCAGTTTTTCAATAAGGCCTATCTTGTGCCTTTCATCTTAATAATAAATTGTAATACATATTCCCCATCTCTCAGCATTCCAGCACTTCCCTACCTTGCTGGGTTTTTTTCTTCCAAAGAACCTTTCATCCTCAAACTTACTGTAAAATTACTTATTTAATCTATCTGGTGTTTATTTTTGTTTGTTTCTGTTAGAATGTCAGCTCCGTGAGGGCAAAAAACTTTGTGTATTTTATTTCATGATTTATCCTGACTTCCTAAAATGGTACTTAGCATATAGTAGGCAACTGATAAAGAATGGGCAAGTAAATGGAGAGATA
The DNA here is from genome assembly GCF_033118175.1 of Dama dama. NCBI lineage: Eukaryota > Metazoa > Chordata > Mammalia > Artiodactyla > Cervidae > Dama > Dama dama. The sequence goes on from NC_083699.1 coordinate 80,761,022, forward strand.
GTGAGGCTAACCAAAAGATTTAAAAACTCTATTCATTCTAACTAACCATAGATATATTTAATGCTGAGTCAGAAAACTGGAAACCTTATAATGCCAATCCCTTTGATGGTAACTTCTATTCAATAATATTCAATGTAATGATGTTTAATAAAGTAATAATACAATGAGAACATTAGATCCATTTTTTAAACATTTAAATGAAAGTAACTAAAACGTAAAATTACAAATGTATAAATTAATAACTTTGTGTAGAAAAATTTCCTTGTAAAAAAATAGAGAAATTTTAAACACTGCTTAAAATATCTGAAAAAAGTTATGTTTTAAAATAATGTCGTAAATAAAATAAAATAATGTCATAACCTGGTGCTTGACAGTTAAAGATATCTGGAGCAAAAAAGCATTTTCCAGTTTCTTCAGCAATCAAGGCATAGTCCACCTGGGTGAGACTGCTTACAGCTGGCAAAAACAAGTTCCAGAGGCCTTCTGCTTTGGCCATTTCCTGTCAAAAGATGATGAATATGCCAGAGTGACCATAATTTATCACAACCTAAAACAGTTTACTTTTAAAAGATATTGGTATTTATGCCTTTCAAACTTATGAAATTATTTCATTGTATCCTACAATGTGCAGAGTCATTAATTCATTATAAATCAACATTTTCTCAATGGTTAAATAAATGACTTTTCCACAAAGCTTCCTCATATTTGGCTAAAAAACTAAATTTACTTACTTGAGTGCTTCTTATTGAATCATGGCTATTATAAAATCTCTTCCATTTGAGTATAATTATGCCAAATACACTATTTTGTGCACTTCAATTTCTAACATGTGTTAACATTTGAAAACATGAAATTTGGATTAAGCCTATGTGGGACAAATGCTCTGCCTCAACTTCAGTCTCAAGTGAGAGTGCTGACTGTATTTTTAATTTGAATAGCTATAAGAGGCTGTCTTCATTACATATCACACACAACACACTATGTAAACTAATTTGTATATTACAGATTCTATTTTTAAATTTTTTAAAAAGTATACTTGAATAACTATCCTCTACATATATAACAAAAGTTATAACTGATATAATTATCCTCTACATATATAACAAGAGAAGAGAAACAAACTAAGTTCTCAAAAAAAAACCTGCATATAAATTCTCCAATTTTAAGGTTCTCTTATTTTTCTTACCTTGAGTTTATCAATTACTAAAGGTTTTTTCCACTTGTCCACTGAATTTTCATTTTGAACACAGAACTCAATTACCTCCTAAAAGTATAAAAGGAAAAAGAAGTTCATTAGTTAGAGTTAAGAAAAGTAATGCCATAAGCTGCTAATATCCAAAGTAAATAAACATATTTAAGTGAAAAGCTCTTTCAACTGCTATTGAATCAGGAAAATTTCTTTCTAAAATCAGACACAGAATTATAAAAAATGTTATAGTTTTTTTTTTGCATATCAGGCATCCTAGCTTTGGTAGAGGGAACTGGTGATCTCTGATCCCTCCTCTTGCCCTATTTGTGACATTTGGTTTTGCTTCCTGACTCCTGACTATGTGGCCCATTGGAAACTAGGGCCCAGGCTAATACATATAATTATATGTGTAATATATAATCATATATAATATATAGTTATAATAAATAATACAATAGTTTATTCCTCACAAAATTATGCTGCCTTGCTATTACAGAATTAACTTTGAAAATCCTACACCAAGATTCGAGTGTTCCATTTTCAGTAAGATGGCATACTAGATGGTCATAGAATCCTCTCCCAGGGTAATACAACTAAAAATACTGGGTAAAATATTAAAAATAAGTTAAAAAATACAAGTAATAATACATAGCTGTACTGAAAGAAAAATAAGGAAACTTCTCAGAGGCCAGGAATAAAATGCCCGACTTTAGGTGTGAGTGAGCACTGGAACCAAGTTGTCTGGAGGGTGTAGGCTGATCCATATTAGCCTAGATCCTAGTTTCCAATGGGCCACATAGGCAGGCAAAACCAAATGTCAGAAACAGGGCAAGAGGAGGGATCAGAGACCACCATTTCCCTGTATCAAAGCCAGGATGCCTGATCTGCAAAACCTAAGTGGAAAAAAGTAGAAAATAAAAACAAAAAGCTGAATAAAGGCCATTCACAGGATGGAATAGAAAAAAGAAACATTTCTAACCTGAAGCCTGTCTTCAATCAAGTTTGAGATCTGAATTCACAGACCTATGTGGCCCTAAAGATTCAAGTCAAAAATTAAGTTTACAGTGTTCCTGGTGATAGTGCCTGAAAGTACTGCAGAAGTAAAAGCAAATTCACTCTGGAGGAAAAGTTCTTTTTTTAAAAAGTCTTGACTAATCCCTGCAGATAAAAGTCCATTCCAAAGAACATGAGTCCAGAATGAAAAAAACTAAACACTCAAGGTAACAAACCACCATTAGCAAGAATTAGCAAAAACAAAATTTCAACAAAATAGAATCATACCCCCAAAGGCCACAAATAGAATAATGATTAAATACAGAATAAAAAGTATGGGTGTCCAATAGATTCCAAGAATAAAAGAAGGAATTAAGAGTTCGACAAAGGACTATCAAACTTGGGCAGACAAACCTGAAAAAGACTGAATACAACTTGAGGCAAAGAAAAACCATAGTAATTAAATTAAAAAACCCAATGGCAGTGATTCTCAAATTTTGGTGGGCATCAGAACCCCCTGATAAAACACAAGGGTCCAGGCTGTATCCTTCCTCGATGAGTCTACTTATGTATTCCTATTTTTGTAATCTTAACTATCTCTCTAGGCAATTCTGACACAACCCAAATAATGAGATATATCCCTCTAAGCAAGGTTGAAAGATGGACTAGTTACATTCAAATAATAATAAATTGAAAGAAGGATCTGAAGAAATTACTCCTTTCTTGAATGAAGCACAGAAATTCAATGGAAGGAAAATATGAGTGGTTAAAAGATATGATGGGTACAGAGAGAATCATTACTTCCCTTTTCAGATCTGAAAAAAAAAAAAAGGAAAAAAGAAAGAAAAATAAGCATTTACTAGCAGATTCTCATTAAAGGATTTTGATCCAAGAAGGAACATCTACGTTGTAAGAAGGAATAGTAAATAAATAAAGTGATAAATAAAAGGGTAAGTTGAAATTTAACAACTAGCTACATAAAAACAATAACAGTAATCTCTAATCTGTGAACTAAAATATTGCACTATAAGGACATTTCCCAATATTTTGCTCTTAAAACAACTCTGAACTTATTTTCTACATATAGGCTAATAGAATTATTGAAGTAAGGCTATGAACATTGGTCAAAACTCTGTATTACAAAATTGTTTTCTAAAATTGTTCCACCAAATTACAGTCATATAAGTAAATATGCTAAAATGTTCCTTTTATTGAAGCATGGCTAGTCTAAAACTTCAAGAAGACAAAGGATGGCTCTTTCACAGGCACCACAATGAACAGTACTTGTCATTTCCATTGGGAAATAAGTTAAATTGGAAGACTTCCTGTTTATGGTTGTTAATTATTAACATTTCCATTCCTCATGTTGCCATGGAAATAGTAATGCAATTGTGTTTGATAAGAAATGTGTTATGTAATACACGTACAAATTCCCATCTGTGACTACCTCTGTTTGACTCTATAGTTGTGAGAAATTACACTATGCCATTTGTCAGTTCAGTTCAGCCACTCAGTCATGTCTGATTCTTTGTGACCCCATGGACTGCAAGACATCAGGCTTCCCTGTCCATCAACAACTCCTAGAGTTTGCTCAATCTCAAGTCCATAAAGTCCGGGTTACCATCCAACCATCTCATCCTCTGTTGTCCCCTTCTTCTCCTGCCTTCAGTCTTTCCCAGCATCAAGTGAAAGTTAAAGTTGCTCGTCATGTCCACTCTTTGTGACACCATGGACTGAGGTCCATGGAATTCTTCAGGCCAGAATCCTGGGGTAGGTAGCCGTTCACTTCTGCAGGGGATCTTCCCAACGCAGGGATCGAACGCAGGTCTCCTGCATTGCAGGCAGATTCTTTACCAGTTGAGACACCAGGGAAGCCCTCCATCAGGGTCTTTTCTGATGAGTCAGTTCTTCGCAACAGGTGGCCAAAGTACTGGAGCTTCAGCTTCAGCATCAGTCCTTCCAATAAACATTCAGGACTGATTTCCTTTAGGATGGACTGGTTGGATCTCTGCAGTCCAAGGGACTCTCACTTGTCTTCTCCAACACCATAGTTCAAAAGCATCAACTCTTTGGTGCTCAGTTTTCTTTATGCCATTTATATAATTATTTAAAAATTTGTATTATTTAATAGTGAAAAGTGAAAGTGGAAGTCGCTCAGTCGTGTCTGACTCTTTGCGACCCCATGGACTGTATATTCCATGGAATTCTCCAGGCCAGAATACTGGAGTGGGTAGCCTTCCCCTTCTCCAGGAGATCTTCCCAACCCAGGGATCGAACCCAGGTCTCCCTCATTGCAGGCAGATTCTTTACCAGCTGAGCCACAAGGGAAGCCCAAGAATACTGGAGTGGGTAGCCTATCCCTTCTCCAGGGGATCTTCCCGACCCAGGAATTGAACTGGGGTCTCCTGCATTGCAGACGGATTCTTTACCAACTGAGCTATGAGGGAAGTATTATTTAATACTTCTGTTTAAAGTCTATTGATTAAAAAAAAAAGTCTATTGACTTGGAATTTTGCAAAATCTATATGTTGCAAAGAGTCGGACAAGATTTAGCGACTGAACAACACAACATGAGGTATGGTAGAAGTCAGAATTAAAATAATATAATTTATCTTTCTTTAAAGAATCTTTCTTTAATTCTTAAAGTATGAAAAAATAGTTTATTGATGGAAAAAGAAAACAGAAAATATGCTTGGTGCCTGATCAATTCTCCCCAGATATCACCTTTAATATTTAACTTTCTCATTCACTGACAGAGACACTGTTTTGGAGTATGTTAGTTTATAGTCTTAAATCTGAACCTATAAGTAATTTTGCAATATAATACATTTTTCATTTTAAACTTAAGTCTGTTAGAAAAAAAGAAGCAAGAATTCTTGCCTAATATATTATTAGATTCAGTAAAAAATATGACTAATGTTACCATTATATTAAAAGTGTGTTCTCAAGTATGTCATGTTGCTAGTTTCTGTTCTACATGCTATTTTAAGACTCCTTATTCATTTTAAATAAGAAGAATTGCCTTTATTTCATTTCCTTTTTTCTTCCAGTTTTATTGAGATATAATTGACTTATAGCACTTTATATATTTAAGGTATACAGCATAATAACTTGACTAACATACATCATGAAATGATTATCACAATGTTTGGTGAATATACACATCTCATATAGATATAAAATTAAAGAAATAGAAAACATTTTTTCTTTCACACATAACTGTAAGTTGTATTTATCATGCTGTGTATTACATTCCTAGTTATCTATCTTATAACTGGAAGTTTATACCTTTTGATTACCACCAATTCCCTCTCCCTCCCCTCCAGGAAGAATCACCTTTTAACATGTTAATGGATAATCGGTTCTTATATTCTTACTTTATGATATCCAGACAATTTTAAAAGGTCATTAGAAGGGCATAAATTGAACCTTATTTTTTTCCTGTTATAACTTGGGAAGATATATAAAGTATTAAGAGAAAATCATCAGGAGTCTTACTACTAAAGATATGTAATATTAAGATGTTAGTGTATTATATGATAACAATCTTATTTTCTAGATATGACTGTTCCAGTTTTTATAAATATAGTTATAATCATAGTGGACAGAATTTTATAGGCTTTCTCTCCTTCTATATTGAAAAAGCTAATTACTTTTCTCCAAGCATCATTTCAAATGCATGTGTTCACAGATAGGGATGAGTACTGTTCAGAATCATTCTACAGGATAAAACATTTACAGAGGTTAGTACAAGTTTTTAAAGGAAGGAAAACTCTCATTAGATATATTCTAAATTTGAAAAATCTGCAAACAGAAAATGGTTATGGCCTTCCTTGCCACACAAAATGTTGACAATCTTTCCTTTAAAACTATAGATTGCTTTTTCTAAATTTATCACAAAGCATTTTATTGAAAATTCTTTGTAAATATTTTAGTAGCTGCATGAGATGAGGTTCAGCAGATGTATTATGATCCAACTAGTAACACCTCTTCTGTGCATCCCTTGATTGCTCATTTACATTTAGGAATGAAAGAACAAGGCTACTTGGTTTCCTCTGCCAGTTGACTCTCCTTTGAATAAATCAGGTAGGCTGATAGGCAAGTTGGGGTCTACACCAAATCCCATACTGGGGAAAAAAAAGTGGAGAACTCTTCTCTGGAGCACTAACCATCATTTGAAGCCCTGGTTTTTTGGAAACAGATCATCTGCTTTCTTAGAGTACTCTGGCAGCCTTTTGTATGGAGCAATCACTGTTGCTACCCAGGAGTGTTAGAAACCAGCCCAAGCAGCCCACATATTACAGGTTTGTTCTTCAATCAAATATCTTGATTTCTCTGCCTCTTCTCATTCTTGCTCTTCATAACAGGCAATCATAGGGGGTCCATTGTAAAAAGAAAAAATTGGTTACCATCTGCATTAAAGACCTCTCTCACTTTGAAATTCTCTTGAAATGTGGCTGTTAAGGTTTACTCTTTGGTATGATCCATTCTGCTTTCCAAATCCAATTTCCATTCTTTTTTCAAAACCTTTAGTCCTTTAATGTGTACTTCTCCTATTTTTGTGCTTTTAAAAATAGAGTTAAAAAAATTATTGTTAATTCAAGGGGATTTTATTCATCCAAGATTTCAGTCAGCCATCTTCAACTCAAAGTGTTGTATTTTCTTTTAATACCTCAAAGTTCAGAATTTTATTTTTAAAAATTTTAATTTTACAGGGAGTATAGTTGATTTACAATGTTGTGTTAGTTTCAGGCTTACAGCAAAATGATTCAGTTATACATATACATATTCTTCTTCAGTCCCATATCGGTTATTAAAGAGCATTGAGTAGAGTTCCCTGTGTTATACAGTAGGTCCTTGTTGATGATATATTTTATAGATAGTAATATATATGTGTTAATCCCAAACTCCTAATTTATCTCTCTCCTTCACCTTTCCCCTTAGTTAAACTTGTTTGTTTTCTAAGTCTGTGAATCTGTTTCTGTTTTATAAATAAGTTCATAAGTTCATTTGCATCATATTTTCAGATTCAACATATTAGTGATATCATATGACATTTGTCTTTCTCTGTCTGACTTATTTCACTTAGTATGATAATCTCTGGGTCCATTCAGGTTGTTGCAAATGGCATTATTTCATTTTTTTATGACTTAGTAATATTCCATTGTATATATGTACCACATCTTCTTTATCCATTCATCTGTTGATGGACACTTAGGTTGCTTCCATGTCTTAGCTATTGTAAATAGTGTTGCTATGAACATTGGGGAGTATCTATCTTTCAGAATTAGAGTTTCTCTGAATATATGCCCAGGAGTGGGACTGCTACATCATAGGGTGGCTCTACTGTTAGTTCTTTACGGAATCTCCATACTGTTCTTCATAGTGGCTGCACCAATTTACATTCTCACCAACAGTGTAGGAAGTTCCTGCTTTCTCCATACCCTCTTCACAATTTACTGTTTGTAGATTTTGACTGCTATTCTTACTGGTGTGAGGTGATACTTCACTATAGTTTTGATTTGCATTTCTCTAATAAAAGTAGTGATATTAAACATATTTTTATATGCTTTTCAGTCATGTTTTCTTTGGAGAAATGTCTACTTAGATCTGCCTTTTTTTTGATTGCGTTGTTTGTTTCTTTGATATTGAGCTGCACGAGCTGTTTGTATATTTTGGAGGTTAATCCCTTGTTGGTTGCATCATTTGCAAATATTTTCTTCCATTCTGTGAGCTGTCTTTTCGTTTTATGGTTTTTTTCCTTTGCTGTGCGAAAGCTTTTAAGTTTAATTAGGTCCCAATTGTTTTTGTTTTTATTTTCATCCTCTAGAAGGTGGATCCAAAATGATATTGCTGCAATTCATGTCAGACAGTGTTCTGCCTATGTTTTCCTCTATAAGATTTACAGTACCGTCTTACATTCTGGTCATCAAAAGTTCAGAATTTTAAACCTCAAAATTGTATATATACTAACTAGAACAGAAAGTCTGCAAAGTAATACCTTAACCACTGACCACATATAAGGAGTGACTATTTTGGAAAGCAATTCTTCATATTAAGTTATATTCCACACTGTGAGCCAAGCTCATCTCACTCCACATCTTCACTAAAAATACTATAATTATTCATATAATTCAATCAACAATAGTAACTGCTCTATAAACACGTATCAACACTGAAAATTTTTGTTGAAAGAATTTGTCTTTTTCAGTTTTCTATTTAATTTTTCTCACCTAGCTCTGGAGCTCTCAGAATCACAGAAGATTTAAATGGGAATTTATTATGTATATAGTCATACCTATTCATACTGTAGATAAAGAAATTGGGCCTCTGAGAGATAAAGTTATTTGTCCAAGACAACCTAATCTGAGGCAAGAATGCCTTATATAGTCATAATAGTTTTTATCTTTTCTTCACAGCATTTATCATCTCTTATGCCTTTCTTTCACGCTAAAGTATAAACTCTGTAGGAGTACCAAGTCCTGTCTCCTTGTTCTTCCTTTTACCTTCAATGGTTTGCTAGGTGCCTAACCCATTACTTGGTACCCAATTATTATTTGTTAACTGAATGAATGAGTGTGTCACATTACTTGTCTACTCTCAGTGGATTTACTGAAACTTAACACCTTAGAACAGGAGCTTGTGAGGGGAACAGTGGTAGTATCCATGTACAGTTTCAAATGATATACAAAATTTTCTGGGTATGCCCTTTTTGTTTAAGATAAAGGGGCTCATACAGAAAAAAAGGCTGAAAGTGACTGCCTTGGGAAAAGACTCTCAAAGTAATGTTTTACTCTATTCAAAGATCTTAACTTTACAAACAGCTAATTCCCTTTGACTTAGTTTTAATTCCACAGATTTATGTGGCATTCCTTTGGCATATTTTAGAAGCTTGGCATTTTTCAGGATTAGGCTCTGTAGCAGTTCAGTGCTAAGGTGAGAAGGGGCATCTAGGTAAGTTGACTGCAAAGAAATGATACCAGGGCACTCCTAGAAGAAGAGGTAACAGAAGTAATTCACCAATAGTCTTGAAGCACAAATACATTCTGTTGATTTATAGAATACTTACCTTTTCCACTGGGAGGATATGTTGTTTCATGAACTGCTTCACCCTAATAAGAACTTCCTGACCTGTCCGAGTCTGTACAAACAACTGACGGGTAATATCAGTCTGTGGAAGTGCAGTGCTGAAAGATCTTTATTAAAAAAAAATTACAAAGAAAGAAAAAAGTTACAAAGATGTCCAAAGTCATTATTACAGATTTCTGAATAGAATGTGAAGTCTTCCCCCAATTCCCCAAAAACATCTCTCAGAAAGAGCTTCCATATTTTGGAGCTTTTTTTTTTTTTTTTTAAATCTTTCATGGTTATGGGAGGAATGCAGAATCACTTTATTTTGAACATTAAACTTTAGTGCTTAAAGCACTTTTTGGAGAAAAGATAGCCTGGCATGACCTCAATCAATGGGAGTTTAAAATCTTCATTGAATTCACCCATCAAAATCTCTAAACAAGAAGGCAAAGAAATTGGACACAAATAGAATTAGACACTCCTAGTATATGCCTCACAAATACAACTGCAGGATGTCATTATAAGTAAGATCTTTAAGGATCATTATGAAGAGAAGCACTGTCATTTATTATGTTATAGAGATCACAAATATTCATGTATAAGATGAAGTGTAAAATACAATGGTGCTAAGGTGATGTCAGGCTTCCCTGGTGGCTCAGACAGTAAAGTATCTGCCTATAATGCAGGAGCTCTGGGTTCAGTCCCTGGGTTGGGAAGTTCTCCTGGAGAAGGAGATGGCAACCCACTCTAGTATTCTTGTGTGGAGAATTCCATGGACAGAGGAGCCTGGAGGGCTACAGGTCATGGTGTCATAAACAGTCAGACACAACAGAGCAACTAACACTCACTTTTAAGGTGATGTCATGGAAACTTGTGGCTTGGGCAAAATTTCCAGGGGCAACATCATTCATGCATTCAGTAAGTGCTATGTATCACACTGTTGTTTGTTTTTTTTTTTTTTCTAACTTTTATTTTACATTGGAGAGTAATTGGTTTACAATGTGTTAGTTTCAGGTATACCAAAGTGATTCAATTATACATATACATACAGTTATTCTTTTTCAGATTTTTTTCCCCATAAAGCTTATGGCAATATTGAGTAGAGTTCCTTCCATTATACAGCAGGTCCTCGTTGATTATCTATTTTATATATTGTAGTGTGTATATGTTAATCTCAATCCCCTAATTTACCCTCCCCCTGCATCACACCTGTTAGATGGAGGTATGGTTTGAAAAAGTATATTAGATACCTCAGAAGTGCCCCACTAATGGACATCATATGAATTAAAAGATGCTTAAATGTCTGAATACAGTTTCATGCAATTTGATGGTGGAAGAGAGCAACATTTTTAAACTTAATAAATCATCTTATATAATACATAATTTTAAATAGGTATATGTAAGTAACAAACATTAGAAGGGAACATTTCAGAATTTTATCAATATCCTTAAAAGTTTATAATTCAACTTGGCAAAAGAGAAAAACCTTTTAATATTAAATTGATATTTCTTTATATGTGAAGTCAACTTATTTTCAAGCATAAAAGAGATTTACCAAAAAAAAAAAAAAGAATAACCATGGTTGGCAGCAGTAATCCTTGTGTTGTAAGCAATAAAAACAATCCCTATCTTTCTAAAGCTTATGACCCTCACATACCTAATAAAGACTTTATTTGAGTTAACCACAGAATCTATATTTTGCTTACCTGTTTGAGAGCCGCAATCCAGTTTCTGCCAGAGGTTGCGCAACATTGGCATATTGAAAGCTATTTTCAGATGCATTATTTCCCAGAAGATATCTATTATAAATTCCCTATAAGTAAATTAACATAAAGTGATTAAAATTCAATGGAAACTATTCTTCAGCTATCCAGTCTTTCCAGTTTTCCAGCTATGTGAATCACAAAACTTACAAAGTACTAAGATATAAATCTGACTATCAATTCTATTAATTTACATGCAGGAAAAATTATGCCAGTCCAAATGAAAGTATGACATGCTTATCATCTGGTTAACACACTCTCATCATAACAGAATTATAGCTGGAAATCAAACCAAACTTCAAAATTACTTTAGCAGTTACCAAAGATACCAAATTGGCAAGTTATATCATCTCTAAAGATCACTGTTCTACCTTCATAGTTGAGAAAAAAAAATCTAAAGAATTCAAAATAAAATTAAAAATTATAAAACCAAAAAGAAGACAGTGAAATGACTTCTAAGAATATTTTATTTCATTTTTTGGACCTTTAATTTAGGTGAAACTATTCTCCTTTGAACAGTGTTAGTGGAATGCTCAACTTTTTTTTCTTACCTCTCCATGTTCTGTGCTTCCAACATAATATATTCTCTGGTTCCCTGCCCCAAACAATATCAACTGAATTTCACTAGTTTACTTCTTTATGTAATTCTCTGTACAATATTAACACTGTAACAGTCTTTCCATCATTTCCAATTTCACATTTCTAGTTAGAATGGAATGTTTATGATCATCTCTAAAGTTACTACTATATAGTTTATGACATATAGTAGTTTATGACATATTAATTTCAATCATAAACCATGTCAAGTTTTCATTTGAAATGAAAATCCATTTTAAATTGACAGCCTATTTGTTATCTTTTTTGTGGAAAGTGACATACAGAAACACACCATAAACCTTATTATGAGAAATCCATGCAAGCAACAAGCTTAACTAATGAGTAATATGATTCTAAACTACAGGATGAGATGTAACACAACAACTTCTTAGAAGATATTTCAGGTATTGGAGGACAGCATGGACTCGGAGAACAGGGAAAAATAACCATAATTTTCCTTAATCTTTCTTTTCCCATTCCTTTTGTTTCTAAAATCTCTTATTTACTTCTTCTTCCTATAAATCCTAACCCCTTGTTAGTGATGAAGCATCTTAATTTCTTAAATAAACAAAGATTCAAAGTTAGGTTAATGAAGAATTAGTTTAATGAGGTAGTATAATGAAGAATGCATTTGTTTAAACTGTAAATTTAAAAAAAACTGTACTTATGTTCAATTTTCTCTCAAAATTTATCATATTATTAGGAAAATAGACAATTTTGCTTATCTTCACTCAAAAACATAATTAAGAGGCTTCTGTATGCTAGGTACTATGCTAGGCTTTGGGAAATATAATGATAATTCTTTCCTCACCATCAGCCCTGATTAATAAATGGCTTTACAATCTGAATCAGATATCACATTAGGAGTTTAGCTCTTTCTTATATTGATATTCAGGAAATAACCAATTCTCACATGCTTTTCCTATTTTTGTCATTATGTCTTTTTCTCTCCCTTCCTCCATCTTTTTGGTCAATTATACCACATTTGTTACTCAACTTTTTCCCTTGCCAAATTCCTATTCTGTAAACTCTGAATTTATATTTTATCCATGTTTGGTATTTGTCATTGTGGAAAATAAATTGATCTAAAGATATTAATATAAGGGAATTCTCTGGTCCAGTGGTTAAGATTCTGTACTTCCACTGCCAGGGGCCTGGGTTCAATCTCTGGTTAGGGAATTAAGATTCCACAAGCCAAGTGACTACGTGGCCAAAAAAAAAAAGAATGTAAAACCCCTCAAAACCAAAAATATTTTCAAGAGTACATCAGTAGGTAATAGTGAAACGCACGTTAAAAAATTAATTACCTGTGCTATTCCAGCCATTTTGAAATATGAAAGGGCAAGAAAGAAATTCCAGTTAGGAAGATCAGAATTAATTCCCCTGCAGCGGCAATATATTGAAATCAGTTCTTCCATTGATGGTATCCCTATAAAAACAGTACATACAATAAACTTTAATAAAAATGTCAGGGTGAATAATTTTAAATGTCATATTACATATAAAATTGAATATAAAACCATTTTTTCTACAAAGCAAAACATGCTCCAAATATTTATTTCCAAAAGAATAGTATATAGAACTGATTATATTTTGTCAAAAATTACTAGAAGTGGAATGGCACACTTCAAAAAAAATTGGTAAAGAAGATTTAAGAACATTTCAAGAAACAAATAAAAGCTGTTTATCTAAGATTATAAAATTATCTTTTGTTAATTATGGAGATAAATAAAGACAATTTTACCTTAATAGAAATTTAGGCAACATTATGTTTTCATACCTATGTTTTCTTGCAAATGACAGCTTCGATTTACCAATGAAGCAGTCCTTGGCCAAAAGTAGAACATGGAGAGATGAGCCAAGTCTGACAAAGGATGACCAATGGTTGAAAGCTCCCAATCCAGCACAGCTATAACTCGAGCCTGTAATTAAAAATAAAAAGATTTTAATATATTAAATCCAAAACAACTAAAATAAGGATATAAATGAAATAGAATATATTGAAAATCATATTTTCCATCAAAAGCAAATTTGAAGCTGTAGTTTGCAGTCTTTACCCACAGTGGCACAATTCACTTATCAAATAACTAATTTTAATAGCATTGAATGAGTAAAGCCAAGTCCCCTGCTTCCATGATTGGCCCTCAGTTCTTCATTTTACTTTACATAGCCTTAACATGTCTACTAAAGAGCGGAGGCAAGAGCAGTTGAAAATATTCAACTGGAAGTTAACTATGGTAAAAGAAGAAATTCTAACAATTACTCATAATTTAAGAATCTATGCTCTAATGATGAATCTAGCAACATGACAAATATTACACTCCTATGGCAACAGTGGGCTTCCCTTGTAGCTCAGTTGGTAAAGGATCTGCCTGCAGTGCAGGAGACCCGGGTTCGATTCCTGGGTTGGGAAGATCCCCTGGAGAAGAAAATGGCAACCCACTCCAGTATCCTTGTCTGGAAAATCTCATGGACAGAGAAGCCTGGTGGGCTGCAGTCCACGGGGTCGCAAAGAGTTCGACACGACTGAGTCACTAACACACACACACACACACACACACACACACACACGGCAACAGTAATTTTTTAAAGTAAGTTATTTCATGCTATAGATACAAAAAGGTAATTGTTATAAAAGATGCTGTTTGTTTTATGAATGCAAAATCAATCATCATATAGCAACATGATAAAAGAGTTGTGTAACTTGGAATCAATAACATAGCTTTCCTCATTCTACTTTGTAACAATATATATCAAGAGAATATAGATTTTTATGTTAGGAACATAGGGCATTCAACTGAAAATACAAGCAATCTGCAGAATAATATGTGTACTATGTTTCTATTTAAATAAAAAGGTTGCAAATGAATACTCAGAATTGAAAGAATACAAACCAAGCTGATAACAATGACTATGGTTACTTCTAGAGACTGAGGTAGGAGGGATGGGATATGGGAGGAGGCACTCCATTGGAGGGTCTGTACAGGAAGAGTAACTAAATAGGATTTGTATTTTAAGGTCACTCTAGCTGCTATGTTTTGAATAAATTGTAGGGGGGCAAAGAGGAGACTGCAGCAACAATTTAGCCAAGATTATCTACTCCAGATAAAACAGCACAGTTCATTTAGGCAATGCAAATTATTGCATTTCATGCCTTTATATATCTGTGTATGTGTTTGCACTCCCTTACTTCAGTCACGTACTGGAACACATTATTGTAGCTTTAAGGAAAAAATGTGGTCTGTGGAATCACACAGACCTGAATTCAAATCCTAGCTCTACAATTTAGTGAAAGAAAGTGAAACTTGTTCAGTCATTTCTGACTCTTTGTGACCCTATGGACTATACATTCCATGGAACTCTCCAGGCCAGAATACTGGAGTAAATAGTTGTTCCCTTCGCCAGGAGATCTTCCCAACCCAGGGATTGAACCCAGGTCTCCTGCACTGGTGGCGGATTCTTTACCAGCTGAGTCATGAGGGAAGCCCTCCATTATTTATTGGCTGTGTAATTCTGGACAGTTAACTCTGCAATTCCGGACTAGTTAACATTTCTGATTTTCAATTTAAGTAACCATAACATATCTTGTGTAGAATTAGTGTGAATATGAAATAAAGGTAGGTAATATGTCCATTTTGTTTATCAGAGTCTATTTAAGTACCTAGCACACAGTAGGTGACTAAAATGTATTTATTCAATGAATAAGTACAGAGATTGGCATGTAACAGGCAATAAAATTTTTTTCTATTATGACTATGGAAAAATTTATCATTACTTCCTCCATGATTTGACTTCATAAGACTTTTTATGGTTGTGATTATACTGAATTATCAGTTAAATCTGCTTTAAAAAAAGGACTGGATGCATTTTTGTCTATACCATTCTGTTTCTTTGCTCCTAATATCCAAAGAAAATTAGCACTTGCTCAGCACAACTGGTCTATGGGCTTCCCTGGTGGCTCAGTTGGTAAAGAGATGCTTGCAATACAGGAGACCCAGGTTCGATCCCTGGTTTGGGAAGATGTGCTGGAGAAGGAAACAACAAACCACTCCAGTATTCTTGCCTTGGAGAATCCCATGGACAGAGGAGCCTATAGTCCATAGGATCACAAGAGTCAGACATGACTGAGCGACTAAACCTAATCCAGCACAACAGAAGCTTCATTTTGTTGATAATCAGTCACAATGTTTATAGTGCATGTAGATTAAAAACAAACTAGCCACAACTGGGTTGATTCCAAGTATACATCAACAGATGACTGGTTTAAAAAGACATGGTATATACCCAAGGGAATATTACTCAACCATAAAAAAGAATACAATATTGTCATCTGTAGCAACAGGGAGAGATTTAAGGAATATTTGCTGAGTAAAGTAAGTCAGACAGAGAAAGACAAATACTGTACGAAATAATCTACATGTGGAATCTAAAAAGTAACACAAATGAATGCATATATAAAACATAGACAGACACAGATACAGAAAACAAACTTGTGATTAGCAAAGGGGAAAGGGGAGGGGGAGGGACAGATTAGGGATGTGGGATTAACAGATACAAATAGTAATTTATATATAAAACAGATAAGCAACAAGAATATATTGTATAGCACAGAGAATTATACCCATTATCTTATAATAACCTATCAGGGATGAGTTCACCTCCTCTCATGAGCACATCAAAATAACAATGATAAGCAGAACAACCACTGATGAAAAAGACCAGAACCTACCAGAAAAGATCCTCTACAATTAAAGACAAAAGAAGGAACCACATCAGGATGAGTAGGACAGGTGGATTTGCAATATAGTCAAGTCCCATACCCCTAGGTGGATATCCACAAACTGGAGAATTATTCCACAGCAGAGGTTCTCCCACAAGAGTATGAGGTCTGAGCCCATGTCAGGCTCCCCATTCTAGGGGTCCTATACCAGGAAGATGAACCCTCAGAGCATTTATTTGGCTTTGAAGGTCAGTGGGGCTTAATTTTGGAAGGTACCAGAGCACTAGGGAAAATACAGACTTCACTTGTAAAGGTGCACACAAAATCTCACATGTTCCAGGATCTCAAAATTAGTCATAATTTGATAGGGACCTGGGTCAGATCTAACTGCTAGTTTTGGAGAGTCTCCCAGAGAGGTAGGAGGCAACTGCAGCTCATCCTGGGGACACAGACACCAGTGGCAACCATTCTAGGGAGCTCCTTCTACCATGTGGACATTGGTGTTGGCAGGTGTCATTGTGGAATTCTCCCTCTAGTTAGCCCTGGGACTCAGCCATGCCCCCAGAAACTATAAGACACCTCAGGCCATGTAACTAACTGGGCCACTCATCAGCAGACAGGCTGCCTGAAGACCCCATGAGTCTGTAGCTGCCTCAGGACACAACCCTTACCACCAGAGGGCCCAGGACCTTCCTTCACCCACCATGGGCAGGCACCAGATGCAAGAAAGCCACAATCCTGCAGTCTGCAGACCCAGATCATTGACCAAAAGGCCAGACCCTGTCCTGGGACAAATTTAGCCCTGGCTCTGCCCACTAGCAGGCCAATTCAAGCTTCTGAATACCCCAGGCTCTGTGTCAGAAACCCACCTACCACTAGCAGTAATCTGACACCAGCTCTAGAATTCCTGGATCCTGCAACTAGACTCCAAGAACTGCTCTGCCTTCCAGTAGTCTGGAAATAACCCCAGGACCATCCATGCACAAAGCTAGCAGGAAGGTTAAAAGACAAAAGTAGTAAAACCACTGATATCCATAATAAGCAGGTAAAGAATACAGAAACCATTTAGATGTAAAATATGATATAAATAACAGTATCATGAGAGGAGCAGAGTCCAAATGCAGGGTGGTTAAAATGCATTTGACATTGTGGTATCAGCAACTTAAAACAATACACATATACATATACCTATTTACCTCATGGTAACCACAAACCAAAAATCTATAATAGATATACACACAAAAAGAAAAAGGAATCCAAATATAACTCTAAAGACAGTCATCACATCACAAGATAAGAGAACAAAAGAAGAAGAAAGGAAAAAATAAAGGTCCACAAAACAACTCCAAAATAATTAACAAAATGGCAATAAAAACATATATATAATAATTCCCTTAAATGTAAATGTACTGAATGCTCCAATCAAAAGACACAGAGCAGCTGAATGGATATAAAAACAAGACCCAAACAGATGCTGCCTACAAGAGACTCACTTCAGATCTAAAGATATACACAGACTGAAAGTGAGGGGGTGGAAATAAAAAAAAAAAATAAAGGTGAGGTAGCAAAAGTTATATCAGACAAAATAGACTTTAAAATAAAGACTGTTACAAGAAACAAAGAAGGACAGTACATAATGGTCAAGGGATCAATCCAAGAAAAAGATATAATTGTAAACATATGTAACAACATATGCGCCCAATATAGGAACATTTAAATACATAAAGCAAATATTAACAGACATAAAGGGAGATATCAACAGTAACACAATACTAGTGGGGGAAATTTAGCATCCTACTTACATCAATGAACCGATCATCCAGACAGAAAAGCAATAAGCCTTAAATGACACATTAGAAATGATGGACTTAACTGATATATACAAAAAATATTCATCTGAATATTGTGCAGAAGAATACACATTTTTTACAAGTGCACATGGAAAATTCTCCAGGATAGATCACATGCTGGCCGCAAAACAAGCCTCAGTAAATTTAAGAAAACTGAAATCATGAGAAGCATCTTTTCTGACCACAATGTTGACACTAGAACTCAACTACAAAAAAAAGAAAAACTGGAAAAAAACACAAACACATAAAGGCTAAACAATAGAGTACTAAACAATGCAGCACTGAAGAAGTTAAACAGGAAATAGAAACATACCTAAAGACAAATGAAAACACGATGATTTGAAATTTATGAGATTTAGCAAAACCTGTTCTAAGAGGGAAATTTACTCTTATAAAAGCTAAATCAGAAAAAAACAAATCTCAAACAATCTAATTTTACACCTAAAGGAGCTAGAAAAAAGAAGAATAAACAAAACCCAGAGTTAGCAGGAGAAAAGAAACCATAAAGATCAGAGAAGAAATAAATTAAAATAGAGACTAAAAATCAATAGAAAAGAATAATGAAACTAAAAGCTGGCTCTCTGAAAAGATAAGTAAAATTGATAAATCTTTAGCCAGATATATTAGGAAAAAAAAGGAGAAAAGTCAAATCCATAAAATCAGAAATGAAACAGAAGAAGTTAAAACTGACATCACAGAAATATAAAGATTCATGAGAGACCACTATTAAACTATATGCCAATAAAATGAACAACCTCAAAGAAATGGACACATTTTTTAAAAGGTACAATCTCCCAAGACTGAACCAGGAAGAAAGAGAAAATATGAACAGATCAATTACCAGTAAGCAAACTAAACCAGTAATTTCAAAACTCCTAAGAAACAAAATCTAGGATCAGATGGCTTCATGAATGAATTCTACCAAAGTTTACAGAAGAGTTAATGCTTAACCATTTTAAACTATTCCAAAAAACTGCAGAGAAAGGAACATTTCTGAACTTATCCTTTGCAGCCAAATCACCTTGATACCAAAACCAAACAAAGATACTACAAAAAAGAAAATTATAGGCCATTATCACTGATGAACATAGATGCAAAAACCCTCAACCAAATACTAGTAAATAAAATAACTGCAGACTAAATACAACAATACAATAAAAGGATCATGCACCATGATCAAGTGGGATTTACCCTAGGGATGCAGAGATTTTGTAATATCTGAAAACCAATATGATACAGCACATTAACAAATTGAAGATTAAAAACATGATCAACTCAATACATGTAGAAAAGGCTTTTGAAAAATTCAAAATCCATTTAATTCAGATACCCATTATATCTACTACTGTGGGTAAGAATCCCTTATAAGGAATGGAGCAGCCCTTACAATCAATGGGAGAGTCCCAAATGCAGTACATGGGTACAATCTCAAAAATGACAAAATGACCTTGGTTTGTTCCAAGGGAAACCATTCAACATCACCATAATCAAAGTCTATGTCACAACCAATAAAGTCAAAGAAGCTGAACTTGAATGGTTCTATGAAGACCTCCAACACCTTCTAGAGCTAATATCAAAACAAGATGTCCTTTTCATCATAGGGGACTAGAATGCAAATGTAGGAAGTCAAGAGATACCTGGAGTAACAGGCAAGTTTGACCTAGGATTACAAAATTAAGCAAGGTAAAGAAAGGCAAACAGAATATGACCAAGACCCTCTTCCAACAACACAAGAAAGGACTCTACACATGGACATCACCAGATGCTCAATATCAAAATCAGATTGATTATATTTTTTCACCTGAAGATGGAGAAGCTCTATACAGTCAGCAAAAACAAGACCTGGAGCTGACTGTGGCTCAGATCATGAACTCTTTGCTGCAAAATTCAAACTTAATATTCAAGAAAGTAGGGAAAACCACTAGGCCATTCAGGTATGACCTAAATCAAATCCCTTATGATTTTACAGTGGAAGTGATGAAAAGATTCAAGATATAGATCTGATAGAGTGCCTGAAGAACAATTTGTAAATTGTACAGGAGGCGGTGACCAAAACCATCCCTAAGAAAAAGAAATGCAAAAATGCGAAACAGTTGTCTGAGGAGGACTTATAAACAGCTGAGAAGAGAAGAGAAGTGAAAGTCAAAGGAGAAAGACAAAGATATACTCAACTGAATGCAGAGTTCCAGAGAAAGCAAGGAGAGATAAGAAAGCCTTCTTAAGTGAATAATGCAAAGAAATAGAGGAAAAGAATAGAATGGGAAAGACTAGAGGAGGTCTTTTCAAAAAAAAATTGGAGATACCAAGAGAACATTTCATGCAAAGATGGGCACAATAAAGGAGAGAAACAGCAAGAACCTAATAGAAGGAGAAGAGATTAAGAACAGGTGGCCAATCATACCCCATGATCAAGTCGGGTTTATCCAGGGAAGCAAGGATTCTTCAATACACTCAAATCAATCCATGTGATACACCATATAAACCAATTGAAAGATAAAAACCATATGATAATCTCAACAGATGCAGAACAAACCTTTGACAATATTCAGTACCCATTTATGATTAAAAACTCTTCAAAAAATGGGCATAGAAGGAACCTATCTCAATATGGTAAAGGCCTTATATGATAAACCCACAGCAAACATTATTCTCAATGGTGAAAAACTGAAAGCATTCCCTCTAAGATCAGGAATGAGATAAGGGTACCAACTCTCACCACTATTATTCAACATATTTTGGAAGTCCTAGCTATGGCAAGCAAAGAAGAAAAATAAACAAAAGGAATCCAGATTGGAAAAGAAGAAGTAAAACTCTCCCTGTTTGCAGATGACACGCTACTGTACATGGAAAACTCTAAAGATACTATCAGAAAATTACTAGAGTTAATCAGTGAATTTAGCAAAGTCATAGGATACAAAATCAATACACAGAAATCACTTGCATTTCTATATACTAACTGAAAAAATCAGAAAGAGAAATTAAGGAATCAACTTCACTCACCATTGCAACAAAAAGAATAAAATATCTAGGAATAAACCTACGTAAGGAGACAAAAGAACTGTATACAGAAAATTGTAAGACACTGATGAAAGAAATCAAAGAGGACACAGACAGATAGAGAGATATTCCATGTTCCTGGGTAGGAAGAATCAATATTGTGAAAATGACTATACTACCAAACACAATCTAAAGATTCAATGCGATCCCTATCAAATTACCAATGGCATTTTTTCACAGAACTAGAACAAAAAAAATTCACAATTCATATGGAAATACAAAAGACCCTGAATAGCCAAATCAATCTTGGGAAAGAAGAATGCAGCTGGAGGAATCAACCTTCCTGACTTCAGACTATACTACTATACTACAAAGCTACAGTCATAAAGTCAGTATGGTACTGGCACAAAAACAGAAATATAACCAATGGAACAAGATAGAAAGCCCAGAGATAAATCCACTCACCTATGGGTACCTTATTTTTGACAAAGGAGACAAGAATACACAATGGGGCAAAGACAGCCTCTTCAATAAGTGGTACTGGGAAAACTGGACAGCTACATGTAAAAAAGCAAAATTAGAACACTTCCTAACACCATCCACAAATATAAACTCAAAATGGATGAAAGACCTAAATGAAGACCAGAAACTATAAAACTCTTAGAGGAAAACATAGGCAAAACACTCTATGACAAAAATCACAACAAGGTCCTCCCTGACCCACTTTGTACAATAATGGAAATAAAAATAAATATATGGAAATAAAATAAAATAATGGAAATAAAAACAAAAATAAACATATTTTTAAGTTTATGCTCAAAAATCCCATATGATTATGGGACCTAATAAAGCACTTTTGCACAGCAAAGGAAACTATGAACAAGGTGAAAAGACAACCCTCAAAATGGGCGAAAATAATAGCAAATGAAACAACTGAAAAAGAATTAATATCCAAAATAATACAAGCAGCTCATACAACTCAATACCAGAAAAACAAACAACCCAAACAAAAAGTATGAAAAAGATATTTCTCCAAAGAAGACATACAGATGACTAACAAACACAAGAAAAGATGCTCAACATCACTCATTATTAGGAAATGCAAATCAAAACTACAAAGAGATATCACCTCAGACCAGTCAGAATGGCCACACAACAAATGCTGAAGACAGTGTGGAGAAAAGAGAACCCTCTTTCACTGCTGGTGGGAATGTAAATTGATACAGCCACTATGGAAGATGGTATGGAGATTCCTTAGGATAAAACCATCATACAATCCAGCCATATCACCATTAGGCATATATCGTGAGGAAACCAAAACTGAAAAAGACACATGTACCCCAAAGCTCACTGCAGCACTATTTACAACAGCTAGGACATGGAAGCAACCTAGATGTCCATCAACAGATGAATGGATAAAGAAGTTGTGGTTTAGTTCTGTTCAGTTGCTTAGTCGTGTCCAACTCTTTGCGACCCCATGAACCATAGCACGCCAGGCCTCCCTGTCCATCACCAACTCCCGGAGTCCACCCAAACCCACCTCCATCAAGTTGGTGATGCCATCCAACCATCTCATCCTCTGTTGTCCCCTTTTCCTCCCGCCCTCAATCTTTCCCAGCATCAGGGTCTTTTCCAATGAGTCAGCTCTTTGCATCAGGTGGCCAAAGTATTGGAGTTTCAGCTTCAACATCAGTCCTTCCAATGAACACCCAGGACTGATCTCCTTTAGGATGGACTTGTTGGATCTCCTTGCAGTCCAAGGGACTCCCAAGAGTCTTCTCCAACACCACAGTTCAAAAGCATCAATTCTTCGGTGCTCAGCTTTACTCAGCCATAAAAACGAACATATTTGAGTCAGTTCTAATGAGGTGGATGAATATAGAGCCTATTATACGGAGTGAAGTAAGTCAGAAAGAGAAAAACAAATACCTTACATTAAGGCATATATATGGAATCTAGAAAGATGGTACTGATGAAATTATTTGCAGGGCAGCAATCAAGACACAGACACAAAAAACCGACTTTTGGACATGGGGGTGGCAGGAAGAAGAAGATGGGATATATGGAGATAGTAACATGGAAAGTTACACTACCATATGTAAAACACATAGCCAATGGGAATTTGCTATATGACTCAGAGAACTCAAACCCGGACTCTGTAATCACTAGAGTTGTGGGACGGGGAGGAAGATGGGAGGGAGGATAAATAGGGAAGGGACATATGTATACTTATGGTTGATTCATGTTGATGTTTGGTATAAACCAGCACAATTCTGTAAAGCAAGTATCCTTCAAGCAGAATATAAACAAATTTAAAATTAAAAAAAAGGGGGGGGGGGAGACAAGAATACACAGAAGAACTATACAAAAAGGTCTTAATAACCTCCATAACCATGATGGTATAGTTACTTACCTAGAGCCAGACATACTGGAATGTGAAGTCGAGGGGCTTTAGGAAGCATTACTATATACTAGTGGAGGTGATGGAATTCTAGATGAGCTATTTCAAATCCTAAAAGATGATGCTGTTAAAGTGCTGCACTCAATATGTCAGCAAATTTGGAAAACTCAGCAGTGGCCACAAGATGGGAAAAGGTCAGTTTTCATTCCAATTTCAAAGAAGGGCAGTGCCAAACTATATTCAGACTACCATACAATTGAGCTCACTTTACATCATAGCAAGGCAAAGCTCAAAATCCTTCAAGCTAGGCTTCAACAGTATGTGAACCAAGAACTTCCAGATGTACAAGCTGGATTTAGAAAAGGCAGAGGAACTACAGATCAAATTGCAACATTCGCTGGAAACAGAGAAAGCAAGGGGATTCCAGAAAAGCATCTACTTCTGTTTCATTGACTACACTAAAGCCTTTGTCTGTGGGAAATTCTTAAGAGAAAGACCACCTTACCTTTCTCCTGAGAAAACTGTATGCAGGTCAAGAAGCATCAGTTTAAAAAAAAAAAAGAAGCATCAGTTAGAACCTTAATGGAATAATGGGCTGGTTCCAAATTGGGAAAGAAGTACGTCAAGGCTGTATATTGTCACCCTGCTTATTTAACTTCTCTGCAGAATACATCATGCAAAATGCTGGGCTAGAGTCACAGGCTAGAATCAAGATTTCCAGAAGAAATATTAACATTTTCAGATATGTAGATGATACTATGCTAATGGCAGAAAGGGAAAAGGAATTAAAGAGCCTCTTGATGAAGGGAAAAGAAGAGAGTAAAAAAACTGGCTTAAAAACTGGCTTGAAAGTTTTCAACATTCAAAAAACTAAGACCATGGCATCTGGTCCCATCACTTCATGGCTAATAGATGGGGAAAAAGTGGAAATGCTGGCAGATATTTTTTTTTTCTTGGGCTCAAAAATCACTGTTGACAGTGACTGCAGCCATTAAACTAAAAGAAGAAAAGCTATGACAAATCTAGACAGTGTATTAAAAAGGAGACTTCACATTGCTGACAAAGGTCCAAATAATCAAAGCTATGGTTTTTCCAGTAGTTATGTACAAATGTGAGAGTTGGACCGAAAAGAGGGCTGAGCTCCAAAGAATTGATGCTTTTGAACTGTGGCACTGTAGAATACTCTTTGAGAGTCCTTTGGACAGCAAGGACATCAAGCCAGTGAATCCTAAGGAAAATCAACCCTGAAATATTCATTGGAAAGGCTGATGATGAAGCTGAAGTTCCAAAACTTTGGCCACCTGATGCAAAGAGCCAACTCATTGGAAAAGACTCTGATGCTGGGAAAGTTTGAGGGCAGGAGGAAAAGGGAGTGACAGGCAATGACATGGCTGGATAGCATCACCTAATCGAAGGACACGAGTCTGAGCAAATTCTGGGAGATAGTGAAGGACAGGGAAGCCTGGCATGCTGTAGTCCACGGGATTGCAAAGAATTGGACAGGACTTAGCAACTGAACAACAACAACATTCATTTATGACATTTTTCACAAGTAAGCTGGCACAGAGGGAACATATCTCCACATAATGGCAGTCATTAATGACAACCTACAGTTAACATCATACTAAAACAGTGAAAAGCTGAAAGCATTTCCTCTATGATTAGGAACAAGACAGGGATGACAATTCTTATTATTTTTATTTAATATAGTATTGAAAGTCCTAGTCATAGAATTCAGACAAAATAAACAAAAGGAATTTAAATTTAAAAGGAAGAAGACTATCACTCTTTGCAGATGACAAACACTATACATACAAAATCCTAAAGATGCCACCAGAAAACTACTAGACCTCACCAGTGAATTTGGTAAAGCTTGGTAAAGCTACAGACATAAAATTAATACACAGAAATCTGTTGTTTTTCTATACACTAACAATGAACTATCAGAAAAAGAAATCCCTGGTGGCTCAGTGGTAAAGAAACTGCCTGCCAATGCAGGAGACATGAGTTTAATCCCCAGTCAAGGAGGATCCAACACGCCGCAGAGCAGCTGAGCCTGTGGCCACAACTATTGAGCCTGTGCTCTAGAGCTTGAGAGCTGCAAATACTGAGCCCACATGCCACAACTACTGAAACTCGCATGCCCTAGAGCCTGTGCTCTGCAACAAGAGAAGCCACTGCGATGAGAAGCCCATGCCCTGCAACTAGAAAGCAGCCTCTGCTCCCAGCAACTAGAAACAAGCGACTGCAGTAAAGAAGACTCAGCATAGCCAACAAATAAATAAATAAAATTAAAATCAATGTACTTAAAAAAAAAGAAGGAACAATCCCATTTATTATTGCATCAAAAAGAACAAAATACCTAGGAATAAACCTATCTAAGGAGGTAAAAGACCTGTAGTTGGAAAACTATAAGTCACTGATGAAAAAAATGAAGATAACACAAACAGATGAAAAGATGTACCATGTTGTTGGACTGGAAGAATTAATATTGTTAAAATGACCATTTTAACTCATTTAACTATGAGGGTTTCCCTCATAGCTCAGTTGTTAAAGAATCTGCCTGCAATGCAGGAGACCCAAGTTTGATTCCTGGGTTGGGAAGATCTGCTGGAGAAGGGATAGGCTACCTACTCCAGTATTCTTGGGCTTCCCTTGTGGCTCAGCTGGTAAAGAAGCCACCTGCAATGCAGGAGACCTGGGTATGATCCCTGGGTTGAGAAGATCTCCTGGAGAAGGGAAAGGCTACCCACTCCAGTACTCTGGCCTGCAGAATTCCATGGACTGTATAGTTTGGCCTGAAGAATTCCATGGACTGTCTCATGGGGTCACAAAGAGTCAGACATGACTGAGTGACTATCACTTTCACTCTAGGCAAGGTACAGATTCAATGCGATACTTATCAAAATACCAATGGTAGTTTTCACAGTAATAGAACAAATAATTTTAAAATTTGTATGGAGGGAATTCCCTGGTGGTCCAGGGGTTAGGACTCCATGCTTTCACCACTGAAGGCCTGAATTCAATCCCTGGTTGAATTGAATTATGATACCACAAGCTGTGCAGTGTGGCCAAAATAAAATAAAATTTTTATGGAAACACGAAAGATCTGGAACAGCCAAAGCAATCTGAGAAAGAAGAAAAGAGGTAGAGGACTCATGCTCCCTGTCTTCAGACAATACTACAAAGCTATAGTATCATATCATCAAAACAGTATGGTACTGACACAAAAAATACACACATAGATCAATGGAACAGAATTGATAATGCAGAAATAAATCCATGCCCAATTAATCTATGAGAAAGGAGGCAAGAATATACAATGGAGAAAAGACAGTCTCTTCAACAACTGGTGCTGAGAAAACTGAACAGCTACATGTAAAATAATGAAATAAGAATATTTTCTCATACAAAAACAAAGATAAATTCAGAATGTATTAAAGACCTAAATATAAGCCTGGAAACAAAACTCCTAGAGGAAAATACATAGAACACTCTGTGATATAAACTATAGCAATATTTTTTTAGATCTGTCTTCTAAGACAAAGAAAGTAAGAGCAAAACCAAACAAACGGTACCTAATTAAACTTAAAAGCTTTTGCACAACAAAGGAAGCCATCAAAGAAATAAGAAGACAACCTGTTAAATGGGAGAAAAATATTTGCACATGATATGACCAAAAAGGGGTTAATACCCAAAATATATAAACAACCCATACAACTCATATTTTTAAAAAAAGTTGATTAGGGACTTCCCTGGTGGTCCAGTGGCTAAGATTCCACAATCCTAATGTAGGGGGCCCAGGTTCAAGTCCTGGTCAAGGAATTAGATCTCACATGGCACAACTAAGAATTTGCATACTGTAAGGACTGAAGATCCCACGTGCTGCAACTAAGACTCAGAACAGCCAAAGATAAATATTTAAATCTTTTTAAAAAATATGATTTAAATTGGGCACAAAACCTGAATATACCTTTTTCTAAAGAGGACATGCAAATGGCCAACAGGCACGCAATGTTCAACTTCGCTAATCATCAGGAAAATGCAAATCAAAACCACAATGAGATATCACTTCACATCTGTCACATGGCTATCAGAAAAGAGAACAGAAATGGCAAATGCTGGTGAGAATGTAGAGAAAATGAACCCCTCATATAATGGTGGGAATGTAAATTCCTAGTATTATTGAAAACAGTACGGAGGTTTCTCACAAAACTAAAAACAGCACTATCATGTGTGCTGTACTGTGCTGAGTTGCTCAGGTGTGTCCAACTCTTCGTGACCCCATGGACTGTAGCACGCCAGGCTCCTCTGTCCATGGGGATTCTCCAGGCGAGAATACTGGAGTGGGTTACCATGCCCTCCACCAGGGGATCTTCCCAAACCAGGGATCAAACCAGGGTCTCCTGCATGGCAGGCAGATTCCTTACCAACTGAGCTACCAGGGAAGCCCTAGTACTATCATATGACTCAGCAATTCCACTCCTGGGTACCTATCTGAAACAAAACAAAAACACGGATTTGAAAATATACATGCATCCACTGTTCACACCAGCACTATTTATAATTATAATGGTCAAGATATGGAAGCAACCTAAGTGTCCACCAACAGATGAATGCATATAGAGGACGTGATATACATATACAATGGAATGCTACTCAGTCATTAAAAAGAAGGAAAGTTTGCCATTTGCAACAACATACATGGACTTGGAGTATATTATGCTTAGTAAAAGAAGTCAGACAGATAAAGACAAAGGCTGCTTGACATCACTTATATGTGGAATCTAGAAAATAAAACAAACTAATGAATATAACAAAAAAGAAACAGATTCATAGACTCAGAGAAGAAACTACTGGTTACCCATGGGGAGAGGGAAAGGGGAGGGGCAATACATTGGTAGGGAATTAAGAGGTACCAACTATTATGTATAAATAAGCTATAAGGACATATACACAGGGAATATAGCCAATATTTTATAATAACTATAAATTGAATATAACCTTTAAATACCATGAATCACTATACTGTATATCTATAATACTGTACATCAACTATACTTTAATTTTTAGAAAGTAATAATTTTTCTTGGTAATGGCTTAGGAAAAATGTCACCCAGCAGTCTGCATAAAGGAGAGGACTGAAATATCTCCAGCAATATCAAGGGAACTTCCAGGGGTATGTAATCCATATAAAGCAGCTTGTGCTGAAAAGTGACTAAAAAGACAAAAATGAATCAAGTCTAAATGCTGAGAGGAAGAGTCTAGATGTAAAAAGCAACTTGACAGTTCAAGAATAGAAAAGATTTGAAAAGGGGATTAAAATTTTTTCACAGATTTTATAGAGAGAAGTTAGAGCCTAGATGAAATTATGCAGCAAAAATATGTCCCAAACCCTATTAATCTAACATTATGGCTTTATTCTGCAGCAAAAATATGATGAATCAAGATCAGGGTTGGAGATTATATATACAGTCAAGAGTTAAGAAGATTCTGGAATAACATGTAAGCTAAGGTCAGGAAACTTTCTAACTCTTACATTATTTTCACACACATTCATTGTCAAAAAGTTATTAACTCATTGATAATAAATAAGGTAGTTTTTTTTGTTGTTGTTGTTTCAATTGTTTATTAACGGACCAGATTACAAAAATAATCCTGGTAGATACCTTAGTTCATCCTTCTAATAAGCCTGTTGATCTGGTCTTCCCTGTTGCCAGCATCTCCACCTTCTACAAAATGGGTAGTCTTTTTCTTCATTCCACCTCGTGGAGAAGACAATTTAAAGGGCCACAGGAAGTTGTTTGCTTCTTTGAAACGTTTTCCAATGGTATAGATCTCATGAATCAGATCCTCCATGCAGATGATTCCGTATTTCCCAAGAGATCGAGCAATGAATGCGTTGTCTGTCAGGGCAATTCGCTTTTTGTTGATTTTGCCATAACCACGCTTGTAGATCAATTCATTTACAGACTTCAGATATGGGTACCCCCACGCAATGTATGGCCCCACAATTCTCAGCATGTTAATTGATGCCTTGTTGAGCTTCACAAAGGTGCCACTGAAGATCTGCCGGAGGCGAAGGAGCTGCAGCACCTTTCGAACCTTTGGGCTCACACCGTTGATACCTCTGATCCTGATGACAAATGCCAATTTGGGTTCCGCGGGTACATAGAAGTTGCCAGCTTTCCGTGCCATCCGAGCCATTCGAATTTCGGTTCTGTACATCTGCCTGTATTCCTTGTGGTAATGCTTAGCTTTTTCATAAATAAGCTTCCTCCTTGCCTTTCGAAGCATCTTTTGGGCAAACTTCTTTCTCAGGCGCTTGATCTTAAGCTCTGCGAAATTCTTTCGCTTTTTCTTAAGGGTTTCTGGCACAGCAGGAACCTTCTTTTTCTTCTCTTCTGCACCCTCCATGGTTCCAGCCGGGAAAGAGGATAAGGTAGTTTTTTAAATGACTGATCATGCCAAAATAGGCCAGGCAGGGTGAGAAGTCAGATGTAGTCATAAGGGGTTCAGGAATTCTAAAGTAAGAGCAATCAAATTTGTAGCATCTCAGGTGAGGTATAAATAAGAGAACTGGAAGGTAGTGAAAAGAAAAGTGAAAATGTTAGTCACTCAATTGTGTCCAGCTCTTTGTGATCCCACAAACTGTAACCTGCCAGGCTCCTCTGTCCATGGAATTCTCTAGGCAAAAATATTGGAGTGGGTTGCCATTCCCTTCTCCAGAGGATCTTCCTGACCTGGGGATAGAACCCAGGTCTCCCACATAGCAGGCAGATTCTTTACCATCTGAGTCATCGGGGAAGCCCAGAAGGTAGTGAGGATGTGGTCAAAGACAAGGGTTTAAGTTTCTAGATTACCAAAATTGACTAGTTCCAGAGGAGATGAGAAGCAGGACAGCATGGAATGAAGTCAGTAGGCCTGTGTTCAAAACCTGATTTTATGACCAAAGAGCATATTAAGGGTATCTAAAAATATTTGTAAAATAAAAAGATTGGAAAAAACACATCCCCATATCTTTTGTAGCGATAAAATTCAATTTTATAAGTAAACTTTTTCCCAACTACACTGGCATCTTAGAAATGATGGGGGAATTAAAAGAAAAAAAAAATCCATTAAAAATATATGTTGCTTTGCATATCAAATCTTTTTTTCATAAGAAAACATATAAAATGCTGCAAGGCAGATGACTTCCGAAGAACCAGTGTACTTATATTTATCTAAAATACATCTGACTACTAATTACTGAAGGCAGATGAAATACCTATGGGTTTATCTGTTCCTAATTAAGCATATTTATCTTTGAAGCTTAAATGGCAATATGTATACTAAACTCCAAAATCTTAAACATTTCTCTGCCAGATGGCTGATTTATATTTGGAAAGTTAACAATCTTTTCCAGGAAAACTGGAGTTCTTTTTAAACATTTCATTGAGCATGTTGTTACTGAAACACTTGTTCAAATATGCTTCAAATACTTTATGTATCAGTAACTAGAAAATAACTTGGGATTGTGAAACTGAGTAACATGGTTCAGTTTTTTTTTATTCCCTTTAGTAATTTTCTACTGGCTTACCACACACATTCCTGGATGGTTTATCATTCAAAATTGCTTTTGTTTTCTTCCTTAATTACTGAGTTTTCTGATGACAAAACTAAAATGAACTATTGCTTGGGGAAAAAAATAAAACATCAAACCTTGAACATCACAGGAATGTAAATCATAAGCCTCCTATAATCCCATTCCCTATACCACTGTTTAGGTTTTAGTACATATGTACTAAAGAGTAAAGATTTTACTTTGTTATAATTTTTTTTTAAATAATAGAACTTGATAGGATATCTTAGAAAACTAGAATATAAAAACAGAGGGGAAAAGAAGAAAAGAATTAAAATAAGGTCAGCATCAGCTCCATATCAATTACCTCATTTTAGCTTCTTGGGAACCCTGATTTTGTTTTTTCCCCCCAATTCAAAATGCAGGGGGGATCGGGATGGGGAATACGTGTAACTCTATGGCTGATTCATATCAATGTATGACAAAACTCCAAAAAAAATAAATAAATAAAATAAAAAGAGAGATCAGAGGGACAAAAAAAAAAAAAACCAAAATGCACACAATATCAATTTCCTGGCTTTGATAATAATTCACTATAGTTGTGTGAGATCTCTTTGGGGAATGTGGATGATGGATACACAGCTCCCTCTATACTATTTGTATAACTTCTTGTGAGTCTTTAAAGATTTTCAAAATTAAAAGTTACAATAAAAATGGAGGCACAGAGGTGGTGACAGCCATACTACTGGAGAACAGAAATTAAGCATAAATAAATGAGATAGAAACAGTTACTTAGTGATTAATTATAATCAGTTCTTTTAGCATAGATTCATTCAGAAACATGCAACTGCTGTATAAATGAGTAAGATGCATTTACTGCTTTCTAGGATGTTTAGCTGACTCATTGGAAAAGACCCTGATGCTGGGAGGGATTGGGGGCAGGAGAAGGGGATGACAGAGGATGAGATAGCTGGATGGCAACACCGACTCGATGGACATGAGTTTGGGTAAACTCCGGGAGTTGGTGATGGACAGGGAGGCCTGGTGTGCTGCGATTCATGGGGTCACAAAGAGTTGGACACAACTGAGCGACTGAACTGAGGAGGTTTTATTCTAGAAGGTCCCCATTTACTCAGCAGTTACCATACAGGCTTTAGAAAAAAAAGTAAGAAAAAATTAAAGATACAATCCTTACCCTCAAAGGAAAAATAAAAAGCTTTCAATCATATTCTTAGGAATATATATAGCTGAGCACAAACATACACATACTAAACTTGTTATAATCCTGGGACTGATATTTCAGTTTGTGAAGTACCTTCATGAAAAAGAAAAATAGTCTAATTTCCTACTTATTTATGAAATTTTAAACTATTAGTCAATATTTTATTGAATAATTATAGTAAATTATTGACTAGAATTAATTTGTAATGTTTCATATCTTTTAATGTCAGTCCACAGTGGATATATTTTCCCTCTTTGACTAGTCTTAGTTTTATTGTATGATATACTTTAGCACTTGAGTATGTATTGTTCTCTGCTGTTACCACAGTTATCTTTTCTCTCCATCTGTATTTTGAGCTCATTAAGAGCTGTTTTTCCTTCTAACTCTATGTTTCAGGGCACACAGTTGGTAATAAATAAATGCTAGTTGATTGGTACTTTGCCAACTGTGTGTTACTTCTATAAAAAATTAGCTACCCATATTTATATGAGACAGAAATTGATTAAATTTTATATCACTAATAATTATGGGATTACTGGGTATAAAGTAGAAGACATTTTACTAGCCATTATATAACCCTAAAACATAAAAGACATATATATTTAAAACAGAAAAGTTATATGTTACAAATTAGCATTGCCTCCACAGAACTTAAGAAAGATGATCCTTGTATGGTAACTTGAATTTTATAAGAAATGGTTTTCTAACATGAGATTAAATACAAAAAGGAAATAACTATTTTGAACTTACTGCAGTCTGTTATCACTTTCAGCATACTTAGTATTTAATTTCAGCATATTTAAACATCTTGGTAGAAAACACATAACAAGTAGATTTAGGTCTGAAATTTTCCTTTCTTGATTAAGTAATGAAAGAAAAGTACTACAATTACAGAAAACATAAAGAACAGTGACCTATTCAAAGATAGGCTCCAAAAATATTAATGAATCAAATGATACAGATAAAATACAGACCAGATCCTGTCTTAAGGCATAAGTTTTTACAAGTTTTCCATGTTACAAATTAGTGATCTTTCAGTTTACTATTCTATATTTAACAAATTTAGAATTCAGAATCCATCCATGCCATTAACAAAAAGTTACATGCACACATATACATATAATTACATATACAGAAATTAAATATCCAAACTGACTTTTCTATGAAAAATTTTCGGTTTTGATGGTAAATGTGCCCATATGTGTTTATATTTGAACTTTCAATAGATACAGTACTACTTTGAATTATGACAACAATAAAATTTATAATGCTATTTTCCCCCATCCTCTTCCTACAGGAGAAGAACATGAAACCTAGAAGCTCAGCATGTGAATTTAGAACAGCTCCTCTTGCCCTACAACATCTCAGCATTCTGAGAAAACTAATGAACCCAGAAAATTCTGCCCTAGGGAGGAGGATTCAGGGAACTGTAAATCTTTCACATCAGTGTTAGAATACTAAGGGCCAAATGTCTTGCCCAAAGTCATGTAGGTAAAGAGAGAACTGAAATACTTTCTTTAGTCCCACCACACTCTTTCAATTCTAGGCCTCACTATGCTCAGTAGAGGAGGATTATAGTTTTGATTTGTTTGTACTCTTTTTGAAAATTACACTCTGTACATTTATACAGAGCAAGGTTCCAGTAACTTCATACATGTTCTTTTGAAGCCTCAAAGGAATCTTTTAGAATTGTGTCCTCTCTGAGCTAATAATAATCAAATTAAAAATTCTTCATCAGATAGGGGAAAGTAATGAAAATGAACCAGAAGTAAGAGCAAGAATATGGATAAGCTAAATGTATTTAGTAGTTGAAAAACATCTTTGAAGAAAATAGCAACATGTATGTAAATTCCCAAATTCTTTTAAAGTAGTTTACTACTTTATGAGTAAAGGCCAGTATGAGACTTAGCCTTAAAGATAAGATGCCTATGCCAGA
The DNA here is from genome assembly GCF_033118175.1 of Dama dama. Classification (NCBI taxonomy): domain Eukaryota; kingdom Metazoa; phylum Chordata; class Mammalia; order Artiodactyla; family Cervidae; genus Dama; species Dama dama. The sequence goes on from NC_083699.1 coordinate 80,795,322, forward strand.
AAATCTACAGGACTCATTTCCAAAAATTGTGAGCAGTGAAGACAGTCTTGAATGTAGAGGAAGAATGGGGATGGTTTGGGCTTTTTCAGCACTCTAGGGGAACATCTACTTAGTACTTGTATCCCAAGTCAGACATACTCAATTTATTGTAAACAGGGCTTCCAATACCTCTTTAGGGTGGAAAACTATGTTATCTAGTTTGAAATCTCCATGAATCAAATTTTCTTCATTGTCATTATCTGGCAAGTTTTTCATTAGCCAGTCAGATAGCTGGTTCATGGCAGGGATGTCCTGATGAGCGGCAGCTTGATATTGCTTTGTCCAGGTTGATACCTAAAGATAAATAAATTTTAAAAATGACAGAGCTGAAAGTAGGAAATAAGATTCAGCAATTTTAAAATTAAAACAAAATTCAATATATCAAATTTGGGTTCAGTCTTAAATACTCAGGAAAAATGCCTACGATACTTATCTTAGTCTAAAACACTCACATAGGCCTAAAAACTTCAACACTTAAGTTTTTCTTCCATCTAATTCCATTCTACTTACCTAGACTTTTATCAGGGGAAAAAAAACACTGGCCTATGAATCAAGAGGTGGAAGAAACATGAACAACTTCAGATATGCAGATGATACCACTGTAATGGCAGAAACTGATGAGGAACTAAAGAGCCTCTTGATAAGGGTGAAGGAGGAGAGTGAAAGAGCTGCTTAAAACTAAATAAGGGGAAAAGGTGGAATTAGTGAAAGATTTGCTCTTCGTGGACTCTAAAATCACTGTGGATAGTGATTGCAGCCATGAAACCAGAAGACGATTGCTTCTTGGCAGGGAAACTATGACAAACCTAAACAGTGTGTTGAAAAGCAGAGATATTACTCTGCTGACAAAGGTCTGTATAATCAAGGCTAGGTTCTTCCCAGTGGTCATGTATGGTTTTGAGAGCTGGACCGTAAGAAAAAGCAGAATGCCAAAGAATTGATGCCTTCGAACTGTGGTGCTGGATAACACTTCTGAAAGTCCCTTGGACAGCAGGGAGATCAAACCAGTCAATCTTAAGAGAAATCAACCCTGAAGACTTGTTGGAAGGACTGATGCTGAAGCTGAAGCTCTAGTATTTTGGTCATCTAGTACGAACAGCCAACTCATTGGAAAAGTCCCTGATGCTGGGAAAGAGTGGGGGCAGAAGAAGAGGGTGTCAGAGAATGAGATGGCTGGATGGCATCATCAATGCAATGGATGTGAACTTGGGCAAACTTCAGGTGATGGTGAGGGACAGGGAGGCCTGGTGTGCTGCAGTCCATGGGGTCGCAAAGAGACGGATACAACTCACGACTGAACAACAACAGGAATCAAGAGATGTAGGTTCTAGCCTTTATATGGCAATTATTCTGTAGAAGGAAAAAAAATAAAGAACAAACACATATACCTACAGATGAAAAAAAATAGAAAATTTCTGAAAGGGTCACAAGAAACAAGTAGTCTCTGAAAAATGTAATATGGGGATTAGAAAAAGAAGGGAGATTTTTATTTCTCATTTTAATCCCCCTTTTTTTATTACCCATAGAATCTTCTAAAGAATCTTTGAAATATATTACAGACATGAAAATGCAAAGTTTTTTTTCATATTTTTCTTAGAATTGAATGCAATTAAGTCAACCTATTCTCAAAGTCCTCCACCAATTGAAATAATATTTACCTACTTATCTCCCTCTCTACTTTCTAAGGCATCTCTGTTCAATTTAGTACAGTGAAGACCTTCATCTTTGGAGTCACAGAGAGCTGGGTTTAAATTATGTTTAAGCCACTTATTTGTACGTTACTTAATACCTGCAAGCCTCAGTTGCCTCATCTGCAAAATGAGGGTATTAATATCTATGTAATAGGGTTGTTACAAAGATTAAAAAACATTGGGTCTATAATTCATCTAGCATGGGAACTGGTATATAGTGAGTATTCTTTCAACCTTAGTTCCTGTCTCTCTTCCTTCTGCCCCCTGAAAAAGACATATGTACAAATGGAAACAGCCTCATACTTATCTGGTCTTGCTGTTCCTTTGATGTGAAATGCTCATCATCTTTTCCCTATCATTCTAGATTTTATTCTTTCTTAAATATATAGTACAAGACATACCTTTCACAGGAAGCTTTCCCCAACTTGAGCAAGGGCATTCTTGTATCTACCCTCTGAATGGAACAGCTCTCATGATAAGTAACAAGAAAATTTATTACCAGATTACATACTTTTCTATACCATTTTCAAGTTTCATGTAAATGAGTTTCATGTAGAGGTGTCTCAAAAATGTTAAGTTCCTTTAAGGGAAGAATTGATTTCTATTTTCTTGAAGTTTAACACAGTACTTAGCACGTATTAAACATACTTATATGCTTAACAAATATTTGTTAAGCTAATTTAAAAAGGGAAAATTGTATAGAAAATGTATTGGTAAAATAAGTGAAGAGACAGAAATAGCTTTAAATTTGCATTTATATACATGCTGTCAGTTACAGAAGCTTTTGCTGATCTAAAAAATATAAAATTATTTTATGCTTAAAATAAGTCAATCTGAAGGTTCAAAGTTATAGCCAGATTTCAGAAAAGGATAATAGGTTTTTATTTTAATTAAAAATGTATATTTTGTTTCCAAGAACTTGAGAAGAGAAACTCTTTGTGTGGATGCCTTACCTGTCTTTTGCAATACCCAACACCTCTACCATATCCTTCCAGCTGCAATGACTGTATATTCAAAGAATGTAACTGAGCCAAGGTTTCTATCATGGCCACATAGATGGCTGAACGTTCTGCTGGGCTAACTCCAGGAATTGTGAAATCATAAAAAATTCGGCCCTATGGAAGCAATTACAACAGTTAATTTAAAACAAAATAAATCTTTTCCTACCAATTATTTGCTGTGTCATCATACTCTGTTTTCTACAAAAAGATTAGGTACAGTTTTACAACCAAAACCAATTCTTTGTAGAATGTGCCAGGGCTCCCCTGGTGGTTCAGATGGTAAAGAATCTGCCTGCAATGCAGGAGACCCAGGTTTGATCCCTGAGTCAGGAAGATCCCCTGGAGAAGGAAATGGCAATTCACTCCAGTATTCTTGTCTGGAGAATCCCAAGTACAGAGGAGCCTGGTGGGCTACACAATCCATGAAGTTGCAGAGTCGGATACAACTAAGCAACTAACACATATATGCCACAGGGGAGATACGAGGATACACCAAGATTAACTTACAGGACAAAAACTACTCTCAAGTAACATTTTACCAAATAAAAAATCTTAAAACAATTTGGATTTATTGTTATTAATGGATTGGTTTTTTATTTGGAGTAGTTTCTTTCCCTCTACTATCTGGATAGTTTAGTTATTGCTATTACATGTCTCTTTACTGACACCTACAGGAAGAATAGACCAATACTCTGTAATTAGTAAACCTGTTCCTGGTTTATCTCTGGTTTATCACTCAAATTGTGTTCTCAAATTAGAATGAAAGTTTAATACAAGATAGGGAATACAGCCAGTATTTTAAAATAACTCTAAGTGGAGATTGTGAATAACTATTTAATACATCTGTAACATATAATATTGTACATTAACTATATCTCAATAAAAAATAATTTAAAAAGCAAAACAAAACTAAAAACTTCCATAAAGAACCAATCCTGCTGATACCTTGGTTTCAAACTTCTAGCCTCTGGAAATGAGAGGATACATTTCTGTTGCTTTAATAAAAAGAAAAAGTTTAAGCCCTTGCAAAGCAAACTACCTAAAATACTGACTGATAAACTATCATTATTAACATGTAATTTCACAACTAAAAATAAAAGCAACAAAGTACAATTAAGTGTTAATTTACCTGTACATGTTCCATCACATAAAATTCTGTTCCAATGACAGACGGATCACTGCAGTATAATAAAGGTTTGGGAACGGGGAATCCAATTGAAAACAAGGCTTTCTGGACTTTAAATTCTCTATCAATCTAAATAAGATGATAGATAATTAAAAATCAGAAATATAGATATTTAATAATTACTTGTGAGCTAACATTAAGGCTAGAAATTATTTTAAAACACTATCAACAAATATAACAAACAATATAACCCAGAGGATAATAGTTTCCTTAGTATTGTCCATAAAAGTAGTCTTAATGCTATTATTACAATTATAAATTAGGATGGCACTTGCAAGAGTCAGACAGAACTTAGCAACTAAAACAAAAACAACAACAAAAATTGCTAATTAGGCTAAACGGACAGGTGGACATGGAACAATAGACTGGTTCCAAATAGGAAAAGGAGTATGTCAAGGCTGTATATTGTCACCCTGCTTATTTAACTGATATGCAGAGTACATACTGAGAAACCCTGGGCTGGAAGAAGCACAAGCTGGAATCAAGATTGCCGTGAGAAATATCAATAACCTCAGATATTTAGACGACACCACCCTTATGGCAGAAAGTGAAGAGGAACTAAAAAAGCCTATTGATGAAAGTGAAGGAGGAGAGTGAAAAAGTTGATTTAAAGCTCAACATTCAGAAAACTAAGATCATGGCATCTGGTCCCATCACTTCATGGGAAATAGATGGGGAAACAGTGCAAACAGTGTCAGACTTTATTTTTTTGGGCTCCAAAATCACTGCAGATGGTGATTGCAGCCATGAAATTAAAAGACGCTTCCTCCTTGGAAGGAAAGTTATGACCAACCTGGATAGCATATTAAAAAGCAGAGACATTACTTTGCCAACAAAGGTCCATCTAGTCAAGGCTATGGTTTTTCCAGTGGTCATGTATGGATGTGAGAGTTGGACTGTGAAGAAAGCTGAGCGCCGAACAATCGATGCTTTTGAACTACGGTGTTGGAGAAGACTCTTGAGAGTCCCTTGGACTGCAAGGAGATCCAACCAGTCCATCCTAAAGGAGATCAGTCCTGGGTATTCATTGGAAGGACTGATGCTGAAGCTGAAACTCCAATACTTTGGCCACCTCATGTGAAGAGTTGACTTACTGGAAAAGATCCTAATGCTGGGAAGGATTGGGGGCAGCAGGAGATGACAGAGGATGAGACGGCTGAATGGCATCACCGACTCAATGGACATGGGTTTGGGTGGACTCTGGGAGTTGGTGATGGACAGGGAGGCCTGGCGTGCTGCAATTCATGGGGTCGCAAAGAGTCGGACATGACTGAGCAACTGAACTGAACTGATGCATGGGGCTTAATCTGATAATATGAAGGTGACAGTTTCTTACCATAATATTTTGCAGATATCATTAAAAAAAAAAAACCCTTTTTTTTAAATCAGTCCCTGCTTGCTGACTCACTCTTGCTCCCCATCACCAATCCCTCTCCAGTCCACCATGGGGCTCAGGCAAGTCTCTATTTCAATGCTCTGGGCACAGTCAACTACAGGGTACTGGGGGAGGCCTGTGGGTGCTGGTAGAAAGGAAATGTACCCACTCTGTCTGGAGATCAATGGAGGTACTTGTTTTCAAGGCAGTGGTGCAAGGATTCTTCCTGGTACCCAGGGCTGCCGTGGAGCTCAAGATAACTACTGGGTAAGAAGACAGTGAGAAACAACTTGGTACTGACACAGAAGCTCAGCTAAGATAGGAGAAGAAAAGGCCTTCCTCAACCAGGACAGATGTACACATTTATCACTCAGAACCCAGGGACACAGCTTATAGCAGAACACTGATGCCAACTAATCTGCCTGTAAAGTCCCCTTCTCCAGACTCAGGCAGTGGTGGCTGATCACTTCTAAGGAGAAGAAACCATGCAATTCACTTTGACCAGAGGGATAAAGCAGCCACTGCTGCAATAACTAGAGCAGGGAAATGACTAAACCCACAACCAAAGTGAGAGCAGTCAGAGATGCCAATAGCTATAGAAAGAAGCTTTCTGGTGCTGTGAAATAGGGGTGGCAAGGGGTGATGGAGGCTGGTCATAAAGTAGATGTCAGTGTGGGAACACTGCTTTTTTCCAATGCAGATCTGGGAAAATGAAAGGAGCTGAAACAAAAGTACTTTAGATGGTTGGGCTGAAAGCATATGTTATGTTCTGATGTCTTCTGGATATCAAGGGTATTACCATGAAGAGAGACAAATCCAGCTGTTTACTGGGGCATAAATCTCTCCCTGCAGGTGGGGATTCTCTTTCACCCATGCCTTGTTGAGGCTTAATAAAAGTTACTGAACTTTTTCGATCTTAAGCATCCAGGTCACTACATTTTCTGGGAATATCATAGTCAGAATCTGCATTTTCCATTACTGTGATATTAAACCCACCTTTCAGAGGCCCATCTCCAGTCAGTTGGGGTTGGGAATCATGTATAATCTGTTATACATGATTATAATAATATCCAAAATATGCATCATGATTTTAATGTTCTTTTCTCTAAAAATCCATAGATATTATGTTTTCTGAAAAGAGTCAGTTTTGACAAAAATCTTTTATAATTCTCACTGTCTAAGATTTACAGCATATTATGATTATTCAAATATTTATTTTTATCACCAAAAGATCAAAGGATTACTACATCAAATATATTAAAGTATTCAGTGAGTAGATATTGTTATAAGATATAATAATGTGCCTTTTAAAACATACTTTAATCAAGGTTCAAAACATCTATAGATGAGCAGCTCTGAAAATATTCACCAGATGACTACACTTCTAGCTGACTATACAAAGGAATCAAATCCACAAGAGGACTGGATAGTGCTCAAGATTACCAGCTTAAACACAGCCTTAGATTTCAAACTCAAATCCATGATAAAAACAAAAAGGGGTGGGGGGGAATACAATTCAAGTGAAATTTTCATCTAAGAAATAAAATGCATTCTCTATATTTAACAATTGTGAGAGTACTTTTAAAAGCAATTTAAATTGTTTCGTGTGTATAAAATGCATTTATTAGTCAACAAGGAATTTAACACTGCATTTGCATACCATACCTTATGTGCTTTAGGAAGAAGTAAACCAGGTGGTTTTTTTCTGAGTACATATTCTTGAACGCCTTTCTGGAGATGAAAGGTTGGATTGGACTGTCCTGATCTAGATAAGAATAAAGAAAAGGTCAATAAAAAGATATATTTTTCTTTTTCCCCACATTCTGCTGAAATTTCAGAAGAAAACACAAAATGAAAATAAATCCACTTCAACTCTAGAAAGCCAAGAGGGGTGCTACCAGCAGCTGAGAACATCCATTTTTGGATTGTATATAGCATATGGTAACACAGTGGCAGCTGGAAAACCTATAATCTACACAGGTAGAAGAGAAGATCTTGCTTCCTGCCTGCAAATCATGAGTTTTATCAGAAGTATTCCTAGAGAAACGTCTAGATCTAAGTAGAGAAAGGCTTGGAGAAGAGATTTTAGGGGATCTGTCAGAAAATTAATTAAAGGATGTTGGAACAGCTGTTCCCTCATCTGCGATTGGAGAGAGAACCCCAAGTAGAGCTCTCTGAAATGGGAATTCTGATAAGCAAGGTCCTAGAGGGGATATCTGGGCCAGGGGAAGTGCAATAGTGCCCCAGGTGACTCACAGACACACTGACTTTCTTGCTCTGTGGACAGAAATTCTCACATGGGCTAAGAAAATACACTCCAGCTGCCAAAATTATTTCATCTATACCTTCATTTACCCAACTTTTAAAGAATTCAAGAGCATGAAAGAGAGGCCATGAACTAAAAAAGCAGAAGGATTAATCCCTGAGGTAATAGGTAATAAGAGAAAGTTAAAAAACATTTTTCTCTTAAGTTTTGCCCTAAGCTTCCAGCCTCCATCTGCAAAGAACAAAAGCAGATTGAATACAGCAGCATCTCCACTTTCTACATCTTACTCAGATAAGCAAGACCCATCCTCTCTAGCAATCATACTAAAAAGCACCATCTAATCCTGGGTGAGCGCCTTTAAGCATAGGAAAGTGAAGATCATTGCAATAGTGTCAGCAAACGGGACCACATCAAGCTGAATTGTTAATCTTTTTAAAATATAAATTCATTTATTTTTGGCTGTGCTGGGATTTCATTACTGTGGGAGCTTTTCTCTAGCTGTGGAGAGTGGGGACTACCCTCTAGTTGTGGGCATGTGCTTCTCATTGAGGTGGCTTCTCTCGTCACAGAGCACAGGCTCTAGGCTCACAGTCTTCAGTAGTTGCAGTGCAAGGGCTTGGCAGTTGAGGTTCCCAGGCTCTAGAGACCAGACTCCCGGGCTTAGTTACTCTGTGGCATGTGGGATCCTCCTAGATCAGGGATCAAATACGTATCTCCTGCGTTGGCAGGTGGATTCTTTACCACTGAGCCACCAGGGAAGCCCCCGTGTTGTGTATCTTGACATGGGACAATTTATCTGTGATGCTCCAAAGAGTCAAGTTGCAATGAACCTTACAAAGACAATTCTTAATGCCAAATGTCTGCTTGGATGCATTTCCGATAACGCAGTCATATACGAAGCACTGGCATTTTGTGATGGTAAATGACCAAGGCGAAATATAAGAGGAAAACTAAAAGCTATTTATTAAATATATAATTACCATATGACCCAGCAATTTCACTCCAACATATATATCCAAGAGAACTGAAAACACATTCAAACAAAAAAGTGTACATGAATATTCATAGCAGCTCTATTCTCAACAACCAAAAAGTAGAAACAATCCAAATGTCCACCAACAGAAGAATGGATAAACAAAATATGATATATTCATATAATGGAATATTACTCAGCCATAAAAGGAATGGAGTTCGAATACATGCTAAAATGGATTGGCTCTGAAAATATTATGCTAAGTGAAAAAAAATAGTCACCAAAGGTCAGATATTATATGATTCCATTTCTGTGAAATGTTCAGAATATGTAAATCCATAGTGATAGAAAGTAGATTATTGGTGTCTAGGGGATGGGCAGAAGGGGGAACTGTGAGATAAGGGTTTCTTAGGGTGATGGAAATTTCCTGGAATTAGATAGTGGTGATGACTGCAGAATATTGTGAATTAATAAAAACCACTAAATTATACACTTAAAATAGTTAAAATTTTAAGTTTAACATAGCATGAATTTTATCTAAACAGACAAACACACAAACAAACAAAACTCTACCAAACTAAAAGCATCTCCTTTAAGCAAGTATCTACTGTCCACGGTTCTAACAAAGACAAAAAGAAAAAAAAAGCAGAATCCCTGCAGGGGAAGACCATCACCAACACTGTGTACTGTGAACAAAGTACTGGCTACATTTAACCACTCTAACCATCAGGCCTCCATATAGTATGGAATCCACTGATGGTATCAATATGGTAAGAATCATCAATGAGCCAAAGGTCACAACTGTTCTTTAGGACTTGAACAAGACATTTAATACTAAAAGAAATGGGTTGATTTATAACCAAACGTGAAACTTGATTTGTTGAACCTTAATTACAAAGATGGAATCTTTGCATTTAAGTGTTCAGTTAGGAACACTCATTCGGTAGACTCATTTGACTAGACAAGAAATCTCAAAGACTCTTAGCATTGGTTTTACTTAGAAGCACAGGAAGACAGGCGATCCAGTATTCCAGCGGGGTAGCATCAGATGAGTTTCTTCAGTAAGGTCCTTACAGTAGGTCTATGCAGCAGTCTAGGATCTACCTTATAACGCCTGTGTCCGCCTGTGTCCCTCTGGGGATAGCTCAGGTTTGAAGGAATGAGATCACAGTGGATGGGTGTGGGTGTCACCCTGGCTTAGAAGCCTCACACTCTACACCATGATGGCTCCATCATCTCCAGGAGCAGTCGTCTAGCAAGAGACATGACCAATTTTAAGAACTGACTAAACGTAGAAAAGCCCCAAGTTAAGCCTAAAATATCTGACTAGATACTTACGTTAAGCATAAAATATCTGACCAGATACATTTACAGGCCTTCCAGTTCAGATGCAATTTATCAAATAGATGTTACTTTCACCATAAGTGCTCTTGCTTGGAAACACAGCTGACACTCCACCTTACTAAGTTTCCAGAGTAACAGAGCTAGAAAGTTAATTTGTCTGTAGAACAGAAGAAAAGTTTTTTGTTTTTTTTTTTTAACATTTTTCTCACAACATGCTAGCCTCAGATCCATGATGTAATCCTAGTAGGTGGCTCTATCTGCATCTCCAAGCTTCCAAAACTTAGATATTCTTACAAGATTTTTTTCAATAGCAAGAAATTTTTAAAAAGCATCAATCCTGTTAAAGGTCACATATGTTTGCAGCTATGTAGGCAGCCTAAAGGAAATCAGTTCTGAGTGTTCTTTGGAAAGACTGATATTGAAGCTGAAACTCCAATACTTTGGCCACCTGATGTGAAGAGCTGACTCATTGGAAAAGACCCTGATGCTGGGAAAGAATGAGGGCAGGAGGAGAAGGGGATGACAGAGGATGAGATGGTTGGATGGCATCACTGACTCAATGGAGATGAGTCTGAGTAAACTCCAGGAGTTGGTGATGGACAGGGAGGCCTGGCGTGCTGTGGTCTATAGGGTTGCAAAGAGTCGGACACAACTGAGTGACTGAACTGAACTGCAGGTAGCCATCTTGTCCCTTGCTGGAGATAAATTTGAAGTTATTCAGAATTTGCTGTTCTTTGATATCACTCCTTTTTCTTTAATTTTGAAACCACTTGTGGAGTCATGACTATTCTGACCAAGTGTACCATAGCAAGCAGTTAATACCAAGTGGACTTAGACCTTCACATCTACTCTTATAATCAGCTTGGTATGCTCACTGAAGTATATGGAATTGAGTGAGCAATGATGCAGGATAACAATCAGCTTGGCAACTGAACTCACAGGCACTGCTACAGCATTCTTTGAAGTAGTAACTTTTGATATTGATGCCGATAGCTCCTCAAATGTATTTGCTGTGGATTAGAGATCGAGAAAAGAGAAGACGAAAAGACTAATATCATGGTGTTTAAGCATAGAAAATATTGAGTATATAGTTCAAAAGACTTAAAAATACAAAGCTAGAGATAAGAAGAGGCAAAATATCCCCCAAAAACTTGCTCCAAACTAGGATTCAGAGCCATGGTAGAAGAAGAGATGTGAAGGCAGAATCAAAGGAAGTCAGAAGATTCTTGACAATTGCAATGGAAGCAACAAATGGCTGGCCAAGAATCAGATTACTGAGAAGGAAGAATTTAGTATCAGCAGAAAGAGCTGGAGAGGATCCAAAACTCCACCACAGTGTACCAGAGAACAGGCATCATGATAGGTGCTTTGCTGGGCATTTCTTGGAAGTGGTGGCTCATCTCTCCAGAGGTGCCTTTTCTGGATCCATGACTGCAAAAATCAACCAATTTGAACAAAACACAATACAGCACATTCCACAGAGTCATGAAGTTTGAAGGACTCTGATTTCTAGGAAGTTGGCTCAGTGACAGTTTCAAAAATCATTATTTGAGCTGCTTAATATACTATTTATAATTAATATATTAATTAAATTATAACTATTTAGCATATTAAAATTATAGACATTTGTCCTTTTCATCATAGGGGACTGGAGTGCAAAAGCAGCAAGTCAAGAGATACCTGGGGTAACAAGCAAGTTTGGCCTTGGAGTACAAAATGAAGAAGGGCAAAGGCTAACAGAATTTTGCCAAGAGAATGCACTGGTCATAGCAAATACCCTCTTCCAACAACACAAGAGATGACTCTACAAATGAATATCACCAGATGGTCAATATCAAAATCAGATTGACTAAATTCTTTGCAGTCAAAATGGAGAAGTTCTACACAGTCAGCAAAAACAAGACCTTGAGTTGACTGTGGCTCAGATCATGAACCCCTTGTGGTAAAATTCAGACTTATATTGAAGAAAGTAGGGAAAACCACTATGCCGTTCAGGTATGACCTAAATCAAATGCCTTATGATTATACAGTGGAGGTGATAAATAGATTCAAGGGCCTAGATCTGGTAGACAGAGTGCCTAAAGAACTATGGATGGAGGTTCATAACATTGTACAGAAGGTGGTGACCAAAATCATCCTCAAGAAAAAGAAATGCTAGGAGGCAAAGTGTTTGTCTAAGGAGGCGTTACAAATACCTGAGAAAAGAAGAGAAGCGAAAGGCAAAGGAGAAAGGGAAAGACATACCCAACTGAATGCAGAGTTCCAGAGAATAGCAAGGAGAGATAAGAAAGCATTCTTAAGTGAACAATGCAAAGAAATAGAGGAAAACAATAAAATGGGTAAGACTAGAGATCTCTTTAAGAAAACTGGAGATACCAAGGGAACATTTCATGCAAAGATGGGCACAATAAAGGACAAAAATGGCAAGGACCTAACAAAGGCAGAAGAGATTAAGAAAATGTGGCAAGGATACACAGAACTGTATTAAAAATGCTCTTAATGACCCAGATAACCATGATGGTGTGGTCATTCACCTAGAGCCAGACACCCTGGAGTGTGAAGTCAAGTGGGCCATGGGAAGCATTACTACAAACAAAGCTAGTGGAGGTGATGGAATTTCAGCTGAGCTATTTCTAATCCTAAAAGATGATGCAGTTAAAGTGCTTCACTCAATATGCCAGCAAACTTGGAAAACTCAGCAGTGGACACAGGACTGGAAAAGGTCAGTTTTCATTCTGATCCCAAAGAAAGGCAACGCCAAAGAATGTTCAAATTATCGTATAATTGCACTCATTTCACATTAGCAAGATTATGCTCAAAATTCTTCAAGCTAGGTTTCAACAGTATGTGAACCAAGAACTTCCATATGTACAAACTGGATTTAGAAAAGGTAGAGGAGCCAGGGATCAAGTTGCCAACATACGCTGGATCATAGAAAAAGCAAAGAAATTCCAAAAAACATCTACTTCTGCTTCATTGACTACACTAAATCCTTTGACTGTGTGGATCACAACAAACTGTAGAATATTCTTAAAGAGGTGGGAATACCAAACAACATTACGTGTCTCCTGAGAAACCTGTATGCAGAAGAAGAAGCAACAGTTAGAACTGGATGTGGAACAATGAACTGGTTTGATATTGGGAAAGGAGTACATCAAGGCTGTATATTGTCACTCTGCTTATTTAACTTATATGCAGGTTACATCATGTGAAATGCCGGGCTGGATAAGGCTCAAGCTGCAATCAAAATTGCTGGGAGAAATACGAACAACCTCATATAAGCAGATGATACCACTCTAACGGCAGAAAGCAAAGACGAACTAAAGAGCCTTGATGAAGGTGAAAGAGGAGTGAAAATGTTGGTTTCAACATTCAAAAAGGAAGATCATGGCATCCAACCCTATCACTTCTTGGCAAATAGATATAGAAATAATGGAAACAGGGTCAGATTTCATTTTCTTGGGCTCCAAAAGCAATGCAGATGGTGACTGCAGCCACAAAATTAAAAGATGCTTGCTCCTTCAAAGAATAGCTATGACAAACCTAGACAGTGTACTAAAAAGCAGAGACATCACTTTGCCGACAAAGGTCCATATAGCCAAAGCTATGGTTTTTCCATACAGCTCTTACATGTATGGATGTAAAAGCTGGACTATAAAGAAGGCTGAGTGCTGAAGAGCTTTTTTTTTGTGTTCAAACTGTGATGCGGGAGAAGACTCTTGACAGTCCCTTGGACAGCAAGTAGTTCCAACCAGTCAGTCTTGAAGGAAATCAACCCTGAATATTCATTGGAAGGACTGGTCGTGAAGCTGAAGCTCCAATACTTTGGCCACCTGATACGAAGAGCTGACTCACTGGAAAAGACCCTGATGCTGGGAAAGATTGAAGGCAAGAGGAGGAGGGGTGACAGAGGATGAGATGGTTGGATGGCATCATCGACTCAGAGGATAGGAGTTTGAGTAAACTCAGGGCTATAGTAAAGGACAGGAAAGCCTGGAGTGCTACAGTTCATGGGGTCGCAAAGAGTCAGACATGACTTAGCAACTGAACAAAAACAACAAATAGACATCTGTATACTTAAATACACACAGAGAAAGAGAATAACACAGGTACATAATAAATAAGTAGAAAGTCTATTCACGTCAAAACACAAAGCTCTTTTTTATATTGGCATCAGTTGTGGGGGAAAAAAAAAAGTTAACTCAGAGTACTTAGAATAAGACTGCTTATCCCCACTGCCAAACACCTATCTCTTCCTACTTCCCATCACTCATGGCACTGCTGTCTGAAAACCACCAGGACTGGTCTCATTATGCTCTTTATCTCTGTTTATGTTATCAAAAAAACAGACCTACATGCTCATGTCACCACTTATCCACTGCATTCTAATTCCCATAAGGCTTTATACAGTCCTTATTTAGTCTTCTTCTCTCACTCCGACCCTCATGCCCCCAACTCCCAACACCTTTACATTGTGCACCCTGGAACTCACTGTCTTTCAGCACCACAATCACATACAGCTCCAATCTCTTCTCCGAAAGGACCCTTCACCTTCTTGCTCTAACTAAAACCTGAATGTTCTATGAGGATCCTGTTTCCCTTGTCTCTTATGTGGTAGATTTTGCCCCCCATCACTCATCCAGTGACCTGGAAATGGAGTCTGTGTCCTTCTTGATCCTCACTGCCAGTTCCAGGCTCTCTGCCCTTCATCCTGTTTAAACACCTCTCCCCCAGCTTTGAATTTCCTGTCATAGAGACTCTGCCACCCTCTACCCATTCTTGTTACAGTCACCCACTAATTCATAGATCGTTCTCCCTCAGTGCCTAAGGATTTTCACTCTTACTAACACTTTGCTGTTCAGTCGCACAGTCATGACTGACTCTTTGTGAACCCATGGACTGCAGCACGCCAGGCTTCCCTGTCTTTCAACACCTTCCAGAGCTTGCTCAAACTCATGGCCATTGAGTTGGTGATGCTATCCAACCATCTCATTCTCTGTCGTCCTCCTCTCCTCCTGACTTCAGTCTTTCCCAGCATCAGGTCTTCTAATAAGCTGGCTCTTTGTATCAGGTGGCCAAAACTCTACCCCCATCCTAATTATGAATGGCATCAAAATCCATAAAGATATTCCTTCTTAGGCTTATCAGCTCCTTGAATTCTCACCTCCAGTGATTATACTACCAGTTACTCATTCTATGGGACACACCGTCGTGGTGGTGGTAAGTCGCTTCAGTCATGTCTGACTCTTTGTGACCCTACAGACTGTAGACCCCCAGGCTCCTCAGTCCATGGGACTCTCCAGGCAAAAATACTGGAGTGGGTTGCCATGCCCTCCTCCAGGGTATCTTCTTGAGTCAGGGATCGAACCAGCATCTCTTCTGTCTCCTGCATTGGCAGGCGGGTTCTTTACCACTAGCACCACCTGGAAAGCCCTGGGACACATCTTATATCAATATCAACAACTCAAGCATGGCATTATCCTATTTTTTAAGCATTTCTAACTCTGACCAAAATCTCTTTTCACTCACACACCTAGTACCTCAATTTCAACAATTCTTTGATCCCTGGACCTACCTACCAACCATTAATCATACTACCTTTTCATGGCCTTCAGTTCCTCCCTTTCCCCATGATATCCATCCTTAACTAGCTTAAATTCGATGATCAGTTATATAACTATTCCCCTGAATACATCTTTAATAAACTTGCCCTCTCTTACCTCATGTTATTTGCTTGGAGTCCCCCATCCTGGTTAAATCTGCATTCATATAACTGAATATAGTTGGAGAAAGAAACACACAGCCATAATTATTGTTTAAGTTAGGTCCACTAGAAGCAGATCCTGAGAGATTTGTGTGCGAGTGACTTAGTAAGGAAATGCTTAAGAAACCAATAAGGAATTGAGAGAAGCAGGTCAGGGAAGGGGAGAATGCTAAGCAAAATTATGATCTGAGACAAAGTTCCTTAGAGGGTAACTTCAGCTTGATTTAATAATAAAAAGGGTACTCTACAGTGTAAGGTACACCTGAGAGTTGTCTTATATCTAAAACAAAAATAGTGGGAATTTCATACTCCTGAACCCATGAGTCACTGGTTAAGAGCCATCTTGGGCACTACAACATTCAGGGCAAAAGAGGCTCCAGAAGGCAAGGACAGTCTGTAAAAGAGCCATATGTGCTGGCTACTTGTGGCAGAAGCCACCAAACCAGGGTATACATGGTAACAGTAAAATCCAAGAGAATCTAGGCAAAGGATCAATAATACCTACTAAAATAACTACTCTTACTTCAAATTCATGACTATGAAACTCAAAGTGAACCATGCTGCAATCAAAATATATTTCCTTAGTCCTTTCATTCATTTCCCATTCTCTTAGATGACTCTTTCACAATTCCTCCTCTCCCTTCAAACCTCCAATATTTTCTTCCACCATCTTCACTCAGCTGATTACCTAGCTTCATATTTCACAGAGAAAATGTGAACAATCAGGTGAGAACTTCCACAAGGTTACACTACCATTTCTATGGCATAGAAGCATCTATATCCATATACTCTTTCTTCCCTGCAGAGTCTGTAGGAGAATGTCTACATTTCTTTTGAAGGACAATTCCTCTCTTGTGAATTAGATCCCATTCTACTCTTGTCTACTCAAGGACCTCATTCTAGCCTTCTCTCTTCCCCAGATTTTTCGTTCTGTTTTGGATCACTTGCATTAGCATACAAACACGCTGCCTTTTTCTTTTTTTAAAGACTTCTCTTGACCCCACTTCGCCCTCTACATAAAACACTCAGTCGCTCAGTCGTGCGACTCTTCGCAACCCCATGAATCGCAGCACGCCAGGCCTCCCTGTCCATCACCAAGCGTCCATGCCATCCAGCCATCTCATCCTCTGTTGTCCCCTTCTCCTCCTGCCTCCAATCCCTCCCAGCATCAGGGTCTTTCCCAATGAGTCAACTCTTCACATGAGGTGGCCAAAGTATTGGCGTTTCAGCTTCAACATCAGTCCTTCCAATGAACACCCAGGACTGATCTCCTTTAGGATGGACTGGTTGGATCTCCTTGCAGTCCAAGGGACTCTCAGGAGTCTTCTCCAACTCCACAGTTCAAAAGCATCAATTCTTTGGTGCTCAGCCTTCTTCCCAGTCCAACTCTCACATCCATACATGACCACTGGAAAAACCATAGCCTTGACTAGATGGACCTTTGTTGGCAAAGTAATGTCTCTGCTTTTTAATATGCTATCTAGGTTGGTCATAACTTTCCTTCCAAGGAGTAAGCATCTTTTAATTTCATGGCTGCAATCACCATCTGCAGTGATTTTGGAGCCCCAAAAAACATAAAACATTTATGTATACCCCTTTTAGAGCAAGGAGTATAAACTCAAAATGTTTACACTGTTTGCTCCAATTCCTCCTCTCCTATTTTCTCATGAACCCATTTCAATCAAGTTTTCATTCCTATCTTTCCAGTGAAGTGACTTTTTTCAAGGTCATTAGTACTGCTATGGTATCAGATCATGGTTCCCCCTCTTGGGCCACCCCTTTTGAGACTCTGTTGTATGTTCCTCCTTAATTCTTCAATTCTTAATACTGGGATTCCTGGGAATAAGTTCATAGACCTTCTCTTTATGTAGACTCATCTTCTAGGTAAGCTTTATGATCTCATGGCTTTAAATGCCTTCTATATCTCAGTGACTTCCAAATGTATGTGACTAGTTTAGATCTCTGCTCTGACCTCTTGATTTGTATATATGCCTGCTTACTATTACATATCCACTCCCATGTCTAAAACGCATCTTTGAAACTCAACATTCCAAAACCAAGTTCCTGATATTTCCTTTCCAATCTAATTGTCTACAGTCATCTCTACTTAATTGCATTATCATGCAATGATATCCTGCAATGATATCATGCAATTCCATCCTTCCAGTTGCCAAGACAAAAATGGAATACTGTTGGTTTCCTCTTCTTTTTCTTTCATATCCCATATCTGATCCCTCATAAATCCTCCAAAATAAATCCAGAATATGACCCCTTTGCCCTTATCCTACACTACCACCCTGGTCCATACCACTAATTCCTCTCTACTGGGTCATCACAATACACTCCAAACTGGTCTCCTTTTATCTGCCTCCTTCAGTCAAACATAATAGGCAAACAGATTCTGTTTAAATAGGCAAAGAGATTCTATTTAAAAAAAAACAAATCACTTCTTTCCTCTGCCCCAAATCCCTGATCTTTCACCATCTCAGCTAAGTGTGTGCTTAGTCACTCAGTCATGTCTGACTCCTTGTGACCCTTTGGACTGTAGCCCACGAGGCTACTCTGTCCATGGGATTTTCCAGGCAAGAATACTGAAGTGTGTTGCCATTTCCTTTTCCAGGGGATCTCCCTGACCCAGGGATAGAACCTGCGTCTCTCACATCTCCTGCGTTGGCAGGTAGGTTCTTTACCATTAGCACCACCTGGGAAGAGTGTCAACTAGAGTAAAGGCCAAAGCCCTTATAAAAGCCGACAAAATTTCTCTTGCCCTTGTTACGCAACTCCAGGCACATTGGCTTGTATTCTCTCCACCCACTAGGCACACTCCCCGTTCAGAGTCCCTGCTCTTTCCTCTGTCTGGAATAGTCTTTCCCCAGATAGCTACAAGGCTTACATCCCTCTCTCTCCTTGCTGAATGCCACCTTCTCCCTGAGGCCTTTCTGCTTCCCCCTCCTAAACACTTCCTATTCTCCTTTGTTTCTCTCCATAATACACATCACTTTCTCATACACTATAATATTTAGAAAGTGATTTTATTTATTGTCTGTCTTCTCCAGATAGAATGCAGGTTCCAAAAAGGCAGGATCTTTTTTTTGTTGTTGTTAAATTCCCAGTGATTGAAGCAGTGCCAGGCACATAATATACACATACCTGGAAATCTCAGGGTTTGTTGCATCAAATTATACAACATCTTCATTATTAAGTCAAAATATTTTTATTTCTAATATGATTTAAATTTTGCATAGGTAAAAAATAATATTTAAAAGAAAAGTAACACAACAAATACCAGTGTTCTCACTACACAATTTAAGAAAGAAAAAATTACCATCTCTAACGCCCTCCGTGTATCCTTCCCTTCATTTTTTATTTTTGCTTTTTGTCTGCACCACATGGCTTACAAGATCTTTGTTCCCCAACCTGGGATCAAACCTGGGCCACCTCAGTGAGAGCACTGAGTCCTAACCACTGGACCACCAAAGAATTCCATCTCTCTTCAGAGTAACTTCCATCTTGATTTTTATTTATCATTCCCTTGAAGTTTATCCCCTTAAACAATATACTGTTTATTTGTCCAGTTTTTATTTCTGTGTTGTTGCATATAGCTGCAGTTGAATAATTTTCATTGCTGTATGGTGTTTCTTCATGTGAATATACTACAATTTATTAATCCATTCTTTAATTGATGAATGTTGTTTTATTACTGCATTTTTACTATTACAAAGAGTGCAAAGATTTTTGTAGATTATCTCCTGATACCCTAGTACAAGAATTCCTCAGGAGTATACAACTAGGAATAGAAATGCTTTGTCACGCAGCATGTGTATCTTTCATCTTTACAAGATTGTGCCAAATTGTTTTCCAAGGTTGTTGTGTTGTTGTTCAGTCACTAAATCATATCTCTTTGTGACCCTATATGTACTGCAGCTTGCCAGGCTTCACTGTCCTTCACTATTTCCCCAAGTTTGCCCAAACTCATGTTCATTGAATCAGTGATGCCATCCAATCATCTCATACTCTGTCGACCCCTTCTCCCCCTGCACTCAATCTTTCCCAGCATCAGGGTGCCACCCTCACCAATAGTGGATGCGTCCCTGTTATCTCATATTCTGCATGATATTATAAGATTTTTTTTAAGTCAAAAATTATGCTATGAGATGGTATCTTGTCATTTTATTTTGCATTTTCCCCAATTATTACAGTGTAAAAAGGAGTACATCAAGGCTGCATATTGTCACCCTGCTTATTTAACTTATATGCAGAGTACATCATGAGATACACTGGGCTGGAAGAAGCACAAGCTGGAATCAAGATTGCCAGGAGAAATATCAATAACCTCAGGTATGCAGATGACACTACCCTTATGGCAGAAAGTGAAGAAGAACTAAAAAGCCTCTTGATGAAAGTGAAAGAGGAGAGTGAAAAAGTTGGCTTAAAGCTTAACATTCAGAAAACTAAGATCATGGCATCCAGTCCCATCACTTCATGGGAAATAGATGGGGAAACAGTGGAAACAGTGTCAGACTATATTTTTGGGGGCTCCAAAATCACTGCAGATGGTGACTGCAGCCATGAAATTAAAAGACTTTGCTTACTCCTTGTAAGGAAAGTTATGACCAACCTAGATAGCATATTAAAAAGCAGAGACACTACTTTGTCTACAAAGGTCCGTCTAGTCAAGGCTATGGTTTTTCCAGTGGTCATGTATGGATGTGAGAGTTGGACTGGGAAGAAGGCTGAGCACCGAAGAATTGATGCATTTGAACTGTGGTGTTGGAGAAGACTCTTGAGAGTCCCTTGGACTGCAAGGAGATCCAACCAGTCGATCCTATAGGAGATCAGTCCTGGGTGCTCATTGGAAGGACTGATGCTGAAGCTGAAACTCCAATATTTTGGCCACCTGATGCGAAGAGCTGACTCACTGGAAAAGACCCTGATGCTAGGAGGGATTGGGGGCAGGAGGAGAAGGGGCCGACAGAGGATGAGATGGCTGGATGGCATCACCAACTCGATGGACATGGGTTTGAGTAAACTCCAGGAGTTTGTGATGGACAGGGAGGCCTGGCATGCTGTGATTCATGGGGTCACAAAGAGTGACACAACTGAGCGACTGAACTGAACTGAACTGAACTGAATGAGGCTGAGTGTCTTCAAGTCTTTCGCTCATTTTTCTGTTGAGCTATTGCAGTTCTTCATATGTTCTGGAGGTTAACTTTTATCCATTGTATACATTAAAAATATTTTCATCTATAATTTCATTTTAAGGATTCTTCCAATCATTTCCTTCACAAAAGTTTGCGCTTTTGTCTTTTTAAAGACTATATTCTCCACTCCACAGTCTAAAGAGCTTGTATATGTCTTCCAAATGTTTACAGTTTAAGAGATTATTTTTTTATTATTTATTTTTTAACTGTGGTGGGTCTTTGCTGCCACACATGGGCTTTCTCTAGTTGTGGTGAGTGGGGGGCTGCTCTTTGTTGTAGGCTCAGGAGTTGTGGCTCCTGGGTGCTGGAGCACAGGCTCAGGAGTTGTGGTACTCTGGCTCTGTTGCTCTGAGACATGTGGGAACTTCCTGCACCAGGGATTGAACCACTGTCCCTTGTACTGCAACATGGATTCTTAACCACTGGACCACCAGTGAAGTCCGCAAATGTTTATAGTTTTGCCTTTACCATTCATCTGTAATCAACCTGGAACTGTGTGAGGAAGAGTAAGGAAAGGGTCTAATTTCAATTTTTTTCATATACATAATAATTATCCTTGTATAATTTACTGAAAAATCTCTTCTCTCTCCAACTCTCCAAAGACTGATTCTTAGTGCCAGCACTGTCATATGTCAAAGTTCTATACATATGTGGGTCTTTTTGTGGATTCTCTCTTCTGTTTTATTGATCTGTCTATCTCTGTGAAAAAATAAGCCATCTTAATTCATATTTCCCACTTTGTTCTTCCTCATGAGTGTTTTCCTTTATTTTTAGCCCTTCGCTCTTGCACATAAAATTTAGGAGTAATTTTTCAAATTAGGGGAAAAAATTAAGACTGTGTCATTGCATTGAATCTATACATCAATTGGAAAAAAAAAAGAGAAACATACAATTCTGAATTCTCTTATTCATGAACATGGCATTTTTCATTGTATTTAGTTCTAAGGTTCTAATAGTTTTATAATTTCCTCTACAAAGGTCTTGCAAATACTTTATTAATGTTTGAGAAAATTATATTTCTGATGCTCTTATTAATTTCATCTTTCTGAAATTTATATCTTTACATTTTTGTTGCTAACGTTGACAAATTTGATTGATTTTTGCATACTGAACTGTGATAAACTCCATTATTTTCTGTAGATTATTGGCTGTTTAATCTGCATATCAACTAATTTCTAAAATGTGTTCATTAGCTATCCTCTGTTGATTTTTAAACTTTTGGCATTTATATTCTGAATTTTTTTTTTAAGAATAATGTTTTTGAATTTTTGAAACTTCTTTTGTGGCTTAACATGTCTTCAATTTTTATAAACTTTTCAGTGTGTCCTGGAAATAAATGTGTATTCTCTGTGGGGATGGTTCTATACTATCTATAGTTCTACACTATCTATCTATCTAACTAGTCCTATACTAGTTTTTCCATTTATCAAGCACAATTCTGATTTACCATTCAACTTAAATTCAGAATTAACTCTCAGATAATTCTCAAATAACCCTAGGAGATAAATATTATCTCCACTTTGCCAAAGAAGGATTCAATGCTCAAAAGAGTTAAATAACTTGTCCAGATTGCCATAGCCAATTTGAACTTTGATCTATTAGTTTGTTTACAACACAAGGCTTCAGGCTAGAAACCTCTGCCATTTTTTATTCCACCTGCTGCTTCATCCTATAATATCTATGTGACACAGTGCCTTTTATTTTTTGGTTGTTGTTTAATTTGGCCACTGCATGGCCCCAGCAGTGAAAGCACTGAGTCTTAGCCACTGGACAGCTAGGGAATTCCACATAGTGCTTTTTCATTTTACACCATCAAACCCTGTCTGATCCATCACCTTTCTACTATTTTTAATTTCTCTGAAATCAGTAGTCAAGGAATAAACCCCTGTGATAAGGCCACTGGTAAACAGTGCGTTACAATATTAAGCCCTTTCATCTATATTACTTCATTCATCAGGATTATACAGAGCAGGCAAGTATTTATTACAGGTTATGAAATTAGTCATCAAAGAGTTTATGTACCATGGTACTTAAATTCCCAGTCAATAAGTGACACACCTAATTCTTCTGGAAGCCAGGATTGCTTCTATAGTTCTGTGTTTATCAAGATGCCATTTTTAGAGCAAAGTCTATTTGTAAATTACCTTCTATTATACAACAACATCAGACTAGAGGCAGATCACTGTGGAGAACAGACAGTACTCTCAGGACCGTCATCTAGTTCCATTCCCCTATTTCAAAAAGAACTAAAGCCCAATGTGGTGCTGTGATTTGCTAAATGGAATAGCTAGGATAAGAATTCGGATCCCTCAACTGATACCATTAACTAAGCCTCTAAGAATATGGCCAATGTGAAGGGAATTACATCCGCCTCTCTGGGAAAACAAGGTTCTAGAACAAAGGTTGAGTGAACGGCCTCTTTATATCTAACAGAGCTTCCAATCTGAACTGCCTCAGTGAATTCTCAAAGTATATAGCTGTTAACAAAGATTCCTTCTCATAGCTGGAATCGTGAATGTTACAGTGCTTCCATTACCGCCCTGGAATTGGAAACACTCAGAATGTAATGGCAGGAGCCAGTGACAGCAGCTCCCGCCGACAGAGTATGTCACTGCGGAAAAAGAAACAGGGTGGAGGAAACTGGAAAACCACCCAGGGCCAGAGGAAGAAAAGCACAAGGTACAGATTTGTTTCTGCTGGAGAAGGCTGGGGTCGATACCTGTATTGGGCAACCGTCAGCCTGGCCTCGGGCTCCGTCCCAAAGCCGGGCAAGTGCTGGTGTAGGTAGGCGTCCAGCAACCTGTAGTCGAACTTGTGCTGGGGCAGCACTTCGGTCGTGTTGGACTCGCGGGAGGCACCGCTTTCCATGATCTACGCTGCCGCTTCAGACCACAGAGTCACAGAACCCACTACTCCTGGGATCCGGTGTGTCTAGGAGAACGTCACTCCACAGCAGGGGCAAGGCCGAGACGCCCGGTGGAGGCGGGCCCGCGGCTCCAGCCAATTACACATCGCCAGGTGCCGCTGGCCGGCAACACTGGCCAGCTGCTCCTGGACTTGGGCTCTACTCAGGAAATGCTAGAAGGGCCTTGTGTGTTCGAATTTAAAGTTTTCAGTCAGCCTCAGAGTTGGAGACCTCAATTCTAAAGAAAGCAAAGTCACGTTCGTCACCAAGATCATTAGAACGCTAAGGCCTGGTCCGTCTCCAAATTGAAAGCACTGGCAGGCGGAAGACCTACTGGGTCCGGTGCAGAAAAGGGCCCGTCAAAACCTCGAGCCTAGGAATAAAAGATTCTGGCTTTTTTCCTGGCCGCCAGGTTGGAAAGGCAACATCGCAGGCCGCTGGCTCTAGACACTTATGACCCGGGACCTAGGGCTGCCTGGACTCTTAGGCCCGGGCGAAGAGGGGAAGTAGGGGGCTTTATTTTTCCCTTTTTTTTCCTGAGGCGGAGCGTTGACTGCAACACACCGGAAGTGGCCCGCTGGGAGGCCCGCTGGAGCGGCCGAGACGTGTCGGTCCGGATAGCGCTGGGAGCGCTTCCCCAGGTTTGTGGGCTGGGAAAGCCTGAGCAAAGTGACTCGCCACATATCCCTCTCGGGCCCAGCAGGCCAGCAGCGTGGGGCGGCGACGACGGCGACGGCCGGGGCTGGGAGCGCTGGCGGCCGGGGTCCCAGCCATGGCCGAGTCCGTGGAACGGCTGCAGCAGCGGGTCGAAGAGCTGGAGCGGGAACTGGCCCAGGAGAGAAGTCGCCGCGCCCTGGGGGGCGGCGACGGAGGAGGCGGTCGGGCCCGCATTGCAAATATGAGCTCCGAGGTGGTGGATTCCAACCCCTACAGGTGAGCTACGTGACGGGTCGGGGACGGAAGAGGGGCGAGGTCACTGTCTCTAGGTGGTCAGAAGTGAGGCGCTTCTCGCTGCTGCCCAGCTGACAGGTCACACCTCCCTTTTCTTCTTCTAGGGTCTTATTTCCAAACGAGCAAGGCCAAGTGTTAGTCCTGGTCAAAAGGTGTTCTTTCTCCTTTTAAAAAAACTCAACTGAATCAGCCATATGGTGCTGCTCCTGTGCTTGCTGAGGACACGGATCTGTTTTCCTGCAGCACCTGCCTCTTTTAGTCTTCCTCGCTCAGCATGAGACTGATAGTAGAAACTTTCAGACTAGGACCCCAAATGTAAAACCTGCTAAGCTAAACTTGGGAGCTTCATAAAGTCTTCTGTGTTTCTTAAATTGGCGTGGTGGAAACAGCTAGATTAGCTCTAAAACGGTTGGACTTCACCAGTCCTGTCCGCCTCTTCATTTCCTCTCCTTTATTCATTTCCCAAGATTTTGTTAATTCATCAGGTTGAATATAGGGTAGTGGTTGAATGTAGGGTAGTGACTGACGGTAAGGACCGTTCGCCCAGACTGGAGTCAAATCTTAGCAACTGAGTAACTTGGTGAGAGTTCCTTACCTTCACTTTCTTGCTTGTAGTATCTCTTTCTGTGGAGTTGTGAAGATTGAAAAATACAAGTATATATAAAGTTCTTAGAGCTTTCGATGCTAGGCATTATAGTAACAGTTACTGAACTTTCACCAGTGGCTAAACACCTTGCTCGTGTTGTCACTTTTCCTCTTCACCCCAACCCTAGGAGATTGCTACTGTCATTTTACCCCCATTTTGTAGGCGAAATAAATTAGGCTTAGAGAGGTGCTGTGACCTGCCGCAGGCCATAGAGCTAACAGTAGCTAAAAAGGCTTGGACTGCCATTAGGTTTGTTTTGCTCTGAAGTTCCCATGGAGCTGTCTCCCCAGTAAAAATAAATAAGCCATTAAGTAGTGTGGCTAAAAACTGGGCAGTTTTAGAGTAGGTGAAACAGGAAAGATATGTGCTCTTTCCCTTCAAAGAGCAGGAATTTGGATTTTAAGGAAAGGTTTTATTTATGACATAAAGCCTCAGTGAAAGTCTTAGGATGCATATATATGCATACATATATATACATACATATGTATATATATGACTTCCCTGGTGGCTCAGATGGTAAAGCATCTGCCTACAATGCGGAAGACCCGGGTTCAGTCCCTGGGTTGGGAAGAGCTCCTGGAGAGGGATATGGCAACCCACTCCAGTATTCTTGCCTGGAAAATTCCATGGACAGAGGAGCCTGTAGGCTACAGTCAATGGGATTGCAAAGAGTAGGACATGACTGAGCGACTTCACTTCATATATATTGCAACAGAAAATGCAGACCCAGTATTTAGGCACAAAGCTGTTAATTACAATATTATTTGTTCTAGAAAACCTGGCCAAAATTATAATTGTTGTATAATTACAGAAGAGTTTATTTTGACCTACATTAAATTAAATCATGCCAGATTCTTGCTTTTCTCTCATTTATCTTACTACATTAAAAAAAAATTGTTTTCTTTCAGTTTTGAGATATAATTGATGATAGTGCATGTATTTTACTTGACACATGTGAAAGGTTTACCATCTCATTAATCAGAATAAGTAGAAGCTATTCCATTTGGCTTCTCTCCTGGCTCAGACGGTAAAGAATCTGCCTGCAATGCAGGAGACCCAGGTTTGATCCCTGTGTTGGGGGGAAGATCCCCTGGAGAAGGGAATGGTTACCCACTCCAGTATTCTTGCTTGCAGAATTCTATGGACAGAAGAGCCTGGTGGGGTACAGTCCACGAGGTGACAGAGTCAGACATGACTGAGCATTAGTCACTTTCATTCCTTTTGGCATGCTTAAACATTTTTCAGTTTTAAAAATGAAAATTTTGAAATGCTCCCTCTGAGAAAAGCAAAGGAATGTGAATCATATGTTTAGAATCATCTTTCAGACATCATTTTAACGTGAGACAATTCCTTGACATTATAATAACCACAAATCTTTCAGTACTGAAATTTAAACATTTAGTATTTTCTATCTTATTTGTACCATTTTGTCTTTATTAAAACTGCTACTTTGGAGATGGCAGTTGACACCCAAAGCTCTGTACTAGTACATGGAAATTTGATAAGGTCATCCCAATTTTTTGAATTGTTGTACATTCAGCACATATTTAGTGAGCACCTTTTCATTTCCAGCCCTCCTGAATAATGTTATTTACCATTTATTATTTGCACAGACACTGGGAATACAAAGACATGGTCATTTCCCTCCAGTGGTTCCCAGATAAGTGTGAAATACAAAGGTAAACTTGGGATTACAGTATAAGTGGTAAGAATTATGATAAAGCACAGCACATGATTATCAGAAAAATATAGAGGGATTTCTAGGTGTTCTACATTATTTTAATTGCATCAAGTGCCATTTTGAAATACAAAGTTCCTGACCCTCAAAGACCTTTTGTTTTAATTTGGGAGATTCAATGGTTGTAGAATAATGATGAACGCAAGTAACTGTAAAATTGTGTGGTAAGGAATATAATTAGAAGCATGTTAACTAAATGAAAAGATGAGCAAAGTCTTTAAAATTAGAAAACCTGGTTTTAAATACTAGCTCCAAAACCCAGCCCTAAATAATTGTTTGCCATTTAACTGATCTTGGGCAAGTTAATTAACATGAATCTCCCCTCCTTCCCCCCACCCGACCCCATTTATAAAAGGAGGTTGTGATGCATTCTTTTTTTTTTTTTTTTTAAGGAAAGGAAACTATTTTAAAATTTCATTTTAAATTTGCAGAGAATAAGACTGTAAGTATAAAGCTAGACAAATATTTCTATGGACTAGGATAGAAAGTCTGGTAAAAGATCCGTACAAATATGGTCAATTGATTTTTAACTAAGTTACCAAAGCAATTTATGAAGAGGATTGTTTTTGCAACAAGTGTTGCTGGACTAATTGGATGTTGCTGTTGTTGTTTAGTTGCTAAGTCCTGTCCAGCTCTTTTGTGACTCAAGGGACTGTAGCCTGCCATGTTCCTCTTGTCCATGGGCTTTCCCAGGCAAGAATGCTCGAGTGGGTTGCCATTTCCTTCTCCAGCAATGCATTCTTCTCAGGGTTATTTATAAGGATTAGACAGTATCAAGGTAAAGAGGCAGACTGATCACAGACATATATCACTGTCTACCCAATCTCACTGAAATGAAAGTAAAGGAATAATTTTTAAAAAGGAATAAATCACCACTGGGAAAAAAAATATCGAGTTTCTGTTAATAATTGGGGGATGGGTGAGTCTCTGTACTTACATGATTATAGTAAAACAGCTTTAGAAACTAGAAAGGGACAGATGACTGATAGATGATCCTGATTTAAAGGATCCAAGAAATTGGATCCTAAAGCCTGCAACCCAACTCATACAATAGAATTCTCTCAAAGCTCCAGAACAAGCATAGATCTTTCAAGAAGGGCTTAAGGTAGGACTAAACGAGATGGCTGAAAATCTGTTGAAGAAGCAACCCAAGTTCATTGTTTCACTTTTGAGTAGCGAGGCAAATGCTTCTTCTCTGTCAGGAGAGACTACTAGAGATTTACTCATTGGAGAGTAAAATAGAGTATTTCTATGAATAATAAAAGCAAGTCTTCATGCCTGAAGGAAGGGAATTAACTAAATGTTTACATACTGAATTCTAGGACTCCCAGCCTTGCTTCTCCATTTAACACCCCAAAACTGATCAGCTTGAAGACTTTTCAGGCTGTAAATTGAAAGATTCTTCTCTAGGGAATCTGAGAGTGCCAAGAAGAAAGACTGAAAGACATTGACATTGTGGGTTTCTCAACTAAACAGCCCAGCCAGATTACGCTATGCTGCTGCTGCTGCTAAGTCGCTTCAGTCGTATCTGACTCTGTGTGACCCCGTAGATGGCAGCCCACCAGGCTCCCCCGTCCCTGGGATTCTTCAGCAAGAACACTGGAGTGGGTTGCCATTTCCTTCTCCAGTGCATGAAAGTGAAAAGTGAAAGTGAAGTTGCTCAGTCGTGTCCGACTCTTCGTGACCCCATGGACTGCAGCCTACCAGGCTCCTCTGTCCATGGGATTTTACAGGCGACAGTACTGGAGTGGGGTGCCATTGCCTTCTCTGAGATCACGCTATAGTGAAACCCAAAGTCAAATAAGCAGTGCCTACATCCTTGCCTTTATTAGTGTCTGACTTTTAAATATGAGCAAAAAGGATGAGAGAAGCTCCTAATGTGAAAGATAGAAAACAAAATTAATAGACTATATAAGGGGAATGCAACCCCAACCTTATCATTAATACCTTCAGAAAGATATATGTATAAATGGAATAGGACAGTACTACAAAAAGAATCATTGTTACAAATGGAGAATGATAGCAAAAGTGAAAATCTCAATAAACGAAAGTAACATTGAAAGAAATCCAGAGAACAGCAGAAAACTAAAATGATGGACAATAGAGGAAAGACATTACAAGTAGAGGACTAGTCCAAGTGGTCCAACTTCCAAATAATAGGAGCTCCAGAAAGTTCAGGAAAAACCAACCAACCAACCAAAGAAGTCCTCACATTGTTCAAGGAAATTTTCCAGAACTTAAATATGTTTCTGATTGGAAAGAGTCCAGTAAGTACTCAGCACAGTTGATGAGAATAGTTTCACTGTAAGGCACATTTTGAAGTTTCAGAAACTAGAAATCATGTTAGAAATTTTGAAGGAAAATTGTTTCTAATGTAAAATTATATATCTAGTTAAACTGTCAACTAAGAGTGTGTTTGTGTCTGTGTGTATAGGTATAGCTTTCAACAATTATATACCCTCCAGTTTGTCATTTTACAATATATTTCTAAGAATAAAATTTTGATAAAACGTTTTTAAGAAGTTTGGTAGAGAATATTTCAGACATACAAGGTCTCAAAACTTACCTTCCAAAATTTACCCTTTACAAAGCTTTGGGAAGATGTTCTTCCAACCATAACAGGAGAATAAATTAAGTAATCTACAGTAAAGGCTCTCAAACTTTAGTGTGCATTACAGTCACTTGGGGAGCTTATTAAAACACAGATTGTTAGGCCTCACATCCAAAGTTTGATTGGCTTGGTGACTGAAGAAGGTAACTAGATATCTAAAGTACCTCTTAAGAGTCCTTGGAATAAAGGCATTTACTAAAAGACTTACCATTGTGGGCAGAGGCAACAAGTGAATAGAATTCCAGTCATGAGGTTATTCTGATGTTAAATATTAAATCTGAATCAAACATTAAATATTTACATAAACTAATAAGCATGGGAAAATGCTGAAATTTCACTTTGACCCTTTCTCATCTGGAAACTTAACATTTGAGTCAGTAGGTCTCAATCATGACTGCACATTAGAATGTATGAGGAATTTAAAAAAAATCTTATTGCACAGGCTCTGTCTTGGAGGATACTCAGGCATCTGTGCTTTTTAAAATTGCTGAGGTGATTTAGTTTCATCTGAAACTAACTGAAAGATTAGTTAACTGAAAGATTTCTCCTCCCACCTCCACTCCCCTCACTGTTTCTTTTCTTACAGTTTATTTTTTATGATGATGTATGTTTACCTATGTCACTATTAATTAAAATACTGTAAACTTTAAAACATCTTTTTTTTAATCCCTGCTCCCCTCACTGTTTCTTCTCTTATAGTTTATTTTCTGTGATGATGTATGTCTACCTATGTCACTATTAATTGAAAGACTGTAAACTTTAAAACTTTTTTTTTCTTTTTTTTTAAGCCGCCTGATGGCTTTGAAACGAATGGGAATTGTGAGTGACTATGAGGTATGATAAACTCTTCCAAATTTTTGAAGATGATTTCAGTAAATGAAAATAATTTTCAGTGACATTTTCAGTGAAGAATTATTAACCAACACATATATAATTTTGCATTTTACAGAAAATACGTACCTTTACTGTAGCAATAGTAGGTGTTGGTGGAGTTGGCAGTGTGACTGCTGAAATGCTGACACGATGTGGCATTGGTAAGGTAAAAGCATTTCTCGTTTTCTGTTGTATTTGGAACCCATTCACTTGTGGAGTAAATAAGGTACAAATTAAGATTTTTTTTCTCCTTACTAATGGCATATTGATTTGTGATGTATTCATTCAGATTGTTTTTTCTACACCAGTTAAGACATAAACCCACCCAAGAGGAAACTAATATTGCTGCTGATTAAATAAGGACTATCTGATTGTGTTCAGGAATGTTTTTGTTTGGGATAATGTATAAACAATTTGGATTTCAGTGTTTTAATTAAAGTAGTTTAGGAAAGAAGACTGTTAAATTGAAAGTGTAGTGAAACACTGAAACATCCCCAAAATTTTTTAAAAAACTTGTTTTATACAAGACAAACTGGAAAGCATGTGCCTTTCTTACTCTCTAAATTGAACTGCTGAATGCGCCAGATTTTTTTTAACCCAGGCATTTTTCTTTTTTTTCCCTAAATTTTCTTGGTCATGCCCTGTGAGGCTTGTGAGATCTTAGTTCCCTTACCATGGATTGAACTCTGAGGCCATGGCAGTGAAAGCACCAAGTCCTAACCACTGGAGCACCGGGAAGTTCCATACTTTTTTCTAAAATTGATTTAGATTGTGATTGTGAGGAGGAAGGAGAAGTTGACTTTATACCAGAAATCAGTGTACCAATCTTATATTTATAAAGCTAAAGTCCATGATGTTAGATAGATAGTGGTTGACTATAAAAGTTTTCCACAATTGTATATCATTTTGATAAACTTTGTGGGAAAATGCTTGCTTTATCAGTCCTTTTTAATATATTGGTCCATTCCATGTCCCAGATTCTTAAAGTGGTTTCAAAATTGGCACTTATTTATCAATATAGAAAAGACAACACCAAACTACTAAAAAAATGTTTATTAACATTTTAATATCTTTCAAGAAGTTTATAAATGCCTGTCAACAATTGCTTATAGCTGACATGCCCTGGTTGATTGACCAAGGGTGGTAGAGATCATGAAGATTTGTGGGTCTCTGGTTTGAGTGTGCCCTGGAGTCACTTTGAAGGCCTATTAAAACAGATTGCTGAATTCTAACCCAGTGGTTTTGACTCTGTAGGTTTCAGATGGACCTAAGAATTTCTAACAAGTTCCCAGGTGGTTCTGATGATATTCCAGGGACTATGCTTTAAGAACTGCTTATTCAGTCTGGTCCCAGCATCACATGGGAGCTTGTTAGAAACGAAGATTCCCAGGTCCCATTCAAGACATGCTGAATCAGAATCTGTATTTTAACACAAACTCCAGATGATATTGCTGTAGTTAGAATCACCTGGGATGTTAAAAAAAAAATTCTTATGTCCAGACTGCACCCCATAATAGGTAATCAGAACCTCTGGGAATAAGACCCATACATCTGTATTTTTAAATACAGTGATTCCAAGTGTACTCAAGTTTGTAAGCTAAGAATCTGCGTAGGTAAGTTTCAGAACTCTTTTTTCAATGTATAGAACAGAGAAATAAGAAGCTATTTCATGTGGTTAAGTAGGGAAATGGAGGATTGGAGATCCAGAGCCCACTTCTTATCCCTGAAAATTTCCTGAGTTCCTGGGGTACCCTGGATCACTAGATCTAGATCAACTGCCTTATTTTACAGATTGGGATACAGTCCTAAACAGTTAAAGTGACTTATCCAGAATCAGAGCTAATTATTGACAGAGTTACAACTCACACCTCCTGTCCTTAAATTTAGGATTTCCTACAACTTACTCATATAGCTATGAGGCTGAAACTCAGACATAATACTTGGCCTGACCTAATAAATATTGTTTGAATGAGCTTAAATAAACTGAATTTTGGAGAGACTAAGTAGGGTTAGAAAGTTATAGAGAATATAAGTGATATCTTTTCTAGCAAGATAACTAAGGGCTGGGTTAACTTTCTTTAGTTTCTGTATTGAGAAGAAGAACATCCCATTTTTGTTTTTATTGTTAGATTTGGAACACTGAGAATTGTATCACAAAGTCACAGAATTTTAGATAAAGAAGTGACTTTGGCAACTATAGTGAAGTATATCACTTTTACACTGCTTTGAATTATTCCATAGGTCTAGAGGCTCAATTCTTTTTTTTTTTTTTTTTTTGGTTCTTTTTTTCTTCACTCTGGATAAATTGCACTGCTGTGCTTTCAAGTTCATTGATCCTCTTTTTCCCCTTCCATGTCTAGTCTACTCTGAGTCTCATCCAATAAAAATTTAATTTTAGATAATCTAAAAAAAAAGAAGAAAGTACTTCGGATATCTTTGAGTTGAACCTGCTCTTACTGATGGGAAATGGACCTTTTGGCCATTTTAAAGTTGTGTGAACAGGTTTGACAAATGCTGTCATGCCTAAATATATAGCAGGAAATATCAATTAACTGGTTAATCATTCTGTTTGGAATAATGTTTGAGCCATGGCATGAGTATATTTAGTGCCATATTCACGAAAGGCATTGTATTATTATACCATGGTTTTAAGTTACAGCATTTGTTTTTATCTTATTTAAAATTTTCATTTATCTAATGGGTTGTTGGCTTTTGGCCAATAATTGGAATGAAGTAAGATTTTGGCACAGTTTGTGAAAATTGCCATGAAATGGAATGAATATTAATTTTTGAGCTAATCATTTAGAGGGGTAGCACAGCATTGTAGTTAGGGTCCACAGGCTGGATTGAGAATGCCTCAATTTGAATCCCATGTTCACTACATATTAGCTGAGTGGCTTTTGGGCAAGTACCCTAGTTGTCTTATTTCTAAAATGAGAGTACTGCATGTGATCCTTAAATGAGTTAATACATGACATCTAGTTTTTCAAAGTAGTTAATATTATTACTGTTAAAAAGTTAAACCCATCAAATTTTAATTAGCCAACTAGTTTGTCATTTTTGTTTTCTTTTTTGGTACACTTTTCATCAGATTACCACTATTTTCATTTTAGTTGCTACTCTTTGACTATGACAAGGTGGAACTGGCCAATATGAATAGACTTTTCTTCCAACCTCATCAAGCAGGATTAAGTAAAGTTCAAGCAGCAGAACATACTTTGAGGTAAATGGAATAGCAGTTGAAGGCAGTGAAATTGGTGAAATCTTCCTGTATGTATTCAGTCACTTAACTTATAAATGGAACTGAATTTCCCTCTATAAAAATGCAGGTTTCACTTATTCATAAAGATGTGGATTGGCAGCCTTTTTCTCTATGAGGCTAGATAGTAAATATTTTAGTCTTTGAGGGCCATATGGTCTTTGTCAAAACTGCTCAGCTATACAGTTGTAGTAGCTGTAGGCAATATAAAAGTGAATGAGCAAAACTGTGCGCCAATAAAACTTTATTTATGGAATCTAAAATTTAAATTTCTTATAATTTTCACATCATGAAATATTGTTCTTCTTTTGATTTTTTTCTTTGCTTGCAGCCATTTAAAAATATAAAAACTACTTTTAGTTTGCAGACCGTACAAAAACAGGTAGCGAGGTGGTAGTCAGATTTGGCCCAAGGGACCTAGTTCGGCAGCTCTTACTCTTGGATGTTTCTTTGTGATCCTAAGCGTTCTTGCACTGAATTGAATAAGAAGCAAAGAAGTTCTTTTGTTAGACTGAACTGTGTAGTTAACAGAGGTGATAAAGGCCTAATTCCCAGCACATAGACTGTGGGAATATTTTTGTAATCCTTCTGATACTCTACATGTTTTGAACTTGGTCCTTGCAGTGGGATGAAAGAGGTAGAAGAGGATTTTGGATTTTCTTTAAATTGCTTGAATCCCATTTCTCTAATATCTGTTA
This sequence comes from Dama dama, assembly GCF_033118175.1. Taxonomy (NCBI): domain Eukaryota; kingdom Metazoa; phylum Chordata; class Mammalia; order Artiodactyla; family Cervidae; genus Dama; species Dama dama. The sequence goes on from NC_083699.1 coordinate 80,829,843, forward strand.
AATGATCTTTAGCTCTTTTTAGTGCTTTTTCTTGCTTTCTTTTACTGTTCTACTTGTAGTTTTTATAATCATTCTCTTTTTCCCTCTAGGAACATTAATCCTGATGTTCTTTTTGAAGCACACAACTACAATATAACCACAGTAGAAAACTTTGAACATTTCATGAATAGAATAAGGTAAAATTTTATTTATGAGCATTTTGCACAATGTCCAGCTCACTTTCAGTATTATTAGAAAATCTATCAATTTATTCAATGAGAAGGTTGATATATATTTTATTTTTAAAATAGTTAATATTCTGTGTAATTTTTATATAGTGGGAGCTCAGTAAATAGTATGTATGATCCATAAAACAATAGTAACAACAAAATAAAATATAAGCCTCACAATGTCTGTTATAATGGTATAGCAAGGGGTCCTCCATTATAAGTTCTGTGTTATAGGTTATATTTCTATCTGAATATGGTTTTCTGCAGACATAAACTATTGAAATTGTATTCAATTAACTTTTATTACATTTACATTTGTAGTGAAACATGAATAAGTCTATAAAAGCTGACAGAGAAATGGTAATTTTTGTGAACACAGTTTATATTTCTTATACCCCTGTACATCTTTACAGTATAAGAAATAGTGTAATATGATTGATATCATATTTGTAACAGTGAATGCTTAATATATACTGGGTCTTTAATATTAAATTTTATGTTACAGTTATACTCAAAAATTTACTGAAAGACTAAATGTGTTGATTGAACAAATAAAGTCTAATTAGATTGTGTTTTGTGTCTTGATTTTTTCCCAATAAAATTTATTTTCTTTGTCTAGTAATGGTGGATTAGAAGAAGGAAAACCTGTTGACCTAGTTCTTAGCTGTGTGGATAATTTTGAAGCTCGAATGGCAATAAATACAGTGAGTATCTTTTGTGTTCTACCCATGGGTTTAGCTATTTTCTTGTGTATTCTGTTAGTATATATTCCACATTCTGAAAGTAGTTCTTCATTTAAGCCCTTTGATATTGTGTTTTATTTATTCTTAATGTGATCTCATCCTATTTCTGAAATTTATTCTAAGGGGACCTGTCTAGCCTTGCTGGTAAGGCATATGTTTCAGTATCCTACTCTGTCTTAGGCCACTAGAGGAAACTATTAGACAGCAGATAATTCTGATGTACAATTTTTTAAATAAATGAATATCTTATAATACTGTCTTATTCTTGGTCAGCCTTGGTTTTAACTTTTGTTACTTTTATAAGTAAATGTATAAATATATATTAATAGCTTACACACATGATTTCTCAAAAATAAAACTGAATTCTTTTTCTTTTGAATTATTGTGTTTTCAACTTTGCAAATAACATTTTGCAGTTTCTTCTTGCTAAAATTATTTTAGAAAAGTGTTTTACATTAATCTAATAAGAAATCCAGTACACTTTGGTTCAGTTTAATTAGGTACTTATTGACTGCTTACCTCAATGCTATCAGTTACGTTTCTAAGGAGAGTGCCAATTGCTAAGGAATTTCATTATTTACAGTTTTATTGTTTCTTAAAATTTATTTTTAAAAACTCTTTGTAATTCATTTAGTTAAACTCCAGTTTTTCATGAAAAAACCTTATGGTAAATTACTTTTTTTTTCTAATGTTCTTTCTTATTTTTCACTTATTTCTATTAAGGCTTGTAATGAGCTTGGACAAACATGGATGGAGTCTGGGGTCAGTGAAAATGCAGTTTCAGGGCATATACAGCTCATAATTCCTGGAGAATCTGCTTGTTTTGCGGTATGCATGATTCATTTTGAGTTATTATTTTTCATTGTTAAGTACTAGCGTTTCTATGGGAAAATATTTATAGTTCAAAGGAAAACCAAACTTTAATGTGGTGGAATACTACTTGGAACATTGAATACTTCTTTCCCTTTCTTTTGAAATACACATTTTTTTATTCTTTCTCATGTAGTGTGCTCCACCACTTGTAGTTGCTGCAAATATTGATGAGAAGACTCTGAAACGAGAAGGTGTTTGTGCAGCCAGTCTTCCTACTACTATGGGAGTGGTTGCTGGGATCTTGGTACAAAACGTGTTAAAGTGAGTGAAGAATAATTTTTCTGTTTACTTTTGACAAACATTTCAAAATTGGAGTTACCAGCTAAGTATTTGCTTTTTTAAAGTACAGATATATTTAAATTTTATATATGTATAATATATGTATACTTTTATTTTATATATGGTAGTGGTTTAATTCATATATGGTGGTGATGGTTTAGTCACAAAGTCGTGTCCAACTCTAGCCCACCAGGCTCCTCTGTCCATGGGATTTCTTAGGCAAGAATACTGAAGCAGGTTGCCATTTCCTTCTCCAGGGGATCTTCCCAACCTAGGGATTGAATCTGGGTCTCCTGCATTGCAGGCAGTCTTCTTTACCGAGTGAACCACCAGGGTAGCCCTTAATTTATAAATAAATAAATCTAATATATTTAATTTAAATACATATTAATTTACACATATCAGCACACACATAATTGTGTGACTTCCTCCATTTGGAATAGCTCCTGTTAAATGCTACAGTGGTACTGGTGTATTTATTTATGAAGCCTTAACCAACAGAGCACCGAAGAATTGATGCCTTTGAACTGTGGTGTTGGAAAAGACTCTTGAGAGTCCCTTGGACTGCAAGGAGATCCAACTAGTCCATCCTAAAGGAGATCAGTCCTAGGTGTTCATTGGAAGGACTGATACTGAAGCTGAAACTCCAATACTTTGGCCACCTCATGCGAAGAGTTGACTCATTGGAAAAGCCCCTGATGCTGGGAGGGATTGAGGGCAGGAGGAGAAGGGGAAGACAGAGGATGAGATGGCTGGTTGGCATCACTGACTCGATGGACATGAGTCTGAGGAAACACCGGGAGTTGGTGATGGACAGGGAGGCCTGGCGTGCTGCGATTCATGGGGCCGCAAAGAGTCAGACACGACTGAGTGACTGAACTGAACTGAATGATTTAAATCTGTAGATTTGGCCAAAGGGTGAAGACCTAGACACACACTCGCTTGATTTGATGCTTATTCAGTTCAGTTTAGTGGCTCAGTCGTGTCTGACTCTTTGCAGTCCCATGGACTGCAGCATGCCAGGCTTTCCTGTCCATCACTAACTCCTGGAGTTTACTCAAACGCTTGTCCATCACATCGGTGATGCCATCCAACTATCTCATCCTCTGTCATCCCCTTTTCTTCCTGCCTTCAATCTTTCCCAGCATCAGGGTTTTTCCCATTGAGTTGGTTCTTTGCATCAGGTGGCCAAAGTATTGGAGTTTCAGCTTCAGCATAAGTCCTTCCAAAGAATATTCAGGACTGATTTCCTTGAGGATTGACTGGTTTGATCTTCTTGCAGTCCAAGGTACTCTCAAGAGCTCTCAAGACTCTCAGAGCTCCTGACACCACAGTTCAAAAGCATCAATTCTTTGGCGCTCAGTAGTCCAACTCTCACATCCATAAATGACCACTGGAAAAATCATAGGTTTGACTAGATGGACCTTTCTTGGCAAAGTAACATCTCTGCTTTTTAATATGCTATTTAGGTTGGTCATAGCTTTTCTTCCAAGGAGCAAGCATCTTTTAATTTCATGGCTGCAATCATCATCTGCAGTGATTTTGGAGCCCCCCAAAATAAAGTCTCTCACTGTTTCCATTGTTTCCCCATCTATTTCCCATGAAGTGATGGGACTGGATGCCATGATTGTAGTTTTCTGAATGTTGATTTTTAAGCCAACTTTTTCACTTTCCTCTTTCACTTTCATCAAGAGGCTCTTTAGTTCTTCTTCACTTTCTGCCATTGACACTTATTATTGATTAATAAAAATAATATGTGAATATCTACTATCCATAAATAGATAGATATCCCAGCAACCACACCATCTAAACTATAGCTAAGGACAAAATTTTCTTTCTTCTTTTTTTTTTTAAGGACAAAGGTTTCTTTGCAGCTAAAATTAATGTCAGAATTTTTGAACAAACTCATACTTCATGAAAAGCAGAACTACTTTAGTTGTTCCTTAACTCTGGCCAGTTTTTTCCCTCACTTTTCAGTGTTAATAAGCTTAATTATGTTTCTTCAGCATCCAGTGTAATAAGAAAAAATTGCTACATGATACAGAGAGGCACTCTAATCTTAGTATCACCTACCAGCAAAGAAATACCAGCATACATAAGAACTCTCAAGGCAACTCTCTGTGACTGTTTCATACAAGACAAATGGTCTGTCAGACTTCAGCAGGTCCTATTTAAACATGACATTTTATTGTATGTTATGAAGAAGGGAGAAAATAATCATTTCTATAAAGTATCTCTTTGTATGTCTGTATCTCTAGATATATCATATCTAGCCAGCTCTCTGTTGATGGACATTTAGGCTACTTACAGGTTTTATTTTTTTGCCATTATTAACAACACTGCAAAAAACATCTTGCCTTATATCTTTGTATACTAGATTTTTGTAGTGTGAATTTTTAGAAGTGTAATTTCTAAGTTTATGCAATACTTATTTTGACAAATATTACTAAATTTCTCCTTCAAAAGGTTTGTACATTTCCATGACAGTGTTGGGAGTTCCTGGTTTGTACATACCTCTGGTAACATTAGGTATCGTCAAAATTTTATTTTTGAAGTTTACAGCAAGTCATGTATATTCTTTTTCAGCTTATTTTCCTTTATAAGTTATTACAAGATATTGAGTGTAATTCCCTGTGCTATATATTAGGTCCTTGTTTTCCTATTTTGTATATTTAGTGTGTATGTGTTAATCCCATACTCCTAATTTATCTTCCTCCCTTGCTGCTGACCTCCCATCCCCTTTGATAACCATAAATTTGTTTTCTATGTGTATCTGTTTCTGTTTTGTAAATGTTTATTTGTATCAAGTTTTTTAGATTCCACATATAAGTGATACCAGATGATATTGGTCTTTGTCTGGTTTACTTCACTTAGTATGGTCATCTCTAGATCCATCTATGTTACTGCAAATGGCATTATTTCATTCTTATTTTAATGGCTAAGGAATATTTCTTTATATATATACACCACATCTTTATCCATTCATCTGTCGGTGGACTTTCAGGTTGCTTCCATGTCTTGGCTGTTGTGAATAGTGCGGCTGTGAACATTGGGATCCATGTATCTTTTCAAATGAGTTTTCTGTAGATATATGCCAAGGAGTGGGATTCCTGGATCATATGAGAACTCTATTCATAATTTTTTTAAAGAACTTCCATACTGTTCTCCTAGTGACTGCACTAATATACATCACAACCAACAGTGTAGGAAGGTTCCTTTTGCTCCAAATCCTCTTCAGTATTTATTATTTGCAGACCTTTTGATGAAAGCCATTCTGAGGTGATACCTAATTGTAGTTTTAATTTGCATTTTTCTAATGATTAACTATATTGAGCATCTTTTTATGTGCCTGTTGGCCATCTGTATGTCTTTTTTGGAGAAAAGTCTGTTAAGGTCTTCTGCCCATTTTTTGATTGGATTGTTTTCTGATATTAAGCTATATGAGCTATTGGTATATTTTGGAAATTAATCTCTTATTGGTAGCATAGTTTGTGAATATTTTGTCCCAGTTCATAGTTTGTCTCTTTTGTTTATGGTTTCCATCGCTGTGCAAAAGTTTTAATTAGGTCCCATTTGTTTATTTTTCTTTTCATTTCCATTATTATAGGAGATGGATCCAAAAAAATATTGCTACAGTTTATGTCAGTGAGTGTTCTGCTTATGTTTCCCTGTAGGAAATATTTAGGTTTTAGATTTAGATCATTACTCCATTTTGATTTTATTTTTGTATATGATGTTAGTCATCAAACTCTTATCTTTGTCAATTTGATATGTGAAAAATGGGTATCTCATTTTAATTTCCAGTTGTGCAAAGGCTTGAGCACTTATATTTTTCTGTGAATTGTCTTCTTGGATTCTGCTCAGTTTTTTTAATTAATTTTTTAATTAAAGGATAATTGCTTTATAGTATTTTGTTGTTTTCTGTCAAACCTCAATATGAATCAGCCATAGGTATACATATAGTCCCTTCGTTTTGAACCTCTCCCCCATCTCCCTCTCCATCCTACTGCTCTAGGTTGATACAGAGCCCCTGTTTGAATTTCCTGAGACATACAGCAAATTCCCATTGGCTATCTGTTTTACATAGGGTAATGTAAGTTTCCATGTTACTCTTTCTATACATCTCACTCTCTCCTCCCCTCTCCCCATGTCCATAAGTCTGTTCTCTATGTCTGTTTCGCCATTGCTGCCCTGCAAATAAATTCTTCAGTACTGTTTTTCTAGATTCCATATATATGTATTAGTATACAATATTTCTCTTTCTCTTTCTGATTTACTTCACTCTGTATATAGGCTGTAGGTTCAACCACCTCATTAGAATTGACTCAAATGCGTTCCTTTTTATGGCTGAGTAATATTCCATTGCATATATGTACCACAAATTCTTTGTCCATTTGTCTGTTGATGGACATCTAGGTTGCTTCCATGTTCTAGCTATTTTAAATAGTGCTGCAGTGATCAATGGGATACATATGTCTTTTTCAGTTTTGGTTTCCTCAGTGTATATGCTTAGGAGTGAGATTGCTGGGCATATGGTGGTTTTATTCCTAGTTTTTTAGGGAATCTCCATACCGTCTTCCGTGGTGGCTATATCAATTTACATTCTCACCTACAATGCAAGAGCATTCCCTTTTCTCCACACCCTCTCCAGCATTTATTGTTTGTAGACTTTTTGATGATGGCCATTCTGACTGGTGTGAGGTGATAGCTTATTGTAGTTTTGATTTGCATTTCTCTAAAAATGAGTGACATTGAGCATCTTTTCATGTGTTTGGTAGCCATCTCTATGTCTTCTTGCGAGAAATGTCTGTTTACGTCTTTTCCCACTTTTTGATTGGGCTGTTTTTTTTGGTACTGAGTTCTATGAGCTGCTTGTATATTTTGGAAATTAATCGTTTGTCTATTGTTTCATTTGCTACTTTCACCCATTCTGAGGGTTGTCTTTTCACCTTGCTTATAGTTTCCTTTGCTATGCAAAAGCTTTTAAGTTTAATCAGGTCTCACTTGTTTACTTTTGTTTTTATTTACATTACTCTAGGAGATGGGTCATAGAGGATCTTGCTTTGATTTATGTCATCGAATGTTGTGGCTATGTTTTCCTCTAGAGTTTTATTTTCTGGTCTTACATTTAGGTCTTTAGTCCATTTTGAGTTTATCTTTGTATATGGTGTTAGGAAGTGTTCTAATTTCAGTCTTTTACATGTAGCTGTCCAGTTTTCCCAGCACCATTTATTGAAGAGGTTGTCTTTGCCCCATTGTATATTCTTGCCTCCTTTGTCAAAAATAAGGTGTTCATAGGTTTATTTCTGGGCTTTCTATCTTGTTCCATAGGTCTATATTTCTGTTTTTGTGCCAGTATCTTACTGTCTTGATGACTGTAGCTTTGTAGTATAATCTGAGGTCAGGAAGGTTGATTCCTCCAGGTCCATTCTTCTTTCTCTAGAATCTTTTGGCTATTCAGGGTCTTTTGTATTTCAGTATGAATTGTGAAATTTTTTGTTCTAGTTCTGTGAAAAATTTTATTGGTAAATTCATATGGATCACATTAAATTGGTAGATTATGTTTGGTAGTATAGTCATTTTCACAATATTGATTCTTCCTACCCAGGAACATGGAAGACTCTCCATCTACTTATGTCATCTTTGATTTCTTACATCAGCATCTTATAATTTTAGGTGTACATTTCTTTTGTTTGGTAAGTTTATTCCTAGATATTTTATTCTTTTTGTTGCAATGATAAATGGGATTGATTCCTTAATTTTTCTAATTTTTTCATTGTTAGTATATAGAGATGCAAGTGATTTCTGTGTATTGATTTTGTATCCTGCAACTTTGCTAAATTCACTAATTAGCTCTACTAATTTTCTGATACTACCTTTAGGGTTTTCCATGTATAGTAGCATGTCATCTGCAAACTGAGAGCTTTACTTCTTTTCCGATCCGGATTCCTTTTATTTCTTTTTCTTCTCTGGTTGCTATAGCTAGGACTTCCGAAATGATGTTGAATAATAGTGGTGAAAGTGGACACCCTTGTCTTGTTCCTGATCTTAGAGGGAATGCTTTCAGTTTTTCACTATTAAGAATAATGTTTGCTGTAGGCGTATCATACATGGCTTTGACTGTGTTGAGGTAGGTTTCTTCTATGTCCATTGTTTGAAGAGTTTTAATCATAAATGGGTGCTGAATTTTGTCAAAGGCATTTTCTGCAGCTAAGATTATCATATGGTTTTTATCTTTCAATTGGCTTATATGGTATATCACATTGATTGATTTGCATATATTGAAGAATCCTTGTATCGCTAGAATAAACCCAACATGACCATGGTGTATGAGCTTTTTAACATGTTGCTGAATTCTGTTTGCTAAAATTTTGTTGAGGATTTTTGCATCTATGTTCATCAGTGATATTGGACTGTAGTTTTCTTTTTCTTGTGTTGTTTTGTCTATTTTTGGTATCAGGGTGATGGTGGCCTTGTAGAATGAATTTGGAAGTGTTCGTTCCTCTGCAATTTTTTGTAAGAGTTTTAGAAGGATAGGCATTAGCTCTTTTCTGAATGTTTGATAGAACTCTCCTGTGAAACCATCTGGTCCCGGACTTTTGTTTCTTGGGGGATTCTTGTTCACAGCTTCAATTTCAGTGCTTGTAATTTGGTTGTTCATAATTTCTATTTTCTTCCTGAATCAGTCTCAGAAGATTGAACTTTTCTAAGACTCTGTCCATTTCTTCCAGGTTATCCATTTTATTGCCATGTTTTTGTTCATAATAGTCTCTTATGATCCTTTGTATTTCTGCATTGTCTGTTGTAACTTTTCCTTTTTCATTTCTAATTTTGTTGATTTGATTCTTCTCTTTCTTGTTCTTGATAGGTCTGGCTAAAGGCATGTCAATTATGTTTATCTTCTGAAAGAAACATCTTTTAGTTTTATTAATCTTTACTATTGTTTCTTTCATTTCTTTTACATTTATTTCTGCTTGGATCTTTATGACTTCTTTCCTTCTGCTAATTTTGGGGGCTTTTGTTCTTTTCCAGTTCTTTCAGATGTAAAGCTAGGTTTTCTATTTGCTGTTTTTCTTCCTTCTTTAGGTAGGATTGTATTGCTATAAACTTCCCTCTGCACTGCTTTTGCTGCTTCCCATAGTTTTTGAGTTGTCGTGTTTTCATTGTCATTGGTTTCTAGAAATTTTTTGATTTCCCTTTTGATTTCTTCAGTAACCTGTTGGTTGTTTAGAAATGTATTGTTTAATCTCTATGTGTTTGTGTTCTTTTACAGTTTTTTCTTATATTGATATCTAGTCTCATAGCATTGTGGTCGGAAAAGATGCTTGATACGGTTTCAGTTTTCTTAAATTTACTGAGGTTTGATTTGTGATCCAGGAGATGGTCTGTCGTGGAGAATGTTCTATGTGCAGTTGAGAAGAACGTGTATTCTTCTGCATTTGGGTGGAATACTCTGAAAATATCAGTGAGATCCATCCATCTAATGTATCATTTAAGACTTGTGTTTGCTTATTACTTTTCTGTTTTGATGATCTGTCCATCCATTGGTGTGAGTGGGGTGTTGAACTCTCCTACTATTATTGTGTTAACTGTCCACTTCTCCTTTTATGTCTGTTAGTGTTTGTCTTATGTACTGAGGTGCTCCTATGTTGGGTGTGTAGATATTTACAATTGTTATGTCTTCCTCTTGGATTGATCCCTTGATCATTATGTAGTGTCCTTCCTTATCTCTTGTAATATTCTTTACTTTAAGGCCTGTTTTGTCTGATATGAGGATTGCTACTCCAGCTTTCTTTTGCTTTCTATTTGCATGGAATATATTTTTCTACCTTCTCAGTTTCAGTCTATATGTGTCTTTAGGTCTGAAGTGGGTTTCTTGTAGACAGCATATATATGGGTCTTATTTTTGTATCCATTCAGCCAATTTGTGTCTTTCAGTTGGAGCATTTAATCCATTTACATTTAAAGTAATTAATGATTTATATGTTTCTATTGCCATTTTCTTAATTGCTTGGGGTTTGATCTTGTAGATCTTTTTCTCCTCTTGTATTTCTTGACTATGTAAGTCCCTTTAACATTTGTCATAAAGCTGGTTTGGTGGTACTGAATTCTCTTAACTTTTGCTTGTTTGAAAAGCTTTTTATTTCTCCATCAATTTTGAATGAGATCCTTGCCAGATAGAGTAAACTTGGTTGTAGATTTTTTCCCTTTCAGTACTTTAAATATAATCCTGCCATTCCCTTCTGGCCTGCAGCGTTTCTGATGAAAGATCAGCTGTTAAATATATGGGGTATCCCTTGTATGTAACTTGTTGCTTTTCCCTTGCTGCTTTTAATATTCTTTCTTTGTATTTAATCTTTGTTACTTTCATTAGTGTGTGTCTTGGCATGTTTCTCCTTGAGTTTATCCTGTATGGGACTCTGCCACTCTTGGACTTGATTGACAATTTTGTTTTCCATGTTGGGGGAATTTTCAACTATAATCTCTTCAAAAATTTTCTTAAACCATTTCCTTTTCTCTTCTTCTTCTGGGACCCCTATAGTTCAGTGTTGGTATGTTTGATATTGTCCCTGAGGTCTCTGAGACTTTTCTCAGTTCTTTGCATTCTTTTTACTTTATTCTTCTCTTCAGAAGTTATTTCCACCATTTTATCTTCCAGCTCAGTGATTTGTTCTTCTGCTTTAGATATTCTGATATTGATTCCTTCTAGAGTATTTTTAATTTCAGTAATTGTGTTCTTTGTCTCTGTATGTTTGTTCTTTAATTCTTCTAGGTCTTTGTTAATTGACTCTTAGATTTTCTCCATTCTGTTTTCAAGGTTTTTGATCATCTTTACTATCATTATTCTGAATTCTTTTTCAGGTAGTTTGCCTATTTCCTCTTCGTTTATTTGGACTTATGTGTTTCTAGCTTCAGCAAAGCACAGCCGCTGCTCCTTACATTGGACGAAGGGTATCTTCTCACAGCTGCCCCTCCTGACCTTGAACGTGGAGTAGCTCCTCTCAGCCCTCCTGCGCCCCACAGCAGCTGCTCCTTGGAGGTGGGGTTGCTCCTCTCGGCCACCGCCCCTGACCTAAGGCCTGTGGTAGGTCTTCTAGGCCGCCACCCCTGACCTCTGGCGTGGTAGCTCCTCTCTACCACTGCCTTGACCTCGGAGGTAGGGAAGCTCCTCTGGGCCACCGCTCCTGACCTTGGGCGAGGGGTAGCTCCTCACGGCCACGCTTCTGTGTGGTCCATTGCAGCTGGCGTGCTTCTGCGCCATCTGTCGCAGCCAGCGCGCTTCTCACTGCAGATGATGACTGCAGTCATGAAATTAAAAGACGCTTACTCCTTGGAAGGAAAGTTATGACCAACCTAGATAGCATATTAAAAAGCAGAGACATTACTTTGCCAACAAAGGTCTGTCTGGTCAAGGCTATGGTTTTTCCAGTGGTCATGTATGGATGTGAGAGTTGGACTGTGAAGAAAGCTGAGCGCCGAAGAATTGATGCTTTTGAACTGTGGTGTTGGAGAAGACCCTTGAGAGTCCCTTGGACTGCAAGGAGATCCATCCAGTCCATCCTAAAGGAGATCAGTCCTGGGTGTTCATTGGAAGGACTGATGCTGAAGCTGAAACTCCAATACTTTGGCCACCTGATGTGAAGGGTTGACTCATTGGAAAAGACCCTGATGCTTGGAGGGATTGGGGGCAGGAGGAGAAGGGGCTGACAGAGGATGAGATGGCTGGATGGCATCACCAACTCGATGGGCATGAGTTTGAGTAAACTCCGGGAGTTGGTGATGGACAGGGAGGCCTGGTGTGCTGCAATTCATGGGGTCACAAAGACTCAGACACGACTGAGCGACTGAACTGAACTGAACTGTTTCTAGCTTGTTCCCTCTTTTGTGCGGTATTTCTCTACCTTTACATTGTTATTTAGTTTTAATTTACTGTGTTTGAGGTCTCCTTTTCACAGGCTTGAAGATTCAATTCCTTCTTCCTTTTGGTTTCTGCCCTTGGTCCAGTGGTTTGTGTAGGCTTCACATGGGGTGAGACTTGTGCTGATTTTTGTGGGTGTGTTTCTTCTGATCAGCAAGGTTGAGTAGGTGGTAATCCTGTCTGCTGACAGTTGGGTTTGTATTTTTGTTTTGCTTGTTGCTTGAATGAGGCATCCTGCACAGGGTGCTACTGGTCGTTAGGTGATACCTGGTCTTATATTCAAGTGGTTTCCTTTGTGTGAGTTCTCACTATTTGATACTTAGTTCTCCAGTAGTCTAGGGTCTTGGAGTCAGTGCTCCCACTCCAAAGGCTCAGGGCTTGATCTCTGGTCAGGAACAGAGGTTCCACAAGTGGTTTGTTATGGCATTATGTGTGAGATTGCAATAAATAGCCAAAAATGAGCAACCAAAGATGAACCCCAGACAAATCGCAGTCACAAAATCAGGCAAATAATAATGAAAACAATGGAATATACACATATGCATATATATCCATAAGCAAAATCAAAACAGTCAAACAGAAATAAAGTACAGTAGATTGACATGGTGAACAGAGCAATCCAAAAGTTATATCTACCAGTTAAGAACAAAACTAACTAAAACACAAACTGGAAAACAAAACTAAAGTAAGGTGCCTAGTGAGGAATAAAGCAGTGAAAACAAAACTAGCAAATATGTTCCGAGGAAAGGAAAAAAAGAAAAGAAAAAATGAATAGATATGAAAAGTTAAATAGAGCTTTAGAAAGAAGATTTATATACATTAAAGATTAACTGTAAGAGGAATAGAACAGTAGGAAAAGCAAACAAAGGAATAAATGTAGAAAAAATAATGTTTTCAAAAGTTAAAAATTAAAATTAGAAAAGAAAAAAAGGTAGAGGAAAGGAAGAAAAAAGGAAAACTCCACAGAACTGCAAAAGCCCAACATAGAGGCAGAGGTTTATAACAACAAAAAGTGTGACTGAAAAAAAAAAAAACAAGTCAAAAGCTTAATTAGATTTCATAGTGCCATTAAAATCAACAAGTGCAGCAGAGGTGGGAAGAAAAAAAGAAAAATCCAAAAGAAACTACAGAAGAAGTCAAAACATAAGAATAATAAATGTTTTTCTTGAATCACTTCTGTCAGGGTCCTTTCCCTCACTAGGAGTCACAGTCCACCTCACCCCCCTAGGGCACCTTCTGACACTGCTGGTCTCTGGACCTGCTGTTGGGGCAGCTCAGATTCTAATCTGGTCTTCTGTGTGTTCTTGCCTCCTTTCACAGCTGTCAGAATTAGTATGTTTTCTTTTGTGGGAGCTCTCAATGTCCTTTTATATATTCCGTAGACACAAAGTCTGCCTAGTTGATCGTGTGGATTTAATCTGCAGTTTGTACAGCTGGTGGGAAGGTTTTGGGTCTTCTTAGTTAGCCATACTGCCCCTGGGTTTCATCTGTGGTTTTACTTCCACCTCTGCATGTGGGTCATCCAGTGGGGTTTGCTTCTGAGCCTGGAGGACTTGGGTCTGCCTCAGTGAGGGCCAGTTGTGGAGGTGGTGCAGCTGCTTGGGTCGCAGGGTTTCTGGCAGCACCAGGTACTCAGAGGAGTTGGCGGCTAGGGCAGCAGGGAATATAGTGCTCTAGAAGGGTATGGACACCAGTAATGGCCAGTACACTCCAGTATTCTTGCCTGGGGAATGCCCCCCTGACAGAGAAGTCTGGCAGGCCACAGTCCACAAAGTCACAACGAATTGGACACAATGGGAAGCGACCCCACGTGCATAGATGGGAAGACTTTTTTTTTTGCATGTGGCAGCTCTCCCTCAGTGAAGGTTGAGTGTGAAGGTGGCACAGCTGCTTGGGTCACTGGGACCCTGGCAGTGCCAAGTCTGCAGGGACATGGACTACCTCAGCCACAGGAGTTATGGCCCTATCAGAGTCTTTTTGAGCCTCTGGTAGCTGGCAATTAGAAGCCTCTTTGGCTAGTCTTTCTCCATAGCTCCACCTGTTCAGACCCTTAGAGGGCTCCCTTTTGAGGTATTTCTTTATTGTTCACCGTGTCAGGCACATAGAAGGCCCCCCCTGGCTGGGGTCCTACTCTGTAGATTGGCATGTCAGGCACTTAAACTGGCACCCTGGGTGGGGTCCTACTCTGTAGTTCCACGCATCAGGCACTTACAGGAGTGCCCTGGGTGGGGTCCTGGTCTGTAGTTGGGTGTGTCAGGTGCTTGGTAGGCCAGTCTCTCTGTTGTTCAGCTGCTCATGTTGGCATGTGTGGAGAGAGAGGCTGTGGTGATGGCTACACCCCCTTGTTTGACTTAGCAGTGTTGACTTGCTTCCATGGCTGCCTGGCTTTCCTCCACCGTCATTTCCCACCACAGTCTCCTCCCTCACATCCCCTTGGTCCATCTCTCTGCAGTGAACAACAGCCCTCACCTGGGGATTGCTCCACAATCCCTAAGCTCCAGCTCCCAGCTGTTGGACCTTCTAGGGGACCTGCTTCCCTGTCTGGGGTACATATGGCTGTGGCAAGGACTTCTGATTCTCATTGCATTTAGGTTGCCACAGATCAGCTGTTTCACTCTGAGCCTTAAATATTTCTCCTCTGACTCAGAAAATTGCCTGGATGTGGAGATCAGAACCCTGCTTCAGTTCCCCCACCCTCCGAGGGCAGGTCCAGTCGTAGTACCACTCCTGTTTTCCCCCCTATTTCCTTCATCCTGCCAAGTTTTGCATGGTTCTGTATATTCTTTTCCGCTGGTCTGGTACTTCTGTCCGCTCTCAGCTGGTGTGCATGCACTTGTGTGTCTGAAAATATATTCCTGATGTATCCGTGGAGAGAGATGTAGTCTATGTCCACCTTCTGCTCTGACATCTTGTTCTCTCTCTGTTCGGTTTTTTTGTCTTTGTTGTATGTTGAGACTATGCATTTTTTTCAATTTTTTTCCTTTTGTTGTCTTTGTTTGTACATGATTTTTCCTCGACTTACAAGCTTCTAAAAGGAATCAGGGACTTCCCCAGTGGTCCAGTGGTTAAGAATACCCTTGCCAATGCAGGGGACACAGGTTCAATTCCTGCTCTGGGAAGCCAAGAGGCAACTGAGCCCATGTGCCAAAACTACTTAGCCTGCACTCTAGGCCCCACATGCCTCAACTCTGGGCTTATATGCCCCACCTACTGAAGTCTGAGTGCTCTAGGGCCCATGTACCGCAACAAGAGAAGCCACTGCAATAAGAAGCCTGCACACTGAACTGGAGAAAAGCCAGTGTACAGCAACGAAGACCCAGGGTAGCCAAAAATAAATAAATAAATAAAAACTTAAAAAAAAAAAAAAAGGAATCAGATTTAAATGTAAGGGAGCAAGGGCCCTTTGTGGCATATTGGAAATGCACTATACAGCTGGTCCTTATTTCCTTGGGTTCTGCATCTGCAGAATCAACCAGTTGTGGATCAAAAAAAATCCATAAAATTCCAAACAGCAAAATGTGAATTGCCACAAGCTGTTAACTGTTTATATAGTATTTGCATTGTATTTAGAACTATTTAAATGGCAACCCTGTCCAGTATTCTTGCCTGGAAAATCCCATGGACGGAGGAACCTGGTAGGCTACAGCCCATGGGGTCGCAAAGAGTCGGACACGACTTTACACAGTCTTTTTACATAGCGTTTACATTATATTAGGTATTGTAAGTAATCTAAGTGAAAGTGCTCAGTGCTTAGTTGCTCAGTCATGTCAGCCTCTTTGTGACTGTATGGACTGCAGCCTGCTTCTGTCCATGGATTTCTCCAGGCAAGAGTACTGAAGTGGGTGGGTAGCCATTCCCTTCTCCAGAAAATCTTCCTGACCAAGGAGTTGAACCCCGGTGTCCTGCATTGCAGGTAGATTCTTTACTGTGTGAGCCATGAGGATGATTTAAAGTTATGGGAGGATGTGCACAGGTTATTTGCAAATATTATGCAGGACTTAATTTTGGTACCCTGGGGTGGGGGTGTTATGGACACCATAGGTATGGAGGGCCAACTACATTTTGATCTGGTAGTGATTATTACATGAGTGAATACTTCGGTAAAATTTTATTGAGATTTAATACAAATTTAAGATAGCAAACTTTGTAGTGTCATATATAAAAAGCTTTTAAAAATGAGATTTAGAACCATATCTCAAAGATGTTTTTAAGATATCTTTGATATCTCACATTTGAACTTCTCTGAAATTAATATGCTTCTTAATGGTGTTGACATGTCATTGTTTAATTGGCAGCATTTTATCTTTATTACAGGTTCAAAAAATAATAGTGCATTCTGTTGTTCAATTCAAGAAAATCTACTATAAGCCAGGCCCTATAAACAAGAGAAAAAAATTGTTTTCTGGGTTCTTGTTAACAAAAATCATTACCTTCAAAATAATTGTTTAAAAAGTATCAGTTTTTTCTAATATTTTTATGGTTTTGTTTCTTTATTTAAGTCTACTTTGTTTTTCTAGGTTTCTGTTAAATTTTGGTACTGTTAGTTTTTACCTTGGATACAATGCAATGCAGGATTTTTTCCCTACTATGTCCATGAAGCCAAATCCTCAGTGTGATGACAGAAACTGTAGGAAGCAGCAAAATGAATACAAGGTATATGTCAATGTGTCACAATGCATGAGAGATCATATTGCATAGGACAAAAACTTAAAAAAAAGAAATAATTATTTAGATTTGGAAAACAAGGTTAATGGATTGTGGATTTTTAAAGTTCTAATTTATTCACCATGCTTTAAAAATGAAAATTTTGTTCAAAGTCCTTTCTTGTTTTTTGTAAGATAAAAAGCCTGTCTGAATTCTGTTTTTAAATTTTAATTTTTTAAGCTAAAATATGGTTGACATACAGTATTATGCTAGTTTCAGCTGTACCACGTAATGATTTGACATTTGCATACATTGTCAAATGATCACCATGATAAGTCTAGTTATCATCTCTTCCTATACAAAGTTATTAAAATATTATTGACTACATTCCCTGTACTGTAAATTGTATTTCTGTGACTTATTATATAATTACAGGTTTAGACCTTTTTGTTCACTTCACTTATTTTGCACCCCCACCTCTCCTATGGCAACATTATTTGTTCTCTGTATCTGTGAGTGTTTTCCTTTTGTTTTGTTTTTAGATCCTTTATCTAAGTGAGATTATATGGTATTTATCTTTGGTTGTATGACTTATTTCATTTAGCATTGTAGTTCCATCCATGTTGCAATAGTAAATTTTTTTATGGCTGAGTCATATTCCATTGTATATAGGTACCACACCTTCTTTATCCAGTTATCTGTTGATAGACATTTAGGTTGCTTTCATGTTTTGGCTGCTATAAATAATGCTGCAATGAACATTGGATTATTAATATCTTTTGATATTATATCTTTTGAGTGTTTTTGTTTTCATAAAAAAAAAACAAAAACAAAAACCCAGAAGTGAAATTGCTGGATCACATGGTAGTTGTGTTTTTAATTTTTTGAGACACCTCCATACTGTTCTCCAGTGATTGCACCAGATCACAATCATGCTAACAGTGCACAGGGTTTCCCTTTTTTCCACATCCCTGCTTACATTTGTTATTTGTTTTCTTTTTGATGGTAGTCATTCTCACAAGTGTTATCTCACTGTGGTTTTCATTCACATTTCCCTGATGATTAGTGGTACATATCTGCAGGGTCTTTATGTATTCCATAAGGTCTCTGTATGTAGACTTTAGAAAAAGTCTGTCTGAATTCTTGATTCTGATCAATTCTGAATGATGCTTCAGAGAACTGAGAATGAGTAGAAACACTGAAACTGTTTGATTTCTACAGAAAAAGGTAGCAGCACTGCCCAAACAGGAGGTTATTCAAGAGGAAGGAGAGATAATACATGAAGACAATGAGTGGGGTAGGAATTGTTTTATAAATTGAAATGGCAGCAAAAAACCTTCTTTTATGGGAGGGAATCTAATTATAATTAAGATTATACAAGTTTTGAATGATTATTGCTCATTAAGTTCCTTGAAAGTGGTTTTAATATTAAGTTTAACTTTACAGGTATTGAGTTGGTATCTGAGATTTCAGAAGAGGAACTGAAAAATTCTTCAGGTCCAATCCCTGACTTACCTAAAGGAATTACAGTGGCATATACAGTTCCCCAAAAGGTACATCTAAAATGTGGTTTACCATAAGAAGACATAAGAGAAAATGTCTACTTATATTCTTCCATCTTCAACCTATTTTATAATGCCAGTGTTTCTTATTTTAGATATTTTACCTTCTAGGCATTAAGATTTGTGAGAGAGAGAGGTATTCGGTGTTAACATGTAAATATGCACAGCACACTTTAAACTATTTGAAAATATAGACATAAAATAGTTTTGTTCATTCACTGATGGATTGGTGAAATAGATTTTGATTAAATGACTACTTTTTCTGTATATTGATAGTTTAGCCACGATACCATTTAAAAATATCAGTTCAGTAGAGAGCTCAAGAACACTGAAATTACTGCCTTGTAAGTCAAATGACTGATGGAGAAAATAAAGGACTTTATCTCTCCTAAGAATTAGAAGGCATATTTATTAAAGAAGGTGTACTTTGTAAGTTTTTTTTAACATGATTATAGCTTACTGATATGTTCCTAAGCATCAAGAACTTTGATTATTTTTTCACCATGTTTCCCTCATTTATTGATAGCAAGAAGATTCTGTACCTGAAGTAACAGTAGAAGATTCTGGTGAAAGCTTGGAAGACCTTATGGCCAAGATGAAGAACATGTAAATAATGGACTGGCCTATATTTTATTTCCTGTGTTTAAACCTGTTCTCTTGCAATTAAAAAAATCATTTAAAAACTGAGAAAACTTAGGGGAACATCAGTTGATGTGTCATCTTCACTGAATTGTTATTAACTCTTTGGAAATTCTGTGACTGTTGCTTGTTGCTCCCTTCCTTCGACTAAATCAGAAGCTCTCTTAAAACTCATGTTTCATTCTAGTAAGAAAACTTCAAAGGATTATTCTAGGTGAGCCATTGAACTGTTTTGACCTTTTGGGAGGGGTGAGAAGAAAGGACTAATTTGCTGGTATATTTCTTTTCTTTCCAGTAATCCTTTGTGGTCTGTTGCCTGAGGCCATGGACAATAGATAGAATAGTGTGTGATCAAATATAGGGAAAGAACAAGAGGTATAGCATGTTGATTATTATAGCCAGCGGGCACATACTCATTGTGTTTGGAATTGCTCTCTACAAGCCCACTATTACTAACTTGAGCAACAGTGAATTTCCAGTTGTAAACCTATAAAGTAAAAACATCCTCTCAAATGTTTCCTGATGAAATACAAGCTGAAATGTAGGCACTGGAAAAGTTTGTAAACTTGTGATATATATAATCTAAGCAAGACAGAGGCAAATAAAAAGAAACTTTCTTCATGGATCGATAAATAGAGATATTTTCAGGATATACAAATTGTATTTCTGCACTAAGAAAAAGCATATCATCTATCTGAGTCAGTGTGCTTTATTGAGGAGCAAAAGATAAATTTAGGCTTAAGATCACCTAAATTATACCCATTATATGGGCTACCTTCTAATACTTTATTTTACTCAGATTTGATTTCCTGGGTAATTAGGTACTGGCAAAGGCTTGTCCTGGGTAGCAGATAATAAATGAAGCCTAAATTACCTCTGCAATGACTGACATGTATTTCTTCACAGGGAAGAGTATCATTTTCCCTAATCATTGTAATTTGATAAACTGCTTTTCTCTGGAGTTTGCATACAAATAATGAAGGCTTAGAGAGCCTTGGTTGAAGTAAATTCGTGATGGTCTGGAGACTAATGAACGTGGGTGTGTAACCGTTATCTGTCGGTTGTTACTGTGCTCGTCTCCTATTTTGATGATTTTTTTGCTTTGAAGAATGTCTAAATTCTATATCTAGGGGAAAATGTAATTAAAAAATTACAAGAAACCTTTCTTACTTATGAAATAATATTCTACAAACTAATTTCAGAAAGTTGCAAATATCACATATGTTTAATATATTGGTTTTGAGATTTTAGGGTACTGTGATTCTTATGTTTACGGTAATGTCAGGATGTATGGGGATAGCTTTCTGGTCTTGAAATGTATTTATGTTGCGTTGGTAGGTCATTGCAGTTATTTAAAAGTTTAGTATATTCATCTGTAAAATAACTTTTCTAGTTCATAGAGATGCTTTGAATTTCAGAAAAGAAATGCAGTCTTTCTAAATAACATTCCTTTGGTACATTAATTTGGTAAGGCTATACTACAAGTTTAAGTTTATATAGTTTGATAAATAGCTAGAACCTACTATCATTTAAAAAAATTTTTATTGATGTATAGTTGATTGACAATGTTGTTTATGTTCAGGTGTGCAGCAAAGTGAATCAGTTATACATACACATATTAGAACCTACTATCTTCTAAAGATTTTTTTTCCTGTTCTTAACTTGTAGCCTGCTGGTATCTTATATTTTATAAAATCTTATCTAATTTTTTTCTTATATCTTCCATTAAAGTTATTATTTTAGCAGAAAAAATCTGGTAACAAATATTTTTTGTAATCTAGAGTGCTCTCTTGACAGTCTGTATATCATGAAAATTTGTATACGTAGACAGCTGACTATGAGAAATTAATCATCATTGAATTTTACATTACTAAATAAACCCAGTGTTTGACCAGATTTATAACACTATTGCTTCAAGTGTGAAAGATGGAAACACACTCCCAAAATTGCTTTAGCACAAATGCTCTAAATTAGAGTAAAACAAACAATATGTTTAACTTTAATCCCTTTTTAATTTAACGGGAGGTTAATTTGTGGTACTATTCAAATGTTTTATGTAGTAAAAAAAAAAAAGTATTATGAGTTTCTTTATGTAAAAATATTACTTCCTGAATACCTATAAACACACTGACCAACCCAAAAATGTAATAAATATTTAAGAATATTTAATGAAGCTTTAACTTCCCCCGTCGCATGTTTTTTTTAGTATTTCTCTTTTTGTAAAGTATTAATGAATGAAAATTAATTATAACTACCACACTTTAGAGCCTTCCAATTCAGATTTATAATTATTTGAAACCTATGCTTTTCATGTTAAAGGTGTATATTAAAGTGCACATAATATTCCTTTTGAAAACCTCTTTTTTTTGGCCGTGCAGCATGGCATGTGGGATCATAGTGCTCCCTGTAGTGGAAGCATGGAGTCCCAACCACTAGACCTCAGGGAAGTCCCTATTTTTTTATCTTTTTAAGTAGGCATTCTACATTTGAGTTGGTAGTATAATTAGTAAGATCAAAATATAGTCTTAAAAACTATATTTAAACTTAAACCTTTTGAAATAATCACTCCTCAAGTATAATTAATAACTTACATAAAGTCACTTTGAATAATGTAAGTTTTCACTTTTTGTATATTTTTCAAGTCCAAATTTTGTAGGAACAAAGAAAAATGCATATTATCTTTTTGCTAGTTTTTCCTTTTTTTCAGGCTTCTTCTAGGATATGAATCTCAGGTTATTTTCTAAAGATTAAGGCATTTAAATTTAATATTTATGATGTGTTAAATTACTTATACCACTAAATAATCAAATTTTAAACTCTAAAAGGTTAATTCTAAAATCAGTCAGTGTCTGATATATTTGTGAATTCAATTGCTTTGTGCCTTTCATAGCTGGCAAACCCAGAAATATGTGTTATGGTTGTAGTTTTATCTTCTTTTTTCCCTCTTGAACTTCTGCCAGAAGGGAGAAGAATGATGCTCATTTTGTAAGATTCTACCTCATTTACTTTAAGTCACCACTCTCAGTTCAGTCGCTCTGTTGTGTCTGACTCTTTGCGACCCCATGAATCGCAGCACGCCAGGCCTCCCTGTCCATCACCAACTCCCGGAGTTTACTCAAACTCATGTCCATCGAGTCAGTGATGCCATCCAGCCATCTCATCCTCTGTCGTCCCCTTCTCCTCCTGCCCCCAATCCCTCCCAGCATCAGGGTCTTTTCCAATGAGTCAACCCTTCACGTGAGGTGGCCAAAGTATTGGAGTTTCAGCTTCAACATCAGTCCTTCCAATGAACACCACTCTAGTGCCTTAAAATTAGACCACTGTTTCCCAAACTTATGTGCATATTAATCACCTGAGAATCTAGCTACATTCAAGACTCTGATTCAGTAGGTCTGGGGAGAGCCTGTCTGAATTTTTACTAAGCTCCCAGGGTAATACTGATGATTCTGGTCCACAGACCACCTTGAGTAGCCAAGCCTTAGAGAATGTTAACCAAAATTCTAAGGAGTCACTGAAGCTCAAGTTGAGCAAACTACTCAGTGAATTAGCAAACTACAGTGCTAATTCTTTTTTTTGTAGTGTTCAACATTTTTCTTAATTATATAAATATAATCCTTTGGTATAAACTGGAGTGGAAAAAAGAACTTGAAATTCCACCTTTATTTTAAAATAGTGAAATATGGTTATCACATCTTTCACCTTTACAATTAATACATGCTGGAATTTTACAAGTATTAAAATTGAAAATTTTATTATATATAAATACATAAATGGTATGAAACAATACCCCAGATTGGCAATATTTATAAAATCTATAAAAATATTTAATTTTCAGTATAAAATGGCCAGTTAATTTGAGTTCTAGATAAATGAAGAGGTAGATTTAGGCCATTTAAGGAAGAAGGCCGTGTCCATATTTTGGGAAAAGTTAAGAGTGCCAAAGAGCTTAATTTGTTACTGCAATATGGACTTCAGTTCAGTTCAGTCGCTCAGTCATGTCCAACTCTTTGCGACCCCATGAACTGCAGCACGCCAGGCCTCCCTGTCCATCACCAACTCCCCGAGTCCACCCAAACCCATGTCCATTGAGTCAGTAATGCCATCCAACCATCTCATCCTCTGTCGTCCCCTTCTCCTCCTGCCCTCAATCTTTCCCAGCATCAAGGTCTTTTCCAGTGAGTCAGCTCTTTGCATCAAGTGGCCAAAGTATTGGGAGTTTCAGCTTCAAAACCAGTCCTTCCAATGAACACCCAGGACTGATCTCCTTTAGGATGGACTGGTTAGATCTTCTTACAGTCCAAGGGACTCTCAAGGGTCTTCCCCAACACCACAGTTCAAAAAGCATCAATTCTTCAGTGCTTAGCTTTCTTTACAGTCCAACTCTCACATCCATACATGACCACTGGAAAACCATAGCCTTGACTAGACGGACCTTTGTTGACAAAGTAATGATTGTGCAAGTACATTCTACACAGTAAAAATAATATACAATGTAGAAAGCACAGGAAACAGTGGGCTTGGCCATATCTGCTCAAGGAAAAGTTAGAATAAAAGAAATGTAGCAAAAAAAAAAAAGAAAAAAAGAAATGTAGCAGACAGAGATTCCCAATACTAGTTCATTTTACAGAAGACAGTTCATAGTTCCATAAACATTATCCCTTTATTCTGAAACTTTTCTTTGAGGTAGACAACTGAGCCAGACTGCTACTGAATAGCAAGATGAAGAATGGTGAGGCTAAAGTAGATTTTGAGAGATAAGAATCATGGAATTCTTGAACTTGTCTTAACTGCTAATAAAGAGTTATAACTGCTCTTACAGAACAGAGACCAGTCTACTCTCCATGATCAACTCTTCATGTCATCTTAGGATTCCAAGGTGTCTATATTGGTTCCCACACAATAGGAAAGCTAATTCTTTCAAACAACTAAAGTTGAAATAATCATGACTCAAACTTCAGTGTAGTCCAATGTCATACAAATAATCAGTTAAATCACACAAAGTAAAATTAAATTTTCTTAACAGTTTTTATAAATTTTAAATTCTGAAGTTCCAAATGTTTCTTAAATATTTTATCCTAAGGTGCATTTCCAATGAATTGTAGTTGCTGCTATCACCTTTGTCCTTGATGAAGGAAAAGATTAGGAGAATGGGTTGTTTTTAAGCTAAATGTATCTCCACTTGATGAGTGTTGGGAAGGAGCTTTTCCACCCAAAAGTGACGTTTCTGCTTCTTTTATTTCCATTGCCCTTTTGTATAGTTCAGCAGCTTTTTCAAAATCCCCTTCTTCATAGCTTTGGGAGAAAAAAATTCTCAAAATGAGAATATAACCTTTTAACAATTCTAAATGATCTTACAGGATACAGAAAAACAAGAAAAACAGAAATACAAAAAAAATGTGTTCTTTTTTCCAAGCTGAAGATTGAAAAACTGGAGGTTTTTAATTATTAGTTTTTTATATAGAAAAAGTTATATTTGTTGAATAGTTTCAGAATTTTCTAAAATGCCAACTATCACAGAATTTCCAAGATTATTTCAGCCAATTGCTAGTCATTTAACCATATGACAAAATATAAATAACTGAAAAAAAAAAAATCCACCTGAAATCTACCCAAAAGTGTGGAGACTTACTAAACATCATTGTGCTCTCCACCTCACCTTCTGTAAAACCCTACAGCCAGGTTTTCTGTCCACTGTGAAATGGTGAATGTTCCCACAGTGACATGCAAGAGGCAGCTTGACCCATTACCTGGAAAGAGTCTGTGGATCATTTCTAGGCTTAGTGTTTTGCCTAAGAAATGATCTTACTTTATATTTTAACTTCAGTTTGTAAATTTTACTCTGCAAGAAAAGTCCATTTTCAGGCAGACCAATAAAACAGAATACCCAAATTCTTCTTTTTGTCTGCTGCCAAGTGTCTTATAGGGGCACCATTAAGACTCCATTGTAATGGGTACAGTGAAACTGCTTAAGGAAGTTAGCATCCTGAGGTAAATATAATGCAAAAGTCAACATGATAAATTTACTTTGAGGATAGCAAATTGCCCAGATTACCACCAGAGCCAGTTAGCTGCAAATGTAATCCATCCTCTTATTTACCATGATACTCTCCTCTACAAACTAGGTTGTGCTACCTTCAGTTTCACTTTTGGATATTATTTCAATGTCTCTTGAACTAGATCAGCCAAAAAATAACCCCTCTGTTCCAATAAAAAGCATATCAGCAATAAATATTTTGTGGGGTTCTATGATGAATCAAAGATGTCATAAAAGGGATTTTGGCTGTATGAGGAAAGTGAAAAATTCTTACCTAAGCACAGCTAAATTTTTTAGTGTTTCTCCAACTCGAGGATGCATCCGACCCAGGCTGTCCTCGTAAATCTTTAATGCTCGTTCATATAACGGCAAGGCCTCACTGTGTTTTTTCTTATAAAAAAAGAAACAATGCTCATTTGAACACATTGGGTTTCTGAAATTACTTTTGAGGTATTCTAGACTGAGCTGACCTACTTGGCTAGGTGCTTTAAAAGAGTTAATATCCTCCTAAAAGATGTAGATAAACTGATTAATTTAGGAGTAATCATGATTAAAGAAGTAGTATAATAAAATTTAGAAAATTAAGTTTTAGACCTGCCTTGGTAACAACTAACATTAATCCAATTATATAAGGACAAACTTCTTTGTGGTACCCCAGGGTACCATATCTCTTACTCATCATAAGCAAATGATACATCTTAGGAACAATATTAGATAAAGAGATGTAGGGAGTCTCCAGAAATAAATAAGCCTATGCAATGAACTAAACACAGTATTTCACACTAAGAAGAAGGGACTGTCTTACAATTGTAACTAATAATTTCTCAAGTATTAAAGGGAACATTAGATAACCTTAAATGTCCCTTAATTATTTTTACTGTTTCATATCTAATACATATTTACCTATATCTAGTACATGTTTACCTATATTTCATATGTTAAAACTATTCATTTATGAAGCGTTACATTATGGGAACTTACCATTTGGCTATAAAGAACAGCTAAGTTCACCAAGGCAGTAGCTACACTTGGGTGCTTCGGGCCAAAGGATTTCTGCCGGATTTCCACAGCCAGCTCATACAAAGGTACAGCTTTGTCAAGTTTACCCTAAAACACAAAAGTGAAATCTAACAAAAATATTATAGCAATAAATACTTGATGATCAGAGCTTGTTCCATAAATACAGTTTTGTGGTAAAAAGTAATTTTGAGGAAAAAAGTTCAGAAATATTTCCTCCCAGTTTAATGGACAAGTTTATGGATATCTGAAATCTAATAAAATATGTAAGTAAAACTATATAGACTTTTCTCTGATAACTCAGAAAGTTCTTTAGGATCACCCATTATAACTTTCTGGTGTTGTAAACACATGCCAGTTAAAGTATGTTTGCTACTATACATAGTTCAGAGATAGCATCAAAGTTTTGTTTTTAAAACTCATTTTCCACCAAATCCTTTCCAGATTTTTCTGATTATTTCTTTTTTACTTGAAATTTAGGTAGAAATAGCAACAATGG
This sequence comes from Dama dama, assembly GCF_033118175.1. Classification (NCBI taxonomy): domain Eukaryota; kingdom Metazoa; phylum Chordata; class Mammalia; order Artiodactyla; family Cervidae; genus Dama; species Dama dama. Next base: position 80,856,261 of record NC_083699.1, read on the forward strand.
ATCCTTTATACTGAAACATCAACTTCAGTAGTAGGAGGGTTAGCAACAGTCCCACAAAGTCTGTACAACTCTATAACCGCACTAAATGAGAACAGGTTTTTTTCCTGATTTTCGTTTGTTTTAAAGACAGCTATAAAAACTCCAGATATTGCTTAGGTTAGAACTCTGTGGTAAAGAATGGTTACATTTAATTGCAAGCAAAGACAAGAAAAAGTGAAATTAAAATGGTCATTTCATTAGCTATGCAGACTTCTTCAGTCCTGACAACTGGGCGATTTGTTATGTCTGTGGTAGCCTACACCACAAACTTAATACTGGTTGAATTTTAGGAACTTCTGCTGTCTACAAGAGACCCACCTCAAAACAAGGGACACATACAGACTGAAAGTGAAGGGCTGGAAAAAAATATTTCACGCAGAGACCAAAAGAAAGCAGGAGTCGCAATACTCATATCAGATAAAATAGACTTTCAAATGAAGGCTGTGAAAAGAGACAAAAAAGGACACTACATAATGATCAAAGGATCAATCCAAGAATAAGATATAACAATTATAAATATATATGCACCCATCATAGGAGCACCACAATATGTAAGGCAAATGCTAATGAGTATGAAAGGGGAAATTAACAATTAACACAATAATAGTGGGAGACTTTAATACCCCACTCACACCTATGGATAGATCAAGTAAGCAGAAAATTAACAAGGAAACACAAACTTTAAATGACACAATGAACCAGCTAGACCTAATTGATAGCTATAGGACATTTCACCCCAAAACAATCAATTTCACATTTTTCTCAAGTGCACACGGAACCTTCTCCAGAATAGATCACATCCTGGGCCATATATCTAGCCTTGGGAAATTCAAAAAAATTAAAATCATTCCAGGCATCTTTTCTGACCACAATGCAGTAAGACTAGATCTCAATTGCAGGGAAAAAAACTATTAAAAATTCAAACATATGGAGGCTAAATAACATGCTTCTGAATAACCAACAAATCATAGAAGAAATAAAAAAAGAAATCAAAATATACATAGAAACAAATGAAAATGAAAACACAACAACCCAAAACCTATGGGACACTGTAAAAGCAGTACTAAGGGGAAGGTTCATAGCATTACAGGCTTACCTCAAGAAACAAGAATAAAAATAAATAACCTAGCTCTACACCTAAAGCAACTAGAGAAGGAAGAAATGAAGAACCCCAGGGTTAGCAGAAGGAAAGAAATCTTAAAAATTAGGGCAGAAATAAATGCAAAAGAAACAAAAGAGACCATAGCAAAAATCAACAAAGCTAAAAGCTGGTTTTTTGAAAAGATAAACAAAAGTGACAAACCGTTAGCCAGACTTATCAAGAAACAAAGGGAGAAGAACCAAATCAACAAAATTAGAAATGAAAATGGAGAGATCATAACAGACAACACTGAAATACAAAGGATAAGAGATTACTCCCAGCAGCTGTATGCCAATAAAATGGACAACTTGGAAAAAATGGACAAATTCCTAGAAAAATATAACTTTCCAAAACTGAACCAGGAGGAAATAGAAGATCTTAACAGACCCATCACAAGCAAGGAAATCAAAACTGTAATCAGAAATCTTCCAGCAAACAAAAGCTCAGGACCAGATGGCTTCACAGCTGAATTCTACCAAAAATTTAGAGAAGAGTTAACACCTATCTTACTCAAACTCTTCCAGAAAATTGCAGAAGAAGGTAAACTTCCAAACTCATTCTATGAGGTCACCGTCACCCTAATTCCAAAACCAGACAAAGATGCCACAAAAAAAGAAAACTACAGGCCAATATCACTGATGAACATAGACGCAAAAATTCTTAACAAAATTCTGGCAAACAGAATCCAACAACATATTAAAAAGATCATACATCATGACCAAGTGGACTTTATCCCAGGAATGCAAGGATTCTTTAATATCCACAAATCAATCAATGTAACACACCACATTAACAAATTGAAAGATAAAAACCATATGATTATCTCAATAGATTCAGAAAAAGCCTTTGACAAAATTTAACATCCATTTATGATAAAAACTCTCCAGAAAGCAGGCATAGAAGGAACATACCTCAACATAATAAAAGCTATATATGACAAACCCATAGCAAACATCATCCTCAATGGTGAAAAATTGAAAGCATTTCCCCTAAAATCAGGAACAAGACAAGGGTGCCCACTCTCACAACTACTATTCAACATAGTTTTGGAAGTTTTGGCCACAGCAATCAGAGCAGAAAAAGAAATAAAAGGAATCCAGATAGGAAAAGAAGAAGTGAAACTCTCACTGTTTGCAGATGACATGATCCTCTACATAGAAAACCCTAAAGACTCTACCAGAAAATTACTAGAGCTAATCAATGAATACAGTAATGTTGCAGGATATAAAATTAACACACAGAAATCCCTTGCATTCCTATACACTAACAATGAGAAAACAGAAAGAGAAATTAAAGAAACAATACCATTCACCATTGCAACAATGGTAGGAGTATATCTGCCTAAAGAAATGAAAGACCTATACATAGAAAACTATAAAACACTGATGAAAGAAATCAAAGAGGACACAAATAGATGGAGAAATATACCGTGTTCATGGACTGGAAGAATCAATATTGTGAAAATGACTATACTACCCAAAGCAATCTATAGATTCAACTCAATTCCTATCGAGCTGCCAACGGTATTCTTCACAGAACTAGAACAAATAATTTCACAATTTGTATGGAAATATAAAAAACCTCTAATAGCCAAAGCAATCTTGAGAAAGAAGAACGGAACTGGAGGAGTCAACCTGCCTGACTTCAGGCTATACTACAAAGCCACAGTCAAGACAGTATGGTACTGGCACAAAGACAGAAATATAGATCAATGGAACATAATAGAAAGCCCAGAGATAAATCCATGTAACTACGGACACCTTATCTTCAACAAAGGAGGCAAGAATATACAATGGAAAAAAGACAACCTCTTTAACAAGTGGTGCTGGGAAAACTGGTCAACCACTTGTAAAAGAATGAAACTAGAACACTTTCTAACACCATACACAAAAATAAACTCAAAATGGATTAAAGATCTAAATGTAAGACCAGAAACTATAAAACTCGTAGAGGAGAACATAGGCAAAACACTCTCCGACATAAATCATAGCAGGATCCTCTATGACCCACCTCCCAGAATACTGGAAATAAAAGCAAAACTAAACAAATGGGACCTAATGAAACTTAAAAGCTTTTGCACAACAAAGGAAACTATAAGCAAGGTGAAAAGACAGCCCTCAGAATGGGAGAAAATAATAGCAAATGAAGAAACAGATTAAGGATTAATCTCAAAAATATACAAGCAACTCCTGAAGCTCAATTCCAGAAAAACAAACAACCCAATCAAAAAAAAAATGGGCCAAAGAACTAAACAGACATTTCTCCAAAGAAGACATACAGATGGCTCACAAACACATGAAAAGATGCTCAACATCACTCATTATCAGAGAAATGCAAATCAAAACCTCAGTGAGGTACCATTACATGCCAGTCAAAATGGCTGCTATCCAAAAGTCTACAAGCAATAAATGCTGGAGAGGGTGTGGAGAAAAGGGAACCCTCTTACACTGTTGGTGGGAATGCAAACTAGTACAGCCACTATGGAGAAGAATGTGGAGATTTCTTAAAAAACTGGAAATAGAACTGCCATATGACCCAGCAATCCCACTCCTGGGCATACACACCGAGGAAACCAGATCTGAAAGAGACATGTGTACCCCAATGTTCATCGCAGCACTGTTTATAATAGCCAGCACATGGAAGCAACCTAGATGCCCATCAGCAGATGAATGGATAAGAAAGCTGTGGTACATATACACTATGGAATTTTATTCAGCCATTAAAAAGAATTCATTTGAATCAGTTCTAATGAAATGGATGAAACTGGAGCCCATTATACACAGTAAAGTAAGTCAGAAAGATAAAGACCAATACAGTACACTAATGCATATATATGGAATTTAAAAAGATGGTAATGATATCCCTATATGCAAAACAGAAAACGAGACACAGATGTACAGAACAGACTTTTAGACTCTGTGGGAGAAGGAGAGGGTGGGATGTTCAGAGAGAACAGCATTGAAACAAGTGTACTATCAAGGGTGAAACAGATCACCAGCCCGGGTTGGATGCATGAGACAAGTGCTCAGGGCTGGTGCACTGGGAAGACCCAGAGGGATGGGATGGAGAGGGAGGCGGGAAGGGGGATCGGGATGGGGAACACATGTAAATCCATGGCTGATTCATGTCAATGTATGGCAAAAACCACTACAATATTGTAAAGTAATGAGCCTCCAAAGAATAAAAATAAATGGAAAAAAAAAAAAAAAAGAACTCTGAAATGTAAAAGAATAAGTTCTAGTTAGAGTGCTGACAAATGCATTTGTATTTAGAATGTATTTTTAAAAACTAGTACCTTAATTAAGTCTAAAATCATTCTGAGTTAAAAGCTCATAGAAAATAACCTATCCATCGGAAGATAAATTATTTTGCTTACAGCAATTATGGCTAACTGGTATATTGTAAAACACATGTAGGCATGCTCTGGATTACTTACCATTTTCTTGTATAAGATCGCAAGATGCTTTACCGTATAAGCCAAAGAAGGGTGATCAGGAGCTAATGCTCGTCTCCGAATGTCTAAGGCTCTTTCATAAAGTTCTTCTGCTTTGTCATACTGTTTCTTTTCATTGCATAGAGCCGCCAGATTATTCAAAGACTGGGCACAGTCAGGGTGATCTGGTCCTAGAACTCTCTCCCTCATCTCCAAGGAACGCTTCAGAAACTGCTCAGCTGTTCTATAAACAAAAGACCTAGATGGTTTAAACTATTGTCTAGAAGTCAGAACCCTAGTCCTCCTAGTTAGGAAGAGAACTGAAGTACTTTTATTCTTAAATCCAAGATAGTTAAAATGAAGGATTCAGCTCAAAATCCTCTTTCCCACCTCTCATCTCTTTCTGCCCTTTTCCAAAAATTAAATATGGCTTCCTGGTAGTGTGAGAACCAAAAGTATCTGGATGATTGTCTCAATTCTCCACTTCACTTCTCCTAAAAGAAGTACTCATAAATAGTTTCCAAAACAAACTTTTTATACCTTAAAAATTACTAAGCCAAACTCAAAAGATTTTGGTATTCTTTCCTTCTCCCTCCCTTTGGAGTTAGTAGTAAATCTGGTTGGGGTTTTTTTTTTTTTTTTTTTTTTTGGTATTTTGGCTGCATTGTGCCATGCAAGATGGTTCCCTGACCGGGGTAGAACCCAGGCCTCCACAGTGAAAGAGCCAAATCCTAACCACCAGGCCGCAAGGGAGCTCCTTAGTACTAAATAATTTTTAATGAAAGAACCCTATGTGCGACTTCCCTGATAGGGCGGTGGATAAGAATCTGCCAGCCAGTACAGGGGACACGTGTTCAATTCCTGGTCTGGGAAGATTACATATGCCCATGGGCCAAAACTACTGAGCCCGTAATGTGGAGTCTGGGAGCCGCAACTGCTGAGCCTGTGTGCTACAAGTATTGAAGCCCATGTGCCCTAAAGCCCATGCTCTGCAACAAGAGGAGCCACCACTATGAGAAGCCTGAGCACCACAGCAAACAGCAGACCTTGCTCCTTTGTGAAGCGGGCTAAATATTTGTATTTTTCTGATATCTAGCATGTCAAGTCTATTGTATTTTGCTGACATACAAAGAAGTCCCAAAGCACCCATTTTTCATAAAAGACTCTTTTTGAGTCTATGCCCAAAATAAACTGAAGAATAAAATTAGCAGCCATCTACATTCTTTTCTTCATTTTCCCTCAGTCCCAAGTTTGTTCTTATGTGAGATCTTTTGTACAATATCTACACAAACTCACTTGTTATAAACATACAAAATACTAAGGAAACTACAGAATATCCTTTTAGTTACTAAAGAAACAATGTGAAAGGAAACAGTGGAGAAATTGTCATGGTTTTTGTTAAATGTGGCCATGTTCATAACATACCATACATGAAACTTTGCATGGTTTCTGTCAATTTTTTCTAGCTTGGCTTGATAGAAATGTAAAACAGCTTTGCATCTAAGAGATGAAATGAACACCTGTTTTCAATATTAACAGTATGGTACTCACTCCAGGTTGTTCTGAAGATAGTAGAGCACACCCAGTTCATTGAGGGTCCGAGCATTGTCAGGTGTATCCTTACCTAACGTGAGCTCTTCTAATTGTAGGGCCCGTCTACGTAAAAGGGAAAATCCATACTGGAGAAACAGAAATTCACAAGAATCATCAAGTAAGTGCAATCTGATTCTGAAGCAATATACTAGGGTTCTGAAAAAAATCCTTTCTCCTTTTGTTTCCTTTAAAGTAGATTACAATTACTTTAAGTATACTGAATTAATCTAATGATTATTTAAAAATATGCATACTTCCCAGTGACACCACGTTCTTAAATTCATTGAAAGCTATTTTGTGAAAATGACTGAGATATTTTAGCAAAATGAACAGAATCCCTAAATGCATCAAAAAGATTAGGAAACAGAATTAATGTGCATATATTTATTAACCCTATTACTAATATTTAATACCAGGTACTTAAAATTGCACATAGCACCAGCAACTAATAGACAAGTAAGTCCTGGAAATCAAATGTATAGCATAGGGAATAATGGTAACAATACTGTATTATAATCATCAAACTTGCTAAGAGACTAGGTCTTAATTATTCTGACCACAAAAAAGAAATAATTTTGTGATGTGATGTTATGGTGTAATCATATATTTTAATATATAAATGCATCAAATAAATATGTTGTACATCTTATATTTACACAATGTTAGATGTCAAATACATTATAATAAAAAAAACTGACTATAGCATTTTAAGTTAAAATAAACAAATATGCTATATTTATTTTATCAGCAGCTTAGAAAAATGAAAAATTTTTTGCACTTGAGGATAATAATTTCTTGGCATTTGAATGTAACATTAAATGTTTACTAAATTTCTTTTATTCTCTTTTCCAGCCCTTTAAAAAATTGAAACAGCTTTTAAGTTCATCTTCTAAAATCTAACCTTTATCATTTTTATTTTTATTGGAGTATAATTGCTTCACATTAAAATCTAATCTTTGAATTATATAGTTCTACTTTTTAAAAATTAAAAAAAAATTTCCCCAGCTTTGTTGAGATATAATTGACATATAACACTGTGTAAATTTAAAGTGTACAACATGATGATATGACATATGTATATAGTGTAAAATGATTACCAAAATACATAGTTACACTTTTTAAACACATACTAATTTGTACTTCTCAGTGATACTAATATTTAAACAAGCATTTTAAATCAGAAAATATTAATCAGTACTTCCCTAGAAATTAATTTAAAATCAAAAGTTCTTAAATATGTGAGGTTTATGCATCTACATTATGATACAGAGATGTTCTTTTCCTTTTTGTTCAAATCATAACACAAAAGAAATCTCTCATTACCAAGTTGCCTTTTCTCCTTGCAGCTTTCTGACGAATTTTAAACGATTTTTTCCTAAAATGTTCAGCTTGTTCATATCTTAAAAAAAAAAAAAGGAAGTCAAAGGAAAGCAACATGTCCAAAATGTCATACTTCAGTGAAATGAAAGCACAACGTAAAGCCTTTTTTTGCTAATTAAATACAACATTATTTCCAGAAGTGATAGTCATATGGAATGAAAAATCTTAAACAAAAACTTTCACAGAACAAAATCTAATAAATCTAGTCCTCCAAGTGGTCTTCCATGGGACTCAGTGGTAAAGAATCTGCCTGCCTATGCATGAGATGCAGGTTCAATCCCTGAGTCAGGAGAAGGAAAATGGATCCCTAGAGAAGAAAATGGCAACACACTCCAGTATTCTTGTCTGGAAAAACCCCATGCACAGAGGAGTCTGGCGAGATATAGTCCATGGGATCACAAAAGACTCAGACATGACATAGCAACTAAAAGAATAAGTCTTCCAACTAGCTGACATTTAACTATTTTTCAGCTGATTAAACTCATTTTGAGTTTAAAAGATAATCTCTAAAAGGCAGTCTAATTAAATGAAAATTCAAAACTTTAGTTTGCTATATCAGCTAATATTTGGTCATATAGAAATGTGAAAATCACAAAAATCTGTGTGAAATAATATTTTTAGAAGTTAAAAGAAAAAATGCCAATATGTGTCACTTATGATTGAGCAAAAGAAATGATTTCAGATAGAGAAGAGATACCTTTCAGAGAACATATTATACTAGGGATCAAACTTCTCTAAACTTCTAGACAGTAAACATTTTTGCCTTTGTGGGTTATGTGATCTCTGTTGAAACTAAAAAGCTACTGCTGAAGCGTGAATGCAGCCACAGACAATATATAAATGAAAAAAACTACGGCTGTGTTCCACTTCAACCTTAGGTCCAAAACAGGGGACCTTCTGGACTCGGCATGTGGGTGATGGTTTGCTGCCCCCTGTATTAGTAGTACTCAATATTACAAAGCCAGTCAGCAAAGGAGCTCATTTTCACATCCAGCTCTATGACTCCAAAGTGCATGCTCTGTCCTCCACACATCTTGAAACAGAGATGAACCTTGCACTTCTAATTTTCTGTTTACCCCATGAAGACCCAGACCAAGAATAATATTTACATATAGTGGATTCAAAAGAATATAGGATAAGGAAAGTACAGGATAAAGAAAAGTACACAGCCACAAAACAATGCCTCCCACATAAGTACATTAAGAACTGTAATTTCCTGTCAAAAAACCAGAAAATTACTAATTGAAATCTTACTTATCTTGTTTCTGGTACAAAGTTGCAAGTGCCTCAAGTTCACGAGCAATATGTGGATGGTCTGAACCATAGGCATTTTCTGAGATTTCCAATGCCTGTTTATACAGTTGTTCTGCATTGCCAAACTTCTTCCACTGCACATACACACTTGCGAGCTGGTGGAGAGACTGAGCTACTTGTGGGTGATCTGGATCTAAAGCTGTTTCTCGAATCTCCAGAGACCTCTGCAAAGGCACAACAGCCTGGGGAAGAATATGGTTAAAGACCAATTAATATGAGTGAAATCCTATAAGATTTGCCATCTGATTAGCACAACAAATGAAAGCTACATCAATTCCTAGGAAGGAGAAAAGAGTAAACATGAAAACCCATGCAGTCTCTAACTCCCTGCTGAAGTTACCTGACTGAGAAGGCCTAGATCCTTGAGAAATCGCCCCAGGGTTTCATAAAGGTCAGCTAAGCAAACCATGCTCTCTTCGCCTTCACAGGTTTTCTCATACTGCTTCAATGAATCAAAGTATTCTGCTGCCATCGCGCTTTTGTCTTTGCCAACAAACTGCCAATAACTCAGCAACTCAGCAAAGTGTCCTCTGTTTCAACAAATAGCAGTAATATAATGAAAAAGAAACGTTAAACCCCACTACTGAGTGAAGATGCCACAAATTCCTATCAAGCTAATGACAGTGTATTAGGAGGCCAGTCCAGTGTCGTGAGGTAAAGGTGTAAACTGGGCCTGCCATCTGAGTCCACCGCACTCTGGCTGTGTTCTCTCTCACCTCATCATTCTCGACTGCAGAAGGAGCACCCCGACATCACCTGCCTCAAGTGTTGCTTTGAGGAGATTATGGCTAGTAGCAAGTACTCCATAGTGTTGGCTGTTACCGTTAATGCCATTATGGTTATTCACCAATGGAACCCTATCAGAACCCTGTTGAGACTTCTTATGATATGCAGTCAACTGCTGAGTTCACCCCAAGATTATTTTAAATGATGGAAATGAGAAAAGAAGAAACCAAGTACAGGCAAGCTGTCAGAATACCTGCTTTGTATTCTCATCAAGGAACGGGATGATAGAAGTGAGCTTATTCATTGGTAGATGGTATTAAGCAGGACGAGAGCTGTTAAACTAAAGGATGGATCACAGCTCTCCATCCTGCTTAACACCATCTACCGATGAATGATTTGAATCATGAAACACTGGAGGGAGATCAGAAATAATTTATGAGCTGCAACAAAGAAATTTGAGAGAGATCATTAAGGAACAAAACAAATTATGCAGCTAAGTTATGAGAAGTGTCTAAATTTCTAGGCGAGACAGAGGTGGGGCTTAGAGGTCAGAAGGTTGGCTCATAAAAAGGTGATCCTGCAAGAGGCAAATTCAGACACACCAGGAGATAACAATGAGACATGAAGGATTTCCCTGGTGGGCCAGTGGTTAAGGCTTGGCGCTTCCACTGCACAGGGTGAGGGTTTGACCTCTGGTAAGAGAAATAAGATCCCACATGCCACGTGGTACTGCCAAAAAGACAGAATAAAAACTTAAAAAAGATTATTATAAAAAAAGGTAATTCTTTCTTTAAATTCTGACACTAGTCAGATCCTATGGAGAGCCCAAAGTCTGGTTTGAAGGCTATACTTTAAAATACTTGGATGCCCTAAGAGGTAGACATCATGAACCACCTCTCTGGGTGGTCTGGATTTAAACCTACTTCAGTGAAAGATTAAGATACAAAGCTATCTCAAGAGCATTCCAGCTCTGATTTTATAAAAACAATACTCTTATCTTTTTTGTTTGGGCTTCCTTGGTGGCACAGATGGTAAAGAATCTGCCTATAATGTGGGAGACTTTGGTTTGATCCCTGGGTTGGGAAGATCCCCTGGATGAAGACATGGCAACCCACTTCAGTATTCTTGCCTGGGCATCCCCATGGACAGAGGAGCCTGGTGGGCTACAGTCCATGAGGTTGCAAAGAGTCAGACACGACTGAGTGACTAAGCACAGCACAGCATCTTTTTTGTTTACCTCTTGGAAAACGTAGACATGGCAGTTTGCAAACTGTTTAAAATTTCTCCCACATTGTTTTATATTTTGGTTACCACTGAAAGTGGACTAATTTTTAAATAAAGAATGCCATTTCCCTCCATTAAACCAGACAACTGTTTGAATCTGTTTTCCTGGGGAAAGATGTCCTAAAAATAAGTTTTTTACCTTTTATAGAGGTTTTGAGACACAAAGAGGTTAAGAAGACAGTCATGCAGCTTCTGTTTACTTCCCTGCTGCTGGAAAAGCCAAGGCAGTTCATCTGCACTCCTCCAAGTCACTCGGTCCTGACTATTAGAAGAGAAGGGACAACATTCAATAGTACTGTCCCACAATGAGATTGCTTCAAAAAACTACTGGCAAATGTTAAAGGAGGAGATATATATTTGATATATATCCTATCCTTGACTCTATAAATAATACTAAGAAAACTAGGTAAAAATCAGAAACTTTATGAACCTAACTATGGAATACAGTGACATTCAGGACCACTGATCAAACTCTATAGGTATTTTCCTATATCTATAGAGTAGGCCTTGAACTATTAAAAAAACCATCAATGGACACAAATTGAATTATCAAAAAAAAACAACAACAAAACAAATCTCATCAATGGACACAACTGTACATACCCAGGTATTTACAGACACACACATATTTTTAAACTACTTAAACTATTTAACTAGAATAAAATAAAAATAATACAATGATCCTGCATGGATTTCACTTAAATCTTCAGCATAATATTAAAAGACTGACTTGCCTAATTATATTTTATTCTTTTGGCATTAACGGGCGAGGACTTAACCTTTAAAATAATAAGTAAATTTTTATACATTAAGTTATTCTAAGAAAGAAAAAAATAAGGACACAGAGGTACAGTGTGTTGCAGAAGCTAAGAACAACAAAATGGATGTTTGTAATACCTTAGCTGCATGGTAAAATAATTAGTTAGCTTTTGTCTATATGCAGCAATAATGGTGGGACCTTCCATGTATTCTAGTCTCACTGTTTCCCAAGCCTATGGAGAAAAAGAAAAAGACATTACAGTCTATTTTCTGTAAGTCACTGTACATCTAACAATGAATTTTTAAAATGAAATTTATAATTATTTCAATTTATAGTTGTATAATAGAAATAGCATTAGAATATTTAAAAATTCAGTATATATTTATGTGACAACTGACATGAAAATTCCTGTTAGAACTCAAAATATAATACGAACTCAAAATATAATACGATCCAAACTTTTAGTGAATACATTAAAAATCTGAAATGTGGACTGCAAAAGTACTAAAAATAGCAAACTATATTTAAGTGATATATTAACACTACAAAGGAGAAAGATAAGCCTGTGAAATTACAAATATTCCACACCTACATGTAACACAGCATACTCAAATGAAAGAATTTATTTACATTAGTTTACATATATAAATTAACCATGGCATTGAAGGGCTTCCCAGGTGGCATTAGTGGTAAAGAACCTGCCTGCTAATGCAAGAGACTTAAGAGATGTGGGTTCAAGGGAAGATACTCTGGAGAAGGGGATGGCAACTCACCCCTGTATTCTTGCCTGGAAAATTCCATGGACAGAGGGGTCTGGTGGGCTACGGTCCAGGGGGTTGTAAAGAATTGGACAGGACTGAACACACACACAGGCTCAATCCTAGAGAATGTTCCATGTGCACTTGAACTGAATGTGTATTCTGCTATTTTTGATGTAATGTCTTGAAAATATCAACTAAGTCTAACTATTATTTTGTATCATTTTGGCTGGCTGTTGCTTTACTGATTTTCTATCTCAAAGATCTGTCCATTGATGTGAGTCAAGTGCTAAAGTCTCCTATTATTATTGTATTCCCATCAGTTTATCCCTTTAGGTCTGTTAGTATTTGTTTTATGTATTTAGTTGCTCCTATATTGACTATATGTTGATGAGTGTAATATCATCTCCTTGCACCGATCCTTTTATCATAATATAGTATCCTTCTTTATCTCTCTTTATAGCCTTTGACTTAAAGTCTATTTTGTCTGATATGAATATTGTAACCCCTGCTTTCTTGTCATTTCCATTTGCTTGAAATGGTTTTTTCCATCCTCTCACTTTCAATCTATGTGTATCATTTGCCCTAAAATGAGTCTCTTGTGGGGCAGCATATTCTAGACTCTTTTTTTTAATCCTTTCTGCTACTATGTCTTTTGATTTGAGCATCTAGTCCATTGACATTTAAAGTAATTATTAATAGAAATATATTTATTGCTATTTTAAATCATGTTTTCCCATGATTTTATATTTCTTCTTTGTTCCTTTCTTTTTCTTTTTCCTTTTGGGGTTTGATGATTTTCTTTTGCATTATGCTTATGTTCTCTTCTTTTCGGTTTTTGTAAATCTATCATATATTTTTGATTTGTGGTTACCCTATGTTTCATGTATGCTAACCCCCTTCCTATATCTGCTTGCCTTAGACTGGTAGTTATACGGCTCAAACACATTCTAGGGGAAAAAAAATCTACATTTTCTTATGCTCGTCCCCCACATTTTATGATCTTGATGTCCTCTTTTATATCTTCATGTTTGTCCTTTAGCTGTTTATTGTGGTTATCATCACTTTCACAGAAATTTTTAAATATCTGTGTACCCGGTGGTTCAGTGGTAAAATTGCCTGCCAATGAATGAAATGCAGGTTCAATCCCTGGGTTGGGAAGATCCCCTAGAGAAGGAAATGGCAACCCACTCCAGTATTTTTGCCTGGGAAATCCATGAACAGAGGAGCCTGGAGGGCTACAGTCAATGAGATCGCAGAAGAGTCGGACATGACTTTGCGACTAAATAACAGCCAGGTTATTTAAATGATTTACTTTCCAATTGCGGTTTTATCTTTCTGTTGATTCTTACTTCTCTCCTATTTAGATAAGACCTTTTAATATAGGCTGGGTTTAGTGTTTGTTGCTGTTTTCTTTTAGTTTTCGCTCGTCTGAAAAATTCTAAATGATAATCTTGGAGGGTAGAGTATCCTGGGTTACAGATTTTTATGTTTTAGGACTTTGTCATTCTATTCTGGCCTATAATGTTTCTGTGAGAAATGAGAAATCAGCTGATAGTCTTATGCGGATTCCCTTATAATTAACTCTTTGTTTTTCTCTTGCTTCCTTTAGTATCTTCTCTTTATATTTTGTTGTTATTCAGTTGCTAAGTCATGTCTGACTTTGCAACCACATGAACTGCAGCATGCCAGGCTCCCCCATCCTTCACTATTTCCCAGAGTTTGTTCAAACTCATGTCCATTGAGTCAGTGATGCCATCCAACCATCTCATCCTCTATCACCCCCTTATTCTCTTGCCCTCTTTATGTTTAACTTTTGCCATTTGTTATTATAGTATGTATTGATATAGGTCTGTTTGGGTTTATCTTGTTTGGGACCTTCTGTGCCTCCTGTACACAGGAGGATATGTTTCTTTCTTTAGGTTTGGGACATTTTCAGGCATAATTTCTTCAAATATATTTTCAATCCCCTTTCTCTCTTTCTTCTCCTTCTGGGATCCCTATTATGTATAGACTGACATGCTTTTATAATATCCCATAGGTCTCTTATATTGCTTTCTTTTTTTTTTTTTTTTTATTCATTTGGTTTTCTGTCTGCTGTTCTGGTAGGGTGATTTCCATTATTCTGTCTTCCAGATCACTTATTCATTCTTCTGCATTATTTATTCTGCAATTCATTGCCTTTAGTTCAGCTTTCATTTCAGCAAGTGAATTTTCTACTTTTTCTTGGCTCTTCCTTCTAGTTTCTAGTCTCTTTTTACAGTAACCTATATTACTATGAATAGTCCTTTTTAATTCCTTCAGTATTTTCATTATCTTGTTTCAGTGTCTATTAGACTGAAGAAGTCTGTCTCATTGTTTGTTCTTTCAGGGGAATTCTCTTGATCTTTTATTTGGGAGTGGTTCCTCTGCTTCATTTTACTTATATTTCTCTTACTCTGTGGATTTCGGAGAAACAGCTATCTACTGTGGTCTTGGAGGACCATTTTTATGTGGGAGCATCCCTGTGTAGCCTGTGTGGGCTTAATATTTTTTGGTATGAGGGCCATAAGAGAATAATAGGAACAATTACAGGTCAACAAATTCAACAACTTAGAAGAAATGGACAACTTTCTAGAAACATACAACCCAGCAAAACTGAATCAAGAAGAAATAAATAACTTGAACAGACCAATAACTAGAAGTAAAATAGAATCTGTAATTTATAAACTCCTTACAAACAAAAGTTCAAGGCCAGATGGCTTCACAAGTGAACTCTACCAAGCATACAAGGAAGAACTTATACCAATCTTTCCTAAACTCTTCTAAAAGACTGAAGAGAAAGGTACATTCCCAAAGAAACTCTATGAAGCCACCATCACCTTGATACCACACCAGACACTTCTGAAAAAGAAAATTATAGGCCATCTTTGATGAATATAGTTGCAAAAATTCTTAACAACATATTAACAAACCCAATTCAACAACACATAAAGATCATACACCACCACAACCAAAGTGGATTCATCCCAGAGTCATAAGGATGATTTAATATATGCAAATTAATTAATGTGATATACCACATCAACAAAAGAAAAGACAACACATGATTATCTCAATAAAGGCAGAAAAAGTATTTGAGAATATTCAACATTCATCTATGATAAAAACTCTTACCAAAGTAGATCCAAAGGGAACATATCTCAGCATAATAAAAGCTATTTATGACAGGCCCACAGCCAGTATAATACTCAATGGTGAAAAGATGAAGGCCTTTTCACTAAAATCTGGAAGAAGACAAAGATGCCCACTCTCCCCACTTCTCTTCAGCATAGTATTTGAAGTCCTAGACACAGCAATCAGGCAAAAAAAAAAAAAAGTAAAAGGTATTCAAATTGGTAGGGAAGAATCAAAATTGTCATTATATGCAGATGACATGATGCTGCATATAGAAAACTTTAAAGACTCCACATATAAACTACTAGAACAGATAAATGAATTCAGGAAGATAGTAGGATATAAAATTAACATAAAGAAATCAGTTGTATTTCTTTACACTAACAATGAAATATTAGAGAATGTAAAAAAATATTCCTTTTAAAGTCATAGTAAAAAATAAAATACTTAGGTGTAAATCTTACCAAGGAGGTGAAAGACTTATATGCTGAGAGCTATAAAACATTAATAAATGAAACTGAATATGATTCAAAAAAATAGAAGATATCCCATGCTCTTGGATTGGAAGAATTAATATTGTTAAAATGGACATACTACCCAAAGCAAACTACAGATTTAATGTGATCCCTACCAAATTACCCATGACATTTTTCATAGAACTAGAACAAATGATTCTAAAATTTATATGGAACCGTAAAAAGACACAGAACTGCCAAAGCAATCCTTAGGAAAAAGAACAAAGCAGGAGGCATAACCCCCCAAGACTTCAGACAATACTACAAAGCTATAGCAATCCAAACACCATGGTATTGGCACAAAAACAGACCTATGGATCAATGGACCGAAATAGCCAAGAAAAACCCACACACCTGCTGTCAATTAATTTTCAACAAAGGAAGCAAGAATATACAATGGAGAAAAGACAATCTCTTCAGCAAGTGGTGTTAGGAAAGTTGTACAGCTGCATGTAAATCAGTGAAGTTAGAACACATCCTCTCACCATACACAAAAACAAACTCAAAATGACTTAAAGACTTAAATATAAGACATGACACCATAAAACTCATAGAAGAGAACATAGGCAAAACATTCTCTGACATAAATTGTACCAATGCTTTCTGGTCAGTCTCCTAAGGCAATAGAAATAAAAGCAAAACTAAACCAACAGGGCTTAATCAAATTTATAAGCTTCTGTACAGCAAAGGAAATCATAAACAAACAAACAAAAAAAAAAACAGGGAGAATATATTTGCAAATGATGTGACCAACAGTGGTTTAGTTTCCAAAATATACCAACAGCTCATACAACTCAATAACAAAAAACCAAACAACCCAATCAAGAAATGGGCAGAAGACCTAAGTAGATATATCTCTAAAGAAGACACAGATGGTGAACAGGCATATGACAAGATACATCATTGCTAATTTTTAGAGAAATGTAAATTGAAACTACAGTGAGGTACCATCTCACACCAGTCAGAATGGCCATCATTAAAGTCTACAAATAACAAATGTTGCAGAGGGTGTAGAGAAAAGGGAACCCTCCTATAGTGCTGGTAGGGATGTAAGCTGGTACAGCCACTATGGAAAACAGCATGGAGGTTTCTTAAAAAACTAAAAATAGAGTAATCATAAGATCTGGCAATTCCACTCTTGGCATATATCCAGAAAAAACTATAATTTACATGCGCTTCTGTATTCATGGTAGTTCTCCTTACAATAGCCAAGACATGGAAAAAACCTAAATGTCCATCAATAGGAGAATGGATAAAAAATACATGGTACATATATACAATGGAATATTTACTCAGCCATAAACAAAAGAATTGAAATGCAGCATGGATGGACCTAGTGATTATCATACTAAACGAAGTCAGAAAGAAACAAACTGTATGATTACCACTTACATGTGAGTTCTGAAATATGACACAAATGAACACATCTATGAAACAGAATCACAGATATAGAAAACAGATTTGTGGTTTCCAAGGGGAAGGGGTAGTTGTGGAGGGAAGGATTGGGAATTTGGGATTAACAGATGCAAATTATATGGTTAAAAAAAAAAAAGAGTTATATTAGTCATTATTTACTATGTGCTAGAAATCATGTTTAGGACTTCACCAGGACCAATTAATTACTCACCACTTTAATTATCTTCACAACCCCTGAGGTAAGCTGAAAACATCAGCCCAAGGCTCAGAGAACATGCCCAGGGTTACATGAAGCTGTAAAGAGTTGGGCTGTGACCTGAGGCAGAGTGACAGAGCCCAAGCTCTCAAAACATGTATAATATACCAATAGTACAATGAAACATAAAATTGAAAAGACGTTTTTCTCTTTCAGAAAAAACTACCTTTTAAAGTAATAGCCATTTCACAAAGGTATTTGCTTCATAAGAATATTAGCCAAATTTTGTATCTAACCTAAAATTACTGGAAAAATATCTGTAATGTCAAATTTGAGATTTCAAATTTGTTTTATAATTGAAATATTTGAAATAATATGGAAATATATAGCATAATACATATGTGATGATACGTGGACATTTCAATAAGTGAAAAAACCTTACTAAGATAACATTTACCTGTAGATGTTGAAACTTGAGCAAACCACAACCATAAGTCAACAAACACATTTTGTGTAAACTGTGAATAAGGGACGTCAAGACAGTCCAGGACATCTCAGGATAGAGTTCCATCAATTCTGACTCATTCACACCATTGTGACTAATATTTACAAGGCAGAGAATCTAGGTAGATAAAATAAATTGACAGTGATTATACAGTACCTCTATTGTTAACTAAGCCATTTAAATGTCCATAATTCCTTTAAAATGTCATAATTCTTATTAACTTGTTCAAATTTATCATTCAAGTGATTTAATAAACCAAGAAACAGATTTCTTAAAATAAAACACACTTTCCAAAAGACACTAATCAAGAATAAGACAGTGTACATATAAAATCTAGCATGCCAAAGATAACATACATATAGAAAAAGTTTAGTGAAATTAAAACTGCAGGAAGTGTATTAATAAAACTAATGATAGAGTTCTAATTCTGGGAAGATGGTGGAAGAAAACAACCCTCTTAGTGCAAATGCCTCTTAATATCAGATAACAACAAGCAAAAAAACATTTCTAAAATCATAATTGAACCTTCAGAAAAGAAAGGGAAATCCCCCAAGTATCCCAAACAAGTAGGAAACTGAAAATTTTTATAGATAAATAGCAGAACAAGAAGACAAGGAAGCTTGTGGGCTTGGAGGTAGAATGGAAAGTCCAACCTACAGGAACCCCCCCCAGCTGAGAAATAAACAGAAAAATGGATCCAGGTTAAAACTATAAGGGTTCAGCAAGGTTGTTAGTAAATTTCCAAAAATTAAGTTGAATAACCAGCAACAAAAAAGTTTTACAGGTTATTTTAACTACTACAGAGTCATCAGAAACAAATTTTAACAAAAGATGTTCAAAACTTTTATGGGAAAGAAGATAAAATGTTATTTGAAAATCATTCAAGAAGATGACTAAATAAATGGAGAACTATCAACTTTTCATGAAGGAGAAGATATAAGATGATTTTCTCCAAATTAGCCTCTAAATTCAGTGCAATTCCAATTAAAATTGCATATTGAATTTGCATGGCATTTGCTGAGCCAATTCTAAAAACACGCATGGGAAACGAGCCAAGAAAACTATGAAAAATATTAAGAGGGGGTTTGCCCAATGAAATATCAAAGCTTACTTTCAAGTTCTAATAGTTAAGACAGTGGTATTGATAAGGAATAGTAAATTGGAACAGAAGAGCCTAGAAACAGACTCATGTTTATATATGAGCTTGATACCTGAGAGGTGGCATTTCAAATCAGTAGAAAAGATATATAAAGTAAAATGAACACTTAACTAGCTATATTTTAAAAGATTAAGAATTAGGCTCCTGGGAATTCCCTACAGTATCCCAGGTTCAACTCCTGGTCATGGAACTAAGATCCTTCAAGCTGTGCAGCGTGGCAAAAAAAAAAAAAAAGTAGATTCCTTCTTCACACAATAAATAAAAATATGTAATATGCATTAAGGACTTAAACATGAAGAACAAAATTATAAAATATTTTGAAGGGAAAAATATGAAATCACTTTTATGACAGCAAAGGATTAAAAAAAAATAAGATGAACAGGCATAAACCATAAAAGAAACTGTGGATAAATCTGACTTTATTTAAAACAAAACTTTGTATAATGATGTTATAAGGTTAAAACACAAGAACAGGGAAGATAATGATTTGTAAACTCTATAACAAAGAATTTGTATTCAATATGCAGAACCTTTAAAAACTAACAGATCAACAAGAAAAAGTCAACTCAGTTAAAAAATGGGTAAAGGACCTGACCCAGCAATTCACAGAAGATGAAACAAGAATAGCCAAGAAGCGTGAAAAGATGAAAAATCTCCTTGCTAATCAGGAAAATGAAGATTCCCTGAGATATCACTTCTGGTCATAAGCATGCTATGGCAGTGGGTATAGTATATGCTTGAAACATATTTAACATTACATGGATTTACCATTTACTTCAATTCACACACAGATGCAAACATGGCAAAATAATCTTCCCTTTATAAGTTTATTACATTTTACCTGTTTCATTAGTTCTTTATCTGTATCGTTTGCCATGGACTCCTGGATAGATCGCAGAACAAGCCTATATAATGAAACAGTATCTTGACACTGGAAACACTGAAGAAGGATTTTATCTAAATTGCCTGCTGTCCCAGCACTGTTGGAATTGAGAACAAATTTAATTTCTTACAGTCTGCCAACAACTGAATAATTGGGGTAAATAAAAACAATGCTCTACTTTATCTTTTTTTATGCTGTTCAACTGGTAACAACAGGAATTCAATAAAACATGGCCCAGGAAAACGTTCGTTTTATGGGGCTGCTAGAATCTTCAGAGTTGTTTCAGTATACCATTTACTTCAATGCAATAAACATATGCTGGGACTTAACTATCAAGTAATATCTTAATATACTTAAGTATCAAGTAATCACTGCACTGCAGTAATCACTGCACACTATGGAACATAAAAATAAGACATGGTACATCTAGATGCACACCACCTACATACAGGAAGCAAGAAAATAATTACAAACAAGTATTATTAGTTAGCCATGCAAACTAAATTTAAACAAATAGAACCAGAATTTGGAAAACATCAGCTTAAAGAAAACAGTAGATAGGGTTTGTTTTAAAACATTATATAATATTTACCAGTAGTTTCTTTTTTTAATATGTAAAGAATGGTGAAATAACAAAAAATGGTCCATACTCCCTCTTAAAAGAGATAACTTAAAAAATACGAAATGCATGACTTAACACTTTTGAATTGTACAGTGATATTCTCAGATTCACTGCCACAACTCTGGGGACAGTGGGAGGGGTCAGTGAAAATACAGGCAATTCAAAGTTTTGAAAGATTTTTTTCATTTCACATTTGGTGCTTCAGGTGAGAATGTGGAATTGAGAGACAACAGTACTAGATTCAGTTTCCACAAAATGAATTGTGCTAGGATTACAACCTACTCTGATGAATACCAAAACAAGCATTCGTCTTTTTTTATTTTTTACCTCTGGTTGCAAACAGACAAGATGAGGCTGTCCTGAAGAAGTAAAAGTAGTAAAACTCTACTGCGTATATAAAGGCACATTACAGAGAATGTCTAAAACAGAAGTCTCTGCTGTAAGACGAAATGTTTATCAGGATGTGGGAACAGAGACACTTAAAAATTCCTACCAATATACCTATCTACCAATACTGAAAGATGCCTGAAGTAACATTTTTTATGCCTCATTTACCTCCTCACTTTCCCAAAACTAGGGGCCTCAAGGTGACAATTTAGAACAAAGGTGGCCTTCTTTTGCAGCCTCAAGTTGAGAAAAGGTTAGTGTGATGAAACCAGGCAAATATATCCAACAAGTTCTGATATTCAAGGGCTAGCAATTTTCAGTCAAGTCACAGTATCACAGTCAAGTTACAGTATCACAGTTAGAACCCCAGAATCTTAGTGGCCTGAGAGATTGCTATAATGATGAGTTCTGTTTCACACAGTGAGGAAGCATACTGCAGCAAACACAAAATTGCTGAAGATGACATAAAATAACTACCACTTACCGTGCAATCATTTTGCCGAAAAGAGTGACGTAAAGAGCATTGCAGGTTGTAGCAGAACGACAGTGTCGTTCTAGCTTCTTCTCCTGTACCAGTTAACCAAAAAAACAAAACAAAACAAAACAAAAATACAAAACCACCCTGGAGTTAAGTGGCCTTTACAACTGAGCCATCAGCAAACATCCCTGCAGAAATAACACAGTTCCTGCCACCTCATCAATGGCATCACTGCCGTGTTGTGGTAAACCACAAGTGCTGTCAACATACAAATGCTTTTTCACTTTTAAAATACTGCTTAATATAATATAGTAAAGTAAGCCTTAAGACCAAAGTCTTTTTTATTGCTTGTTCTATATCTGTTATTAGTTTAAGGGTAAATGCATTTAACAAAGTAATAACTAAGTCCAATTTTCTTGGAACCATACAGAGTTCCTATATTGAATTTTAAGTCTCATATAAAGTATTTTTTTTAAATAAAGAAAGCTATAGAGAGTAAAAGAGAGCAGCAAAATTAAAAATACTTACCTGCTCTTTACTCAATTTAATGTCTACAGAGTGGCATTCTGCAATTATAATAGATTTTGCATCTTTTGGATTTAAAGGGTCAAGATGAAGTGTAGGCCACAGCCTTTTATTTAAAGAAAAAGAAAAATTAAATTCTTTTCTAATAAAACAACAAAGCTGTAATCTTCCCATAATACAAATCAAAGTCCATTATAAGAATTTTTTATACTACCTTCATAAAATTAATCCATTAAACATATTAAGTAACATTATTTCCTTTATACATGTTATAACATGCATGTCATTACTTTTAGCAACTAATCACAACAAACACTGTTATAAGATAAAAGCTTATATATTGACAGTAAACTGGTAAAACATTTCTAGTTCTATGTTCTATATGATTAGTAAAATAACATTTGTATTGGTACCTATGAGGAACAGTGCCAGACACAGTCTTTGACCAAACATTACTTGTAATTCAGTCAAATTTAATCACCCTATAACATCCATTCTCAATGAAGTGCTGAAATTCTTTGTTGGAGAAGGGAAATCTTATGCTTTTTATAAACCACAAATCTGTGCTTTTTACATAAAAAGCGTAAGACTTCCCCTCCCCAGCAAGCTAGTGAAGGTGATGGAATTCCAGCTTAGCTATTTCAAATCCTAAAGGATGGTGCTGTGAAAGTGCTGCACTCACTATGCCAGCAAATTTGGAAAACTCAGCAGTGGCCACAGGACTGAAAAATGTCAATTTTCACTCCATTCCCAAAGAAAGGCAATGCCAAAGAATGTTCAAACTACTGTACAATTACACTCATTTCACATGCTAGCAAGATTATGCTCAAAATCCTTCAAGCTAGGCTTCAACAGTACATGACCAAGAACTTCCAGATGTACAAGCTGGATTTAGAAAGGGCAGAGGAATCAGAGATCAAATTGCCAGCATCCATTGGCTCATAGAAAAAGCAAGTGAGTTCCAGAATAACATCTATTTCTATTTCATTGACTAGGCTAAAGCCATTGACTGTGTGGATCACAACAAACTGTGGAAAATGCTTAAAGAAATGGGAATACCAGACCACCTTATCTGTCTCCTGAGAAACCTGTATGCAAGTCAAGAAGCAACAGTTAGAACTGGACATGGAACAACAGATTGGTTAAAAATTGGGAAAGGAGTACATCAAGTCTGTATATTGTCACCCAGCTTATTTAACTTATATGCAGAGTACATCATGCAAAATGCCAGGCTGCATGACTCACAAGCTGGAATCAAGATTGCTGGGAGAAATATCAATAACCTCAGATATGCAGATGACACCACCCTAATGCAGAAAGCGAAGAGGAACTAAAGAACATCTTGAGGAAGGTGAAAGAGTGATAAAGCTGGCTTAAAACTCAACATTCAAAAAATGAAAATCATAGCATCTGGGCCCATCACTTCATGGCAAACAGCTGGGGAAAAAGTGGAAACAGTGACAGGTTTTATTTTCTTGGGCTTCAAAATCACTGTGGACAGTGACTGCAGCCACAAAATTACACTTGCTCCTTGGAAGAAGAACTATGACAAACCTAGACCACATATTAAAAAGCAGAAACATCACTTTGCCGGCAAAGGTCCATATAGTCAAAGCTATGCTTTTTCCAATAGTCATGTATGGATATGAGTCATGTTTCTCACAGCTGGTGAGAAATATTTCTATCTCTGCATTTTAAACCAAAATTATCACCAAAAGGACCCAATTGCACTGAGCATACTTTTAATCTTTGCAAGAAAACTGAGTGCTGAAGAATTGATGCTTTCGAATTGTGGTGCCAGAGAAGACTCTTCAGAGTCCCTTGGACAGCAAGGAGATCAAACCAGTCAATCCTAAAGGAAATCAACCCTGAATATTCACTGGAAGGACTGATGCTGAAGCTGAAGCTCCAATACTTTGGCCACCTGATGGAAAGTGCTAACTTACTGGAAAAGACCCTGATGCTGGAAAAGATTGAAGGCAAGAGGAGAAGGGGAGACAGAGGATTAGATGGTTCGATGGTATCACCGACTCAATGGGTATGAGTTTGAACAAACTCCGGGAGATAGTGAAGGACAGGAAAACCTGGCGTGTTGCAGTCCATGGGATTGCAAAGAGTTGGACATGACTTAGCAACTGAACAACAAATACACATGTATCTGTTTACATTCATGAATTTATATATGGTATATGTGTGATACTAAAATTTCTTGGTAGGGAGGTGATTAGGAAGAAAATTACTAAAAAGGCTCCTGGGGTAGGGAGACAAAAATAGATTGAAAAACACCACTTCACAGAACTCAACCACTGCATCCCTTTTTAAGTATTGGACTTGCATTTCAGGATCACAGGTGTCTAGTCTTATTTTTCCTGGCCCAGCTCTTCCCTTGTTTTCCTCACCCATAAATTTAACTGCCTACCAGAAATCACCAATTGGAGCTATAACTGACAACTCAAACAAACCATGTCTGAAAACAAAACTCATGACTTTTCCTCCACAAACCTGCCTGTCCTTTGTGTTTCCCATCTTAGTTTATGGAACCACAGTTTACTTAATTTCTCAAGCCAGAAACCTGGAGGCCATCCTAGTCTTCTCCCTCACATCTCAGATCTAACTTCCCACAAAATGCTATAGATTGCATCCTTTTCCTGAATTTGTCCACTTCTCCCTATCCTCACTCCCACTTATATGAAAAATATGAGGAATAATCACGTATCAAAAACCTTTCTTTCTACTTAAAATATTTCATGTAACCAGAAATAACTAATGTTAGCAGCTTACCTCCATGCTGGAGGGCATGTTTCTACATTCACAGAAACAATTACTCTTACATTCACAGGCAGTGGATCTATCAGCCATTTCATGTGTTTTTCAACTTGCTTAAAAATATAAGAACAAAATTCCATCTATTAATTTAAAGTATTTCAAAAGCTTTCCAATTAAAATAAAATTCTCATTATATTTCTCATTATTATTAAGGGTAAAATCTTATTTGGGGATTATTTATCTCAGAATATTAGAAGAACAAGTGGCAAAACACTACCATCACTGATCCAAATTCTGGGCACGTAAGGAAATGTCAAAGCCCTAAAACTATGTCAAAATGAACAATATTTGCTAATTGTGAAAATACAGTTTGTTCTTCCCAACAAGATACTAGTGTCTACTGGCATATATATATGTATGTGTGTGTGTGTCTGTCTGTATTATCCACATGCTTCCTCTCTATAAATTAGGCAGAAATAAAAGAAACAAAATCAACATTTTTTTCTCACAAACATGATTTCAACATCTGTCATTACTGATATTTTTTGTCTCTTTCTGAGTGTATCAACAGGTTCCAAAGTGCAAACATACCTGAATTTGATCTATAGAATCGATAATGATGATGATGCTGCCTTGATGACGGGCAGAGAGTTTTTCTAGCCAACGTGGAAATTCTTCCAAAAGCTTAGCAGGATCCAATGTCAGAGCAGATACTGACCAAGAATGCTGCATCAACTACAAAGTGAGAACACATACAAATTAAAGTAGCTACACTTTATCACAGCTGGTGAGAAATATTTCCATTTCTGCATTTTAAACCGAAATTGTCACCAGAAGGACCCAATAACATTGAAGATACTTTTAACCTTATGCAAAACCAAAACAAATGGGTAATACTGAAAATTAGTTTATTATCAGGTCCTCAGGCCAGACAACTTCTGAATCTAAATAAAAGTTGTAGTAACTCCAAAAATGGTATATTCTACCTTTAGAGTCAGTCGTTTAATAATCAAGGAAGCCTCTGAGCTGGTTGACATGGGCCTCCCCACAAAATGAGAAAGAATTAGTGTATTAGGGGAATTCTTCTGTTGTAATTGGATCCTGAAAGAAAAAGACCTTTTGTAAGACTGATAAACCTCCTTTACTGTCAACAAAAAAGAATTCACAATGCATTAAGCATCAACTGCTACCTGTTAGTAACTACACAGTCAGTTAATTTTGAATTAATATGGGAAATTTCCACTTTTAGATTCTTTTAAATAAACCTTTAAAAATTATAGCTTCATTTTACTTACAAATTGATGTGACTAATGTAAATCAAAACATTATACATTTGAGGTTAAAGTATTAGAAAATGAACATTAAACTAGGAAAAAAGAAGTTTCTACTGTAAGTACAAAAATAATATTTTGAAATATAACTTTGAATAAAAGGGCAATAAAAAGGAAATAACATAGGGTAACTCCTCAATGTAAATAATAACTATGAATGAAAGAAAATGCTCTTACCTCTTGTTTTTAAATAATATGATGAACTAAAATAAGAGTTTATTAGCTTAAATGAACCTTAGTCCATAATTTAAAGAATTAGTTTTACATTCATAGTAAAGATTATCCTTTATTTTGATATTCTTTATGATTTATTTCACTCTAAATAGTCTTTGCCTTATTTCAAATATTTAAAATCCCAATGAATCTTTAAAGATGAGCCCAGTAACTGAAAATAAAGGTACATGCCTCTATGATTCACCTAATTCCCTGTCACACTGACCACTCCCTTCAGTTCAGTTCAACTGCTCAGTTCAACTGTGACCCCACGGACTGTAGCATGCCAGGCTTCCCTGCCCATCACAAACTCCCAGAGCTTGCTCAAGCTCATGTCCATTGAGTTGTTGATGCCATCCATCTTATCCTTTGTCATCCCCTTCTTCTCCTGCCTTCAAACTTTCCCAGCATCAGGGTCTTTTCCAATGAGTCAGTTCTTCGAATCAGGTGGCCAAAGTATTGGAGCTTCAGCTTCTGCATCAGTCCTCTCAACGAATATTCATGATTGGTTTCCTTTAGGATTGACTGGTTTGATTTCCTTGCTGTCCAAGGGACTCTCAAGAGTCTTCTCTAACACCACAGCTCAAAAGCATCAATTTTTCGGTGCTCAGCTTTCTTTATGGTCCAAATCTCACATCCATACATGACTACTGGAAAAACCATAGCTTTGACTAGATGGACTTTTGTTGGCAAAGTAATGTCTCTGCTTTTTAATATGCTCTCTAGGTTCGTCATAGCTTTTCTTTCAAGGAGCAAGCATCTTTTAATTTCGTGGCTGCAGTCATCATCTGTGGTGATTTTGGAGGCCAAGAAAATAAAGTCTGTCACTGTTTCCATTGTTTCCCCATCTATTTGCCATGAAGAGATGGGACCAGATCTTAGTTTTCTGAATGTTGAGTTTTAAGCCAGATTTTTCACTCCCTCTTTCACTTTCATCAAGAGGCTCTTTAGTTCCTCTTCACTTTCTTCCATAAGGGTGGTGTGATCTGCATACCTGAGGTTGTTGATATTGATATTGACCACTCCCTTAGCTCTGACCTATATAATTTATGTGGGCTTCCTTGGTGGCTCAGTGGTAAAGAACCAGCCAGCCAGTGCAAGGGACTCAAGAGATGCAAGTTTGATCCCTGAGTTGGGAAGATCCCCTGGAGAAGGAAATGGCAACCCACTCCACTCTTCTTGCCTGGGAAATCCCATGGACAGAGGAGCCTGACAGGCTACAATCCATGAGGTCACAAAAGAGTCAGACTTAATGACTAAACAACAACATAATTTATGTATACAATCACAAATGCTATTTCTTTCTCATTTTGTATCTTCTAACATTCAAGTTGTATATTTCTCAGGGCATGAGTCTGTTATTTTACTACTTTTGCTTTTTTAATATTCAATACAGGCCCTGCAGGAAGGTAGACATGCAATAATTCACTTTGTTGAATGAGTTCAATAGTTCAAATGCTGACAACAATAACTGTTTAATTGCACTGCATCATACCACTTTGATAAAAGAAGGGACTTTCCAGAGCCTGGTCCTCCAGATACAAGAAGGGGTGGAATTGGTGCTGGTGCTGCCACAAGATCATTAAGGCGCTGGTAGTACTAGAAATAAAAATGAATTTAAATTGTAAATTTTGAGGAAGAACATGCCTCTTCAAATGCTAAATAGAGTCAATTTCCAATTATCCTCTGAAATCAGTGGAGAAAAGCTGCAAGAAAAAATGAAATCTACTTTTAATCAATAGTACCCTCATAATTGCTTATTTTTATGTTTGGTTAAATATGTCCAAAGGAGTAAACTAAGAATGGGCCCCAATTTCTTCTGCTACAGTATTAATGTAAATTAATGGATGAGGGGCAGCCTTTCAGATCACTGTGGGGCTTTGCACCATTCAGATGTTCTGCAGAATGTTGCAGGGAGGCTATTGTATTACCCTGAGCTCCTGAACTATGGTAAGAACCACAGAAGACCTTGAGAGAATCATCAGCAGGCATCCTATATCTCCTGGTCAGAAGAACACCTGTTCTGAAGACCATCTCAGTTTCCAGGGATTCCTGAGAAACAATGAGAAGGTCTTATCTGAGGCTTTGGAGTCACTGAACCTGCTACGGATAATCAAATTAGGACAGGCCACCTAGGATCTTTTTGAAATTGAGTGAATTCTATGCAAAGCCCAAGAACTCTTATTTCCGAGGCCTTCCCCAGATAGGAAAACCTGGTTCAGAGCTGAAAAGGAATTTGCTCAGAAAACTGCAATATCTCAGTTGTTATAAAGGAGTTTCCAAAGTCATCTTGGGGGTTAGGATGTTTAAGTGTATCAGTGATGTGAATGATAACTGATGAGGAATCAAAAGAATGTGTAATAAGTAGTTTTGTGTGAGCTTTAGGGTAGCAGAAATTTCTAGCAATTACAATAAATAATTACTTAGTATAGTTTTTCAATCAGTTTTCCTGTTTGTCATATCATATTTCCCAGGAATTCAAATATTTCTGATAGAAATGATGCTTCTCAAGAAACAAAGGGCTTATTTGATTTATGACCTCATAAACCTCGTAAATTAGGTTGTATGACCTAACAATTTAGTTCATGGCCCCACCTAAATTCCAGGTGTCTTAAAGTGGTAAAAAATCTGCCTGCCGATGCAGGAGACTCAGGAGACCTGGGTTCAATCTGTGGATCAGGAAGATCCCTTTGGAGGAGGAAATGGCAACCCACTCCAGTATTCTTGCCTGGAAAATCCCATGGACAGAGGAGCCTGGCAGGCTACAGTCGATAGGGGAGCAAAGAGTCAGATACTACTGAGCACGTACACAAAGTCTTTTTATAGACCTGTGTTTCCCACATTAAGACTCCTTGCCACAGAAGAAAGCATAGGATTTATAGCCAGAAGACCTAGGTTAAAATCTTACATCTGCAATCTACACTCTGCAGACTCAGGCAAACTATAAACTGAACCTTAGGTTCTTCAATTACAAAATAGTGACATCTTGCCTTCCTTATGAAATAACAATTTAACATTACCATGTGATGGGTACCGTGTCAATTGCTTTATGTGCAAGATATGGTTTAGTCCCCCCAACAACCATGTGAGGTAGGTTCTATTAGTTATCCTCATTTTATTCACAAGAAAGTCAAAGCTTAGAGCTAAGTAGCTTGATCAAAAGCTGTAGTGAGGAAACAGTGGAACCAAGACATAAAACTGACAGTCTAAATTATAAAAGCCATTAAAAGTTCTATAAAAACATAGCTGTTAGTGACAGTTACTGTAATATTCTTTAAGATATTCTTTTATTAATTTTTAAATATTAAGTGATTTTTAAACTTGAAGATAGATTCTTTGTACACTTCTAGTCTTGTTTATTCGCTTAGATATTTAAAGATGCTGAAGGACAGATCTGCCTATTGCATTAACTACTCTGCTTTGTTTTCCGGATGTTTGATATTTTGATTCCTCTAGGAACTAGAAGAATAGATAGCCTTACTATTTTTATCAGGTTTCCTAGGTATATTATCTTAGAGAATTGCAGATGGTAGCATAATAAACATGTAGTTGATAAATCTAATCTGTAACTAGGGCTTCCCAGGTGGCACTAGTGGTAAAGAACCCATCTGCCAATGCAGGAGACATAAGAGACATGGGTTCAATCCCTGGGTTGGGAAGATCCCCTGGAGGAAGGCATGGCAACCCACTTCAGTATTCTTGCCTGAAGAATCGCATGGATAGAGGAGCCTGGTGGGCTATGGCAAATAGGGTCACAAACAGTCAGACATGACTGAAGTGACTTTGCACACAAGCACAATCTGTAACTAAACATGTTTGATGTTCATAAGTATATTTGAATCTCACTTTTTTTCACATGACACAAACCTAAGTACATGTCTCAACATGGATAATTAAGCCATGAGGAAGTTATTAACACAATCCTTAACCTTGACTATACTTAGATTAAACCACAATTATACAGCTTTTAAGCACAACTGATTTTTGTTGGAGCTGTAAACCAAATGCTTACTTTCTCGAATCCCAACTCATGGGCTGAATTTGAAGCTTGCTGAAAAGCTTCCATTTGCTCTTGTTCATCATGTATGTTCCATAGAACATCACCAAAATCATCTTCTTCTGGAATAGAATCTTCACTGCCCAAATCCTTGGTGTCCAGGTCTGTGTTTTCAAAGCCCAGGATGTCCTGAACACCAAGAGCAAGCACACAAAAGTGAATGAAGGAAGTGAAGACCTTGTACAGTATAGTCAGCACACAGGCCTAAGGTGGCCCTCATCTACCTTGGACGGCAAGTTCAAACCTATAGCCTTTTATGGTACCTCCAGGGATCGATTTATCACTAAAAAATTAATAGTTTAAAAATAAAGGTAAAGAAATATTAGGGCTTCCCTGGTGGCTCAGACAGTAAAGAATCTGCCTGCAATGCAGGAGACCCAGGTTCAGTCCCTGGATCAGGAAGATCTCCTGAAGAAGGGAATGGCAACCCACCCCAGTACCCTTGCCTGGAGAAATCCATCAACAGAGGAAGCTGGTGGGTTACAGTACATGGGATCACAAAGAGTTGGACACGACTGAGTGACAAACAGAACAACACAAAGAAATATTAAAATAATAAAAACAAAGACCTCTCTCTTTCACTAAAATTAGAGGGGATCTGGTTTCTGAAAAATGTTACACAATAGGGTTGTATTTGGCTAGTGAACAATTTTAAAGACTGCGCTAATATCTAAGATATATGCTGCTTTACATTTTTATAAGAATTAATTACTAAGATAGAGTTTTTGATATTAAATATCTCTGCTGTGATATCTACTTTTTATATTAATCACTGAAAATATATTGTCCTACAAGTGGTAAAGTTGGTGAGTATGTCCATTTTCATTTATTACCATTTATTCTGCTTAATTCATCTTATTTCAGGGCTCACTCTTTTTCTCTAATAACAAATCTCCATACTTTAACACAAGTTAATTTTAAAAAAGTAATCTAAACCCTTACTTCTCAAATAGGGTTCCCAGTACCCTGAGGGAGAGGTCAGCAGGTAGGGATAAACACAGGCTAAACATCTTCTTGTGCCCATTTTACTTGAAGATAGGGAATACTTCTTCTTTTTATTATCATTATTAGCATTTTTGCTGATACATAATTTTAAATGATTTTTAATATTAAAAATAAAGACAGGTAAATATCAAGCAAAATATTTAACTCATATAAAGTTTCAAGATAATACTGAGATATCATAGAAACTTTTAGTTTGAGATGTCTCTGTGATCCATGACCTCAGACACATAGGTATGTTTTCACTCCTCTCTATGGTTAGAAGGATAGTAAAATCAATCCATCCTGAATTTTTCTATTTACAAAAACTCAAGGTGCACAAAGAATCTGAGGAGACTCTCTACTGAACAGGATGAACATTATCCCTCAAATACTTGGTTTTTACCTACCACTTTTGTAATCCATTTTATACCTGAGAGGTATTAAAGAATCAAATTGTTTGTGAGCTGAGAGATACAGATACTCGGTACTGGGAATGTCACAATACTACTACAGGATGGACTCTTGCCAGAAACAAGGGCACACAACCCAGGTGTTGCTTTCAAAAAAGCAAACAAGTGATTTTCTCTGGAAAACTCAATTTTATTGAAATCAGTCAAGATATTTGAGATGAAATCTTACAGGGAATGCATATTTACCTGTTTAATAATCTTTTCTACATAAATATAGGTTTTATAGACTCCTTCTGCAGGATCTCCCAAGTGATCAATGATCTAGGGGAGGAAAAGAAAAGAAGTTCAACAACAAGAGAAAGCAACACTAACGGAGGAGGAGGTGGTGCTGAGCATTTCTACAGGCTTAGGCGTCAGGAACTGTTCTAAGTGCTCCACGTGTATAGCTCACTTGGCCTCACAGCCCTATAAGGGAGACACTGTTATTCTCTCCATTTTATAGAAGAGGAAACTGAGGCAAATTAAATAACCTAAGGTCATGCGAGGGATTTTGTGTGAACAATGTTGCAAATATAACAAAAAGTATGCTTTTTTTTTGGTTCATGTGTCCATCTGGAAAAGTGACTGGTATTGGTGATGCCAAAACTCTGTCCAGGACCTGGCATCACCACTGAAAGTCCACTTTGTCTGACTGATGCACACAGCTGACCACTGTGACACAGGAGAGCAGGAGCCTACTAAGGGACTGGATAGGTGGGGTGGTATGTGCTCGGGCCCTGGTGCAGCGTCTACACCCCTGGGTGTGCTGCGAGGCCGTGGAGCCTCCACCTCTGCCTGCAAACAGAAGCAGATTTTATCATGTGGAGCAGAGAGTGTGGAAAGTATTCCTAAGTTTGCCTTGATTCTTTTTATCTCACAGCCTACGGGAAATAATTTTTGTTTCTTTCTTGTCCTGCAACCTCAACAGGTAGGCTCATGTAAAAGCCCTCTCTGAATATTGCTTGCTTTCTGCCTGTTTGTTTTGGAAGGGTAATCAGGTAACCTGAGGAAACGTGGAAGGGTTGGGGTCCCTGGTTTTGGTTAGGGGGAACCAGCCTTTCTTTAGTGGGAGTTAATGGGGCTCCCTCTGCTTTTCTCTGTGGACCTGGGGCCTAGGTGCTCAGCAAATCTGTGGGATATTTATAGAATGACCCAGAGGAGTGGTGGGGGGAGGGGGCCATGAGCCAAGGCTGAGGGGGCCTTCATCTGGGGAGCAGGTGGGGGTGCAGAGGATAAGGTACCCCCATAACTGCCACTCTCAGTTTGGCTGGGGGGGGTTGGCCCCAGGTGAAAGGAATAGTCTTTTTTTCAGGAAAACTCCAATGGCTGAATTCTCATACTTTTGTTTCAGGTAAAAACTTGTAGATACCTTGCTAATCACTTCACCTTTTGGGTTATGAACATCGCAAAGCTAGGCAAAGCCAAATACCAGCCTTTATTGTTTTAATCACTCTGCTGAATGTCCCTTCTCTTGATGTCCTGAATAAAGGGCATGTTTTTTTTTTTTTTTTCTTAAACACACAGTCACACACACATGAATTAAACAGCTAATTTCATCTTATGTATTTCTGTACCATTCAATATATATAACATTCAAAATCCATCTTTATGCCAGTGAATCTACAATTCTACAAAACAAAGCAAAGAAGTTTAGCCTACATTTAAATTTATAATCATAGTAGAGAGATTGTGACTCCTATATAAAAAATTCAACCTGGGGTGTACTAATTTTTAAAAGCAGTATCTATAGAATAAGTAACTTCCCTTGTAGCATCAAGTAATGTAGGCTGGTACTAAAATAATTAAAATAGGATGAAATGGCTCTGGAGATTAACTATAATAAAAATGTACTCTTTTTTTCTTAGACTCTTCACTGTGTTATGCTGACCTCAAGAAAAATGCTTGTATTCACATTTGATCTTATTTTCTGGCTGGACATACAGAAACCAAAACTTTGTGAAAACCCTAGAGCTGTTTAATTATATTCTTATCATTAACTATAAACATTTACCAAGTTATCTCAGCATGCAGTAATGCAAAGCCCGTAATCTCTCTTCTAAAATACATTCTGCTTTGCATCTAGGGATGATCAAATCCTTCTCCTACTCATCATCAGTTTTTGGCTTTTCCCAATGCCCTCAGAAAGGGTTACCAGGAAAAGGCTCTTCCTTACACTGATCCTTGGCCAATAATAGATAGAAGGACTCCGTGCTTGAGAAAAAAGCACAGTAATGATTCTGATTTGTCCACTTACATATCATACACTTTTTAGGTATATATCACTATTCATATCTCGTTCTCTCATAGTCCACAACTAATCTGTTAGGAAATCTATTGACTCTGTCAAAATTTATCCAGAATCCTACCACTTCTCATCACATCCTCTGGTCTGAGCCACCAGCAAGTCTCATCTGGATAACGGCAGGAGCTCTCCAGCTCTGTCCCCCTCCACTATCCTCCCTTCAAACCACAGTCAATTCTCAACACAGCGGCCCAGACAGCCTTGTCACAACGGCATTTCTTCCTCTTTGGTTAAAGTCCTTCAGTGGCTCCCCACCTCGCTCTAAGTGAGAAAAACCAAGGTTTCTCAGGATTGGCCCTCTGTGACCTCTCCTACTCCCGTCCCCTCACTCACTCTGCTCCAGCCACACAAGCTTCCTTCCTTTCCTCAAACATGCCAGGTTCACTCACTCCCAGCACACTGCTCTCCCAAGCATGTTGTTAAAAACAACATATGAATTTTACCTTGGCTTTGCTGGTCTTGTTCAGGTTAGAAACTTGATCAATCAGTTGCTGGACAGAGTCAGAACTGACTTTCCCATCCTCCAAACGATGATAAATTAATCGTGGTTTGCCTTCGGGGTTTTTCAGAAAAGCTTCTTCACAGTCTTCCAATAAAAGGCTAGATTGGAAATCAGTATTTCTTGTGCTACACTGCACTGTGGCGGCACACAGTTAGTCAATTAACCTAAGTGCCGAGAAGGGGATTTCCTATAATGACAAGTGGCCATGAAAGGCCCTGCTGCAGAACGAGTGAAACTTTCCAAAAATGGATGTTTTCTATTGCTTTGTTCTAGCTTATATTAAAGTACAGTATATTCACTAGCAGACAGAGTAGACAATAGCAGACAATAAATTGTGCAATAAATTAAATTTAAAATCATACATAACTTTATTTAAATCTAATTTTTAAAAAAACTTCTCAAAAATACTGTTAAACATTGCTCAGAATAATGGACAAGACTCATGAGACTTTGCAAATAAATGGAAAACCTAATTCCATTTACAATTATATAATTCTCAAGTTAAAACACAAATATCATCAGCCTCAAGGTTTCAAGATTTTCTCTTCTCTAGTCCTTTAGCCTTTACTCATCCAATAAATGATCTGAATCTTTATACCCCAGATACACTGTAAGAAAGATCCAGAGGCAAATGAGAAAGGCTAGGCAACTAGTAAAAATCTTGACCAAGGTAAAGGTTAAAAAGAAATTCTGTTACAATGTACTATAACTATACTTTGTACTATTCCTATTTAAATTCTAGAAATCTTATAGACTATTAGCATTTTCTATATCACAAGGAAAACTATAAACAATTTCCCTTTCTAAAAGGCATTAAATCAAAGTTTGTCCAGGGAGGCAAATAAGTGTGTATATACAAGGGAAAGCCATTATATGATTCAGAATTTTCATAAAAAAACTAAAATACCAGTCCTAATACAAAACAGAAGAAAAAACAAAGAGGAAAACTGAAAAAAAAAAAAACAAAAACCATGGTTGCAAAGATTAAAGAATTAACAAGAAAAACAACAAATGACATATATTACCACCTGAGATAAAATATTACCCAGATATTAAATATAAGACAGGATATATTCTTAATAAATATAAAAACAAAACAAGAAAGGAAGACAGGGAGGGGCTAAAGAACTCCAACTAGAGGAAATCAAGTTGAAGGAATCCTTAAACTTTGTTTTGGGAAAAGGTTCCTTGACCAAGTGGTTCCCGGGCCACCTGGCGTCTGGCTGTCCAGACTATACTCTATAGTCTTAAGGATCGAGGATGGGTTATACTGCAGAGTCTCTTGTAAAGCCTAGGGCTCCAAACACTTCGATACACAGTTAAAGTCAGAGTTGGTCCTCAATAAAAAGAGAAAAAATGCTTTGGAAGGATTAAATCCAATCAGATAGAAAGTATAGAAAGAAAAATTAACCCCTTATTTAACCTTCTATCTATCCTATTCTGTCTTCTATCTATATATCTAACTGGTAAAAAAAAAAAAAAAAAAAAAAAAAACTTTGTTTGCAGATTAGATTCACTGGTGTGATTATATTCACATTATAAGAAAACCACTCACTTTACTGGATTTAAGTAGTTACCTCCTCAGCGAATTAAAAGTATGATCTAACACTTATACAAGTGTTCAAGTGCCTCTCAATCTGTATCTGAACAAAGAAAATAATGAAGGTTAACGCTAATTACTGAAATCAGGGGTCACCACCTTTTTCTGTGAAAAGCCAGCTAGCCAACATTTTAGGCTTTGCAGGACACACTGTCTCTGCTGAAATAATCAACACTGGTGGTACACTGTGGAAGCAGCTGTAGACAACACACAAATAAAGGAACGTATCTGTGTTCCAATAAAATGTTATTTATAAAAACAGGTGATTGACTGGATTTGACTTGAGGGCCATGGTTTGCTGACCCCTGATTAAAATGATCTTGCATTAATGATGTTAATCTTATAGCCTATCAAAAACAAGCCTAACAGTGTGAAACTTTTTATTAATATTTAAGTATGAAAAGTCATAGAATTTTTTTTTAATTTCAAGGATTCTCTTTGATTATAAGAATGCAATTAGGAAGAGAGAACAAGATAGCAGAGGAGTAGGTGGATGTGGAGTACATGTCCCTCCATGGGTACACCAGGAATACACCTTCAGAAACAGAAGTGTGTGCAGAACACCAGCTGAGAGCAGACAGGAGTACCAGACCACCAGAAAAGAATGCACAGAACCACACAAAAACTCGGTAGGATGAAGGAACTCGGTGGGAAAACAGGAGTGTTAGCAGGACTGGACCTGCCCGCAGCGGGTGGGGGAACTGAAGCAGGGGTCCAATCCACACATTGGGGCAACTGTCTGAAACAAAGGAGAAATATTTATGAGGATGAAACAGCTGATCTGTGGCAGCCTGAGTGCAATGAGAATCAGACAGTCCTTGCCGCAGCCATATGCATCCGGACAAGGACGCAGGTCCCCTAGAAGGTGCAAAGGCTGGGAGCTGGAACTTAGGGATTGTGGAGCAATCCCAGGGCAAGGGCTGCTGTTGACTGCAGACAGATGGACTGAGGGGATGTGAGGGAGGAGATTGTGGTGGGACACGCCTGTGAAGGAAAGCCAGGCACCCAGGCAGCCATGGAAGCAAGGCAATACTACTGAGTCATGTGTAGGGGATAGAGCCATCATCATAGCCTCTCTCTCCCTACAGCCACATCAGCAGATGAACAACAGAGAGATGAAGATCAAGCGCCTGACGCACCAGAACTAGAGTAGGACGCCACCCAGGGTGACTGTTTAAGTGCCTGACTCACCGATCTACAGAGTAGGACCCCAGCCTCTATGTGCCTGATGCACAGAACTATCGAGAAGGACCCCAGGCAAGGGAGCCCTCTAAGTGTCTGAACGGGTGGAGCTACAGAGAAAGACTAGCCAAAGAGACCTTCCGATCGCCAGCTACCAGAGACTGGAAAAAAGACTCCGATAGGGCCGTAACTCCTGCAGCGGAGGCCGTCTGTGAACCTGCGCACGTGGCGCCGCTACGGCCCTGCAACCAAGCAGCTGCTCCACCCTCATGCTAAACCCTCACTTGGGCAGAGCTGCCACAAGCAAAAAAAGTCCTGCCGCTATGCACACGGGGTCGCTTCGGTTGTGTCCAACTCTTTGTGACCCTGTGCACTGTGGCCTGCCAGGCTTCTCTATCAGGGGGACTCTTCAGGCAAGAATACTGGAGCATTTTGGCCATTACTGGTTGCCATACTCTTCTAGAGCACTATATTTCCTGCTGCCCCAGCCGCCAACTCCCCTGAGTACTTGGTGCTGCCAGAACCCCTGTGACCCAAGCAGCTGCACCGCCTCTGCAACTAGCCCTCTCTGGGACAGACCCAAGTCCTCCAGGATAGCCTCAGAAGCAAACCCCAGTGGGCGACCCACAGGTGGGTACAGAGGTGGAAATAAAAGCACAATTGAAACCCAGGGGCAGGGTGGCTAAGGAAGAAGACCCAGAACATTCCCACCACCTGTACAAGTTGCAGATTAAATTCACATGAATAACTAGGCAGACTTTGTGTCTATGGAATATATAAAAGGACACTGAGAGCTCCCACAAAAGAAAGCACACTAGTTCTGATAGCTGTGGACATTGGAGGCAAGAACACACAGGAGGACCAGATTAGAATCTGAGCTGCCCCCACAGCAGGTCCAGAGACCAGCACAGTGTTGGAGGGCATCCTAGGGAGGTGAGGTGGGCTGTGACTCCCAGTGAGGCAAAGGACCTTGACAGCAGTGACGCAAGAAAAACATTTACTATTCTTATGTTTTAACTTGTTCAGTACTTTCTTTTGGATTTTTTTTTCTTTTTCCTTTTTCCCTTTTTCTTTCCTTTCCCCCCAATCCATCCTGTTGTAGTTGTTGATTTTATTGGCATCATGAAATCTAATTAAGCTTTTGATTTTTTTTTCCAATCACGATTTTTCTTGTTATAAACCCCTGCTTCTACATTGGGCTTTTGCAGTTCTGTGGAGTTTTCCTTTTTTTCCCTCTCTTCTTTTTTTCTTCCCCACCCCCCCTTTCCTCTTCCTATTTTTTTCTTTTCTCCTTTTTTAATATTAGTTTTTTTTAAAACCTATTATTATTTTCCTACATTTATTCTTTGTTTGCTTTTCCTACTGTTCTTTTCACCTTGAAGTTAAGCTTTAATGCATAAATCTCCTTTATCTACTTCTATTTAAGTTTGCATAACTATTCTTTCTTTCCTTTCAACATATTTGTTAGTTTTATTTTCATTGCTTTATTCCCCACTTGACATCTTGCTTTAGTTTTGTTTTCCAGTTTGTGCTTTAGTTAGCTTAGTTCTTAACCGTTAGATATAACTTTTGTTTTCCTTTGTTTGCTGAGTCAATCTATTGACCTTTATTTTTCTTGGACTGTTTTGATTTTGCTTATGGGTGTATATGTATATGTGTATATTCCATTACTTTAATTATTATTTGCCTGATTTTGTAACTGTCATTTATCTGGGGTTCATCTTTGGTTTCTTGTTTTTGGGTATTTGTTTTAATCTCAATGCCATAACAAACCACGTGTGAAATCTTTGATCCTGACCAAAGATCAAGTCCTGAGCCTTTGGAGTGGGAGAACTGAATTCAAGCCCCTAAATAATCAGAGAACTAACCCTCTGGAGTATCAAATAGTGAGAACTCCCACAAAGGAAACCACTTGAATATAAGACCTGGCATCACCCAACCATCAGTAGTTCGCTGTGCTGGATGCCTTATCCAAACAAATAAAACAAAAATACAAACCCAGTCATCAGCAGACAGGATTACCACCTCACTCAGCCTTGCCCATGAGCAGAAAAACAAACAAACAAAAAACCTTAGCACAAACCTCACCCTATATGAAGCTTACTGGACCAACCTTAGAAGGGCAGAAACCAAAAGGAATAAAAGAATTCAAGCCTGGGAAAAGGAGACCTCAAACACAATAATTTAAAAAAAAAAAAAAAAATGAAAAGGCATAAAAATACTGAACAAATGAAGGAACAAACCGGAAACACAGTCCAAATAAGTGAAGAGGAAACAGGCAAACTAGCTGAAAAACAATTCAGAATAATGATAGCAAAGATGATCCAAAACTTTGAAGACAGAAGAGAGAAAATGCAAGAATCAATTAACAAAGACCTAGAAGAATTAAAGAATAAACATACAGAGACAAACAACACAATTACTGAAATTAAAAATAGAAGGAATCAATAGCAGACTATCTGAAGCAGAAGAAGGAATCAGTGCGCTAGAAGATAAAATGGTGGAAATAACTTCTGAAGAGCAGAATAAAGTAAAACGAATGAAAAGAACTGAGGGTAGTCTCAGAGACCTCTGGGACAATATCAAACACACTAATAGTCAAATTATAGGGGTTCCAGAAGAAGAAGAGAAAAAGAAAGGGTATGAGAAAATTTTTGAAGAGATTAGAGTTGAAAATTTCCCCAACATGGAAAAGGGTTTGTCAATCAAGTCCAAGAGGTGCAAAGAGTCCTATACAGGATAAATCCATGGAGAAACACGTCAAGACACACACTAATCAAAGTAATAAAGATTAAACACAAAGAAAGAATATTAAAATCAGCAGGGGAAAAGCAATAAGTAACATACAAGGGAAACCCCATACGTTTAACAGTTGATCTTTCAGCAGAAACTCTACAGGCCATAAGGGAATGGCAGGATATATTAAAAGTACTGAAAAAGGAAAAATCTACAACAAAGATTACTCTACTCAGCAAGGATCTCATTCAAAACTGATGGAGAAATCCAAAGTTTTTCAGACAAGCAAAATTTAAGAGAATTCAGTACCACCAAACCAGCTTTACAACAAATGTTAAAGGGAGTCAAGAAATACAAGGGAAGGAAAAGATCTACAAAATAAAACCACAAAAAATTAAGAAAATGGCAACAGGAACATATATATCAATAATTACTTTAGTGTAAATGGATTAAGTGCTCCAATCCATTCAGACTGGCTGAATGGATACAAAAACAAGACCCATTTATATGCTGTTTACAAGAAACACATTTCAGACACATATAGACTGAAACTGAGAGGATGGAAAAATATTTTCCATGCAAATGGAAAACAAAATAAAGTTGGAGTAACATCCTCATATCAGACAAAATAAAATTTAAAATAAAGAATATTACAAGAGATAAGGAAGGATACTACACAATGTCAAGGGATCAATCCAAGAGGAAGACATAACATTTGTAAATATCTATGCACCCAACATAGGAGCAACTCAATATGCAAGACAAACACTAACACATAAAAGGAGAAACTGACAATAACACAATAATACAACTACTATTGTAGGAGACTTTAACACCCCACTCACAAGAGTGGACAGATCATCAAAACAGAAAATTATTAAGGAAACATGTCTTAAATGATACATTAGATGAGATGGATCTCACTGATATCTTTAGGACATTCCATCCAAATGCAGAAGAATATACCTTCTTCTCAACTGCACATGGAACATTCTCCATGATAGATCACATATTGGGTCACAAATCAAACCTCAGTATATTTAAGAAAACTGAAGTCATATCAAGAGTCCTGACCACCAATGTTATGAGACTAGATATCAATTACAAGAAAAAAAATGTAAAACATACAAAGACATGAAGATTAAACAATATGTTTCTAAATAACCAACGGTTTACTGAAGAAATCAAAAGAGAAATAAAAAAATGTCTAGATACAAATGACAATGAAAACATGACAACTCAAAACCTATGGGATGCAGCAAAAGCAGTGCTAAGAGGGAATTTTATAGCAATACAATCCTGCCTCAAGAAACAAGAAAAATATTGAATAGGCAACCTAACTTTACACCTAAAACAACTAGAAAAAGAACAACAACAATAAAAAAAAAACAAAACAAAAAACCCCAAACATAGCAGAAGGAAAGAAATCATAAAGATCAGAGCAGAAATAAATGAGAAAGGAATGAAAGAAACAATAGTAAAGATTAATAAAACTAAAAGCTGGTTCTTTGAGAAGATAAACACAAGTGACAAACCTTTTAGCCAGACTCATCAAGAACAAAAGAGAGAACCAAATCAACAAAATTAGAAATGAAAAAGGAGAGGTTACAACAGACAATGCAGAAATACAAAGAATTATAGAGACTATTATGAACAACTATATGGCAATAAAATGGATAACCTGGAAGAAATAGACAAATTCTTAGAATAGAAACAGAAATTATGAACAAGCCAATTACAAGCACTGAAATTGAAGCTGTGATCAAAAATCTCCCAAAACAAAAGCCCAGGACCAGATGGCTTCACAGGAGAATTCTATCAAACATTCGGAGAAGCACTAATGCCTATCTTTCTAAAACCCTTTCAAAAAATTGCAGAGGAAGACTTCCAAACTCCTTCTACAAGGTCAACATCACCCTGATACCAAAACCAGACCAAGACAACCCCCCAAAAAAGAAAACTACAGGCCAATATCACTGATGAACATAGATGCAAAAATTCTCAACAAAATTTAGGAAACAGAATTCGGCAACACATTAAAAAGCTCATACAGCATGATCAAGGTGGGTTTATTCCAGGAATGCAAGGAATCTTCAATATACACAAATCAATCAATGTGATACACCATATTAACCAACTGAAACATAAAAACCATATGATAATCTCAATAGATGCAGAAAAAGCCTTTGACAAAATTCAGCACACATTTATGATTAAAACTCTTCAAACAATAGGCATAGAAGGAGCCTACCTCAACATAGTAAAATCCATATATGATAAGCCTACAGCAAACATTCTCAGTAGTAAGAAACTGAAAACATTCCCCCTAAAATCAGGAACAAGACAAGGGTGTCCACTTTCACCACTGTTATTCAACATATTTTTGGAAGTCCTAGCTACAGCAATCAGAGAAGAAAAAGAAATAAAAAGAATCCAGATTGGAAAAGAAGAAGTAAAGCTCTCACTGTTTGCAGATGACATGATACTGTACATAAAAAACCCTAAAGATACTATCAGAAAATTGCCAGAGCTAATCAGTGAATTTAGCAATATCACAGGATACAAAATCAATACACAGAAATCACTTGCATTTCTATATACTAACAATGAAAAATCAGAAAGAGAAATTAAGGAATCAATCTTATTCACCATTTCAACAAAATAATAAAATATCTAGGAATAAAGTTACCTAAAGAGACAAAAGAAGAGTACACAAACAATTATAAGACACTGATGAAAGAAATCAAAGATGACATAAACAGATGGAGAGATATTCCATGTTCCTGGGTAGGAAGAATCAATATTATGAAAATGATTATACTACCAAACACAATCCACAGATTCAATGTGATCCCTATCAAATTGCCAATGGCATCTTTCACAAAACTAGAACAAAAAATTTCACAATTCATATGGAAATACAAAAGATCCTGAATAGCCAAAGCAGTCTTGAGAAAGAAGAATGGAGCTGGAGGAGTCAACCTTCCTGATTTCAGGTTATACTACAAAGCTACAGTAATCAAGACAGTATGGTACTGGCACAAAAACAGAAATATAGACCTATGGAACAAGATAGAAAGCCCAAAAATAAACCCACACACATATGGGTACCTTATTTTTGACAAAGGAGACAAGAATATACAATGGGGCAAAGACAGCCTCTTTAATAAATGGTGCTGAGAAAACTGTACAGCTACATGTAAAAGACTGAAATTAGAACACTTCCTAACACCATACACAAAGATAAACTCAAAATGGATTAAAGACCTAAATGTAAGATCAGAAACTATAAATCTCTTAGAGGAAAACACAGCCACAACACTCAATGACATAAATCAAAGCAAGATCCTCTATGACCCACCTCCTAGAGTAATGGAAATAAAAACAAAAATAAACAAGTGGGGCCTGATTAAGCTTAAAAGCTTTTGCACAGCAAAGAAAACTATAAGCAAGGTGAAAAGACAACCCTCAGAATGGGAGAAAATAATAGCAAATGAAACAACTGAAAAAGGATTAATTTCCAAAATATACAAGCAGCTCATACAACTCAATACCAGAAAAACAAACAACCCAATCAAAAAGTATGAAAAAGACCTAAAGAGACATTTCTCCAAAGACATACAGATGGCTAACAAACACATGAAAAGAGGCTCAACATCGCTCATTATTAGAGAAAAGCAAATCAAAACTACAGTGAGATATCTCCTCACACTGGTCAAATGGCCATCATCAGAAAGTCTACAAACAATAAATGCTGGAGAGGGTGTGGAGAAAAGGAAATGCTTTTGCACTGTTGGTGGGAATGTAAATTGATACAACCACTATGGAAGACAGTATGGCGATTCCTTAAAAGACTAGGAATAAAGCCACCATATGACCCAGCAATCCCTCTCCTACCCATAAACCCTAAGGAAACCAAAACTGAAAAGGACACATGTACCCCAGTGTTCATCGCAGCACTATTTACAATAGCTAGAACATGGAAGCAACTTAGATGTCCATTGATAGATGAATGGATAAATAAGTATCCATTACTTCTTATACATATAACACAATGGAATATTACTCAGCCATAAAAAGGAACACATTTGAGTCAGTTCTACTGAGGTGGATGAACTGAACCTATAGCCTATTATACAGAGTGAAGTAAGTCAGAAAGAAAGATAAATAGCGTATTCTAGCGC
Source organism: Dama dama (assembly GCF_033118175.1). Classification (NCBI taxonomy): domain Eukaryota; kingdom Metazoa; phylum Chordata; class Mammalia; order Artiodactyla; family Cervidae; genus Dama; species Dama dama. The sequence goes on from NC_083699.1 coordinate 80,900,837, forward strand.
ATATATACAGAATCTAGGAAAATGGCACTGAAGAATTTATTTGCAGGGCAGCAATGGACAAACAGACATAGAGAATAGACTTATGGACAAGGGGAGAGGGGAGGAGAGGGTGAGATGTATGGAGAGAGTAACATGGAAACTTACATTACCATATGTAAAATAGATAGCCAACAGCAATTTGCTGTATGTCTCAGGAAACTCAAACAGGGGCTCTGTATCAACCTAGAGGGGTGGGATGGGGAGGGAGATGGGAGGGAGGTTCAAAAGGGAGGGGATATATGAATACCTATGGCTGATTCATGTTGAGGTTTGACAGAAAACCAAAAAATTCTGTAAAGCAGTTATCCTTCAATTAAAAAATAAATAAGTTTAAAAAAAAGAATGCAATTAGAACTTATGTTTCAAGTTCATTTGGCAAATTCAATTCTGTTTACAAGTTTAACCCCTATAATAAATTATAGAATTTTCAGCTTACCTTGGTAAGGTTAAATGAATGAATAAGATAACTAATGAACTTTTCTCAATTTCCCATTTTCTTACAGCGAGGTATTGATTTTCAATATCTATTGGAAAATACACAGCATGGAAAAAATATCCCATTGTCTCACACATTCTCTTAAGTTTAGGTGAGTAATCCTAAAAACAAATTGAAACATAAGATAGCACAGCTTCTTTAACTAAAGATCTAGTCAGCTTCATAATAAAAATCAAAAAACATGCTTTATCATAGGTTATGTTGGATATTCTCTGATTTAAAACTAAAAAAATCATAATCACATTTAAAAAAATCTTTCAGAGGAAAGGCAAATTTCTTTATAAAATGAAAATAGTAATAGCTTAGCAGTTTGGCTGTTTCCTAGTTCAGAAAATGATTTATATTCATAATAAAACTTAAAACAACAGGAGTACAGTATTAAGTTATTTTGCTGTGATATATATTTTTATTATTATTCTTACAAATAACTTCTATTTATTGTTACAGGGTGACAAACATAAATCCATAGATTTATATAGTAAAAAGTGTCTGCCATGAAGACTAAAGGAAACAGATATAAAATAAAAATATGCTGGTCTATTACAAATTATCAAAGAGCTGACTCATTTGAAAAGACCCTGATGCTGGGAAAGACTGAAGGCAAGAGAAGGGGACAACAGAGGATGAGATGGCTGGATGTCATCACTGACTCAGTGGACATGAGTTTGAGTAAACTCTGGGAGTTGGTGATGGACAGGGAGGCCTCGCGTGCTGCAGTCCATGGGGTCGCAAAGAGTCGGACACAACTGAGCGACTGAACTGATAACAAATTAACTTACTTAGTAATGTTGATTATTACTATGCAATAAATTAGTCATTCCTTTAACATGTATTTGGGAACAATGTATACTCAGTTAGTGAGTAGAAGCTTTGGTTTTCAAAATACTTTGTCTGTTTACCAAAATTGAGTAATATCAAAAAGGAAAGCTAAATGGACTTATTAATCAACAATCTGGAGGATGTTAAAATTGAAGGTATTGCATGTGCCACACATATTTATTGAAAATTCAGTTAGAAAGGTAGTTGGTAAACTTTTCTGTGAAGAGCCAGGTGGCAAATTAATAATAGTTTAAGAACCTGCCTGTTTTGGCAGAGGTTTTTGTGTTGCATTTAGGTGCCACTATAATTTTATTCTGCTATTAATGTGAAGCAACCAGACACAATATGTTGTGTGTTGCTATGTTCTAATAAAAATTTATAGACAACAAAATTTGAATTTCATATGATTTTCACATCAAAATATTCTTCTTCTGATTTCTTTTTCAATCATTTAAAAATGCAGAAACCAATCTTAGCTCTAGGTTACACACAGTAACAGACTTCAGGCCAGATTTGGCCAACAGGCTTTTGTTTTCTGACCCCTGCCTTAGATTAACCCCAGTAGCTGCTGTGAAAAATAAGGATTAAACTTTGTTATAACCTGAAACAGATTCAAGAATAGGGCTGGCAGGGATTAACTAAAGCAGGCACAGCTAAACACTGTGGAGAGTGTGTAATAAAGCATTCAAAAGCATAAAGTTCCAAGGACTTAATTTGAATATATTGAAAATACTAAGACATTTTCTTAAGAAAAGCCCAAGATGCTTCCTACTCTTTAAGATGTAATCTTGTATGTAGTAAACTATCTGGTTCAGATGCAGTAGTATCATAACCAGAATACAATATTAACTTCCATTTTAAATCAGTGAATACAAAATTTATAAATGTCCTCACCTTAAGGAAAAGATCCATTTCAGGCTGGGTTTCATCTGTATGAATGAGGTAACATCTGACAGTGTTACTCCATAGAGAATGTGAAAACAAGGGGGTAACTTGTAATAAACTAGCCACAGCAATATCCCAGTCATCTGAAAATAAAATTTCTCATTAGTTCCCCAAAAGAATTATTAGAAGACCATATGATAAGATGCCTGAAAGTCTGAAAAAACACAACAGACATCATAGAATGATATCTTATCTCACTTGTAATACTGACATAACTTCTGGAATAACATATTGGAAGGCAATCAGTTCTCTAATCCCAAATTCTATCCTGGGGTTTAAAGCAATCAAAATCACCAGTGGTCTCTGCTGAGGTACCCATGGCTCCAGTCAAATGTCAGGGAACTATGCCACATGGGCTGTTCAATTAGTATGTTCCCAGACTGATTTTACTTGTTTATTATTCTTGAAATATACTGAGTCGAAAAGAAAAGTTCAAGAATGGTATAAAATGAAAAGTAACCTAAAGACAGTGAGAATGAATATTTTAAGACATACTTGACTAATTGAAAATGCATTATTTAAAAAATAATTTTCATTTTGCTAATAGATAAATAATTTCATAGTTTTAAGAAAATAATCTGCTGCTTATAATAGCTCAGGTCTGCTGTGGTACTGAAATTCTGAACAGATCTTAAGAGCTGTTTTGAATACCAAATTATACAAAGATAATGAATAAAACTGGGCTTCCCAGGTGGCGCTATTGGTAAAGAACCCTCCTGCCAGTGCAGGAGACATAAGAGACTCTACCCCTGGACCAGGAAGATCCCCTGGAGGAGGGCATGGCAACCCATTACAGTATTCTTGCTTGGAGAATCCCATGGACAGAGGAGCCTGGCAAGCTGCAGTCCATAGGGTGCACATGTGACTGAAGTGACTTAGCACACATAACTTTTCAACACCATCTAAGATGCAAAAGAAAAGACTGAAAACTACTGTTTTTCAGCTGATCTACATTAAACTCTCACTACTCAACTAAAATACCTGAGAATCCAGACCAAAATTTCAGTTATTAGAACTTATTGGTCAGTCAGGCTGGGGGACACCATCTGATCCTGATGTGAATTATGTAACTTCATCCTTCCTGGTCAGTGACAAGTATCAGAACATAATGGCCTGACAGAGGAAGACATCCAGAAAACAAGTCTCATGCTCTGCTGATGGCAGTTCTCCCAGCACAAGACTGTAGTACACAAACAGTCATTACCATTAACTAAGCTAATTAGCAAATGGCATGTGTTACCTCTGTTGACATTAGCAAAGGGTCCTTCCACGTCTATAGAACTGTGGGCGAACTCAGGGCCCCGGAAGGATTGCTGAAGCTGGATCATACTCCCTATAGAAGGCTCACTTCCCAAGGCTCCACCAGTCCAATATTCACACTGGGTTCCAGCAGCTGTAAAGCAGATTTCATTTGATGAAAACCAAATAATATTGAAACTTCAAAACCTTATAAAATATACTCAACAGAATTTCTAATCCAAAAAAGTACTATAAGATTATAAATACAACAAATATTCAAACTTTGATTTTGAAATCAAAAGAATAATTCTGAAAGTACTTTGCCACCAACTTCTGGCATGTTCTAAGGTGGTAGTTAACACAGTTTTGCTTATCTCAATCTTAAAAAGGGGATTAAAGAGAGAAAGATGAAAAGAAATTAGGAATACAATAACCAAAGAAATTATAATAACATAGAGGAATTAAAAACGCTCCCCAACAAAAATTTCTAAAAAACTTTTTTTTCTAACCATATGATTTAGGTAAGTGTAAAATTTGAAGGGAAGAATTTCAAAGGAAGACCGTTACTGGCACACCAGTAATTAATATTGGTAATTCATTAGGATATAAGCTAAAGATGTAAAGAGTACATTCTGTTTAACCTCCCAGAGGAACAAAATTAATGTCTGAATTAATGAGTACTTACTAACACACATTTTAAAAATAAGTAATATTTGCTATCACATGGAGTCCTTGACTAAAGTAAACTGGTATTTGGGTGAAAGTCTCTGGCAAAACTGATTATTATTTGTAGGTGACAAATAATGAGCAATATTGCCTCAAACATTCCTTCTTCATGTTTATATCAAAATAGGAAGAAAGACCTAGGAGGAAATATTAATTTGTTTTTATTAACTTGCCAAGAGAATTAGAATATAATAGTTTGAAACACTGTATGTTTTAACATATGTCAGCACTGAAATAATCACTAAGACTAATGTCTTAGTCATAATAAGCCATTAAGAACTTGTTCACCTTTTTTTCCTCAAAAGTTAGTAATAAAAGTCTCAGAATGCTGGTCGGATTTCAATGGTACTAAAATGCAAATTAAGAGGGGATTATCAGTTGCCATATTTCACTCCAACATACATTAATTTGGAAGAATACAATTACAGTTTTTTTATAAATGGGAGAGTGACTGCATTTTCCCACTACACTTAAAATAGAATATTGTTCAATGTCAATCACACTTCATTATTTCCTATTAACCTAGTGGACATTTTCATTCTATGATTCTCAGTTTTTCTTTATTTCTAGAAAAACATTTAATATACTTAATTATAAAACAAAAACTTTAAAATATTTCAAAAAACTGTATTGGAAACCACTTGATGAAACATTATGTAGATATTCTGATAGCTGCAAGAATACATCCATTATGTGGAAAAATGTGACAGAGATGACTAACTGTTCTCTAACATCCATTCTCCCCTTCTTTCTTTAATGATACAACCCCAAACTTTACGTGCATACATGACTCTCTTACTAGTAATTACATTTTCCCATCTTCCTAGGTATAGGAACGTATAGGCCTGCATGGGGTTTGAGGAAGGTATAGGCCAATGGGGTTTGAGTAGGAGTAATGTGTATATCTTTCAGAGTGTGCTTTCAAGGAAAGTAATGTACTCCTCTACTCCCTCTAGCTAAATTGTAGATATGAGGGAACTTGGAGGGGCTATCTTAGACCAGAGAGAGAAAAGCTATGGGTTAAGGTCGGCAGAGCAACAAGATAGAAGGAACCTCAGCTTCTACACCATGGACTTCATAGAAAAGACCTGTTATGAGAAAGAGAAAAAGCAACTCTATTTGTAACAGCAATTACTTATCAGTACAAGGATTCAAACTTGGCTCTACAATCATTATACCTATTAATATACTGATATCTCAAAACATTATAAATAGGAAATAAACTTACCAGTAACATCTGTACAGTTGTCATCTGAATCAGACTCTCCAGGATCAAATACATGGATCCCCTGAGCCTGTAGCCTCTGAAGTTTGCTCTCCAACTCTCTCTTGGCCCTCAATAAATCCTGAATTTCATTTTCTTTGGTCTCCCTAAAAATCTTTAAAAGATGTATTTTAATTTTGAAATCCTTTGCCATAAGCAAAAAGTGATGTCATCAACTTTTAAGGGAAAATTCTTTCATTCATAAAATCAATATTCATTTGGTCCTTGATCTCCTCTTCTGTAAGGTGAATACCTCTATGTCACTGTTTTGTAACTGGAACCCAGTGGAATTCCAGGAGGATATATCTAAGGTGTGGGGCTGCCGTGTGTGCTGCCTGATGTTTAGCAAATTTGTCCCCCTCCCACTTATTGCCCTCCTGGAGGAGGGCATGGTTACCTACTCCAGGATTCTTGCCTGGAGAACCCCATGGAGCAAGGAGTCTGGTGGACTACAGTCCATAGGGTCACAAAGAGTCGGACACAACTGGAGCGACTTAGCATGCACACTTATTGCCAGTAATGCTCTCCCAAAGGACACGTCCCCAAATATTTCTAAATGCTCTCCCCTAATACAAACACTTTCCTTCCCCTTCCCCCCTATTAAAATGTTCACTTTTATACCTTTTCTTTGAAACTATCTCAAGTTTACCTGGTCCAACTCAAATACTTCAAAAGTAAAAAGTATTTACTTTTTATAAGAGTTTAGTTCTTATACCTTTCATGACTTTTACATCATTTACTTCTATTTACTCATCACAGTATTATATGAACTTTTAAAATATATTGCTTTATTCCCTGTCACTTTGGGGATAAAGATGTATGAAATTTACCTTAAATTGCCTCTTAACTTTATCTCTGTCATGTTCAAATGTAGCTGCTCTCTCCATTGCTTGGTATTTTGCTTCTAAAGCACTTTCCTTTTCCCGAAGTATCTTCTGGTAAGTTTTTTGAAGTGCCTGGAATAATTTACCTTGTTATTTCTAACAAAAATAGCATGCCTCCCCAATTTTACATTATGTTATACGCATATTGGGCTTCCCTGGTGGCTCAGAAGGTAAAAAATCTGCCGGCGATGTGGGAAGACCTGGGTCTGATCCCTGGGTCCAGACGATCCCCTGGAGAAGGAAATGGCAACCCACTCCAGTATTCCTGCCTGGAGAATTTCATGGACAGAGGAGCCTGGCAGGCTACAGTCCATGGGGGGTAGTCAGTCATGACTGAGCAACCAACACTCTCATATACATATTACATATCTCAGAATATGAACAGTCTACTTAGTTTTTCACCAGTTATCAAGAACTGCATACTGCCATTCTATCCAAACATATAATGGGGAAAAAACCCTGCAAATATGCTTGAATTATAAATGAAGATATTCAACATTAAACTTTCAATGGAAGTTAATACTTTTTCTTTGAAATACTGCACCAGTTCTGAATCTTCACTACAACTCAGTTTTCCCACCTTTAAGAGAACAAAATCACAATTTATAAGGTTTAACCTGAAGGATAATTATTTCTATGAGACTGTGCACTCTTTGGCTCCATGTCTCACTCCTCTTGCTAGCTCCAAGGCTGATACATTGCAGGTCTTCAGTAAATGTCTGATTGAATGGATTAAATAAATATAGGATGTGTGTGTGTGTGTTTTAAATGCCTAGGTATATGAAAAAGGAATAAAAAAAAGGTTGCATCAGGAATCAGGATTGGTAACAGAAATAACCTGGGACTGGAACATTTGTCACCCCTTAATGCACTCTGCCCTGTTGCAATTGCCTTTGGGGGGTGGGGTTTTAAATGCCTGGGAAGGGTTTGATCAGCTGCCTCAATGGATGTCCCCAAAGTCTTTTGCACAATTGTGTGGTTCTGGCAGACCTACTTCCCTGGAGATTAGCATTTGGTGCTGCTCTGTGCTTAGTCGCTGAGTCGTGTCCGACTCTTTGAGACCCCATGAACTATAGCCCGCCAGGCTCCTTTGTACATGGGGCTTCCCCAGGTCAGAATACTGGAGTGGGTTGCCATACCCTCCTCCAGGGGATCTTCCCGACCTAGGGATCCAACCAGGGGTTCCTGCATTGCAGGCGGATTCTTTACCAGGGCTTCTCTGATAGCTCAGTTGGTAAAGAATCCGCCTGCAGTGCAAGAGACCCCAGTTCGATTCCTGGGTCAGAAAGATCCCCTGGAGAAGGGATAGGCTACCCACTCGAGTATTCTTGGGTTTCCCTTGTGGCTCAGCTGGTAAAAAATCCGCTCGCAATGCAGGAGACCTGGGTTTGACCCCTGAGTTGGGAAAATCCACTGGAGAAGGGATAAGGCTACCTACTCCAGTATTCTGGCCTTGAGAATTCCATGGACTATTAAGAGTCGGACACGACTGAGAGACTTTCGCTTTCACTTTTCTTTACCATCTGAGCTACCAGGGAAGGCCCGAGCATTTGCTGCTCCGGGTTAAAAGCTTCAAGGTGTCTGAATGAATGGCCCAAAGACAGAAAAGTGGGGGGAGGCGGTGGTTGTTAAAGAATCAGTTTAGACCGCAAGGCAGTATGTTCTCTCAAAGTAAAATGCAGAGCAGTTTCTGCTTAACTTTCAAAACTTCTTGGTTTGGAGATGAGACAGGACGGACAAGGGTCGAAGTCAGGCGTTCAGGGTCCAGTTGGCAGTGCCGCCATGCGGCTGCGGGGCGGTGGGCAGACGGCCCCGGGCCTCAGTTCCCACGTGTCGCGGTCATCTCCGGTGAGTGCCCGGGCACAGCATTACCTGCAGCTCGGCCCGCAGCCGCTTGTTCTCCGTGTCCAGCTTGGCCTCCCGGCGGCCCATGGATAACAACTCCTGGTTCTTGCTGACCCGGAAGATCTCGTACTCCTTCTTCAGCCGCTCGTACTCAGCAGCCGCGTATTCCAGCTCGGGCACCGACGAACCAGTAGACTTGAAGCTGGCCCCTAGCAGCCCGCCGCCGCCCGCTCCACGGGGCAGCGAACCCGGCCCGGCTCCCGCAGCCGCCACACCCGCGGCCCGGCGGAACGAGCTGCGCAGCAAGCGGGCCTTGGGCTTCACCTCCACCGGGATCTCACAGGCCTCGCCGCCGCCCGCCCCGTACGTGTCCTCGATCACCTCCCCGCCCGCGGGGCTCACGAGCGACGAAGCGGTACCCATGGCGCCGGCTGGCGCTGCTAATTGCCAGCAGGGTACCAGGAGGGGGCGGGACACGACCGGAGGGACGAGGCGGGGCAGCAGGAAGGGGCGGGGCGATCGTATCAAGGAGGGGCGGGCCAGTGGGCGGGGCAAGAGGGACAGGGCGGGGCCAGAGGAGCAGAACGGATGGGGCGGGGCAGAAGGGCTGGTCTGGGCTAGGTAGCGGAGCTCGCCAGCGGGATGCTGAGTGAGGAGTCCGCGTGGCGCAGCGAGCAGCCGGGATGTGGCTCTGGCCCGCCACTGCACTTTGTCAGTGCCTACGGGAGGGCGCAAGTAGGCTTCTCACAGTTCCCTCTACCCGGCCAAGACTTCCCCACGGGCGCGTGCCTCACACTGAGCTCTGGCCTGGGCCCCCTTGCTTCTCCACTTCTGTTGCTGCAGCTTCTGTGCTGCGGCCTTTCCAGACCCTGCTCTCCTCCCCGAAGGCTGTTTGCATGCGTGTGTGCTCAGTCGCGTCCCACTCTTTAGAATCCCATGGACTGTAGCCTGCCAGGCTCTTTTGCCCATGGGATTATCCCTGCAAGAATACTGGAGTGGGTTTGCCTTTTCCTCCTCTAGGGGACCTTCCCGACCCAGGGATCGAACCCAAAGGCAGTCAGGAAATCAGAAATTTATTGAGAGACTGCTATATGCCTCTCATTATGCATCTCTCAGAATGCCTGCAGTTGGAATGACCAGAGAGACATAGTACCAGCCAAGACAATACTTCTAGGCTTTACAGCCTGAGACCACCAGTTTCACCTTAGACGAGGTGAAAGTTCGACTTTTTGCAACATGGGACATTGGAAACCTGCCCTTCAGAGGAATATGGTACATTTCACCCATTAAATGAAAGGATCCACTATGAGCCATATCATAAAACATGAAGAGATGGGGAAACTATTTTAAACTTTTAAGTCAGGAAAAGAGTGGGGTTGTCATCTTCTTGCTTATGCTGTCTTGTGCTCTTGCCCCTCTGCGAAGTTTCTAACCTCTCCAGATTTGGAACCCAGGGTAGGGGGACAGGTGATAGTTGCTCAGTAGTGTCCAACTCTCTGCGACTCCATGGGCTGCAGCACACCAGGCTTCCTGTCCTTCATCTCCTGGATCATGCTCAAACTCTTGTCCATTGTCCTCTGTCGTCCCCTTCTCCTCCTGACCTTTATTATTCCCAGATTACAGTGTTTTCCAATGAATCGGCTCTTCCCATCAGGTGGCCAAGGTAGTGAAGCTTCGCTTCAGCATCAGTCCTTGCAGTGAATATTGGGGGTTTATTTCCTTTAGAATTGACTGGTTTGATCTCCTTGCTCCCGGGCGGACTCTCATGAGTCTTCTCCAGCACCACAGTACACACAGTACAAAAGCATCAATTCTTTGATGCTCAGCCTTCTTTATGGTTCAAATCTTACATGACCACTGGAAAAACCATAATTTTGACTATAAGGACCTTTGTTGGCAAAGTGATGTATTTCCTTTTTAATATGCTGTCTACGTTTGTTATAGCTTTTATTCCAAGGAGCAAGTGTCTTTTAATTTCATGGCTGCAGTCACCAATGCAGTCTGCATTGATTTTGGAGCCCAAGTAAATAAATATGTTACTGTTTCCATTTTTCCCCCATCTCTTTGCTGTGAAGTGATGGGACCAGATGCCATGTTCTTAGTTTTTTGAATGTTGAGTTTTAAGCCAGCCTTTTCTCTGCTTTTTCACCTTCATCAAGAGCCTCTTTAGTTCCTCTTCGCTTTCTGCCATTACGGTGGTGTCATCTGCATATCTGAGATTATTGATAGTTCTCCCAGAAATCTTGATTCTGGTTTGTGCATCATTCAGCCTGGCATTTCACGTGATGTACTCTGCATATAAGTTAAATAAGCAGGGTGACAACACACTGCCGTGATGTACTCCTTTCCCGATTTGGAACCAGTCATTTGTTCCATGTCTGGTTCTGACTGCTGCCTATTGACCTGCATACAGGTTTCTCAGAAGGCAGGTAAGGCAGTCTGGTATTCCCATCTCTTGAAGAGTTTTCCACAGTTCATTGTGATCTGCGTATTCAAAGGCTTTAACATAGTCAGTGAAGCAGAAGTAGATGTTTTTTTCTGTAATCCCTTTGCTATTTCTATAATTCAGCAGATATTGGCAATTTTATCTCTGGTTCCTCTGCCTTTTCTAAATCCAGCTTGTACATCTGGAAGTTCTCAGTTCACACAATGTTGAAGCCTAGCCTGAAGGATTTTGGGCCTTACCTTGCTAGCATGTGAAATGAATGAGGTTGTGTGATAGTTTGAACATTCTTTGACATTGCTCTTCTTTGGGATTGGAATGAAGATTGACCTTTTCTGATGTTGTGGCCACTGCTGAGTTTTCCAAATTTGCTGACATATTGAGTGCAGCACTTTAACTGCACCATCTTTTAGGATTTGAAATAGCTCAGCTGGAATTTAGTCGTCTTCACTAACTTTGTTCATAGTAATGCTTGCTAAGACTCAGTTGACTTCACACTCCAGGATGTCTGGCTCTAGGTGAATGACTACAACATCGTGGTTATCTGGGTCATTAAGGCCTTTTTTGTACAGTTCTTCTGTATAGTCTTGCCACCTCTTCTGCTTCTGTTAGGTCAGTACTGTTTCTGTCCTTTATTGTGCCCATTTTTGCATGAAATGTTCCCTTGGGTGTCTCTAATTTTCTTGAAGAGATCTGTAGACTTTCTCATTCTATTGTTTTCCTCTATTTCTTTGCATTGTTTACTTAAGAAGCCTTTCTACTCTTTGGTACTCTGCATTCAGATAGGTATATCTTTCCTTCACTGCTCTGCTTTTCACATCTTTTCTTTTCTCAGCTATTTGTAAGGCCTCCTCAGACAGCCATTTTGCCTTCTTACATCCCCCCCTCCTTGGGGATGTTTTTATTCACCACCTTCTGTACAATGGTATGAATATCTGTCTGTAGATCTTCAGTCACTCTGTCTACTAGATCCTAGTCCCTTGAATCTATCCATCACCTCCACTGTATAATCATAAAGAATTTGATTTAGGTCATACCTGATTGGCCTAGTGGTTTTCCCTAATTTCTTAAATTTGAGCCTGAATTTTCCAATAAGGAGCCTGCAGTCAGCTCCAGGTCTTGTTTTTGCTAACTGTATAGAACTTTTCTCTCTTCAACTGCAAAGCATATAATCAATCTGATTTCGGTATTGACCATCTGGTGATGTCCATGTGTAGAGTCATCTCTTGTGCTGTTGGAAGAGGGTGTTTGCTATGACCAGTGTGTGCTCTTGGCAAAACTCTGTTAGTCTTTGCCCTGCTTCATTTTGTACTCCAAGGCAAAACGTGTCTGTTACAGATATCTCTTGACTTCCTACTTTTGCATTCCAGTCTCCTATGATGAAAAGGACATATTTTTTTTTTTAGTGTTAGTTCTAGGAGGTCTTGTAGGTCTTCATAGAGTTGTTCAAATTCATCTTCTTTATACTAGTGATTGGGGCATAGACTTGGATTACTGTAATATTAAATGGTTTGCCTTGGAAATGAGCCTGAGATCAATCTGCCATTTTTGAGATTGCACCCAAGTTCTGCATTTCAGATTCTTTCTTTGACTTTGAGGGCTACTTCATTTCTCTAAGGGATTAGATATCATGGTCATCAATTAAATTCACTTCTTCTCATCCATTTAGCTCAGTGAATTATAAAATGTTGATTTCACTCTTGCTTTTGCTCCTGTTTGACCACTTCCAATTTATCTTGATTTGTGGACTTCCCATTCCATGTTCCTATGCAATAACGTTCTTTATGGCATGGGACTTTACTTCCCCACCAGACACATCTACAACTGGGCATTGCTTCTGCTTTGGCTCAGCCTCTACATTCCTCCTGGAGCTATTTTTCTGCTCTTCTCCAGTAGCATATTGGATATCTATTGACATGGGGGCTTCATCTCTCAGTGTTATCCTCATCCATCAGAGGGCAGAATGAAAACCACAGTCACAGAAAACTAACCAAAATGATCATGTGGATCCCACCTTTGTGTAACTCAATGAAACTATCAGCCATGCTGTATAGGCTCACACAAGATAAACGGGTCATGGTGGAGAGTTCTGATAAAATGTGGTCCACTGGAGAAGGGAATGGCAAACCACTTCAGGATTCTTGCCTTGAGAACCCCATTAACAGTATGAAAAGGCAAAAAAATATAACACTGCTAGATGAACCCCTAGGTCAGGAGGTGTCCAACATGCTTCTGGAGAAGAGTGGAGAAAAAGAAAGGAAGGAAAAGAAGCTAAATTGATTAGCAGGAGAGGTTGAGCTTTGCTACAATCTCAACAGAGGCCTTAGCCAGTCTACAGGAAGTTTTGAAGCTGGCCCTGCAGAATTTTTCTAATTTTTCTAAACTGGGACTTTATACCCCCATATCAGCTACTGCTGCTAAGTCGCTTCAGTCGTGTCTGACTCTGTGCGACCCCATAGACGGCAGCCTACCAGGCTCCCCCATCCCTGGGATTCTCCAGGCAAGAACACTGAGTGGGTTGTCATTTCCTTCTCCAATGCATGAAAGTGAAAAGTGAAAGTGAAGTCGATCAGTCGTGCCCGATTCTTAGCAACCCCATGGACTGCAGCCTACCAGGTTCCTCCGTCCATGGGATTCTCCAGGCAAGAGTACTGGAGTGGGTTGCCATTGCCTTCTCCGCCTATACCAGCTAGTTATCATCTTTCTTCAGCCAAAGCAATCCCCAGGAGACTGATGGTGGAGGACTGTCTGTTGGCATCACTTCCAGTGGTTGGAGAAACAAGTCTTTCAGGCATCATATCTACACAACAGAAAACACAATCTTTGCCTCCAAGAACTCTGGAGATGCAGGCCAATTATCACTCCTTCCATCAAAGTAGCTAGTCATCTTTTCTTTGACCCTTTAGATTTTCTTCAGGTGAGAGTGCAGACATCAGACCCTTATGTTCTTCAAACTCCAAGAGATACATATTAACTCCTTCAAATAATCTCCGGAGATAAGGAATGTGCATCAGCTGAAGACTTCCATTATTATGCTTGAATAATAGAGTAAAAGGCCGTCACTCATTTCCTCCAAACCAATAGCAAATTTCCCATAGCTTGTGGAGTAAATTCAGATTCTGCAGCCTTAGAACAGTGCCCTGGAGCAATGGCTCTCCTCTCCTCACCTTTAATTTGTCTTGTAACATTCCTCTACCCGTGTTCCTCCACACTAGCAGGGCTGATTTTCTTCTGGTCCTTATACCAACATAGTTTCTATTTTTTCTCAGTACTCTGCCAACCCTCATTTCTTTCAAAGTCTAACTTCTTTGCCCAAGAAACTTTCACTGGACAGTCATACCTTTCGAGAGTTTATCATATCAATAGTTTCAATTCAATAATCTTCATCTTTGTGCAAAGATCTGTACTTAACTTTTTCTGACCTTGTTCTCTATTAATTATGCCTCCATTCCATCTATCTTGGTTTTTGGTAGTTGTTACTGTTTTGAGGCCATTTATTGCTTAGATTCATCACCAGCAACCTTACTGGACTCCTGCTGAGAATATAATGTAGCACAAATGACTGATGACCCAAAGAAATGTCAAATATGGCTGGGGTTCTCCAAAAGCATAGGAGTTGTCACTGCCTTCTCTAATAACCTTTACATAGTTTTGCCTCCAAAACAAATCCAGGTTTGCTGAGACAATGGAGACTTCTTTCTATATAGTGATTACTGGCTACCTTCTCATCAAGGACAATATACTCATCACGGACAATATATTTCTCATCAAGGACAATATATGTCAGCACAGATACTGACCTTGGATACCTGGTGGTTAATGCCTAAGTGACCTAACTGAGCGGGCCCAGAGGTGACCAGTTAAAAGGTGTTAGCAGATACTCAGTGTGGTTGGTTTCCAACATATTTTTAAATCCTAAACTTACCATAGCATCTGTTCCAATTTTCAACCTCATAATTTGTTTCCCTTCTTTATACTGAATTTACATCACAAACCTCAGTCTGCATTTTGAAGGATAATTTTGAATACAGAATGATGGTAAGGATTAAAGAAGCTCATGACCAATTAAAGATGGCTAAAAAATGATAAATACTCTATCCATTGTAAAGTGAGGTTTATGATGAAGACAGGGTACATAATTTGTGGGTGGCAGTGCAAAGTGAAAATCTAGTAACCTTTGTTCAAAAATTATAAAGAATTTTAAGATAGCAATAAACAAAGCATGGAGTCCTTTTGAGTTCATGTCCCTATGCAATTGCCCTTGAGTTTTTCCAGAGGGCTGTGTGCTTATTACTCTACCCTGTTCATGGACGCCTCTCCTTGAATCTGGTTGGGCTCTGTAATTGCTTTAACCAGTAGACTATGGCAGAAATGACTGTGCCAGTTTCTGAGTCTGAATCTTGAGAGAATGTCAGCTTCCACTTCCTGTGTCCTGAAACACTCTTAAAACTTTGAGCTGCCATGTAAGGAGATCTATTACCTCAGCCAAAACTACCAGATTGGAGAGCTTGTGTGTAGGCATTCCAGGCAATTGCCCAGCCTTCCAGCCAAGGCATGTGAAGTGAAGCCCTCTGGGACTCTCCAGGTCAACCTATTTCCTAGTTGGATACTACTAAGTGACTTGAGTTGGCACCACAAGGAGAGGAGAAAAATCACAGAGTCAACCTCTGCCCAAGTCCTGATCTACAAAATCATGAAATACATACAATTGTTGGTTTAAACCAATGAATTTGAGGATAATTTCTTCTTATACCTAGAGCAAGAGAAAAATTCCCGCACATTTGGCTAGGGTAGCTTGTAAAATTAATAAATAATGCTGCCATCTTTTGAACAATGTGATTTGTAGAGTAAATATCAGTTGTGTAGGTTAGTGTAGGTTTGGTACCCAGACTATGAATCTCAAAATCACTTGGGATGTTTATTAAGAATTGAGATCCACTGAGGTTTAATTTCTGAGATGGGAGCTTGCAAATCTGCATGTTTAGTTATCTCCCAAGTGACACATACTTTAAGATCTCATAACCACCGAGTTTGCATAAAAATTGTGTCTATCAGCCAACAGTGATCTAATTCGTTCCTACACAGAGTGTGGTCCAGTAGCAGCTTCACCTTAATGCAGCAATCCCCAACCTTTTTGGCACCAGGGACTAATTTCATGGAAGACAATTTTTCCACGGACCGGGGGTGGGGAGGATGGTTTGGGGATGATTCAAGTGAATGACATTTATTGTGCGCTTTATTTCTAATCTAATGCTGGCACTGATATGACAGGAGGTACCAGACTGCAGCCTGAAGGCTGGGAACCCCCTGCTTTAGAGCTTCTTAGGAATCATTCTCAGGTTTCATCACAGACCCACTGAATCAATGTGCACGTCCAAACGATCCCCAGGTGATTTGAATATACCTTAAAATTTGAGAAACTGCTGTAGAACAGTAATTCTTAACCTTAGTTGCCCAGAAAATCACTTGCAGGACTTAAAAAAAAAAAAAAAGACTGCTGCCTGTTAGGTCAGGCAGGATGTTTTAAACCCCCTAATATGTGGGGGTGGGGGGGAAGGGAGGGGTCGAGGGCCAGGGAGGATTTGGCCATCATGCTTTAAAATCTTGGAGGATTTTAGTCAATCTTCAAAGGGGAAAATCAACGGTTTTATCCTCTGCTAACTCATTATTGCCAAGATGTGTGCAGTCCCCGTTGGAAACCACTATGGCATGTTCGTATGCATCCAGATTCCTGTTTAAGCTTCCCTTCCTTTCATCACATAGCGAGTGCACATGTAATTTTGACCATATTGATAGCGTTGTTCTTCAGTTTTGGTGATGACATAGCATCACAAATGGCCAAAATGTCCCCAAGAAAATGTACCACCTTGGGATAAATGACTGTCTAATTGCACATACAGAGAGTTAATAGTCTTTGAAGAGAAAAGAATTTCACAAAGGGAAGACATTCTAATTCTTATTAAAATTGCCAGCCTTCTCCGTGGCCATTTAGTTCTACTCAGTTCTACCACATGAACTGATTCCTCAAGTCCCTGTTACCAAATTTAGAGACTGATTTCAGGAATTGATTAACAATTGAGAACATCTAATCTGATTAAACACCTGTGATTTAACATTTCTACCATCAGGGGGCAGTGTAATTCAGGAAAACTGGCTTGTTACTTGTATATATTAAAAAGAATCATTTTTCTCATGTGAAGATAAAGACTGTATTATAGTAATAATACAGGTATAATTGTTTTCAATAGTGATAAACTACATTGCCATACTTAGTTTTCACCACAAGTAATAACATGACTTCTGGAAATTAGTCATGAAATAGACAAGAGGCAAGGGTCTGTGAACTTTTTCTGTACAGGAACAGATAACAAATATTCTACGTTTTTTGGGCTATACGGTCTCTATCTCAGCTTTGCCATTACAGCGTAAAAAACATCCATACCGGGGGGGGGGGGGGGGGGGGGGGGAGCCAAGATGGCGGAGGAGTAGGACGGGGAGACCACTTTCTCTCCTACAAATTCATCAAAAGAATAACTGAACGCAGAGCAAACTTCGCAAAACAACTTCTGATCGCTAGCTGAGGTCATCAGGCGCCCAGAAAAGCAGCCCATTGTCTTCGAAAGGAGGTAGGACAAAATATAAAAGATAAAAAGTGAGACAAAAGAGCTAAGGACGGAGATCCGTCCCGGGAGCTCTTAGGCGGCATTGCTTGGGGTAGGGTCCGGGCCTGAGTGCCCTGAGGACAATCGGAGGGAGCTTCTGTGAGTTGCCAACTTGAACTGTGGGAGACCAAAAGAGAGAGAGAAAATTAACCGGCCCGAACACACTGCCGGCCGTTCGCAGAACAAAGAGACCGAGAGGGTCCAGAGAGGAGCTCGCAGGCTGCGGACCGGCCCAGCCCCGCCGGAGGCAGGAGGCAGGGGGGAGGGGAAGGTCGCGGCGAGACACAGGGCGCAGGCACCCGACCGGCGCGGGCGGGGACTGGGGCTGGGGACGCAGAGGGCAGAAGGCGCGCGCACCCGACTGGCGCCAGCGGAAACTGAGACTGGGTCCGCGGAAGGGAGGGGGCGCGCCACACCTGGGGAGAGTGCGCCCACCGAGCCCCTGGCTGCCTGGACCGCTCTGACGGGGAAGGCACAGAGAGCAGGCGCAGCTTTTCCTTCCGCGCTTTTGTGGAACACCCGAGGGCTGGAACCTCGCGCAGCGCGGGGCGCGCTCCATATAGAACAGCCCGGAGCCTGAGCGGCGCAGCCGGAGAAAGCAGCGTCGGCCCCTCCCAGCAGCGCCAGCCCGTCCCCGCGGCGCCAGCCCGTCCCCGCAGCGCCAGCCCCTCCCGGCAGCGCAAGCCCCTCCCCGCGGAGCGACGGAACTAGCTACCTGAATAAGAGTCCACCTCCGCCCGCCTGTCTCAGGGCGGAAATGAGGCTCTGAAGAGACCGGCAAACAGAAGCCAAATAAACAAAGGGAACCGCTTCAGAAGGGACTGGTGCAACAGATTAAAATCCCTCTAGGAAACATTGATTACACCGGAGGAGCCTGTAGATATCGAGAAGCGTAAGCTGGAACGAGGAGCTATCTGAAACTGAGCCGAACCCACACTGACCGCAACAGCTCCAGAGAAACTCCTAGATATAATTTTACTTTTCTCTCTCTTTTTTTTTTTTTTTTAATTTTTATTTTTCTTTTTTTCTTTTTTATTTTTTCTCTTTTATTTTCCTTTAAAATCCCCTATTACTCCCCCATTACTCCCTAACTTTCATTTCCATAGACTTTTACGATTTTTTAATTAGGGGGGA
The DNA here is from genome assembly GCF_033118175.1 of Dama dama. NCBI lineage: Eukaryota > Metazoa > Chordata > Mammalia > Artiodactyla > Cervidae > Dama > Dama dama. Next base: position 80,919,333 of record NC_083699.1, read on the forward strand.
AAAAAAAAATTTTTTTTTTCTTTCTTTTTTTTTCTTTTTCTTTCTTTTTTTTTTCTTTCCTTTTTCTCTTTTATTTTCTATTTTTCTTTCATTTCTTTTAAAGTCCTCTAGTACTCCTCTACTACTCCTTAATTTTCATTTCCAATACACTATAACCTTACAAAAAAAAAAAAAAAAGAAGAGAAGCCCTATTTTTAAACCGAAGATTATTCTCTCCTAATCTTGACTCTCTGTTTTCTACCTCAGAACACCTCTATTTCCTCCTTTCCCCTTCTCTTCCCAATCCAATTCTGTGAATCTTTGTGGGTGTCTGAGCTACGGAGAACACTCTGGGAACAGACAGCTGCGTAGATCTGTCTCTCTCCTCTTGAGTCCCCCTTTTTCTCCTCCTGTTCATCTCTATCTCCCTCCTCCCTCTCCTCTTCTTCATGTGACTCTGTGAACCTCTCTGGGTGTCCCTAACGGGGGAGAATCTTTTAGCCATTAACCTAGAAGTTTTCTTATCAGGGCTGTATAGTTGGAGAAGTCCTGAGACTACAGGAAGAATAAAACTGAAATCCAGAGGCAGGAGACTTAAGCCCAAAACCTGAGAACACCAGAAAACTCCTGACTACAAGGAACTATAAGTAATAAGTGACTGACCAAAAGCCTCCATACCTACACTGAAACCAACCACCACACAAGAGCCAATAAGTTTTAGAGCAAGACATACCACGCAAATTCTCCAGCAACGCAGGAACATAGCCCTGAACATCAACATACAGGCTGCCCAAGGTCACACCTAACACATAGACCCATGTCAAAACTCATTACTGGGCACTCCATTGCTCTCCAAAGAGAAGAAATCAAGCTCCACGCACCAGAACACTGACGCAAGCTTCCCTAACCAGGAAATCTCGACAAGCCAATCGTCTAACCCCACCCACTGGGTTAATCCTCCACAACAAAAAGGAACCACAGACCTCCAGAATACAGAAAGCCCACTCCAGATACAGCAATCTAAACAAGATGAAAAGGCAAAGAAATACCCAACAGGTAAAGGAACATGAAAAATGCCCACCAAGTCAAACAAAAGAGGAGGAGATAGGGAATCTACCTGAAAAAGAATTTAGAATAATGATAATAAAAATGATCCAAAATCTTGAAAACAAAATGGAGTTACAGATAAATAGCCTGGAAACAAAGATTGAAAAGATTCAAGAACTGTTTAATAAAGACCTAGATGAAATAAAAAAGAGTCAATTACAAATGAATAATGCAATGAATGAGATCAAAAACACTTTGGAGGGAACCAAGAGTAGAATAACGGAGGCAGAAGATAGGATAAGTGAGGTAGAAGATAAAATGGTGGAAATAAATGAAGCAGAGAGGAAAAAAGAAAAAAGGATCAAAAGAAATGAGGACAACCTCAGAGACCTCGGGGACACTGTGAAACGCCCCAACATTCGAATCATAGGAGTTCCAGAAGAAGAAGACAAAAAGAAAGGCCATGAGAAAATACTCGAGGAGATAATAGCTGAAAACTTCCCTAAAATGGGGAAGGAAATAGCCACCCAAATCCAAGAAACCCAGAGAGTCCCAAACAGGATAAACCCAAGGCGAAACACCCCAAGACACATATTAATCAAATTAACAAAGATCAAACACAAAGAACAAATATTAAAAGCAGCAAGGGAAAAACAACAAATAACACACAAAGGGATTCCCATAAGGATAACAGCTGATCTATCAATAGAAACCCTCCAGGCCAGAAGGGAATGGCAGGACGTACTGAAAGTAATGAAAGAGAATAACCTACAACCTAGATTACTGTATCCAGCAAGGATCTCATTCAGATATGAAGGAGAATTCAAAAGCTTTACAGATAAGCAAAAGCTGAGAGAATTCAGCACCACCAAACCAGCTCTTCAACAAATGCTAAAGGATCTTCTCTAGACAGGAAATGCAGAAAGGTTGTATAAACGTGAACCCAAAACAACAAAGTAAATGGCAACGGGACCACACCTATCAATAATTACCCTAAATGTAAATGGCTTGAATGCCCCAACCAAAAGACAAAGATTGGCTGAGTGGATACAAAAACAAGACCCCTATATATGCTGTCTACAAGAGACCCACCTCAAAACAAGAGACACATACAGACTAAAAGTGAAGGGCTGGAAAAAAATATTTCATGCAAACGGAGACCAAAAGAAAGCAGGAGTCACAATACTCATATCAGGTAAAATAGACTTTCAAATAAAGGAAGTGAAAAGAGACAAAGAAGGACACTACATAATGATCAAAGGATCAATCCAAGAAGAAGATATAACAATTATAAATATATATGCACCCAACATAGGAGCACCGCAATATGTACGGCAAACACTAACGAGTATGAAAGAGGAAATTAATAGTAACACAATAATAGTGGGAGACTTTAACACCCCACTCACAACTATGGATAGATCAACTAAACAGAAAATTAACAAGGAAACACAAACCTTAAATGACACAATGGACCAGCTAGACCTAATTGATATCTATAGGACATTTCACCCCAAAACAATCAACTTCACCTTTTTCTCAAGTGCACACGGAACATTCTCCAGAATAGATCACATCCTGGGCCATAAATCTGGTCTTGGAAAATTCAAAAAAATTGAAATCATTCCAGTCATCTTTTCTGACCACAGTGCAGTAAGATTAGATCTCAATTACAGGGAAAAAATTGTTAAAACTTCAAACATATGGAGGCTAAATAACACGCTTCTGAATAACCAACAAATCATAGAAGAAATCAAAAAAGAAATCAAAATATGTATAGAAATGAATGAAAATGAAAACACAACAACCCAAAACCTATGGGACACTGTAAAAGCAGTGCTAAGGGGAAGGTTCATAGCATTACAGGCTTACATCAAGAAACAGGAAAAAAACCAATTAAATAACCTAACTCTTCACCTAAAGCAATTAGAGAAGGAAGAAATGAAGAACCCCAGAGTTAGCAGAAGGAAAGAAATCTTAAAAATCAGGGCAGAAATAAATGCAAAAGAAACTAAAGAGACCATAGCAAAAATCAACAAAGCTAAAAGCTGGTTTTTTGAAAAAATAAACAAAATTGACAAACCATTAGCAAGACTTATTAAGAAACAAAGAGAGAAAAACCAAATTAACAAAATTAGAAATGAAAATGGAGAGATCACAACAGACAACACTGAAATACAAAGGATCATAAGAGACTACTACCAGCAGCTCTATGCCAATAAAATGGACAACTTGGATGAAATGGACAAATTCTTAGAAAAGTATAACTTTCCAAAACTGAACCAGGAAGAAATAGAAGATCTTAACAGACCCATCACAAGCAAGGCAATCGAAACTGTCATCAAAAATCTTCCAGCAAACAAAAGCCCAGGACCAGATGGCTTCACAGCTGAATTCTACCAAAAATTTAGAGAAGAGCTAACACCTATCTTACTCAAACTCTTCCAGAAAATTGCAGAAGAAGGTAAGCTTCCAAACTCATTCTATGAGGCCACCATCACCCTAATTCCAAAACCAGACAAAGATGCCACAAAAAAAGAAAACTACAGGCCAATATCACTGATGAACATAGATGCAAAAATCCTTAACAAAATTCTAGCAAACAGAATCCAACAACATATTAAAAAAATCATACACCATGACCAAGTGGGCTTTATCCCAGGAATGCAAGGATTCTTTAATATCCGCAAATCAATCAATGTAATACACCACATTAACAAATTGAAAGATAAAAACCATATGATTATCTCAATAGATGCAGAGAAAGCCTTTGACAAAATTCAACACTCATTTATGATTAAAACTCTCCAAAAAGCAGGAATAGAAGGAACATACCTCAACATAATAAAAGCTATATATGACAAACCCACAGCAAGCATTACCCTCAATGGTGAAAAATTGAAGGCATTTCCCCTGAAATCAGGAACAAGACAAGGGTGCCCACTCTCACGACTACTATTCAACATAGTGTTGGAAGTTCTGGCCACAGCAATCAGAGCAGAAAAAGAAGTAAAAGGAATCCAGATAGGAAAAGAAGAAGTAAAACTCTCACTGTTTGCAGATGACATGATCCTCTACATAGAAAACCCTAAAGACTCTACCAGAAAATTACTAGAGCTAATCAATGAATATAGTAAAGTTGCAGGATATAAAATTAACACACAGAAATCCCTTGCATTCCTATATACTAACAATGAAAAAACAGACAGAGAAATTAAGGAAACAATACCATTCACCATTGCAACAAAAAGAATAAAATACTTAGGAGTATATCTACCTAAAGAAACAAAGGACCTATACATAGAAAACTATAAAACACTGATGAAAGAAATCAAAGAGGACACAAACAGATGGAGAAACATACCGTGTTCATGGATTGGAAGAATTAATATTGTCAAAATGGCTATTCTACCCAAAGCAGTCTATAGATTCAATGCAATCCCTATCAAGCTACCAACGGTATTTTTCACAGAACTAGATCAAAGAATTTCACAATTTGTATGGAAATACAAAAAACCTCGAATAGCCAAAGTAATCTTGAGAAAGAAGAATGGAACTGGAGGAATCAACCTGCCTGACTTCAGACTCTACTACAAAGCCACAGTCATCAAGACAGTATGGTACTGGCACAAAGACAGAAATATAGATCAATGGAACAGAATAGAAAGCCCAGAGATAAATCCACGAACCTATGGACACCTTATCTTTGACAAAGGAGGCAAGGATATACAATGGAAAAAAGACAACCTCTTTAACAAGTGGTGCTGGGAAAACTGGTCAACCACTTGTAAAAGAATGAAACTAGAACACTTTCTAACACCATACACAAAAATAAACTCAAAATGGATTAAAGATCTAAATGTAAGACCAGAAACTATAAAACTCCTAGAGGAGAACATAGGCAAAACACTCTCCGACATAAATCACAGCAAGATCCTCTATGACCCACCTCCCAGAATATTGGAAATAAAAGCAAAACTAAACAAATGGGACCTAATGAAACTTAAAAGCTTTTGCACTACAAAGGAAACTATAAGTAAGGTGAAAAGACAGCCCTCAGATTGGGAGAAAATAATAGCAAATGAAGCAACAGACAAAGGATTAATCTCAAAAATATACAAGCAACTCCTGCAGCTTAATTCCAGAAAAATAAATGACCCAATCAAAAAATGGGCCAAAGAACCAAACAGACATTTCTCCAAAGAAGACATACAGATGGCTAACAAACACATGAAAAGATGCTCAACATCACTCATTATTAGAGAAATGCAAATCAAAACCACAATGAGGTACCATTACACGCCAGTCAGTATGGCTGCTATCCAAAAGTCTACAAGCAATAAATGCTGGAGAGGGTGTGGAGAAAAGGGAACCCTCTTACACTGTTGGTGGGAATGCAAACTAGTCCAGCCGCTATGGAAAATAGTGTGGAGATTTCTTAAAAAATGGAAATAGAACTGCCATATGACCCAGCAATCCCACTTCTGGGCATACACACTGAGGAAACCAGATCTGAAAGAGACACGTGCACCCCAATGTTCATCGCAGCACTGTTTATAATAGCCAGGACATGGAAGCAACCTAGATGCCCATCAGCAGATGAATGGATAAGGAAGCTGTGGTACATATACACCATGGAATATTACTCAGCCATTAAAAAGAATTCATTTGAACCAGTCCTAATGAGATGGATGAAGCTGGAGCCCCTTATACAGAGTGAAGTAAGCCAGAAAGATAAAGAACATTACAGCATACTGACACATGTATATGGAATTTAGAAAGGTGATAACGATAACCCTATATGCAGAACAGAAAAAGAGACACAGAAATACAGAACAGACTTTTGAACTTTGTGGGAGAATGTGAGGGTGGGATATTTCAAAAGAACAGCATGTATACTATCTATGGTGAAACAGATCACCAGCCCAGGTGGGATGCACGAGACAAGTGCTCTGGCCTGGTGCACTGGGAAGACCCAGAGGAATCGGGTGGAGAAGGAGGTGGGAGGGGGGATCGGGATTGGGAATACATGTAAATCCATGGCTGATCCATAACAATGTATGACAAAACCCACTGGAAAAAAAAATAGTAATAATAAAAAAAAAAAAAGAAAAAAAAAAAAAACAAAACAAAACATCCATACACAATACATAAGTGAATGGGCATGTCCACATTCTAATTAAACTTTATTTACAAAAACAGATGGCAAGGTTAACTTTGGCTTGAGGTCTATAGTTTGCTGATGCCTGAATTAGAGGGGTAGTTTTCAAACCTGGATAACTTTCAGAAGTACCTGGGGAGCTTGTTAAAAATTTAGAGTCCTGGATTGTACATCAAATCCATCGAATCAAAGTATTTGAGAATGGGGCGTAAAATTTAAAGTATCTGAATTTTTTTTTGTCCCTAAATGATTCTGAAGCAAGTCCTAATTTATCAACCATTAGGCCCAAATAGGAGCTTCCCTGGTGGTTCAGTTGGTAAGAATCTGCCTGCAATGCAGGAGACCTGGGTTCAATCCCTGGGTTGGGAATATCCTCTGGAGAAGGGAATGGCTACCCCTCCAGTGTTCTTGCCTGGAGAGTTTCATGGACAGAGGAGCCTGGCGGGCTCCAGGGGTTGCAAATAGTCAGACATGACTGACCGACTAACACACACACACACACAGGCCAAAATAAAGTTCTCCTTTTAGGGAACTATAAGGTCCTCCTCGGCATATTGTAATTATTTTCTATATGCATGCTATAAAAGATACATATGTAGAGCTTAACGTTCAAATTATCTCTGTGGGCACCTTCAAAGCATATCAGTAAAGGTCTCGTTCCCATATAAATGTTTGTTTTAAGCGACTGGTTTGAGGACTTTTTGTACTATAGCACATCCCAGCCTGTCCTGATTGACAGAGGACCATACTGAATTAATTTGAACAGGGAAGAGGAAGAGATTGAAGAAATGGAAAAAAGGGAAGGAAGAATGTAGAGAGATGATGGAATGTGCAGTGTTTTCCTAGATGCCCCAAATCTTCGATAAATTTCTGCTTTCACAAGAAACTTACTGTGACTGGATTTTTAATTTTTTAATTATTTTTTCTTTTTCTTTTCTTTTTTTTTTTTTTTTGAGGTGGGGACAGAAATTGGTGAAGGGGAGGGGTTTAATGCTTAAGTGAGTACAAGAGTGAAACAAGGGCAGGGAAGAACAAGATGGTGGAGGAGTAGGTGGACATGGAATACATCTCTCTCCACTGATACATCAGGAATATACCTTCAGACACAGAAGCGAATGCAGAATACCAGCTGAGAGTGGACAGGAGTACCTGACCAGTGGAAAAGAATATATAGACCCACACAAAACTCAGTAGGACAAATGAACTAGGAGGAAAAACAGGAACGTTAGTAGGACTGAACCTGCCCAAGGTGGATAGGGAGAAATGAAGCAGGGGTCCGATTTCCATATCGTGGTAATTGTCTGAGTCAGAGGAGAATCATTTAAGGCCGAGAGTGAAACCGCTGATCTGTGGCAACCTAAATGCAATGAGAATCAGACAGTCCTTGCACAGCTATACATACCCCAGACAGGGATGCAGGTCTCCTAGAAGGTGCAGCAGCTGGGAGTTGGAATTTAGGGATTGTGGAGCAATCCCTGGGCAAGAGCTTCTGATGAATGCAGAAAGACGGATCAAGGGGATGTGAGGGGGGGAGACTGTGGTGGGAGATACCAGTGGAGGAAAGTTGAGAAGCCATGGAAGCAAGGCAATATTGCTGAGTCATGTGTAGGGGGTGGAGCCACTATTATAGCCTCTCTCCCCCCACAGGCCAACATTGGCAGCTGAACAATATAGAGAGGCTGGCCCATCAAACGCCTGATGCACTGAACTACAGAGTAGGACCCCACCCAGGGTGCCCCTTTAAGTGCCTGACTCACCGATCTACAGAGTAGGACCCCAGCAAGGGGTACCCTCTATGTGCCTGACATGCGGAACAAGCAAGAGGGACCCTAGGCAAGGGAGCCCTCTAAGTGGAGGCCTTCTGTTCCCCAGCTACAAGAGACTGGAAAAAAAGACTCTGATAGGGCCATAACTCCTGCGGTGGAGGCAGTCCGTGCCCCTGCACATTTGGCGCCACCAGGGTCCCCGCAAGCCAAGCAGCTGCGCCACCTTCATGCTCAGCACTCACTGGGGCAGAGCTGCCACAGGCAAAAAAAAGGCTTGCATCTATGTGCGCAGGTCCCTTCGGTAGTGTCTGACTCTTTGCAACCCTGTAGACTGTGGCCTGCCAGGCTTCTCTGTCAGGGAGGGATAGGTTATCTCCAGGCAAGGATACTGGAGCTTGTTGGCCCATACTGGTTGCCATTCGCTTCTAGAGCACTATATTTCCTGCTGCCCCAGCCGCCAACCCCCCTGAGTACCTGGTGCTGCCAGAACCCCTGCGACCCAAGCAGCTGCACTGCCTCCACACCTGGCCCTCACAGAGGCAGACTCAAGTCCTCCAGGGCAGCCTGAGGAGCAAACCCCAGTGGACAACCCACATGCAGAGGTGGAAATAAAACCACAATTGAAACCCAGGGCAGGGTGGCTAATGAAGAAGATCCAAAACCTTCCCACCACCTGTACAAGCTGCAAATTAAATCCACATAATCAACCAGGCAGACTCTGTGTCTATGGAATATATAAAAGGGCATTGAGAGCTCCCACAAAGAAAACACACTAGTTCTGATAGCTGTGGACCTTGGAGGCAAGAACAAGAGGAGTAGGACCAGATTAGAATCTGATTCTTTTGGATTTTTTTCTCCTTCCCCGCCTCCCTACCCCGCATTGTAGCTGTCGATTTTATTGGCAATATGAAATCGAATTAAACTTTTGAGCTTTTCATTTTCTTTTTTTCTCGGTGACATTTTTTTATTGTTTTTACAAACCCCTGTGTCTACGTTGGGCTTTTGCAGTTCTGGGGCGTTTTTCTTTTTTTCTTTTCTTTTGTTTTAATTTTTTAAACCGATTATTATTTTTTCTACATTTATTCCTTTGTTTGCTTTTCCTACTGTTCTTTTCACCTTGAAGTTAATCTTTAATGTATATAAATCTTCTTTATCTACCTCTATTTAACTTTGCATATCTATTCTTTCTTTCCTTTCCTCTTAAACATATTTTTTGGTTTTATTTTCATTGCTTTATTTCTCAGTTGGCACCTTGCATTAGTTTTGTTTTCCAGTTTATGCTTTAGATAGTTTTGTTCTGGTAGACACAATTTTTGTTTTCCTTTGTTTGCTGGGTCGATCTATTGTACTTTATTTCTGTTGGACTGTCTTTATTTTGCTTATGGGTATGTATGCATCAGTGTATATTAAATCACACTTTTTATTGTTGTTATAAACATCTGCCTCTACGTTGGGCTTTTACAGTTCTGAGGCATTTTCCTTTTTTCTTTCTTCTTCCATTTTTTTCTTTCTTTCTCTTTTTTAAAAATTTTAGCTTTTAATTTTTTTAGCCTATTATATTTTTCTACATTTATTCTTTTGTTTGCCTTTCTTGATGTCCTTTTCTCCTTGCAGTTAATCTTTAGTGTATATGAATCTTCTTCATTTACCTCTAGTTAAATTTGCATATCTTTTCTTTCTTTCCTTTCCTCTCAACAAATATGTTAGTTTTGTTTTCATTGTTTTATTTCCCCATCTAGCACCTTGCTTTAGTTTTGTTTTCCAATTTGTGCTTTAGTTAATTTTGTTCTTAACTGGTAAATATAATTTTTGATTTCTTTTGTTCTCCAGGTCTATCTATCGTGCTTTATTTCTGTTGGACTGTTTTGACTTGTGGGTGTATATGTATATGGGTATATTCCATTATTTTAATTGTTATTTACCTGATTTTGTAACTGCTATTTGTCTGGCATTCATTTTTTGTTTCTTGTTTTTGGATATTTGTTTTAATCTCACTTAATCTCAAATAGTGAGAACTCATACAAAGCAAACCAGTAGCACCCTGTGAAGCCTCATCTAAACAACAAGCAAAGCAAAAATACAAACCTAATCATCAGCAGACAGGATTACCACCTCACTCAGCCTTGCCCATCAGAGGAAAAACAAACAAACAAACTTGGCACAAATCTCACCCTATATGAAGCTTACACATACCACTGGACCAACCACAGGCGGGCATAAACCAAAAGGAAGAAAGAATTCAACCTTGAAGCCTGGAGAAAGGAGACCTCAAACACAATAAGTTAAAAAAAAATAATGCAAAAGCAGAGGAATACTATACAAATGAAGGAACAAACTAGAAACACAGAAGTCCAAATAAGTGAAGAAGAAATAGACAAACTACCTGAAAAATAATTCAGAATAATGATAGTAAAGATGATAAAAAACCTTGAGAACAGAATGGAGAAAATGCAAGAATCAATTAACAAAGACCTAGAAGAATTAAAGAATAAACATACAGAAACAAACAACACAATTACTGAAATTAAAGATGCTCTGGAAGGAATCAGTAGCAGAATATCTGAAGCAGAAAAAGGAATCAATGAGCTGGAAAATAAAATGGTGGAAATAACTTCTGAAGAGCAGAATAAAGTAAAAAGAATGAAAGGAACTGAGGAAAGTCTCAGAGACCTCAGGGACAATATCAAACACACCAACATTTGAATTATGGGGGTCCCAGAAGAAGGAGAGAAAAAGAAAGAGTATGAGAAAATTTTTGAAGAGATTAGAGTTGAAAATTTCTCCAACATGGAAAACGAAATAGTAAATCAAGCTCAAGAGGCCCAAAGAGTCCCACACATGATAAACCCAAGGAGAAACATCCCAAGACAATACAAATCAAACTAACAAAGATTAAACAGAAAAAAAGAGTATTAAAAGCAGCAAGGGAGAAGCAACAAGTAACATACAGGGGAAACCCCATACATTTATTTATTTATTTTTCTTTTTTCTTTTTTTTTATTAGTTGGAGGCTAATTACTTCACAACATTTCAGTGGGTTTTGTCATACATTGACATGAACCAGCCATGGAGTTACATGTATTCCCCATCCCGATCCCCCGTCCCACCTCCCTTACCCCATACATTTAACAGCTGATCTTTCAGCAGAAACTCTGCAGGTCAGAAGGGAATGGAAGGATTATATTTAAAGTACTAAAAGGGAAAAATTTACAACCAAGATTACTGTACCTGGCAAGGATCTCCTTCAAAATTGATGGAGAAATCAAAAGCTTTTCAGACAAGCAGTTAAGAGAATTCAGTACCACCAAACCAACTTTACAAAAATCGTTAAAGGGACTTATATAGTTAGGAAATACAAGAGAGGAAAAAGATCTACAAAATCAACCCCAAACAATTAAGAAAATGGAAATAGGAACATATACATCAATAATTACTTTAAATGTAAATGGATTAAATGCTCCAATCAAAAGACACATACTGGCTGAATGGATACAAAAACAAGACCCATATATATGCTGTCTAAAAGAAACCCACTTTGGATCTAAAGACACATATAGACTGAAACTGAGAGGATGGAAAAATATATTCCATGCAAATGGGAAGCAAAAGAAAGCTGGAGTAACACCCTCATATCAGACAAAATAGAATTTAAAATAAAGAATATTTATATATAATATATATATATGTATACATATAATATAAAATAAAGAATGTTTATATATACAATATTTATATTATATACATATAAAATACTTATATATAAAATAAAGAATAACTCTCCTTACAAGAGATAAGGAAGGACACTGCATAATGATCAAGGGATCAATCCAAGAGGAAGACACAGCAATTGTAAATATCTATGTATCCAGCATAGGAGCACTTCAATACAAAAGTAAACAAGGGACCTGATTAAACTTAAAAGCTTTTGCACAACAAAGGAAGCTATAAGCAAGGTGAAAAGACAACCCTCAGAATGGGAGAAAATAATAGCAAAGGAAACAACTGACAAAGGATTAATTTCCAAAATATACAAGCAGCTCTTACAACTCAACACCAGAAAAACAAACAACCCAATCAAAAAGTGGGGAAAAGACCTAAAGAGACACCAAGGACCTAAAGAGACACTTCTCCAAAGAAGACATAGATGGCTATCAAATATATGAAAAGATGCTCAACATCCTCATCATCAGAGAAGTGCAAATCAAAACTACAATGAGATATCACCTCCCATGGGTGAGAATGGCCATCATCAAAGTCTACAAACAATAAATGCTGGAGTGGGCATGGAGAAAATGGAGCGCTCTTTCACTGTTGGTGGGAATGTACAGCCACTATGGAAGATGGTATGGAGACTACTTTAAAAACTAGGAATAAAACCATCATATGACCCAGCAATCCCACTCCTATGCATAAATCCTGAGGAAACCAAAACTAAAAAAGACACAGGAATCCCTGTGTTCATTGCAGCCCTATTTACAATACCTAGAATATGGAAGCAACCTAGATGTCCATCGATAGATGAATGGATAAAGAAGTTGTGGTACATATTTGCAATGGAATATTACTCAGCCATAAAAAGGAATGCATTTGAATCAGTTCTGTTGAGGTGGATGAACCTAGAACCTATTATACAGAGTGAAGTAAGTCAGAAAGGGAAAGATAAATATTCTAAGGCACACATACGGAATCTAGAAAAATTGTACTGAAGAATTTATTTACAGGGCAGCAATGGAGAAACAGACATAGAGAATAGACTTACGGACATGGGGAGAGGGGAGGAGAGGGTAAGATGTATGGAAAGAATAGCATGGAAACTTACATTACCATGTGTAAAATAGATAGCCAATGGGAATTTGCTGTATGTCTCAGGAAACTCAAACAGGGGCCCTATATCAACCTAGAGGGGTGGGATGGGGAGGGAGATGGAAGAGAGGTTCAAAAGTGAGGAGACATATGTATACCTGTGGCTGATTCATGTTGAGGTTTGACAGAAAACCACAAAATTCTGTAAAGCAGTTATCCTTCAATAAAAAAATAAAAAGAAAATATAATTAATTTAAAAAATTGTGAAACAAAGGCAACACACACAGATGCAGTAAAAGGGTAATTAGTAAGAGCATTTTAAATATGGAGTGTCCGTTCCTTATGAAATGTGTTCTCTAAAGGTTGGCTCACCCTGAACCCTTTTGCCTTGGACTAAGGAAATGTATGGACATATAGATGGCCATGCTTTAAAAAGAGCTGCAGAGAATTTTCTGGCAGTCCAGTGGTTAGAACTATATGCTTTCTCTGCTGAGGGCCCAGGTTCAGTCACTGGTCGGGAAGCTGATTCCCACAAGCTGCATGGTGTGGTCAAAACAAAAAAATAAAAAGAGCTGCAGTGAGTCTTGTTAAGAATATTCTATCAAGTACATCTGCCATTATACTCACCATTAATAAAAATCAATGAGGTCTTCCCTGGTGGTCCAATGGTAAAGAACACACCTTTCAATGTAGGGGACATGGGTTAGATTATTGGTCGAGAGCTAAGGTCCCACATTCCTCTGGGCGGCTAAGCCGACGTACTGCAATGAAGAGCTATAGCACAGCCCCTCCTCTACCCAGAAAAAAAAAATTAAAAAAAAAATTAAAGTCAAGGAACATTAGACTGTCATCTCCATGTATCAGTAATTCACTTAAGGGAAACTTCACCTATGAGAAATTCCACCCAAAACCCATAAGTGGAAAAGGAGAAAAGTGATGTCTGTAAAAGTCTTTGCACTTTGCATGGCCAACATTCAATAACTCCGAGGAGAGAATCTGAGGTCGCCATGAAGATCCTATGCACTATTATTTTAGATACTGGCTCCCAAATTTACAGCAGATTACAGGGTGGGAACATTGCAGTAGTGAAAACAGCAGCTATGGCCTGAAGTCAAGGAAGAAGCAGGGAAACTAGAAATTAGGAGATTTTTTTTTTTGTAAGTAGGTAGTCTAGAATTTTTAAAAAAGGAGTTTACCATTCCTGATGTCCCTTTGCACCTTGTAAGATAATATAATATTCAATGTCAATAATAATCATTCCTTCAGTTCAATTCAGTTGCTCAGTCATGTCCGACACTTTGCGACTCCATGGACTGCAGCATGCCAGGCTTCCCTGTCCTTCACTATCTCCCAGAGCTTGCTCAAACTCATGTTCAACAAGTCGGTGATGCTATCCAACCATCTCATCCTCTGTCACCCCCTTCTCCTCCTGCCTTCAATCTTTCCCAGCATCATGGCCTTTTCCAGTGAGTCAGCTCTTCATATCAGATGGTCAAAGTATTACAGCCTCAGGTTCATCATCAATTCTTCTAATGAATATTCAGAGTTGATTTCCTCTGTGACTGACTGGTTTGATCTCCTTGCAGTCCACTGACTATTCTATAAATACCTATTAAATCTATCTGGTCTAATGTGTCATGTAAGAATTGTGTTTCCTTATTAATTTTCTGTCTGGATGATCTATTCACTGGTGTAGCTGGAGTGCTGAGGCCCCCAGTATTATTGTGTGACTGTCAATTTCATCTTTTATGTCTATTAACCTTTTATGTGGTGCTTCTCTGTTGATATATAAATATTTACAATTTTTAAATTTTCTTCAAGGATCGATCCCTTATCTTTATATAGGGTCCTTTATTGTATCTTGTAATTGTTTTTATTTTAAAGTTTATTTTTTATGGTATGAGTATTGCTATTCCAGTCTTCTTTTGTTTGCCATTTGCAGGATATATCTTTTTCCATCCCCTTCCTTTCAGTCTCTATGTAGGTCTGAAGTGAGTCTCTAGAAGATAGCATATCATGGGCCTTTTTAAAAAATCCATTCAGTCAGTCTGGGCCTTTTGGTTGGAGCACTTAATCACTTTCATTTAATATAATTATAGATAAGCATGTTCCCATCACCATTTTCATAATTGTTTTGTTTTTGTAGGTCTTTTTACTTCTCTTATGTTCCCCACCTAGAGAAATTCCTTTAGCATTTGTTGTAAAGCTGGTTTGGTGACGCTGAATTCTTTTAGCTTTTGCTTGCTCTGTAAAACTTCATTTCTCCATTGAATCTGAATGGTATCTTTGCTGGGTAGAGTAACCTTGGTTGTAGGTTTTTCCTTCCCTTCACTTTAAATATGTCACACCACTCCATTCTGGCCTTCAGAGTTTGCAATGAAAAAACAGCTGATAACCTCATGAGGATTTCCCAGTATGTTATTTGTTGCTTTTCCATTGATGTTAATATTTTTTCTTTGTATTAAATTTTGGCTGGCTTGATCAATATGTGTCTTGGCATATTTCTCCTTAGGTTTACCCTGTATTGGACTTATTGCATTTCCCAGACTTCGGTGACTATTTCCTTTCCCAGGTTAGGAAAGTTTCCTCCTATAATTTCTCCAACTATTTTCTCAGGCACTTTCTCTTTTTCTTCTTCTTCTGAGACCCAAATAATTTGAGTATGGATGTGTTTAATGTTGTCCCAGAGGTCTCTGAAACTCTCCTCATTTCTTTTCATTCTTTATTCTGTATTCTGCTCTGCAGTAGTTATTTCCACTATTCTATCTTCTAGCTCACTTATCCATTCTTCAGGCTCAGTTATTCTACTACTGATTCCTTCCAGCGTATTTTCCATTTCAGTTATTGTGTTGTTAATTACACACAATGAACATATTGATTTTTTTTTTGTTCTTCAGCTCCCTGGGTCCTTGTTAAACATTAATTGTATCTTCTTGACCTGTGCCTCTCTTCTGTTTCTGACAGCTTGGGTCATCTTTACTATCATTACTCCGAATTCTTTTTCAGGTAGAGTTCCTTTTTCCTCTTCATTTATTGGATCTTATGGGTCTTTACCTTGCTCCTTCACCTGTAGCCTATTTCACTGTTGTCTCATTTTGTCCAACTTACTGTGTTTGTGGTCTCCTTTCTTCAGGCTGCAGGGTTGTGGTTTCTCTTTCTCTTCTCTTCTCATGGTGGATTAGGCTGGTCCAGCAGCTTGAGCAGAGTTTCTGGTGGGAGAGATTGATGCCTGCACTCTGGTGGGTGGAGCTGAATCTTCTCTCTTATGGCAGGGCCGTGTCATGTGGTGTGCTTTGGGGTGTCTGTGAACTTAGTATCACTTTAGGCAGCTTGTCTGCTGTTGGGTGGAGCTGTGTTCCTGTCTTGCTGGTTGTTTGGCTAGAGGTATCTTGCACTGGAGCCTGAAGGCAGTTGGTAGAACCAGGTTTTATTGTTGTGATGGAAACCCTAAAGAAAGTGTATACTGATTACTAGCCCCTGGGCCTGGGAATTCTCTGGTGGTCTAACATCCTGGACTCGGTGCTCCCATAGAAGGCCCAGGCCCAACCCCTGGCCAGGGAATGAAGAGCCCACAAGCTCTGCAGTGTGGCCAGAGAAAAAAGAAAAAAAAAAAGAAAACACAAACACACACACACACACAAATAAATATAACTGAGGACAAATAGCAAAAACAAAAACAAGTACCAACAACAACAGCAACCCACAAAAAAGAAAACAGACAAACCAAACCCCAGACAAATGATAAAAACAAAACCATTCTATTTATAAATAGAAACAAAGAAACACGATTAAAAAAAAAAAAACACAACGTAACAAAAATAAGAGAACAAACAAAAGAACTCAAAAATGAAAACCATCAGTAAAGAGTAAACTAACAAAAGCAAAAACAAAATCCAGAAACCAAAATTAAAAAAGCTAACATAAACAAAAATGATGAAAAGACAAAACAGAACACAACAAAATACAAAAGCAAGAAAAAAACCACGAAATGACAAAAAGTAAAAAGTAGAAATATAAAAAAATTAAAGCATAAAACAACAACTTAATGAAATGAAACAAGCAAATAAAAATAATGGTAATAAGAATACTTTCCTGGGGCCTCCTCTATCAGTGCCCTTGCTCCCACAGTGAGCCAAAAGCAACCCCCACCTCCCCAGAAGGCCCTCCAATACCTTTAGGTAGGATTCTGAGCCTACTGTGTGGGCAGCTCAGACTCTGACCTGTCCGAATTCCTGTGTGTGCTTGCTCTCAAAATCCATTGCTAAAGATAGGTCTCAGTTGTGAAAGATTTGTTATCTCTTCAGATATTTCACAAATTTACCAAGCTGATCTTGGGGATTTAATCTATAGTTTGTGCAACTGAATGGGGAGATTTCCGCTCCTTTTCCTTGGTTTCACTCTAGGGGTTCAGCTTTGGTTTTGGCCCCATCTCTGTGGTACAACAACCTCAGACATCTGTTCCCTGCCTAGGTGAGAGGGAGTGAAAGCAGAAGCTAATTGGGGCTTCTCAAACTGGGGAAGGGTATGATGGCCACATCTGAGGTGTGTGTGAAGTGCTTGTGGTAGCGCAGACTGGCAGCAGCTGCAACAGACAGGGTCGGGCTTGCTCTGGTGGGAGACTCTCCAGCTCATGGAGGCAGGAGCTTCTGTGTGGGTGCAGTGGCAGCCCTGCCCCCGGTGTGCCTAACAATGGCACCTCATTTCCCAGGCAGACTATGTTACCTCTATGGGCATTCCTGGCTGCAGAGCCTCTTACTCCTGTCCTCTCTGATGTATAGGTTTTTTACTATGTGCCCATTTCAGAGGTGAATAAGCTTGACTCTGAACAGAGAGTACCCATGAGTTCCTTAGAAGGACAAAAAGGTGTCAGAGCACTCTGCATCTAGAATTCAATTTCTGGCACCTGGTCAATTCTGGCTCCCTCAATGACCGAATGCTAAGAATGAGTTCCATCTGTAGAAACACTAGCAAAATTAATACTGGGTGTTTTCATTTTGTCACATATTTCTTAATGAAAATGGAAAGAGAGATGTAGTTAAATAAATTTAACAAACAGTTCTTTTTCAGGAGTTAATTCAGTAGGTCAAGAGAGAAATATTCCAGTAACACTCAGCAGATTTTTGAAGTATGTATCACAACTCCCAAAAGAGAATTATAAAATAAGAAATATGATTGCTTAAATGATAATTAGAGTGAAGAAATGAACTCTATCCTAACATTTTAGTGCATTGTCAATGTGGCTTTGACATTAAGTTGACATGTGACTCAGTTCAGTAGAGTAGATGCCACAGGATTATTTTTTAGCAATATACTTTTAGATGCTTAAAGAAAAGATAATGTTGACTGCATCAAGAGCACCATCAAAGGCCTTTGGGGCACAGATCAGTAGAGTGGAATGAAGACACATATGTACTACAGGGATAAAGATGGTCCGTGACAAATGTTGAAATAATGTGACCTCTCCATGGTAATTACTTTGCAAATTTTGCCCCTGAATGGGGCTTCTTGTTAAATTAGGAAAGACAAAATTTTCAAGCATGAGATTGTTTAAGATTTTAACTAAAACTCCTGTGAGAAATAGAAATGCAAACAGGATGACAAAAATCATTCAGGTTGGTGACTATCTCCTGATTTCTTGATGATTATGTCCATTTATGCTGAAATTTTCACTTGCAGTCTTTGAAATTTAGCAACTAGGAAAGACTAGCCATTGGAACCAAATCTATTTCCAGAGCATTAATCAGAGACCAAGTCAACATTTATTCACAGCAAAGCACTGACTGGTATTTTCTACAGGGTGTTTATTTAACTTCTGAATTATGTGAGTAAGATAAATGAAATCTATATTTGAGATGCAAATGATGATGTATTAATCATCATCTTGTTTGTTCTGTAGTAATTTCCTTCTTTCAGCCTTTGATATTTTAATAGGTTATGCTGATGTGTATATGGGAAAGTGTGTATGGGAAAACCAGACCCTCAGCAACTCTACCAAAAATTGGTTAACAATCAACAATTTAGCTTGTTTATGTATTAATTGCTCCATTTCAGAGTAATGTTTTATTTAACCAAGGTT
This sequence comes from Dama dama, assembly GCF_033118175.1. NCBI lineage: Eukaryota > Metazoa > Chordata > Mammalia > Artiodactyla > Cervidae > Dama > Dama dama. The sequence goes on from NC_083699.1 coordinate 80,938,165, forward strand.
ATTACTACTAATGGTTATGACTTTGAGCAATTTGCTTAACCATTAGTATAACTTTTAATATTTTAATCAGTTTTTAAAATGATAAAACAGGAACAGAAACACAGCTTGCTCCACAAAATTGTAGTGGAGGGGGATAATATCTGCAAATTTCTCAACCCAACCCTGGCACATAGTAAGCACTCAATAAATGAGTTATGTTAGTATTGCTAATGATTGATGATACATTGAAACTGTTATGGTGTGTATATCTATCTGTGTAGGTATGTGTATGTAAATATGTGTTTTGCCTATAAAAGTATGTTTATTTTTCAGTAACCTTGGTGCTTCAAAACAAAAATGTTCGGAATTTCTAAGAACACTTAAGAGTAGACTTTTCATTCAACAGAAAAATATGGATGTTAGAACTATAGTAGTATGGAAACATATTATGCATATTTATTGTGTATTATTTCAGCATGTTGGGTTGGTATGCTTCTCTCCCTCTTGCTTCCTGTAGCAAAGATTTGGAACAAAGGACCACTTGTAGCTCAAACAGGCAGGATTTTATTAGGCAGACAGCAGGTAGGATTAACAACAAAAAACGAGTTACAGCTCATCTGGGAAGTGAGAAGCAGGCAGGTAGTGGAAAACAGGCAGGAAATGGGAAGCAGATAGTATGCAGCAGGCAACAGATGCCTAAGACATACTTGAGGTCTCACCCTGGGAGCAATCCTGAGGCTCCTTGGCTTCCCTTTTTAAACTTTTTTCTCCTCTGCCTGGAGCCTTATTGGCTACACTCTATGCAAAATAGGTGATGGTACTAGCATGTACCTGGTTGGTTACACCCAGGACCAATTAGCGAAGAGGCTGTGTGTTTTCCCAGGTTCAGTTCAGTTCAGTTAAGTCGATCAGTCGTGTCCGACTCTCTGCGACCCCATGAATTGCAGCACACCAGGTCTCCCTGTCCATCACCAACTCCTGGAGTTTACCCAAACTCATGTCCATTGAGTCGGTGATACCATCCAGCCATCTCATCCTCTGTTGTCCCCTTCTCCTCCTGCCCCCAATCCCTCCCAGCATCAGGATCTTTTCCGATGAGTCAACTCTTCGCATCAGGTGGCCAAAGTATTGGAGTTTCAGCTTCAGCATCAGTCCTTCCAATGAACACCCAGGACTGATCTCCTTTAGGATGGACTGGTTGGATCTCCTTGCAGTCCAAGGGACTCTTAAGAGTCGTCTCCCAGGTTAGGCCCCATGCAAATAGGGGATGGGACCAGCGTTCGCCTGATTGGTTACACCCAGGACTAGAGGTTCTCACTCAGGTCCTCAACTTCCTCTTTTACTGGCTTTTTCTCCCTCTGTACCGTTCTGTCATCTGGGACTCCGTCTTTTTTTAATTTATTTTTTCTAATTACCTGACAAGAACTCTACATTCAAATAGGTATATGTTTCCTTTTCTTATTTGCCTTTCACTTCTCTTCTTTTCTCAGCTATTTGTAAAGCCTCCTCAGACAACCATTTTGTCTTTCTGCATTTCTTTTTCTTGGGGATGGTTCTGATCACTGCCTCCTGTACAATATCATGAACCTCCATCCATAGTTCTTCAGGCACTCTGTCTAGCAGATCTAAGCCCTTGAATCCATTTATCACTTCCACTGTATAATCATAAGAGATTTGATTTAGGTCATACCTGAATAAGTTCCTACTTTCTTCAATTTAAGTCTGAATTTTGCAATAAGGAGTTCATGATCTGAGCCAGAGTCAGCTCCTGGTCTATTTTTTGTTGACTATATAGAGCTTCTCCATCTTTGGCTACAAATAATATTATCAGTCTGATTTTCATATTGACCATCTGATGACGTCCATGTGTAGAGTCGTCTCTTGTTTTGTTGGAAGAGGGTGTTTGCTATGACTAGTGTGTTCTCTTGACAAAACTCTGTTATCCTTTGCCCTGCTTCATTTTGTACTCCAAGGCCAAACTGCCTGTTTTTCCAGGTATCTCTTGACTTCCTACTTTTGCATTCTAGTCCCTGTGATGAAAAGGAAATCTTTTTTTTTTGGTGTTAGTTCTAGAAGGTCTTGTAGGCCTTATTAGAACCATTCAGCTTCTTCAGCATTAGTGGTTGGGGCATAGACTTGGATTACAGTGATACTGAATGGTTTGTCTTGGAAAAGAACTAAGATTGTTCTGTGATTTTTGGGATTTGGGAGTCTTTTGTTGACTATGAGGGATACTCCATTTCTTCTAAGCAATTTTTGCCCACATAGTGGATATAATGGTCCTCTGAATTAAATTCACCCCTTCCGGTCCATGTTAGTCCACCGATTCTTAAAATGTCGATGTTCTCTCTTGCCATCTCCATTTGACAACTTCCAATTTACCTTGATTCATGGACCTAACATTTCAGGTTCCTGTGCAATATTGTTCTTTACAGCATCAGACTTTACTCTCACCACCAGACACATCCACAACTGAGTGTTGTTTCTGCTTTGGCTCAACCTCTTCATTCTTTCTGTTGCTATTTCTATGCTCTTCTCCAGTAGCATACTGGACACCTCCTGACCTGAGGAATTCATCTTTCAGTGTCATATCTTTTTGCCTTTTCACACACTTCATGGCATTCTCAAGGCAAGAATACTAAGGTGGTTTGCCATTCTCTTCTCCAGTGGACCATGTTTTGTCAGAACTCTCCACCTTCATCCATCCATCTAGGGTGGCCCTACATGGCGTGACTCATAATTTCATTGAGTTAGGCAAGGTTCTGATTCATGTGATCAGTTCGGTTAGTTTTCTGTGATTGTGGCTTTCATTTGGCCTGCCCTCTGACAGATGAGGATAAAAGCCTTGTGAAGAAGCTTCCTGATGGGAGGGGCTTGCTGTGGGGAAAATTGGGTCTTGTTCTGGTGGACAAGGCCATGCTCAGTTAGTCTTTAATCCAGTTTTCTGCTGATGGGTGGAGCTGTGTTCTCTCCCTATAGTTTTTCCTGAGGCCAGACTATGGTAGGGTAATGGCAGTAATGACAACCTCCTTCAAAAGGACTTATGCCGCACGCCGTACCTCCCAGAACTGTTGTACTTAGTGACCCTCATCCTGTGGCAGGCCACTGTTGACCCACTCCTCCATCAGAGACTCCCAAATACACACAGATAAGTCTGGCTCAGTCTCTTGTGCGGTCACTGCTCCTTTCTCCTGGGTCTTGCTGTGTGCAGGGTTTTATTTGTGCCCTCCAAGTGTCTCTGTTTCCCCAACCCTATGTAAGTTCTATAATCAAATCCCGCTGACCTTCAAAATCAGATTTCCTGGGACTAGTCAGTCCCTTTGCAGTTTCCCAAGGTTGAGAAGTCTGTTGTTGGGCCCAGAATCTTTGCAACAGTGCAAAAACTTCGGTATAATTGCTCTCCAGTTTTGTGGGTCACCTGCTTGGCAGCTCTATAGTGGGGCTAACGACAACCTCCTTCAAGAGGACTTATGCCACACGCTGTGCCTCCCAGGACTGCTGCCGCCAGAGCATGTGTCCCTGCAGCAGACCACTGCTGACCCATGCCTCAACAGGAGACCCGCAAACACTCAAAGGCAGGTCTATCTCAGTCTCCTGTGGGGATCACAGCTTCTTTCCCTCAGTCCTGGTGACATAAGGTTTTGTTTGCACTCTCTGAGTGTCTCTGGTGGGTAAGATGTTTGATTTTAAATGCAATTGCACCTTTCCTATTGTCTTGCTGTGGTTTCTCCTTTGACCTTGGATATGGGGTTTCAACATTCTCCTGTTGATGGTTGTTCAGCAGCTAGTTGTAATTTTGATGTTCTCACAGGAGAAGATGAGCGTACATGCTTCTACTCTGCCATCTTGAAAATATATCACTTTCCTTGAGTGCTCTGACAGCTATCAGTTAAGTGTTTGGATACTGGCCCATCCAGGTGTTCCCCGAATTTGGACTACCACTGCACCTGACTTCTTGGGAGGACATTTTAATTTCTTTAACAAAGTTTTAGTAGGAACTTACCTTGAATTTAGATTCTGGAGTTGCATTCTCTGGCCCCAACCTACACTTAATTTCCTCCCTAAAGTTCCATTGGCCCTTTGTTACAACAAGGCTTTCTATTCTTCCCCACACAGAGTTGCCTTGAGCTTCAGCTCACTGGTGGAGTATTATCTCCCTTACTTTTCCTTGAGCTAGAGGTAGAGATGACTTCTGGAAGTCCTATACTCACCTCTGATCCATTTCTTTCTAACCTATCCAACCTGTCTGAGCCATATTCATTAGCAGGTGATGAGGTGAATTCTATGTATTTCTTTACCTTTGGGTGGAGGCCTAATTGTTTGAGAAGATTTTTATGGAAACCCCCTATTTTGAGGGACCTTTCAGTTTTCTATTGCTTCTCAGGTAATTCCAGCACAGACTTCTTGTTTCACTCTTTTTCATCTAGAGTTACTTAGTAAACCTCATGGCAAATTCCCATTTCATGTCAGGAAGTTCTCAGTTCTCTTATTGGTAGAACTGGGAATATTGATAGGTTTTGAGCTTGCTTATAATCCTAAGTTCTGTTTCAGGATGTGTCCCTTGAGTAATTACTTCAAAGTCAATTTCTAGAATCCTGTAACTTCAATTTTATTTCTGTTAGTTAAATAACTTGAAATGTATAACTGACTCAACAGTATTATATTAGTTTCAGATGTACAGCATAGTGATGCATATTTTCATACACTAAAAAATAACCACCATGGTAAGTCTAATTGCTATGCAAAGTCTGTCACCATGCAAAAGTATTGCAATATTATTGACTACATTCTGCCTGATATCCATGTTCATCCCCATGACATTTCTCTTACAACTCTAAGTTTGTGCTTTTAATCTCCCTCACCTATTTTATTCATCTCCCTCAACTATTTTATTCGTCTCATTCCCCAGCAACCACCAGTGTGTTCTCTGAATCTATGACTCTGTTTCTGTATATTATGATTTCTTATTTGTTTCATTTTTTTAGATTCCACCTTTAAATGAAGTCATGCAGTATTTGTCTTTCTCTGGCTGGCTTATTTTCACAAATGGCAAGATTTCATTCTTTTTTCAAACACATTGTTTGTTATATTTTTGATAATGACCATTCTGACAGGTGTGAGGTGATTATCTCATTGTGGTTTTGACTTGCATTTCCCTGACTTTAGTGATGGGTGATGTTGAGTATATTTTCTTGTGCCTGTTGGCCATGTGTGTCTTCTTCAGAAAAATGTCTATTCAGATTCTCTGGCAATATTTTAATCAGGTAGCTTGCTTCTTTTTGATGTTGAACTACATAGTTCCTTGTATATTTTGGATATTAACCAAGTATCAAATTGATAATTTGCAAATATGTTCTCCCATTCAGTTGGAATTTTCAATTTTGTTGATAGTTTCCTTTACTGTGAAAAAGTTTTTTAAATTTGATATAATCCCACTTGTTCATTTTTGCTTTTGTTTCCCTTGCCTGAGGAAAGAGATCCAAAAAAACTGTTGCTAAGAGTGATGTCAAAGAACAGATTTCTTATGTTTTCTTCTAGGAGTTTTATGCTTTCAGGTTTGCATTTAAGTCTTTAATCCATTTTAAGTTTATTTTTCTATATGGTATGAGAAAGTAGTCCAGTTTGATTTTTTTTTGTGTATGGCTGTCAAGTTTTCCTAAAACCATTTATTGAAGAGTTTCTCTTTTCTTTGTTGTATATTCTTATCTCCTTTTTGTAGATTAATTGACCATATGAATGTGGGTTTATTTCTAGATTCTGTTATGTTCTGTTGATTTATGTGTCTGTTTTTGTGCCAGTACTATATTGTTTGGGTTACTGTAACTCTGAAGCATAGTTTGAAAATAAGAAGCACGATACCTCCAACTTTGTTTTTTCTCAAAATATTTTTGACTATTCAGAGTCTTTTGTATTTCAACACAAATTTTAGAATTCTATTTTCTAGTTCTAGTTCCATTGGTATTTTGATAGGGATTGCATTGAATCAGTAGATTGCCTTGGGTAGTATGGTCATATTTTAGTAATATTAATTCTTCCAATCCATGAACACAACATGTCTTTCATTTGTTTGCATCATCATCAATATTTTTCATCAATGTCTTACAATTTTCTGAATACAGGTCTTTTATTCTTTTTGATGCATTTGTAAATGGGATTGTTTTCTTCATTTGTCTTTCTAATAGCTTGTTGATAATATATAGAAACACCACAGATTTCTGCATATTAATTTTGTACCCTGAAATTCATTTATTTGTTCTAATAGTTTTTTTGTGGTGTATTTAGGATGTTCTCAGCTCAACATTCTGAAAACTAAGATCATGGCATCTGGTCCCATCACTTCATGGGAAATAGATGGGGAAACAATGGAAACAGTGTCAGACTTTATTTTTTTTGGACTCCAAGATCACTGCAGATGGTGATTGCAGCCATGAAATTAAAAGACTCTTACTCCTTGGAAGGAAAGTTATGACCAACCTAGATAGCATATTTAAAAGCAGGGACATTACTTTGCTAACAAAGATCCATCTAGTCAAGGCTATGGTTTTTCCAGTAGTCATGTATGGATGTGAGAGTTGAATGGTGAAGAAAGCTGAGTGCTGAAGAATTGATGCTTTTGAACTGTGGTGTTGGGGAAGACTTTTGAGAGTCCCTTGAACTGCCAGCAGATCAAACCAGTCCATCCTAAAGGAGATTAGTCCTGGGTGTTCATTGGAAGGACTGATGTTGAAGCTGAAACTCCAATACTTTGGCTACCTCATGTGAAGGGTTGACTCATTGGAAAAGACCCTAATGCTGGGGAGGATTGGGGGCTGGAGGAGAAGGGGGCAACAGAGGCTGAGATGGCTGGATGGTATCATCGACTCGATGGACGTGGGTTTGGGTGGACTCCGGGAGTTGGTGATGGACAGGGAGGCCTGGTGTGCTGCGATTCATGGGGTCATGAAGAGTCAGACACGACTGAGGGACTGAACTGAACTGAACTAGGATGTTCTATATATAGGATTGTGTAGTCTGCAAATAGTGACAGTTTTGCTTCTTTCTTTCCAACTTGGATTTTTAAATTTTAATTTTCTTGTCTGATTGCTGTGACTAGAATTTCCAATATTATGTTGAATTAAAGTGGTATGAGTGGGCATCTTAATCTTGTTTCTTAGAAGAAATCCTTTAAGCTTTTCACCACTAAATATAGTGTTGGCTGTAGCCTTGTCATATATGGCCTTTATTTTGCTGAGATATGTTTCCTTTATCCTCATTTTATTCTTTATCATGAATGGATGTTCGATTTTGTCAAGAGCTTTTTCTACATCTTGAGATGATCATATAATCTTTGTTCCTCAGTTTGTTAATATGTTATATCATAATGATTGATTTGTACATATTAATTAATTCTTGCATCTCTAGGATAAATGCTACTTGATCATGGTGTATGATACTTTTAATATATTGTTGAATCCATTTTGTTAATATACTGTTGAAGATTCTTACATTTATGTTCATCAGGGATTGGTGGTGTTGTAGTTCAGTCTCTAAGTTGTGTCTGACTCTTTGTTGACCCTATGATTGCACCAGGCCTTTTTGTCCCTCACCATCTCCTGGAGTTCACCCAAGTTCATGTCCATTGAATCAGTGATGCCACCCAACCATCTCATCGTCTGTCGTCCCTTTTTCCTCCTGCTTTCAATCTTTCCCAGCATATCAGAGTATTTACCAATGAGTTGGCTCTTCCCATCAAAAGAAGTCAAAGTATTGGAGCTTCACCTTCAGCTTCAGTCTGTCCAATGAATATTCAGGGTTGATTTCTTGGAACTGACTGGTTTGATCTCCTTGCTGTCCAAGAGACTCTCAAGAGTCTTCTCCAACACCACAGTTCGAAAGATCAATTCTTTGGTGTTCAGCCTTCTTTATGGTCCAGCTCTCAAATCTGTACATGACTATTGGAAAAACCATACTTTTGACTACACAGACCTTTGTCAGTAGAGTGATGTCTTTGCTTTTTACTACACTGTCTGGTTTTGCTATAGCCTTTCTTCCAAGAAGCAAGCATCTTTTAATTTCATGGCTGCAGTCATCATCTGCAGTGATTTTGGAGCTCAAGAAGAGAAAATCTGTCACTGCTTCAATTTTCCCCCCTTCTATTTGCCATTAAGTGATGGGATTGGATGCAATGATCTTAGTTTTTTGAATGTTGAGTTTTTCTTTTTCTCTTTTAAAAATATTTGTTCATTTGGCTGCACCCAATCTTAGTTGTGGTATGTAGGATCTAGTTCCCTGACCGGGGATCAAGCCTGGGCACCTTGCATTGGGAGCACAGAGTCTTTAGCCACTGGACCAACAGGGAAGTCCCTGAATGTTGAGTTTTAAGCCAGCTTTTTCACTCTCCTCTTTTGCCCTCAACAAAAGGCTCTTTAGTTCCTCTTTGCTGTCTACTATTAGAGTGATATAATCTGCATATTTTCTGAGGTTGTTGATATTTCTCCCAGCAATCTTGATCCCAGCTTGTGAGTCATCCAGCCTGGCATTTCACATAATGGTGGCAATATACAGCCTTGTTGTACTCCTTTCCCAGTTTTGAAGCAGTCAGTTGTTCCATGTAAGGTTCTACCTTTGTTTCTTGAACCTCATGCAGGTTTCTCAGGAGAAAGGTAGGATGGTCTGGTATTCCCATCTCTTTAAGAATTTTCCACAGTTTGTTGTGATCCACACAGTCAAAGGCTTTAGCATAGTCAATGAAGCAGAAGTAGATGTTTTCTGGAATTCTCTTGCTTTTTCTATGATCCAACAGATGTTCTGTTGTTTTTGAGATTGCACACAAGTACTGCATTTCTGACTCTTTGGTTGATTATGAAGGCTACTCCATTTCTTGTGGGATTCTTGCTCACAGTGGTAGATACAATGGTCATCTGAATTAAATTCACCCATTCCCATCCATTTTAGTTCACTAATTTCTAATATGTCAATGTTCCCTCTTGCCATTTCCTGCTTGACCACATCCAATTTACCTTGATTCAATATCACTATCATCAGGGATATTGGCCTGTAATGTTCTTTGTGTATGTGTATTGTTTTGGGCTGGTTTTTGTATCAAACTGATGCTGATCTCATAGAATAAGTTTGGAAATATTCTTTCCTCTTTGATTTTTTGGAATAGTCTGAAACGTATAGGCATTAACTCTCCTTTAAATGTTTGGTATAATTCACTTGTGATGGTATCTGGTCTTGGATTTTTGTTTGTTGGTCGATTTTTAAAAAATCATTAATTCAATTTCTTTACTAACAATCCATCTGTTTATATTTTCTATTTATTCCTGATTCAGTCTTGGAAGATTGTACATTGTTAGGAATTTATCCATGTCTTCTAGGTTGTCCATTTTATTGGCATATAGTTCATAGTAATCTCTTGTGAGCCTTTGTGTTTCTGTGAGGTTGACTGTAACTTTGCCTTCATTTTTAGATTTGTTCATTCAGGCCCTCTTTGTTTTTTTCTTGATGAGTTTAGACAAAATTTTATCAATTGTATTTTTCTCTTCAAAGTACCAGATCTTAGTTTCATTATTCTTTTCTATTTTTTGAGGGACCTTTTTTTCATTTATTTCTGCTTTGATATTTGTGATTTTTTTCCCTTCTACTAACTTTGGGTTTTGTTTGTTCTTTTCTTAGTTCCATTAAGTGTAGAGTTAAATTGTTTCTTTATTTTTTTTTATTTCCTGAGGTAGGTTTAAATTGCTGTGAACTTCTCTCTTAGAACTGCTTTTACTGTGTCCCAGAGAGTTTAGATTTCCAGGTTTCCATTTTCATTTGTCTCCAGGTATTTTGTTTTTTCTTCAGTGACTCACTTTTTAGTAGAACTATGTTTAGCCTCCACATTTTTGTGTCTTTGCAGTTTTTTCCTTGTAATTTCCAGTCTCATGCCACTGTGATTGGAAAAGATGCTTGATATGATTTCAATCTTAAATTTATGGAGACCTGTTTCTTGGACTAGTATGTAATCTGTCCTGCAGAATGTTCCACATGCATTTGAATTTGTATTTTGCTGCCTTTGTATACATCTATTAAGTTCATTTGGTCTAATATGTCATTTAAGGCCAGTGTTTCCTTAATGATTTTCTGTCTTGTTGATCGATCTGCCCATTGATGTAAGTGGAGTGCTAAATCCCCCTTACTATTATTGTGTTACTGTCAGTTTCTCCCTTTATGTCTATTAATATTTACTTTATGTTTTTAGGTGCTTTTATGTTAGTGCATATATATATTTACAATTGTCATATCTTATTCTTGAATTGATCCCTTTACATTTTGTAATTTCCTTCTTTGTCTCTTGTTAGTCTTGGTTTTAAAGTATGTTTTGTCTGATATAAGTTTTGGTACACCAGCTTTCCTTTCGTTTTCGTTTGCATGGGATATATTTTTCTATCCTCTCACTCTCAATTTATGTGTCTTTAGATTTGAAGTGATTCCTGTAGGCAGCATATATATGGGTCTTGCTTTTGTGTTCCTTCAGACACTCTTTGTCTTTTGACTGAAATATTAAGTCCATTTGCATTTAAAGTAATTATTGCTAAGTATATATTTAGTGCCATTTTGTTTTCTGGTTATTTTTTAGTTCTTTATTTCTGTTCCTTTATTCTTTTGTTCTCTTCCTTTGTGACTTCATGACTATCTTCAGTGCTATGTTTGGATCCCTTTCTCTATTTTGTCTGTGTGTATGTATTAATATTATAGATTTTTGGTTTGTGGTTACCATGAGTTTCATATATAACAACCTATATGTATTACATGTAATATATATCTACATCTCTATATATTATATCTGTAAGGTTTGCCAGGTAAAGTAATTTTGGTTGTAGATTTTCCTCTTCATCATTTTGAAAATATCATGCCACCTGCTTCTGGCCTGCAGTTTTTGCTTAACAGTCAGTTGTTAGTCCTATAGGAGTTGATTTATATGTAACTAGTTATTTTTCTCTTGCTGCTTTTAAGATTGTCTCTTTATTTTTTGCCATTTTAATTACAATGTGTCTTGGTGTGGATCTGTTTGTGTCCATCTTATCTGGGACTCTGTTTCCCGCACCTGGATGTATTTTTCCTTTCCCTGGCTAGGAAAGTTTTCATCAATTATCTCTTCAAATAGGCCCTCTGCTTCTCTTTTCCTTCTGAGATCCTTTTTAATGCAAGGCTAGCATGTTTGATGTTGTCCAAAATGTATCTTAAACTGTCCTCATTTTTAAACCTTTTTTTGGTTCAGCTTGGGTGATTTCCACTTCTCTGTCTTGCAATCTGCTGATTCATTCCTCTGTATTGTCTAATCTATTAATTCATTCTAGTGTATTTTTATTTCCGATATGTACCCATTAGTTATTAAAGGTTTTTTATATTTTCTAACGCTTTGTTAAACTTCTCATTGTGTATATCCATTCTTCTCCTGAGTTTGTACCTTAAACTCTTTATTAGATATTACTTATCAACACTTCATATGGTTCTTCTTTTGAGGTTTTGTCTTGTTCCTTCATTTGGGACATGTTCCTCTCTGTCCTCATTGTGCTTAATTCTCTGTGCTTATTTCTGTGTATTAGGTAGGTCATTTCCTTGATCTTAGAGAAATGGCTTTAGGTAGGATACAACCTACGGGACCCAGTAGCTACTCACACTTGGGCTTTCCCTGTGGCTCAGTGGTAAAGAATTCGCCTGCAGTGCAGGAGACAAGGAGTCATGGATTTGATCCTTGGGTTGGGAAGACCCCCTGGAGGAGGAAATGGCAACCCACTCCAGTATTCTTGCCTGGAAAATCCCATAGACAGTGGGCTACAGTCCATGGCATTGTAAAGAGTTGAACATGACTGAGCGTATACACACACACACACACACACGCACACACACACAGAGCTACTCACCTTTGTCACTAGAGCTACGTGCTCTAGGAACATTTCCTTTGTAAGTTATGTGGGCCCCTGTTGTGGTGAGGCTGACTTGTGGATGAGTTGATAGGCAGAACCAACTTGGCCTTATTGGCTGCCAGTCTTGCCTTCTGCAGTGGCTATCATCTGCTGGTAAGATCCCTGTGTAGCTTGAGGGGGACGGTACCAGGTCTGGTGCTGGACTTCTGGTGGGCAGGTTAGCCTTTGGGCACTATTAGGCTAGTGAGAGCACTCCAAATGGTGCCTGCCAGTGTGAGTGTCTTCCTGGCAGACAAGATCCCTGAAATGGCTTCTGCCAGCATCTATGTCCCCAGGGGGAGTTTTCACTGCCTCCTGCTTCTCCAAGAGGCTCTCCAAGATCAGCAAATGGGTATGACCCAGGCTCCTTTCAAATTGCTGACTTTGCCATGGGTCTTGGAGCATGTGAGATTTTGCATGCATTCTTCCACAGTGGAATCTCTTTTCTACAGCCCTCTGGCTCTTATGTATACACGCCCCACTGGCCTTCAAAGTCAGCCAATCAGGGGGCTCATCTATGTGTAGGAGCCTTGAGTTGAGGAGCCAGATGTGGGATTTGGACCCCTCACTTCCTTGGGAAAACTCAGACAATTGTGATTATCCTTCTGTTTGTGAGTTACCTCCTGCGAGTGTGGATTTTGACTATACTGCATCTCCACTGCTTCTACCAATCTTGTGGTAGTTCCTTCTTTATATCTTTAATTGTGAAAAATCTTTTCTTCTAGTCTTCAGGTCATTCTTATACATATTTGCTCTTTAAGTAGTTATATTTTTGGTGTGCTTGTGTGAGGAGATGAACTCAGGGTCTTCCTAATTCTGCCATCTTGGCCATACCTCCTGTAATTTTAATTTTAGAAGAAAAAAATATTTGATCTACTAGTTATAGATCACTTCTTCAAAAGAGAAGGATCATGTTCAACATATAAATGTCTGTTTTTTTCTTTTCATTAAAAAATGATTAATTAATTTTGATTGGAGCTTAATTACCATATTGCGATGATTTTTGCCATACATCAACATGAATCATTCACTTACTGATTTATTTATATGACAAATATTTCCTGGGCCACTTCTTTTTTTTTTTTTTTTTTTCTTTTTTAATTTTTATTATTATTATTTTTTTTTCCCAGTGGGTTTTGTCATACATTGATATGAATCAGCCATGGATTTACATGTATTCCCAATCCCGATCCCCCCTCCCACCTCCCTCTCCACCCGATTCCTCTGGGTCTTCCCAGTGCACCAGGCCCGAGCACTTGTCTCGTGCATCCCACCTGGGCTGGTGATCTGTTTCACCATAGATAGTATACATGCTGTTCTTTTCAAATATCCCACCCTCACATTCTCCCACAAAGTTCAAAAGTCTGTTCTGTGTTTCTGTGTCTCTTTTTCTGTTCTGCATATAGGGTTATCGTTATCACCTTTCTAAATTCCATATACATGTGTCAGTATGCTGTAATGTTCTTTATCTTTCTGGCTTACTTCACTCTGTATAATGGGCTCCAGCTTCATCCATCTCATTAGGACTGGTTCAAATGAATTCTTTTTAATGGCTGAGTAATATTCTATGGTGTATATGTACCACAGCTTCCTTATCCATTCATCTGCTGATGGGCATCTAGGTTGCTTCCATGTCCTGGCTATTATAAACAGTGCTGCGATGAACATTGGGGTGCACGTGTCTCTTTCAGATCTGGTTTCCTCAGTGTGTATGCCCAGAAGTGGGATTGCTGGGTCATATGGCAGTTCTATTTCCAGTTTTTTAAGAAATCTCCACACTGTTTTCCATAGCGGCTGTACTAGTTTGCATTCCCACCAACAGTGTAAGAGGGTTCCCTTTTCTCCACACCCTCTCCAGCATTTATTGCTTGTAGACTTTTGGATAGCAGCCATCCTGACTGGCGTGTAATGGTACCTCATTGTGGTTTTGATTTGCATTTCTCTAATAATGAGTGATGTTGAGCATCTTTTCATGTGTTTGTTAGCCATCTGTATGTCTTCTTTGGAGAAATGTCTGTTTAGTTCTTTGGCCCATTTTTTGATTGGGTCATTTATTTTTCTGGAATTGAGCTTCAGGAGTTGCTTGTATATTTTTGAGATTAATCCTTTGTCTGTTTCTTCATTTGCTATTATTTTCTCCCAATCTGAGGGCTGTCTTTTCACCTTACTTATAGTTTCCTTTGTAGTGCAAAAGCTTTTAAGTTTCATTAGGTCCCATTTGTTTAGTTTTGCTTTTATTTCCAATATTCTGGGAGGTGGGTCATAGAGGATCTTGCTTTGATTTATGTCGGAGAGTGTTTTGCCTATGTTCTCCTCTAGGAGTTTTACAGTTTCTGGTCTTACATTTAGATCTTTAATCCATTTTGAGTTTATTTTTGTGTATGGTGTTAGAAAGTGTTCTAGTTTCATTCTTTTACAAGTGGTTGACCAGTTTTCCTGGGCCACTTCTTATAGGTAGAATTGCATGGAAGAGTTCCTCCTATATCTGTCGCTTAGGAATTGACCAAGGAAATCTCTGTTGTCCAATTAACATAGGGAAAAAATTGTTCAGATGCTCCTAGAAGCAATGGAGTTAATTAATTTTGGCCTGATTTAAAAAAAAAAAAAAAAAAAGCAAACCTTAATTCTCAGGAAAAAAAGCCCTTATTTCCTTGCTTGCAAGGAAGTAAGAAGCACTTTACTGATTTATTTCTCAACATCCCACTCCAGGTACATTAAAAATGCTGACTGAAATGTATAAAAACCTGTAAACTTCATTCACAATTCTGTGTGAATCTACCTTGTCATGAGATTTTTATTTTTATCTGTCTTAAGTTTAGGCTGCAGAGATAAGTTGACTCACTGGGCTATCTCTTAATTATCATAGATGTAAGTGTCTATGACATATAATTTAAATTTATCTACATTTTATCTAAAAAATGGGGTATTTCTCAGTTTTCCAACTGTCACCTTGAGATTTATATGAGACAATGAGCATGCTTTTCAGTTTCATGAATGAAGAAACTGAGTCACAGAGCTATGAAATGTCTATCAAAGGTCAACAATGACCTGTGGTTACAGAAACTAATAAATTGTCTGGTAGGAAATAAAATAGCACAGATGGATACAGGTATCTCCAATTAACTTCTTTAAACACTTCCCTGGTGATTTTATAAAAATTTTTCCTCACTTTGAGTTTCCTTCACACATTAAGAATTATGGTCATTCTTATATTGTTTATTTTTGTTCTAGTGCAGTTTATAAATCTTTTAAGTTATTTTTCATGTATGTGTTGTTTTGACTTTAGACTGTGTTTGTTGGAGAGCAAGGACCACAAATTTTATTTATTTTTTTAAATCTCCTTAGTGTATGGAGTGTAGAGATAACCATATATTCGGGGAGGGGAGGGTGGCAGTGGATGTTTAGTCAATTGTAGCTCTGTATATTCTATCTTGGGGCTTCCCTGGTGGTTCAGCGCTAAAGAATCTGCCTGCCAAAGCAGGAAATGTGGGTTCAATCCTTGGGTTGGGAAAATCCCCTGGAGAAGAAAATAGAAATCCACTCTAGTACTCTTGCCTGGGAAAATCCATGGACAGAGGAGCTTGGCGGGCTATAATCCATGGGATCACAAAAAGTCAGACACGACCTAGCAACCAAACAACAACAACAACAACAACAACAATTTTCTGTCTTATATTGCTTTGAGTGAAAATTTCCTAACAAAACTCTGCTTATTGGTGGTCACTGAAATAACCCAAGATCAAAGAGATCTCCTGTTTGAGTCTTATCACCCTGCCATATCTGTGAGTAGATAATGCAAACAGAAGAAAAAAATACTTTAAACTTGCTGTGTAAAGGTTTAGCCAGCATAGTAGAACTCAATGCTGGTCTTCCGACTTCAAATTCTATACTTTGCCCACCTGTTTCTTAGTCCTTAAAAAGCACAAAGTAGACAGTTTAGGTTCTGTGTCAAATTCTTTGTAATTATGGGAATGTATATTTCATATAGAAATATTTCCTAACATTCAAATCAAGAAATAAGAAAGCAAATAATTATTACCCTATTAAAGCACTTTTACGTTAGTCCAGAAACTTAAAAAGACAATTAATGTTGAGATATTCCAACAGTGAAACTGAAAACAACAGTTCAAAACATTGATTTAAAAAGTTCTTGCCGTTGTGGAAATTTTTTCTGTTGTTATTTCTGCACGTAAGTATTTCAGTGTATGTTCCAGTTTGTGAGCAGCCAGTTGCTGAAATACTAGTCCCAAGTCAAGGTCAAACATCTCATTAAAGAATAGAATTTCTCTAACATGTAATGTTTTGTGCACCTGGAGTATATATTTCGTGAGCAGAACAAATTTGATCTGATTTTATTGTATTCACAAAGCTCAGGCTTATTTTGCAGTGGTAGAGATGATGTTCTGTAACAAGTATGGAGATACACTTCTTTAGACATAATCTCATTTGGCCCTATTTGTTAGGCAGAAGAGTCATCATTATTATTAAGATGCCCACTAGAAGCTGAAAATCTCAAACCATGGTCAAACAAGTTTTGCTACAAGGCACAAGCTGATATGTAACAAGAAAGTGAAAGTGTTAGTGGTTCACTTGTGCCTGACTCTTTGCGACCCCATCGACTGTAGCCCACCAGACGACTCTACTCATGGAATTCTCCAAGCAAGAACACTGGAGTGGGTAGCCATTCCCTTCTCCAAGGACTCTTCCTGACCCAGGGATTGAATACAAGCCTTCTGCATTGCAGGAAGATTCTTAACCATCTGAGCTACCCTGGAAACCCAATATGTAGTGGAGGGGACATTTAATTAAGTGCTTATCATGTATTAGAATGATCAGTGGGTATTAGATTTTTAGGTTAGGTTATATGAGCTGAAGTTTGTTGATTAAGAACATGGGTTCTGTGTTCAAATCCCGATTTTATCACTTACTAATTCCATGACTTTAAGCAAATATAAACTTTCTCAGTATCACCGTCTGTAAAATGGAGAAAATAATATCACCCACTACCTAGAAAATTAAATGAGTTAAGGAATACAAAACTCTTGGCACAGCATTTGGTGCATATTAAGCACTCAATAAATAAAGTTCTTAGTATTACTCCAACAAACCTCACACACACACACACACACACATTACCAGCATCAACAATCCTATGAGTGGAGCAATATTTTTATATTTCTTTAAAATCACTCCTTGAATGATCTTTAGTTTTAGGACTTTGAATACTACTTATTCATTGGTAACTTCCAAACATGTATCTCTAATCTGCACTGCTTCCCTGAACTTGTATATCCAACTGTCTACTTGACATCTACTTGGGGATCTAAAGCATAATGTATCCAAAAGTGAATTCCTGATATTTCTTCCCTTCTGGCACCTCCTGCAGCTTTCCCCACCCTAGGTAACAGCAGCTCCATTCTTCCAGTTGTTCCCTACTTATCCCATTACATTACAGTGTAATGTACTATACATTATGCTATTTCATCCTGTTTATTGTCTGCTTGTTGTTGTTCAGTCGCTAAGTCGCTCTTTGCGACCCCATAAGCTGCAGCATGCTAGGCTTCCCTGTCCTTCACTATCTCTGTGAGTGTGCTCAAACTCATATTCATTGAATCAGTGATGCCACCAACCATCTCATCCTCTGTCACTCCTCCTCTTGCCCTCAATCTTTCCCAGCATCGGAGTCTTTTCCAATGAGTTGGTTCTTCTCAACAAGTGGCCAAAGCATTGGAGCTTCAGCTTCAGCATCAGTGCTTCCAGAGAATATTTAGGGTTGATTTCCTTGAGGATTGATTGGTTTGATCTTCTTATTGTCTGCTTACCTTGTTAGAAGGCAAGCTTCATGGGAGTAAATAATTTTTATTGGATAGTAATAGTCTCTCACATATAACAGGCACTCAATAAATATCTGTTAATGAATGAATAAATAAATGCTTATTTAATAGACAAGAAAACCGAGATTCACAGAAGTTCATGAATTTGCCCAAAGATAGGAGTGGGTAAGTAATGACACCTAGGTTTATATGACTTCAAATTCCATATTTATAATTACTACACATTTTGTCAGGGTTAATTTCTGGATATTGGTCAAAATCTAGATGTGGCTTCAGATACATATTAATGTAATGATGTCTCAGCACATCCTTGGGAAATAAAGATTTCTTAAAACAAATTCAGCCAGTGTTTTAAAAAGTGCTTTTCAAAGGAAAATGCTTACTGGCCTGAGCAAAGAGAGGGAAGGGAGTGTTGAGAAGAGTGGGGAAGGGACTCCTGATCTTGTTTCTGTTGCCTTGACTCTAGTCCTGCCCACGTGGTGGGTCCCTGCTTGGCCAGAATGCTGTGATTCCTGAGACAGAGGCAACTTTGCTCAGGCTGGGAAGACATCCCTTCCCTCCTCACCCTCTTTCTTCTCTCTGCTTCTCTCCATCTTGTCTTTTCACATCTCCATGTCTTCCCTCACACCTTCCCATCTCTCCTGAGCTCTGTCTCCATCCTCTTGTCCCAACCCTTCACCCCTCAAGTATGATATCAGGGCAGTTTACTAGGGTGTAACACCTAAGATTCATAAAAGCTAAGGTTTATACATTAGACTTTATTAAACAAGAAGCTCTGTTCATCAAAACACACTGAAGAGAATGAAAATGTAAGCCAGAGACTAGGATATATGTGTTTGTTGTATATATATATCTAACAAAGGATTCATATTCAGAGTATGTAAATAGCTCTCATCAGTTCAGTTCAGTTCAGTCGCTCAGTCGTGTCTGGCTCTTTGCGACCCCATGAACTGGAGCAGGCCAGGCTTCCCTGTCCATCACTAACTACCAAAGCTTGCTCAAACTCATGTCCATGGAGTCAGTGATGCCATCCAACCATTTTATCCTCTATTGTCCCCGTCTCCTGCCTTCAATCTTTCCCAGAATCAGAGTCTTTTCCAAGGAGTCAGCTCTTTGCATCAGGTGGCCAAACTATTGGAGTTTCACCTTCAGCATCAGTCCTTCCAATGAATATTCAGGGTTGATTTCCTTTAGGATTGACTAGTTGGATCTCCATGCAGTCCAAGGGACTCTCGAGAGTCTTCTCCAACACAGCAGTTCAAAAGCATCAATTCTTTGGCGATCAGCTTTCTTTATGGCCCAACTGTTACATCCAAACATGATTACTGGAAAAACCACAGCTTTGACTAGATGGACCTTTGTCGGCAATGTCTCTGCTTTTTAATATGTTGTCTAGGTTGGTCATAGCTTTTCTTCCAAGGAGAAAACATTTTTCAATTTCATGGCTGCAGTCATCATCTGCAGTGAGGCCAAGAAAATAAAGTCTCTCACTGTTTCCATTGTTTCCCCATCTATTTGCTATGAAGTGATGGAACCAGATGCCATGATCTTAGTTTTTTGAATGCTGAGTTTTAAGCCAACTTTTTCACTCTCCTCTTTCACTTTCATCAAGAGGCTCTTCAGTTCCTGTTTGCTTTCTTTCTGCCATAAGGGTGGTGTCACCTGCATATCTGAGGTTACTGATATTTTTCCCAGCAATCTTGATTCTAGCTTGTTCTCCATCTAGTCTGGCATTTCACGTGATGTACTACTCTACATATAAGTTAAATAAGCAGGGTGACAATATATAGGCTTGATGTACTCCTTTCCCAATTTGGAACCAGTTTGTTGTTCCACGTCCAGTTCTAACTGGTGTTTCTTGACCTGAATACAGATTTCTCAGGAGGCAGGTAAGGTTGTCTGGTATTCCCATTTTTTTAAAGAATTTTCCACAGTTTATTGTGATCCACACAGTCAAAGCATTTGGTGCAGTCAGTAAAGCAGAAGTAGATGTTTTTCTGGAACACTCTTGCTTTTTTGATGATCCAATGGATATTGGCAACTTGATCTCTGGTTCCTCTGCCTTTTCTAAATCCAGCTTGAACATCTGGAAGTTCATAGTTTACTTACTGTTGAAGCCTGGCTTAGAGAATTTTGAGCATTACTTTACTACCATGTGAGATGAGTGCATTTATGCAGCAGTTTGAACATTCTTTAGGATTGCCTTTCTTTGGGATTGGAATGAAAACTGATCTTTTCCAGTCTTGTGGCCACTGCTGAGTTTTTCAAATTCATTGACATATTGAGTGCAGCATAATATTTTAGGATTTGAAAGAGCTCAACTGGAATTCCGCCACCCCCACAAGCTTTGTTTGTAGTGATGCTTCCTAAGGCCCACTTGACTCCACAGTCCAGGATGTCTGGCTCTAGGTGCATGATCACACCATCATGATTATCTGGGTCATGAAGATCTTTTCTGTATAGTTCTTGTGTGTATTCTTGCCTTGCCACCTCTTCTTAATATCTTCTGCTTCTGTTAGGTCCATACCATTTCTGTCTTTTTTTGTGCCCATCTGTGCCTGAAATGTCCCCTTGGTATTTCTAATTTTCTTGAAGAGATCTCTAGTCTTTCCATTCTCTTGTTTTCCTCTATTTCTTTGCACTGATCACTGAGGAAGGCTTTCTTATCTCTCCTTGTTTTTCTTTGGAACTCTGCACTCAGATGGAAATATCTTCCCTTTTCTCCTTTGCCTTTTGCTTCTCTTCCTTTCTCAGTTATTTGTAAGACTTGCTGAGACAACCATTTTGCCTTTCTGCATTTTCTTTTTCTTGAGGATGGTCTTGATCACTGCCTCCTGTACAGTGTCATGAACCTCCATCCACAGTTCTTCAGGTACTCTATCAGATCGAATCCCTTGAATCTATTTGTCACTTCCACTGTAAAATCATAAGGGATTTGGTTTAGGTCATACCTGAATGGTCTAGTAGTTTTCCCTACTTTC
Source organism: Dama dama (assembly GCF_033118175.1). Lineage (NCBI taxonomy): Eukaryota > Metazoa > Chordata > Mammalia > Artiodactyla > Cervidae > Dama > Dama dama. The sequence continues at coordinate 80,958,889 of NC_083699.1, forward strand.
TTCAATTTAAATCTGAATTTGGCATGAAGTTCATTGGAAGAGGTTAGAATTATTAAAACTTGAAAACCCAGACAATGGTCCTGGAGGCTGCAACCAAACCTCTGAGGAAGTGGTCAGGCCCCCTGGTGCAGGTGTTTCTGAGGCTAGTCTTAAAAGTGTCAAAGAAACTGCAAACTATATTGATCTGTTGCCACAGGAAGAATCTGCTAATGTTGGGGTGAGGGGCTTTTCTGGGGTGACAGAGCAGTGAGAAGCAAGCACAAGAAAGTATGTTCTTCTTAGCACCCCCAATTGGCATTACCTCATAGTGAGCAGCTGGAAAAACCAAAATGTTGATTTGCAGAGTCGAAGCTTCAGTCTCAAAAGTCATAGTGAATAAGGGGTGAGGGGGACAGTGAAGTTGAGATTGGGCCTCCAGCAATTTTGTATTTAAATCCCAGTTTTGCCCCTCACTTGTTGTGTGACTTTGGGCAAGTTACTTCACCTGTTTGAAGCTCGGCTCCACATGAGTAAAGTTAAGGTAATATTCCCTTATGAGCTCATGGTAGTGAGCCTTCAGTAAATGGACTCCAGTATTTAACTTCTTTGTTTATGTAGCACCTGCTCCCCCTGCCGGAGAAGGCAATGGCACCCCACTCCAGTACTCTTGCCTGGAAAAGCCCATGGACAGAGGAGCCTGGTAGGCTGCAGTCCATGGGGTGGTGAAGAGTCGGACATGACTGATCTACTTCACTTTCACTTTTCACTTTCATGCATTGGAGAAGGAAATGGCAACCCACTCCAGTGTTCTTGCTTGGAGAATCCCAGGGACAGATGAGCCTGGTGTGTTTGCCGTCTATGGGGTCACACAGAGTCGGACACGACTGAAGTGACTTAGCAGCAGCAGCTCCCCCCACACTGACTCCTCTAAATCATTCCTAGTGTCACAGCCCAGTCACTTAGTCCTGGAGATGGCTCTGCTCAGTGGTTCTCTGTGCACTCCAGTTCCCTCATGAAAAACTCCCTTATGACTCAAGATTCCTAGGACTAAGTTGTGGCAGTGTTGGAATGCAGTCTGTTGTATCACTTGGCTCTCTGTCCTGGGGGGAAGAAGTGAAGCAGCTGGCCTATCAGCCTTTCTCTCCTGTAACCATGAGGAGATTCCTGGAAGACAAAAAAAGGCAAGTGACCCATGTAATCTCTTCATAAACATGCTGATAATTGGCCTCTTGGTAAATAGACTAATGAGACTTACTAGCAGGAGACACTCTGTCTACAGAATGCTTTTAGCAGAACTGCCCCTGGATTAGGATTGCTTATGGAAAACTAATTTAGAGTCTGTGGAGTTATGAATCATGGCTCCCTAGAGGAATCCATTTAAGTCACATAATGATCTGGGTATAAAGTGGGGGTTGTTCATAACCTAAAGTCTCCCTGTTGTGTAAGGTAACCCACACATCTGTTTGTAGACACCCCCCCCCCCCCCCCATTGCCCTGAGCTGCAGAGTGCATGTCTGATGCAGGAAGAAAGGACCTGAGGAGCCACACTGCAGATCCTGGACTCCTCCCTGCTTCACCTTTCCCTCTTAATTGGTAGCTCAGCTGGTAAAGAATCTGCCTGCAATGCAGGAGACCCCGGTTCATTCCTGGTCAGGAAGATCTGCTAGAGAAGGGATAAGCTACCCACTCCAGTATTCTTGGGCTTCCCTGCTGGCTCAGCTGGTAAAGAACCCACCTGCAATGCGGGAGACCTGGGTTCCATCTCTGGGTTAGGAAGATCCCCTGAAGATGGGAATGGCTACCCACTCCAGTATTCCGGCCTGGAGAATTCCATGGACTCTATAGTCCATGGGGTTGCAAAGAGTTGGACACCATTGAGTGACTTTCACTTTCACTTTAAAATGATTATTGAAGCTTGATACTGAGTAACAGAGAAACTCACAGAGAGTTGTTGGTGTGATGCAGCCACACTTTTCAGTGAGCAAAGTATTGTTTAACTCTAAAAACAAGGAGCTAGAGGCTCTTAGCAACATGTGTCAGGTTCACTGGATTTTTAATTCACTAAATAATATCCATGTTCTAGAGTCTAACTCAGATGTTTCTCTGGCTGTTATAACTTTCTTCTCTCTAAAAGTGTAGAGGTAAAATGAATGCTAAACTTCCCTAGAAAATAAGTGTTCTGGCCCTAGCTCTGCCACAAATGGACTGTGTGACTTGGGGTAGAAACCTCAGCCTTTCTGAGCCTCAGTTTTATCATTGAGTGTCAGGGAGGGTGATGCCCTTCACTGTGCAGTGTACAATGGGGAGGGTGATCATACTACCTCCCCCAGAGAGTTGCCTTGAGAATCAAATGAAAGACGTAGGAAAATTCTAAATAAACTGTATGAAATATGGCCATATTTCTAGAGCAATAATTTTTAAAGAAGCAACACTTTTCATCTCTTCCAGTGCTTTTACTAATACTAGCCTAAATATGTAGTAAAAAAAAAAGAATCTGAATTCTCTTACTTACATTGACACTAACAGATTCACAATTCATCTCTGCTTCTAAAAAAATATTTTGTTAAAGTATACTTTACATGAATTAAAGCACAGGGATCTTAAGTATACAGTTCAATCAAATTTGACAAATGCATACAACTATGTAACCTACACTTCCATTATATCCATATAATGTACATAATATTTCCAACACCCATAAAGATTCCACATGCCTTCTTCTAGCCTATCACATCCTTCAGAAACAACCATTGTTATGATTTCTATTGTGTGTAGTTTTTCCTGTGCTAGAAAGTCATACTTTCTTATGCTTGGTTTTTTTTTTATTCAGGATAATGTTTTTGAAGTTTAGCCACATTGTTGTGGATGTAAGTGGCACATTCTTTTACTGTTTTTCTGTATAGAATTCCATTGTATGAAAATGCCATAATTTGTCTGTGCTTCTGTCAAAGGCCTTTGGGTTGTTTCTAGTTTTTAGCTATTAAAAATGGACTAAGAGGACCTTCCCCATGGACTAGTGGCTAAGACTCCACATTCCCAGTGCAGGGGGCCCAGGTTTGATCCCTGGTCAGGGAACTAGATCCCACATGCCACAACCAAGACCAGGCGTTGTCAAGTAAATAAATATTCTTTTTTCTTCCTTTTATTTATTTATTTATTTTTTATTTGTTGGAGGCTAATTACTTCACAACATTTCAGTGGGTTTTGTCATACATTGACATGAATCAGCCATGGAGTTACATGTATTCCCCATCCCGATACCCCCTCCCACCTCCCTCTCCACTCGATTCCTCTGGGTCTTCCCAGTGCACCAGGCCTGAGAGCACTTGTCTCATGCATCCAACCTGGGCTGGTGATCTGTTTCACTATAGATAATATACATGCTGTTCTTTCAAAACATCCCACCCTCACCTTCTCCCACAGAGTTCAAAAGTCTGTTCTGTACATCTGTGTCTCTTTTTCTGTTTTGCATATAGGGTTATCATTACCATCTTTCTAAATTCCATATATATGTGTTAGTATGCTGTAATGTGCTTTATCTTTCTGGCTTACTTCACTCTGTATAAGGGGCTCCAGTTTCATCCATCTCATCAGAACTGATTCAAATGAATTCTTTTTAATGGCTGAGTAATATTCTATGGTGTATATGTACTACAGCTTCCTTATCCATTCATCTGCTGATGGGCATCTAGGTTGCTTCCATGTGCTGGCTATTATAAACAGTGCTGCAATGAACATTGGGGTGCATGTGTCTCTTTCAGATCTGGTTTCCTCAGTGTGTATGCCCAGGAGTGGTATTGCTGGGTCATATGGCAGTTCTATTTCCAGTTTTTTAAGGAATCTCCACACTGTTTTCCATAGTGGCTGTACTAGTTTGCATTCCCACCAACAGTGTAAGACGGTTCCCTTTTCTTCACACCCTCTCCAGCATTTATTGCTTGTAGACTTTTGGATAGCAGCCATCCTGACTGGCGTGTAATGGTACCTCATTGAGGTTTTGATTTGCATTTCTCTGATAATGAGTGATGTTGAGCATCTTTTCATGTGTTTGTTAGCCATCTGTATGTCTTCTTTGGAGAAATGTCTGTTTAGTTCTTTGCCCCATTTTTTGATTGGGTCATTTATTTTTCTGGAATTGAGCTTCAGGAGTTGCTTGTATATTTTTGAGATTAATCCTTTGTCTGTTGCTTCATTTGCTATTATTTTCTCCCAATCTGAAGGCTGTCTTTTCATCTTGCTTATAGTTTCCTTTGTTGTGCAAAAGCTTTTAAGTTTCATTAGGTCCCATTTGTTTATTTTTGCTTTTATTTCCAGTATTCTGGGAGGTGGATCATAGAGGATCTTGCTTTGATTTATGTCGGAGAGTGTTTTGCCTATGTTCTCCTCTAGGAGTTTTATAGTTTCTGGTCTTACATTTAGATCTTTAATCCATTTTGAGTTTGTTTTTGTGTATGGTGTTAGAAAGTGTTCTAGTTTCATTCTTTTACAAGTGGTTGACCAGTTTTCCCAGCACCACTTGTTAAAGAGGTTGTCTTTTTTCCATTGTATATCCTTGCCTCCTTTGTCGAAGATAAGGTGTCCATAGGCTTGTGGATTTATCTCTGGGCTTTCTATTATGTTCCATTGATCTATATTTCTGTCTTTGTGCCAGTACCATACTGTCTTGATGACTGTGGCTTTGTTGTAGAGTCTGAAGTCAGGCAGGTTGATTCCTTTAGTTCCATTCTTCTTTCTCAAGATTACTTTGGCAATTTGAGGTTTTTTGTATTTCCATAAAAATGGTAAAATTAATTGTTCTAGTTCTGTGAAAAATACCGTTGGTAGCTTGATAGGGATTGCATTGAATCTATAGATTGCTTTGGGTAGAATAGCCATTTTGACAATATTGATTCTTCCAATCCATGAACACGGTATGTTTCTCCATCTGTTTGTGTCCTCTTTGATTTCTTTCATCAGTGTTTTATAGTTTTCTATGTATAAGTCTTTTGTTTCTTTAGGTAGATATACTCCTAAGTATTTTATTCTTTTTGTTGCAGTGGTGAATGGTATTGTTTCCTTAATTTCTCTTTCTGTTTTTTCATTGTTAGTATATAGGAATGCAAGGGATTTCTGTGTGTTAATTTTATATCCTGCAACTTTACTATATTCATTGATTAGCTCTAGTAATTTTCTGGTAGAGTCTTTAGGGTTTTCTATGTAGAGGATCATGTCATCTGCAAACAGCGAGAGTTTCACTTCTTCTTTTCCTATCTGGATTCCTTTTACTTCTTTTTCTGCTCTGATTGCTGTGGCCAAAACTTCCAACACTATGTTGAATAGTAGTGGTGAGAGTGGGCACCCCTGTCTTGTTCCTGATTTCAGGGGAAATGCCTTCAATTTTTCACCATTGAGGGTGATGCTTGCTGTGGCTTTGTCATATATAGCTTTTATTATGTTGAGGTATGTTCCTTCTATTCCTGCTTTTTGGAGAGTTTTAATCATAAATGAGTGTTGAATTTTGTCAAAGGCTTTCTCTGCATCTATTGGGATAATCATGTGGTTTTTATCGTTCAATTTGTTAATGTGGTGTATTACATTGATTGATTTGTGGATATTAAAGAATCCTTGCATTCCTGGGATAAAGCCCACTTGGTCATGGTGTATGATTTTTTTAATATGTTGTTGGATTCTGTTTGCTAGAATTTTGTTAAGAATTTTTGCATCTATGTTCATCAGTGATATTGGCCTGTAGTTTTCTTTTTTTGTGGCATCTTTGTCTGGTTTTGGAATTAGGGTGATGTTAACCTCATAGAATGAGTTTGGAAGTTTACCTTCTTCTGCAATTTTCTGGAAGAGCTTGAGTAAGATAGGTGTTAGCTCTTCTCTAAATTTTTGGTAGAATTCAGCTGTGAAGCCATCTGGTCCTGGGCTTTGTTTGCTGGAAGATTTCTGATTACAGTTTCGATTTCCCTGTTTGTGATGGGTCTGTTAAGATCTTCTATTTCTTCCTGGTTCACTTTTGGAAAGTTATACTTTTCTAAGAATTTGTCCATTTCATCCAAGTTGTCCATTTTATTGGCATAGAGCTGCTGGTAGTAGTCTCTTATGATCCTTTGTATTTCAGTGTTTTCTGTTGTGATCTTTCCATTTTCATTTCTAATTTTGTTAATTTGGTTCTTCTCTCTTTGTTTCTTAATGAGTCTTGCTAATGGTTTGTCAATTTTGTTTATTTTTTCAAAAAACCAGCTTTTAGCTTTGTTGATTTTTGCTATGGTCTCTTTTGTTTCTTTTGCATTTATTTCTGCCCTAATTTTTAAGATTTCTTTCCTTCTGCTAACCCTGGGGTTCTTCATTTCTTCCTTATCTAATTGCTTTAGGTGTAGAGTTAGGTTATTTCCTGGCTTTTTTCCTTTTTCTTTATGTAAGCCTGTAACACTATGAACCTTCCCCTTAGCACTGCTTTTACAGTGTCCCATAGGTTTTGGGTTGTTGTGTTTTCATTTTCATTCATTTCTATGCATATTTTGATTTCTTTTTTGATTTCTTCTGTGATTTGTTGGTTATTCAGAAGCGTGTTATTTAGCCTCCATATATTTGAATTTTTAAGAATTTTTTTCCTGTAATTGAGATCTAAGCTTACTGCACTGTGGTCAGAAAAGATGCCTGAAATGACTTCAATTTTTTTGAATTTTCCAAGACCAGATTTATGGCCCAGGATGTGATCTATTCTGGAGAAGGTTCCGTGTGTACTTGAGAAAAAGGTGAAGTTGATTGTTTTGGGGTGAAATGTCCTATAGATATCAATTAGGTCTAGCTGGTCCATTGTGTCATTTAAGGTTTGTGTTTCCTTGTTAATTTTCTGTTTAGTTGATCTATCCATAGTTGTGAGTGGGGTGTTAAAGTCTCCCACTATTATTGTGTTACTATTAATTTCCTCTTTCATACTTGTTAGTGTTTGCTGTACATATTGCAGTGCTCCTATGTTGGGTGCATATATATTTATAATTGTTATGTCTTCTTCTTGGATTGATCCTTTGATCATTGTGTAGTGTCCTTCTTTGTCTCTTTTCACATCCTTTATTTGAAAGTCTATTTTATCTGAGTATTGCGACTCCTGCTTTCTTTTGGTCTCCGTTTGCGTGGAATATTTTTTTCCAGCCCTTCACTTTTAGTCTGTATGTGTCTCTTGTTTTGAGGTGGGTCTCTTGTAGACAGCATATATAGGGGTCTTGTTTTTGTATCCATTCAGCCAATCTTTGTCTTTTGGTTGGGGCATTCAGCCCATTTACATTTAAGGTAATTATTGATAGGTGTGGTCCCATTGCCATTTACTTTGTTGTTTTGGGTTCACGTTTATACAACCTTTCTGCATTTCCTGTCTAGAGAAGATCCTTTAGCATTTGTTGAAGAGCTGGTTTGGTGGTGCTGAATTCTCTCAGCTTTTGCTTATCTGTAAAGCTTTTGAATTCTCCTTCATATCTGAATGAGATCCTTGCTGGGTACAGTAATCTAGGTTGTAGGTTATTCTCCTTCATTACTTTCAGTATGTCCTGCCATTCTCTTCAGGCCTGGAGGGTTTCTATTGATAGATCAGCTGTTATCCTTACGGGAATCCCTTTGTGTGTTATTAGTTATTTCTCCCTTGCTGCTTTTAATATTTGTTCTTTTTGTTTGATCTTTGTTAATTTGATTAATATGTGTCTTGGGGTGTTTCGCCTTGGGTTTATCCTGTTTGGGACTCTCTGGGTTTCTTGGACTTGGGTGGCTATTTCCTTCCCCATTTTAGGGAAGTTTTCAGCTATTATCTCCTCAAGTATTTTCTCATGGCCTTTCTTTTTGTCTTCTTCTTCTGGGACTCCTATGATTTGAATGTTGGGGCATTTCACATTGTCCCAGAGGTCTCTGAGGTTTTCCTCATTTCTTTAGATTCTTTTTTCTTTTTTCCTCTCTGATTCATTTATTTCTACCATTTTATCTTCTACCTCACTTATCCTATCTTCTGTCTCTGTTATTCTACTCTTGGTTCCCTCCAGAGTGTTTTTGATCTCATTTATTGCATTATTCATTTTTAATTGACTCTTTTTTTATTTCTTCTAGGTCTTTATTAAACATTTCTTGCATCTTTTCAATCTTTTTCTCCAGGCTATTTATCTATAACTCCATTTTGTTTTCAAGATTTTGGATCATTTTTATTATCATTATTCTAAATTCTTTTTCAGGTAGGTTCCCTATCTCCTCCTCTTTTGTTTGACTTAGTGGGCATTTTTCATGTTCCTTTACCTGCTGGGTATTTCTCTGCCTTTTCATCTTGTTTAGATTGCTGTGTCTGGAGTGGGCTTTCTGTATTCTGGAGGCCTGTGGTTCCTTTTTATTGTGGAGGTTTAACCAGTGGGTGGGGTTGTAAATAAATAAATATTATTTTAAAAAGAATGGACTAAGGACAGTCTCATATAAGATGTTGTACAGATATACCTTTTCATTTCTTTTGGGTAAATACCTAAGAGTGGAATTGCTGAAACACAGTATAGTTGCATGTTTAACTTTTAAAGAAACCACCAAATGGCTTCCCAAAATATGCAAGAATTCCAGTTTTTTTTTTTTTTTTCATTTCCTTACTAATATTTGGTGTTGTGAAAGGTTTTTTTGTTTTGTTTTGTTTTGTTTTCCACTATAGCCATATGTGTGTCATGGTATCTCTGGTTCTTTTTTCATGTTTTCATGGATTCTTAAACTTTTATTTTCAGAACCCTCTTGGGGTATTTTCATGAAGTTATATGCAAACATGTATGCCTGCCTACATTTTCATGAGGATAGGATCTATATAAATTTCACCTTCTTAAACACAGTCCCTCATTTGCTAAAATGTTAATGATTACACAAACAGCAGTCTCTGAAGATGTGATTTTTGATCAGTCTGATAGACTAGGTCGTAATTAACTATCTGCAATCAACTATTTATGTTCTTACAGCTCAAATATTTTGTTTTACTATAATGTGAATTTAAACATAATACAAATTCTTATTAGCTCTTAAAGTCTTAAAATACCACTTGACCCAGATTTCTAAAATGTCCTCATATATCCAAAGCCCTTTCTATAGTGAAAATCATGTCCTCTGGCTCTGTGCTGTTTATTAGGAAAGGAAATTTGCATTCCTGATTTGATTAAGGGAAAATTAGTCATGGAGACATTCACAAGGAATGTCTTTTGGTCTACCTGAAACTTAAGCAAATAAAACAGGTAGGGATAATTGCCACAGACATTTGGCATGCTCTGAAAGTCCAATTTGTTTTGTGATTAGCCTCATCAACGTAGTCTTTTAGGAATTTGCTTTCTAGATTGTTGTTTATTTTCATGTGCATAATTTAGCAAAAGTTTTCAAAACACCATTTTTGTGTGTGTAACTAAAAAGGCAATGAGCTTCAGAAGACATAAAATTTCATGTTTGCTTCTCTCCCACATTCACCTTTAGAATTCACACTGAATGAATTCAAGGATTTAAAGAGCTGAGAAATATTTGCGCATTTTGTAGATGTCCTGTTTATGCCCAGTTCAAAGTGTGCCAATAATTTGCAAATGGTCACTTCCAATATAATAATAAAAAAGCCAGCTTCTAGCATTTATCTTTATAAATGCCTTTTCTTAGGAGTTTAACCACTACAATATTGTAATTAGCCTCCAACTAATAAAAATAAATGGAAAAAAGAGGAGTTTAGATTTGAATAAAAGTAATAAAATTATCAAGAGGTGGCCAGTCCACACTGCATCCAGTACTATTTCTTGAGTATTGAAATAGTGAATTAAATAACAGTGGGATGGTACTTCTTTCTACGCTATTATACTCACAAAGGAATTAGTTTAGTCCCACTGATGGTCATTTGATATGACAAGGGGAGAAATGAAGCAGGAGACTATGTTCTGATATGCTTTTATTTTTTGGTAACAGCTTTATTGAGACATAATTCACCTACCATATGGCTCACCCATTTAAAGAGTTCAATTCAATGGTTTTCTGTATATTCACAGGGCTGTGCAAACAGTATTCCAATCAATTTCCAAACATTTTTTTCATTAACAGTTACCTCCTCCCATTTCCCCTCAGCCTTTCCAGCTCTAGGTAGTCACAAACCTACTTTTTGTATCTATGGATTTTTATGGATTTGCCTATTCTGGACATGTCATATGCATGAAATCATATAATAAATAATCTTTTATGACTGTCTTCTTTTGATAAATATGATATTTTTGAGGTTCATCTATACTGTTACATGTATCATTACTTCATTCCTTTTTATTGTTGGAGGATATTCCATTATACAGATTCTACACACTTTATTTTATCCATTCACTGATGGGTGCTTGTATTGTTTCTACTTTTGGCTATTCAGAATAATGCTGCTATAAACATTTGTGTACAACTTTTTGCATAGACATATGTTTTCAATTCTCTTGGTATATACCAAAGAGTAGAATGGCTGGGTCATGTGAGAAGTCTATGTTCACCTTTTGAGAAATTGCCAAGCTATTGCCAAAGCTGCTACACCATTTTACATTCCCACCAGTCATGTGTGAAGTGGTATCTCATTGTTATTGTGAGTTGCATTTCCCTGATGGCTAATAATATCAAGTATCTTTTCATGTGCTTATTGGCTATTTGTATATCTTCTTTGGAGTAACATCTATTCAGATTCTTTGTTCACTTTTTAACTGGGTTGTATTCTTATTATAAGTTCTAAGAGTTTTGATATGCTTTTGAGTAACAGCATGAAGTGGAAAAATATGGGTATCTCTGAAAATGATAATAATAGACATATTGATTGAGATGCTTGCAATTACATAAGAGCTGGAGGGCACTGTAAAGATGCCCAAGGTCAAGCCCTCCTTTTATAGATAAGGAAACAAACTATTATAAAAATTAAATGATTTCCTGAGAAGCACAGCCAGAAGATTAAAGAATGGAGATTCAAACCCAAGTGTTTATACAGAATTTGCCACTCTAGCTGATTTATTTCATTGCTTGGAAATGCAAAATGATGCTCTGTGATGGAAAGAATTCTTAGATCTTTCTTTGCCTCTTGTTCTTTAATGATCAGTACACTGCTTATATTTATTTCTGTGGATCATACCAGGTTTCTGTTTACTAGGGCAGGACTAATGGAGAATGAGTTAGAGCAGTGTTAGAGAATGAGTTAGAGCTCAAGTTAGACTTCAGCATGCATCAGAATTGCTTGGAGAGCTTGTGAAAACACAATTGTGCCCAACATACATAATACACAGTAGTATGTAAATATATATGTTTAAAATAATGACATGTAATGCACAAGTCCCAGTGACAAAGATGGAATAATGTATAGCACTTATTACATGAACTCCAAATAAACATTTATTAAGTGGGAACTGAAAACCATAGTTTAATGTGTAATCTTACAACCATGGTTCTGAAATGAGCATGTACCAGAATCACCTGGAGGGCTTATTAACACACGTATTGCTGGACCCTACCTACCAAGTTTCAGATTTAGAAGAGCTGTGGAGGGACCAATAATTTGCATTTCTGACAAGTTCCCAGGTAATGCTGATGCTTGTAGATCCAGGGACCTCACTCTGAGAACCATTTCACTAGAGGGAAGGAAACATTTCAGTTTTGGGGGCAGAGATACTGTGATGGAGGGCAGGACCAAATTATAATACAATGCCATATACAAGTGAACAATTTTTCCAGATGTTCTTAATTTTAATCTTTTTTCAGTATATACTTTGAAATATGTGATTTGCCTTTTCTTACACTAGCTTGAAAAGGAGCAAAAATGCCAGTTGTTTTGATTTCTGTAATCACAAATGGCAGAACTTTGTACCATCAAACATTATATATAATTCATATATATATATATAATGTATGCAAAACATTATATATAATTATGTATACATGAAAACATTTGACAAGGCTATTTGGCTTCACTTGTAACATAGAATGTTTGTCCTAAAACAAGACAGCAAGAGGATATCATTATGATACAGCCAGAAAGCTGATCACATTTCTCTGAAGAGGTCAGTCATGGCCAGAGTGCTTAGATTACTTAACACTGATACTTATATAGCGTCAGTGCTCTGTAAACAAAGAACCTATGTTGTTGAATGGATGGATGGTTTCTCTGCCATGAGTTTTACTTTGGTTCAGACACGATAAATTTCAAGTTGAAGAACATGGCTGATTAGTTTTCAGACTTCCGTATCAAGGTGAAAAGCATAGGCATTTTATTGTCTTTCTGAATCCTCGTATATCATCTTCTGTTGGGAGTTCTGAACTATGTCTGAACTTAACCTTTAGGCTTCAGGTAATCAACTATATTGTTGGCCCAAAAACTCATTAGGGTTTTCCTATAACATTTCTAAGAGAATTTTAACATGAAACATTTGGAAGCTACAAATGAATTAGCCTAGACTGAGTGTCTTTGAATTATTTATTTACTTTTTAAAATTTTACTTAAAAGTTTTAAAATTTATTTTTGGTTGTGCTGGGTCTTTGTTGCAGCATGGGCTTTTCTCTAGTTGCTGTGAGCAGGGGCTACTCTGCAGTTGCAGAGTATGGGCTTCTCATTGAGGTGACTTCACTTGTTGCAGAGCACCAGCTCTAGGGTGTGCAGGCTTTGGTAGTTGCAGCTTCCATACTCTAGAACATAGGCTTGATAGTTGTGGCATACAGGCTTAGTTGCTTTGCAGCACGTGGGATCTTCCTGGACCAGGGATTGAACTTGCATCTCCCACACAGGCAGATGGATTCTTCAGCACTGCCACCAAGGAAACCCTGTCTGAAGTCTTTAGCATACTTATTATTTTGGTTGAATCTAGTTTAAGAAGTAAGGAAATTTTTGTGTATAACCTTTGTAAAGATATTAATCATTCAAAATAGTGTATCTAAGGGTGAATAAAACTTGGAAAATTCTCATGATGTAAGACACCAAGTGGGCTTCCCAGGTGGCTCAGTAGTGAATCTGTCTGCCAGTGCAGGAGATACGGGTTTAATCCCTGGGTCAAGAAGATTCCCTGGAGGAGGAAACGGCAACCCACTCCAGTATTCTTGTCTGGGATATCCCATGGACAGAGGAGTCTGGTGAGCTACAGTCCATGGAGTTGCAGAGTTGGACACGACTGAGCAGCAGCAGCAGCATCCCCCAACATTTATACTATCCTTCTTTTTAATAACAAATCACTTCCCCACAATTTTAACTGGGCATGTGTCCAACAAGATAGAGACCACATTTCCCAGCCTCCCTAGGTGGGAGGCTATGGAAGTGGCCATGTGACTACATTCTGGTCAGTGGGATATAAACAACAGTGATGTGTGGTCTCTGGGTCACACCTTAAAAAGGAAGTTCTTTGCCAACCATTATCTCTCTCCTCCTCACTGCTGGCTGGGATATGACCCTTCCACAAAAGAAAGCTGTGTATTGAGAATGTAGAGACACCTATCAGCCACTAACTCCAGAATAAGAAATAGATTTGTCTTATTTAATACCTGATATTTTAGGTTCTTCTTAGCTTATACCCTAATACATCTATTATCTCATTTAATCCTTATAATTAACATGTCAGGTATTTGTTGGTACCCCTACTTATAGATGAAGAAAGGAGAGATTAATTTGCCCAAGCAAATGGGAAAACTGAAATTGAAGTCCAGACAACCTGTATTCAAGTCTAATTCTTATTTCCAAATGGGCGTTTTCAGGAGAAAAAGAAAAACATTTTCTAGTCCAGAAGTAAAATGTCAAGGGGACATGGCTGAAAGTTCATAAAATTAAGTAAGTATAGTTTGAACAGGTGTTGTTTATCAAATCTTATCCACTAGAGCTGGGGGGTGCCTTTGAAGATTGAAACCAGAGAGTTAATAGAAAAGAAGAACTATTTTGCATAGAAAGTCAACTAAGAGAAGTTACTACCCTAAGAAGAAGGAAAGACAATAGAGTCATGTTAGGAAATTTTGTGGGTGTTTGGATGTATCCTTAACTTGTAGTTTTAAGTTTTCAAAAGGAACTCTGCCTTCCCCACAAAGGGGCCTCTCTCTGCCAGAAATCTCAGATGGACTGGCTAAAACAGAGTGGTGTTCCTTAAATTCTCACGCTGGTGCTAGCACAGCACACCAAGCTGTGAGCAGCTATGCTGCCAACAACTCAATGAGCAAGAAGCAGACCATATGCTAAGACATGACCTCTATAAATGTCTAACTTCACAGTGATGAAAAAGCAGGTGCTTAATAACCATATTTCAAAATTGTGTCACAGTTTGGATTTTGGAAGAACATTAACTCATCCTGTATCCACAACCAAAAGACTGCAAATTATCTTTGAGATGGTTGCTCTTGGAAGTTTTCTTATGTGAGGACCTTCAGAACGAAAGTGACGCAAGTTGTTCTTTGTCTTTGAGAAGGCCATGTTCTCCTACATGTGGTCTCAAGTTATCGGCCTCCTTTCCTTTTCTTCTAACAAGTGTGTTTTTGTCCAGGTTACCCTACTTGGGAAGATCCCCCGCAGGAGGAAATGGCAACCCACTCCAGTATTCTTGCCAGGATAATCCCATGGACAGAGGAGCCTGGCAGGTCCATCGGGTCCCAAAGAATTGGACTCAACTGAAGTGACTGAGCTCCCCACTCAAGCCCTACCCTCCCTTTTCCTCCTACCCTGCTTCTTTCTATTTATGCTAGAGAAAGGAATGCCCCTCCTTTCTAAGTCCAGACCCCTTGACTTCTTCTTTTGCTAGGATATTGCTCCATCAATAGTTTCTCTTGATTGACTTCCTAACCTTTCCGTCTGGTGATCCCTGTCCCTTCTTAACACACAAACAACTTCCTTGTGATGGTTTTGTAATGTGTTAACTTGACTAACACACACACACCAGCCCCCTGTGGTGATTTTGTAATGTGTTAACTTGAACTGAATTTCCAAGATTTCTCCTCCTTGTGTATTTCTAGTTATTTGGGTCAGAGTGAGATTCCTGTGGGAGACTGGGAGGGCGGAAGTGAAGCGGCAGCCATTTTGTAGTTTGTACACGTTGCCACTTATCGGCTGGCTCAGTTGGTTGCTGTGAGGCAGCAGCCAAGTATGCAACTGTGCTACCTTCCCCTGGACCCTCCTTTCATGCTCCCTTTCTAGGCCAGGTGTATGAACTTAGCTCCATGAGGAAGTCTCCAGATTTCACAGCACTCACCACACTATGCAGAGGCAGCGAGAACTGACAAGGGTCTTGGTTCATCCCTGTGGGGCTCCAGCTCATGTTTGTGGATTCTGGACTGCTCTTGATCTCCTCCATTTTACAGCCATCTTCCCTTCTGTTTACCCACTGGACGTCATGCTCCAGCTCCAGACCAAAGACAGTCTCACAGAGACCCTTGACCAGCTCCCATAATTCCATAAGATCAAATTCTTATGACAAATCCCTGTGTGTGTGTGGGGGGGGGGGGGTGGGGGGTGGGGGGAGTGTGTGCATACACACATCTCCTAGTGACTGGCTGTTACTGATATACACCTCTTGACATCTTTGCCTAACACCCTCAAATTATATACTACCTACATTCTTCCTTTTTTTTATCTCAACATTCTCTAGAATGTAGTTTATAGTCAATACCTTACTGCAGCATATTCAAGTGTTTCTCAAAGTCAGAACACTTGTTAAAAATGCAGATTCTGAGGCCCCCCACCTCCACACTAACTGAACCAGAAACCCTTGTGATGGACCTTGGAATATGCATCTGGGATAAGGCCTACCCAGAATGTGATGCACAGTAAAGTTCAAGCACAATATAGTGCTTGACTCCCTGTAAACTGAACTTTCTTCCCTCACTGTCTTCTGTGCCATCTGTTGCTGTTCAGTCACTCAGTTGTGTCCAACTCTTTGTGACCCCATGGATGGCAGCATGCTAGGCTTCCCTGTCCTTCACCATCTCCCAGAGTTTGCTCAAACTCATGTCCATTGTGTCAATGATGCCATCCAAACATCTCATCCTCTGTTGTCCCCCTCTCCTCCTGCCTTCAATCTTTCCCAGCAACAGGGACTTTTTGAATGAGTTGGCTCTTCCCATCAGGTGGCCAAAGTATTGGAACTTCAGCCTCAGCATCAGTCCTAATGAATATCCAGGACTGAATTCCTTTAGGATTGACTGATTTGATCTCCTTGCAGTCTAAGGGACTCTCAAGAATCTTCTCCAACACCACAGCTCGAAAGCATCAATTCTTCAGTGTTCAGTCTTATTTATGGTCCAACTTTCACATCCTTACATGACTCCTGGAAAAAACATAGCTTTGGCTATATGGACTCTTCCACTTGAAGCTGTTCTGTTGAACAGCATGGATGGCTTTCTTGTTTGTCTTTTCCCTGGTTTTGATCTTCAGGAGGAGTTGACATTATTGAAAAATCCTTTCTTTTTATTCTTTATGCCCTTATAACTGTATGTCTGGATGGGTGTGCCCTAAAATTTTCTAATCTGCTCCAGATACTTGGCCCTTAGGAATCTACCCTAACTCTCCTTATTACTACTCCTCCTTTTTGTTTTCTTAGCTAGCATTTCCCAATGTAGTATCTCAATTCAACTAAGGAATGTATTGAACAATTACTGTGTGCCCTGGGCTGTGCTGGCCCCTGGGAATAATCCTTACACTCTACAAGCTCACAGTCCAATCATTCAAGAGATTATTATAATTAAATAATCAATTGTAATTCTGGGTAATAAGTGCTTCCAGAGAGAGTAGTGAGTGCTAAGATGGAAGAGGCCAGGGCAATATGCCTAGAAAAAATGAAAGTGTTAGTTGCCCAGTCATGTCCGACTCTCTGCGATGCCATGGACTATAGCCCACCAGACTCCTCTGTCCATGGAATTCTCCATTCCTTTCTCTAGGGGGTCTTTCCTACCCAAGGATTAAAACTGGTCTCCTGCATTGGCAGGCAGATTCTTTACCATCTGAGCCTCTGGGGAAGTCCAACATGCCTAGAGGAAGACTTAGAGAATTGTCACTCCAGCCAGGTACAGAATTGAATGAGGATGTTCCAGCAAAGAGCCTGTCCAAAAGGTTGGAGGTGTGAGGGATCAAGGTACATTCTAGGACCTGTAAATAATTTGTCTTGTCATGTGAGGGAATGGCTAACACGAAGTTGACCAGGTAAATTAAGGGTGGTCACAAAGAACCTTAACCACCTTGTTAAGACATTGGTCTTTATTCTAAGATGGCATTAGGGAGTTTTAAGTAGTAGAGAAAAAAGGTGACAGATTCATGTTTTGGAAATACTCTCCTAGTAGTGGTGATAAAAGTGGCACTCCCAAAGCCAGGGGAGCCAGTTAGGAGGCTCTTGTAAAGGCTCAGGGTGAGAAATTGTGTGTCCCTGAGAAATTGTGTGGTAGAAGATGAAGAGAGATATCTTGGAGATGGGTTTGACAGAACTCGGTGGCTGATTTGATCTGGGGTGGCTGGGGTGTAGGGTGGGATTTGGGAGAGAAAGAGGAGCCTAGGATATGGTGTAGATTTCTGGGCTGAGTGAGTAGGTTATACACCTTTGTCTTAGGGACTCAAGGAGGAAAAACAGGTTGGGATGAGGACAGAGACCAGGAATGAAGAGTTTGTTTCTGTGCCTGTTCAGGTGACATCCAGTAGACAGGTGAACATAAGGATAAACAGGCATGCTCAGGGGGGCTGGGCCTTGCTGACCAGTATTGACTGCTTTTTTGGGCACCCCAAGTCATGCCTGCTTATCTCAGCTTTTATAAGGAGAAATGACTACCCAACACATTGAAACAATCTAAGAGAATTAATTTATTAGTTCTCTCCTTTTATAAACTCTGTAACTTTATACTTCTTACTCCCTCCATCTTTCCTGTTCTCTGAGCAGCACTGAAGGGGAAGCTGTGGAAGGCTGAATAATGGTCCTTCAAAGATGTCCATGTCCTAATTCCAGGGACACCTGAATATGCCACCTTCATGGCAAAAGGGTTTTTGCAAATGTCATTAAATTAAACATCTTTTGAGATGGGGAAACTAACCTGGATAATGTGAGTGGCCCAGTGTAAGTACAGGCATCCTTATAAGAAGGTGGTGGGAAGGATGGACTTAGAGGAGATATGATGAGGGAAGTAGTGGTCAAGGTGATACAGGGCCATTAGGCAAAGAATGCAAGTGGCCTCTTGAAGCTGGAAAATGTAAACAAATGGAATTTCCCCTAGCCTCCAGAAGGAAGTAGATCTGTCTACACTTTGACTTCAGGCCAATGAGACTGAATTTGTACTTCTACTCTCCAGAACTGAAAGATAATACATTTTGTTTTATGTTACTAGATTTGTTGTAATCTGTTACAACAGCAGTAGGAGACGAAGACAGAAATTATGAAGAATCAAAGCTGGAGAGATACATGATGGCATTAGATGTTGGCATGACTGAAGTCTCAAATTCTGCCTCATAAGGGCTGGGTTGTGTGTGTGCATGCTAAGTCACTTCAGTCATGTTTGACTCTGTGTGACTCTCTGGACCATAGCCTGTCAGACTCCACTGTCCATGGGATTATCCAGGCAAGAATACTGGAGTGGGTTGCCATGCCCTCCTCCAGGGGATCTTCCTGACACATGGATCAAACCCATGTCTCTTACATCTCTGGCATTGACAGGTGGGTTCTTTACCACTAGCACCACCAAGGTCTGGGTTGTTGTTGTTCAGTCACTAAGTTATGTCTGACTCTTTGTGACCCCATGGACTGCAACATGCCAGGCTTCCTTGTCCTTCACCATCTCCTGGAATTTGCTCAAACCCATATCCACTGAGTCAGTGATGCCATCCAACCATCTCATTCTCTGTCTCCCCCTTCTCCTCCTGCCTTCAATCTTTCCCAGCATCAGGGTCTTTTCCAATGAATTAGTTCTTTGCATCAAGTGGCCAAAGTATTGGAGCTTCACCTTCAGCATCAGTCCTTTCAAACAATATTCAGGGTTGATTTCCTTTAGGATTGACTGGTTTGATCTTCTTGCAGTCCAAGGGACTCTCAAGAGTCTTCTCCAGCACCACAGTTTGAAGGCATCAATTCTCCAGCCCTCAGTCTTCTTTATGGTCCAAATCTCACATCAGTACATGGCTACTGGAAAAACATAGCTTTCCCTATATGGATCTTTGTCAGCAAATTGATGTCTCTGATTTTTAATACACTGTATTAGAAATTACATTAGAGATTACATCACTCCAAAAGACCCCAGTGCCAACATTCATTATTTCTTGGTTGGATACTAGTAACCCATCCAAGCAATTATACTGTATTGTCATCTCTTTTGCCAGATCAGTCATTTCCAGACATTAGGCTGCATCAGAATCACTTGGAGAGTGATTTCTAGTCACCGCCCCTCTCCCCCTCCACCCAGAAGGTTTCATATAGGGCATGAGAATTTGCATTTCTAACAAGCTTCTCACTGATGCTATTTATCTGGGGATCACAACTTTGAGAACTACTCTAATATCTATACTGATCTCTTTGTACTCACTCTAAGAGGTGCTGTATAGATCTCTCCCTTATTTATTACACTGTCAATTCTCTTGGGTCTCATTCTTCTGTTTATCCTCAGAGTTAGCAACATGCCTGACCAAGTAGACATTCCATGGATATCTGCTAATCCCCTGGGTAGCCTTTACATTCTCTAAAAGCTAGGGACCCAGCTTCTTTCAGCAAAACATTCTATTGCACAAGGCCTTCTTTAAGATACAATTGTTTACAACTCCAGAAAATTTCATTGAGATATGAGCAATTGGACACTATCTCCAGTAGGTTGAGCACAGTCCACTCTCTGGCACTTTTATATGTCTGCAAAACCAAACTAATTATCTTTTGACTTTGGCAAATTCTCAATAAGAGATCTGTCAAGTATAATACTATCACAAGGTATTTGGTGACATAAAGAAGAAAGAAATTAGAAGAGTAAATATTTCCCTCCACTGGGGGCAGGAGAGGTGGTGAAGAGAAGAAAACCACATTAGTAGTTTAAAATGCTTTTTTATTGTGAGAGCATTGAGGAACAACAATGTTAGTTTTTATCAGTGAACACTGGGTTCCCAGAGATGATGCAGTTCTGTTTCAGCACAGCCACAGCTCAAAGCTTGGCTTTGCCCCAGAACCGTTTTTTTAGCCTGATGTGACTTCCCAGTTGAGTTCTAAAGAGAAGAGGCTCTCCAAGTAGGTTTTTAATCTTTCATAATGTTTTTAGAATTCTTGTGTTAAGGTGTCTAGAGGCCGTTGTATACCAGATTCTTCAAATAATATTCTTTCTAGTTAGTTGGCCTGAAAAACAAAATCAACCATTAGAATATGAATATGATATTTTATAAGATTATAATGTATAATTACAATTTTCTTTTGTTATTCTAAGTTGGATGCAATCCATATTGATTTATCTTTTAGAATAAGGCAGTATGGTTACAGTAAGACAGCTAGGGGAGCGGGTTTTAATCCTAGCATTTACTTTTATTTAAGCAGGATTGATATATTTTGGAGGCATGCAGTACTGCTACAGAGGTGGCACATACATGACTGACCAGACTGCATCCACCTGACTTTGCCCTCTTGAACACAAATATATCTTCAAAATCCTTCTCAACATGTTGATGATATGGTTAGAAGCCTAGCTCTGGAGTCAAGACAGAGCTGGGTTGGAATATATGCTGCTATAATTACTGAAGACATGGCCTTGGACAAGGTACTAATCCTAGGCACTAGTTTTAGTTAGTAAACAGTGGTAATGATAGTAGGGATCTTACAAAGCTCTAGTGAGCTTAAATGAGAGAACTTAACACATTCCTAGGAACAGGGCCTGGTACAAAGAGCTCCATAATGTTAACTATCCTTCCTCTTATTATTATTATTATTAGCTAGTAAGAAGGGGGCCTCCTAGGTAGCACAGTTGGTAAAGAATCTACTTACCAATGCAGGAGACTCAAGAGATGTGAGTTCAACTCCTGGGTCAGGAAGAACCCCTGGAGGAGGAAATGGCAACCCATTCCAATATTCTTGCTTGGAAAATTCCATGGACAGAGAGGCCTGGGGGTCTGCAGTCTATGGAGTCACAAAGAGTCGAACATGACTGAGCTCATGCACAGACACACCAGAATGGGCAAAGGGTGAAATTATTTGAATGACACTCACCTCCTTAGTGCTTAGATCATGTCTGGGCAGACACTTTATTTGTTAGGCTTCCAAGTTGCTTACTTTATCAGGCTCTATCTATCCAGCATGATGTCACACCTAAGTGAGTACACCTACTTGGGCTACAACCTTCTGATTCCAAGCCCAGCTTTCCCTGCAGCCTCAGTCTCCTCCAAACCAACCTGGTCAAATTATGGTGCTTCAGTCAGGAGAGGCTATTGCTACTGTCATTTGCCACATCCTTTCAACCTTTACAGGGCCCAGCTGAGAATTTTGTACCACTTAATGCTGCTCTCACTAGAATTTAAAGATATTGAATGCAAGAGCTGCACTCCATTCAGCCTCCCAAGCATAGACTAAACTCATCTGATTCTCTCCACACACACACTGACACCCCTCTAATTCAGTACACCATCATCTCCTGTCTGGAATGCTAAAATAGCCTCCTACATTGGCTCTTTTCTTTTCTTTTCCCTCCCTCCCAACGAGTCTCCATCTTGGCCAGTGATATTTTAAAAATGCAGTCCTGACCATGATCCTTGCTTAACATTTTCCAGCACCTTCCCAGGCTCTTGTAATAAAATTCAAAATCAAGAGCCAGGTTCCTGTGGAGCAGTATGAATTTGCCTCTGCCTACTTCTTTCCTGTGTCATATTCTTCTCCTCTTCTGTATGTCACAGCTATATTTCAGATCCTCAAATATACCAACCTCTTTCCTTTCTCAGGGCCTTTTTACATTCTATTCCTTTTGCCTGGAATACTATTCCCCTGGCTCTTAGCTTGCTTGGCTCTGACTCCCTCTTAGGTTCAACTGTTTCTTCTTCAGAGAAGTCTTCACTCATTCCCACTCCCTAATATAAATTATACCCACACTTATTATTTGCTCCAGACTATTTGTATTTTTCTTTCATAGAGCTCAGCACATAACTCTTCACTTGCTTGTTGCATATTTCTCTCCCTGTCTACACTGTGATGCTCATGTGCTTAATCACTCTCCTAGTTCAGGGAAAATCTTAAGTAGATTTTGTTTAATTTCACAAATATAAGAGCAGGACCTTTTTCTTTCTCACCATTACACCACATGGTAGATTGTGAGGGCCCCAACTTCACTGAGGGGAGATTGCTTACTGTGTCCTGGTATTTTGCAGTGAAGAGCGTGTCTTCATGTACTAGTGGGTAAGGAGTGAGCTAAATCCAAAGCTAGGGGCTTGCTTGGAATATTTGTTGAGTAAGCTAAAATTTCTGTAACAAACTTCAACATTTTAGTGGCTTAACAAGAAAAATTAAATTCCGTTCGCACAATGCAGATGCCCGTGAATTCTGGTCTGCGTGGGACCAGAAACCCAGGGGCTCTTCCAAGCAGGGCTGTGGGAACCCAGGCTTCTTCTTTCTTTTGGTTCTGCCATCTTCTCTTGCCTTGAAATGTGTCATTTATATCTGACAGAACAGGAAGAAGGGAGCATCAGGACTACATTGGAAGCGTTTATGGACAGGATAGAAAATGGTGTGTATCACTTCCTCCCATACTCCTTTGGCCAGAACTCTCTGGTTTATGATGCAACTTCATCTAGTTGCAAGGGAGGCTGGGAAATAGAGCCTAACTGTGTGCCCAGGAAGAAGAGGCAAGGATGGAGTTTGAACGCCTGGTAGATATATACCCAGTGCTCCGTATGTATTGGTAAATGCAGCCTGTTTGCCATCTGGCTCCTGGATGATCACAACTTCTCCTCACGCTGGCCCTGGACTGAGATACAGCTTGTGCTCAGCCATAGCCCTTTTTGATCTGGAGTGTTCCTTCCAGCTCCCTCGCTGGCCTCTGTGGTGACTCTCTTGCCCTCCATCTCTCTTCCCCCTTTCAGTGAAGATGAATCTTTGCCATTTTGTGCAGTGTCTGTGTAGGTTGAGGTCATATTCATTCCCTTGTGACTCAGACGGTAAAGCCTCTGCCTACAATGCGGGAGACCCGGGTTCGATCCCTGGGTCAGGAAGATCCTCTGGAGAAGGAAATGGCAACCCACTCCAGTACTCTTGCCTGGAAAATCACATGGACGGAGGAGCCCGGTAGGCTACGGTCCATGGGGTTGCAAAGAGTTGGACACGACTGAGTGACTTCACTTAACTTCCTCCTAACATAGTGTTTATTCTTAATGTCATTTCTCTGGAGAAGGGAATGGTAACCCACTCCAGTATTCTTACTTGGGAAATCCCATGGACAGAGAATCCTGGCGAGCTACAGGCCATGGGGTCACAAAGAGTCGAACAAGACTTAGTACACAGCACAATGTCATTTCTATCCTCCTAAAGTACAAGATGTCTTCTTTTTTCTCTGCTTTGTTCTTATTCCATCTTTCCCCTGAGGCAATGAGCATAGCGTAGCTACTTGGTTGGGAACAGAGAAATAAAAAATAAACTACTGGGAAAAATAACACTGATTTATATTTCAAAATCATTGTCCTACAACACGTATACGCTCAATGAAGGCAGAGACCTTGTCTGTGTGTTCACCACAATATTTCCAGAATCTAGCAAATGGACTCAGTAAATGTTCAGTGAGTAAATAAATGGGTGACTAAGCACGCGAGTGTTGTAAGAAATATCATTCCTCACAGGTTTTCTCTTGCATCTTGATTCTTTCACCCCTTCCCAGGCTTTCCTTCTCAGGGGTGTGGGTGGTGCTCTGATGGCCCCGACAGTGCCCTGCATTCTGCAGGTTTGATATATTGTCTCACACTTTTTCAAGTATCCTCATAGACATTTGGAGAGAGAAATAATCCAAGAAAACAGGACAGGGAACAATAATAAAAGGAAGAAGAATAAAAAAAACACCCAGCGCCTGACACACAGAAGCCCTATAGCTGTTTACTGAATGAGAGAAAAGAAGAAATACCCAGTTTTCCCCATTCAGGGCCTGAAATAGGTGATACATGAACATGCATTGAATTCCAACATTCTTTTGATGAAAGTTTATTAAAGAGAGCTATGCTGCAGCCTGGTCCTAATGTTACGCTAGTCCTCCAGCAATAGACTAGATTTGTTTTTCTGGTTTGTGTCTCTGACTCTCAAGGCCAGCGAGAGTGCTGTAGAATGCTGGGGGAGAGGCAGGATCAGGAGGCACGAAGGTGGTCCTCAAGCAACATTGAGAAGGAAAGTGATGTGGCTTCATTTGGATTCTAAATCACTGGTCTCTTTGGTATATTTTAGGGAGTGAAGAGTTCAATGAAAAAAATTAAAAAAAAAAAAACCCACTTCAATTCTTGGAGGCCAGCGTCACAGATTAATACTTCGGCTCTCATATCAAACACCTTCTTTCTGGTCTATGTATATTTTATAGGCTTAAGGACAAAAACATTCCACACCCACTCCCTCTTGAAGCCAAAAATGGCATTTGATACAATTTTGGACAAGGAAATATGGTTTCTATTTTTCTGCTGTGAATGAGCAAATGACAGTAGGTGTAGCTAGTATCTTGTGACCATGAGGGTCAAGAGACCCAGAGTGTCGGCCCTGACCTTGATGAACTGCTGAATCAATGGTAGCAGACACCAATCTTCAGACTTCTGTTATATGAAGGGAGAATAAACACCCTCTTTGTTTAAGGCACTGAAATGAAAGATTCAGTTTTAGCCTAAAGTATGCTTTACTGACAGTGCTCCTTTTCTTTATTTTCTTTTTTCAGATAAAAATAAAGCAGCTGTATTTAATAAATACAGAAACATTTTCACAAAATATTAAAATAAGATTTAAAAATATGAAATTGCATAATAGGTGAAACAATCATGCAAAAGAACAAGGTTGGAGAGAGAACTCACATTGTCTGACTTTAAGACTTATTCTAAAACTAAGTTTTTGTAAAGTCTTTATAAATCAAACAGTGTATATTGGCCAAATGGATCATTGGAACACGATACACAGTCCAGAAAAGATCAAATTGCAAAATAGTCATAATTGTGGAGCATTACCATACAGAGGAAAAATCTAACAACCTAAATTACCTTTTCTGTCTAGAGCTTCAGGTCAGCTTGATTCACAGTGACTAAGCCTGAGATAAATTGTGATTATAATGAATATCAATTTAGTTCAGTTCAGTTGCTCAGTCGTGTCTGACTCTTTGCGACCCATGGATTGCAGGATGCCAGTCTTCCCTGTCCGTCAACTCCTGGAGCTTGCTCAAACTCATGTCCTTCAAGTTGGTGATGCCATCCAACCATCTTATCCTCTGTCGTCCGCTTCTCCTCCTGCCTTCAATACTTCCCAGCATAATGAATATGATTACAAGTAAATTCTGCATTAGCCTTTTCTTGGCTAGGCTATGCATCTCCAATCTATGGTTGCCTTGCTATACCACTCTGATATCCCCGGAGCTTTAGAAAAACTCCTTAGACCCTCAGGTAAGCCAGTCCTGGCACTGTCCTTTTCCAGTATCAGCTATGCCACCTCTAGTCTGGAGCAGGTGCTGGGATGGTTCTTTCCAGTGCTCCTATCCCCCTTTTCCTGCCTTTACTAATTTTCTCCTTCAGACACATCAGCAGTGACAGATTTTATTTTCCTGGGCTCCAAAATCACTACAGATGGTGACTGCAGCCATGAATTTAAAAGGTGCTTGTTCCTTGGAAAGAAAGTTATGACAAACCTAGACTGCATATTAAAAAGCAGAGACATCACTTTGCCAACAACGATCCATATAGGCAAAGCCATGGTTTTCCAGTAGTCATATATGGATGTGAGAGTTGGTCCATAAAGAAGGCTGAGTGCTGAAGAATTGATGCTTTCAAACTGTAGTGTTGGAGAAGACTCTTGAGGGTTCCTTAGACTGCTGCTGCTGCTGCTAAGCTGCTTCAGTCATGTCCAACTCTGTGAGACCCCATAGACAGCAGCCCAACAGGCTCCCCCTTCCCTGGGATTCTCCAGGCAAAAAAAAAAAAAGTGTGTTGCCATTTCATTCTCCAATGCAGGAAAGTGAAAAGTGAGAATGAAGTCACTCAGTCATGTCTGACTCTTAGCGACCCCATGGACTGCAGCCTACCAGGCTCCTCCATCCATGGGATTTTCCAGGCAAGAGTACTGGAGTGGGTTGCCATGCTCTCCACCTTGGACTGCAAGGAAGTCAAACCAGTCAACCTTAAAGAAAATCAACCCTGACTATTCATTGAAAGGACTGATGCTGAAGCTGAAGCTCCAATTCTTTGGCTACCTGATGTGAAGAGCTGACTCTTGGAAAAGACCCTGATGTTCGGAAAGATTCAGGGCAAAAGGAGAAGGGGGCAACAGAAGGTGAGATAGTTGGATGGCATCACCAACTCAATGGACATGAATGTGAGCAAACTCTGGGAGATAGAGGAGATCAGAGGGGCCTGGAGTGCTACAGTCTTTGGGGTTGAAAAGAATCAAACATGACTTGGTGACTGAAAAACAATAGCAGACACATCATTCATCCCCTTCCATCAGTTGTCTTTGTCTCCATTTCCTTCTTTCTCATTCCTTCCCCTAGATGCTGAATCATATCATATCAGACCCTTGATTTACCCTCCAATGGATTCCCCTTTCATGGGATGCATTCTTTCAACACAACAGATGCCTTGGGGTCATTGTTCACCTGTTTGCCCACATCTTGGCATGCCCAATCCTATCTGGACAGTAAGATCTCCAGCCACACATTTTCTTCCTGACCATTTTTCCTCCCCACCCTGCACTGATTGCTTCATCCATTAAAATTTTTTTTTCAAAGCTTTATTAATCTCTGATTATCTTTTTCATTATTTTGTTTTCTTTATTTTTCCCATCTCCCGTCACCTAAATCTCCATAAAAGCAAGGACTTTATCTGCTAAAAGATGACATTTGTCTTTCATTTATAAGAAAATGAATTAACCTTCAGGGAAAGGTCCAGGTAGGTTGTCCCTGTTTTCTCAGGACAGTCCAGGTTATTTCTATTCTCAAGAATGTGCCCATGGCATGCTGAGAATATTTTTCTCTGGGTCTCTTGTCTTTGGGGCTGAGCACTAAAAATTGTCTTTTTTAAAAAAAATCGAAGTGTAGTTGTTTTACAATGTTGTGTTAGTTTTAGGTAGACAGCAAAGTGATTATTTCATATATATATATTCTTTTCTCTTATAGGTTATTAGAAAATATTGACCATAGTTCCCTGTACTGTACAGTAGGTCCTTGTTGGTTATTTATTTTACATATAATAGTGTATTTATGTTAATCCCAAACTCCTAATTTACTCCTCTCCCCTCCTTCTCCTTTAGTAACCATAAGCTTGTTGTATTTGTGGGTCTATTTCTGTTTTGTATAAGTTTATTTGTATCTTTTTTTTTTTGGATTCTACATGTGATAATCATGTGATATTTGTCTTTGTCTGGCTTGCTTCACTTGGTATGATAATCTCTAGGTCCATTCATGTTGCTGCAAATGGCATTAGTTCTTTTTGACAGCTGAGTAATATTCCATTGTAATAAATATACCACATCTTTTTCATCCATTCATTGGTCAGTGGACTTTTAGGCTGCTTCCATGTCTTGGCTATTATAAATAGTGCTGCTATGAACATTGGGGTACATGTATCTTTTCGGATATATGCCCAGCAGTGGGATTGCTGGATCATATGGTAACTCTGTTTTTAGTTTTTTTAAGGGGCCTTCTTATTTTTCTCCATTGGAGCTGTACTAATTTACATTCCCATCAACAGCATAAGAGGGTTCCCTTTTTACCACACCCTCTCCAGTATTTATTGTTTGTAGACTTTTTGATGATGGCCATTCTGACCTGTGTGAGGAATTATCATTTTGTGGTCGGTGCTCTTTGTAACCAAGCCTCCCTGACACAAGAAATCCTCAGCCTCAAGTAGATTTGATTTGAAGCAGAGAATGGATGTGGAGTAAATATACAAACTGTAAATGTCAGCTCAATCAGTTAACATAAAATTTTTTCTTAGTATAAAAGTACGTTTGACTATTTTTAGTAATTGCAGAGTATCCTTGTATATGGATGACTGATAATTTATCTAACTAATCTCTTACTAATGAACATTTCAATTCTTTTCAACTTTTTTCCTTGTTAACAATATTGTGACAATGAACATTCTTATATATTTTTGTATATATGTGAAAAATTTCATCAGGTTAAATTTCTACATGTGAAATTTCTGAGTCAAGCAGTATGCATGTTAACAAAGCTGATGGTTATTGTCTAAGGCCATTTGAAATAGGAAATTAATACAATGGTTACCTTCCAATAAAGCAAGCATGTGTTTCTGTTTCCATTTGGAGATAATACATATATATTTTACATATACATACAAACCTGCTCTCCATAAGGAAGATGCTTTAGATATTCAAACTATATAATTATCTTTCACATTCCCAGCTTTCACTTTAATGATCTTTAATGAATGCACATGGAGTGAATTCATGGATCTTCAGAAGTGATATGCCTTCTGTGTTAATTTTAGGCTATGCAATGGTCACAGATGGATTCCTAATTTACACATCTCTCTTTTTTTTTCAGACAAGAGTTCCAGAGTCTACAAACTTAAGGAGATAGTTATATGCCAAACTCTGTCTTTGGATTTCATTTTGAATTATACACTAAAACCACAGCATATTAGAGCTGTAAGTGGTCTTATGGATCTGTGACTGGAGTGTCTCAATTCATAGCTTGGGATGCAAATAAGGCACCACTCAGGTGGGGTCCCAAAGTTGAATGTGGGAGCCCTCGTCTGCCTCGTGAATGGGAAATACAGTGACTTTTCCTGGGAGCCCTTTCTTCTGACAGGCCAGGACTGGAATCCCAACTCAGGCTAGGGGACTTTGCAGTTCCACAGAGGCTGGTGGCTCCAGGAGAAGCTGTTAGTGTAGACCCTTTTTTGGATCACTGTTCTTCTTTAAGGGGCCAGAGAGAAGGCCCCAGCACTCAGGAGTAAGTTCAGCCAGAGGTGGGCTTTGGGCAAATCTGGCTTGGACTCCCATCATTATAGTTCCTTACTTATGTGTCCGCTCCTCCAGGACTCAAGCCTGCTCCATGCTCCTGGGTTTGGCCCCAGTGTGCACTATACTTTGGAACTCCTATGTCATTGCAGAAGCTGGGCAGGTAGTCCTATCTTTTCTCCTTGGTGGTGCATTTACCTAGGCTTCTCACGGCCCTTCTCTGTCTCCGGGACTACTTCAGGGCAATCCCCAGTCCACCCTGACCAGTTTAAGGTCTTAAGACAAAGCGTGAGGGTCTTGACCCCCTTCCATCCTCACTCCCTAGGAGTGTCTTGGGCTCCAAATGTAAATTTGGTTTCTCCCTAACATTTTTCTTCATATTTCATTTATCAGTATTTTTTTTCCCTCTTTGTCTCTCTCTCACAGATATTAAATTACATTTTACCTACCTGTTCTATTGGAGATCATTTAAGTCTAGTCCCCTCATTTTAAAAGTGAGGAAACTGAGGCACAGAGAAGTTACCCATGTCACAGTAGACCAGAGACAAAAATTCTTGCCTTCTAAATCATAATTCAGGGCTCTGTTATTTCCGCTAAGATGTTTCCTTTTTATGGTTTTTTTTTTTTTTTTTTTTTTTGCTGAGTTTTGAAATCCTAGTCATTTTCTTTCTACATTCTTGGTCACATTCCAAGAAGCTCAGCTGAAGTATACCTAGACATGCTGGGTACCTTTTTATTTACCATTTTATTCCCTTTCCACAGCTCCTCTCAACTCTCTTTTGGGTCAAATCTTTTCAAGGAGTTTCTGATTCTGTTTCTTTCTAAACTTTTATCACAAGATGGACAAAGGAGGGAGTCAACTAGAAAGTGGTTAGAGAGGCAAGAATTCTATGTAAAGAGCAACCTCAATCCACTGAGTCTTGCTTGTTGACCCTGAGAGCTGGACTCCTATCCTGTGGTCTGGAGTGCTGGGTGTTCATCCATTCCTCAGGCTGACATGCAGACAGGTCGTGGGTGGAGGTCCTTCTCCTGAGGAATTCGATTTCACAAAACCCACAGTTGTGCTGGTTATTGGCAGAATATGAGGAGTTGACCTGTCTAATATTGGGTCAGGCTGCCAGGCAGCATTTGTCAGAATACCATTCTACAAAGACAGCCTCAAGAACTTTCTGAAAAACACCTTTGAAAGAATCATGTTTCCATCTTGATTTATCTTTATGCTTTAACATGTAGTGAAGATGCCTCCATAAATTTTACTAAAATGTCACAATTCCACTCTGTCATCCACATTGG
Source organism: Dama dama (assembly GCF_033118175.1). Classification (NCBI taxonomy): domain Eukaryota; kingdom Metazoa; phylum Chordata; class Mammalia; order Artiodactyla; family Cervidae; genus Dama; species Dama dama. The sequence goes on from NC_083699.1 coordinate 80,989,215, forward strand.
CTCATATCTCTAGGAGAGAAGCTCTCAGCCTTGTAACACACTGAATCAGCTGGGGGGTTTTTCGAAATTTCCAGTAACCTAGCCACTACTCAGATCAGTTAAATCAGATCCTCTGAGGGTGGGACCTAGCTATCAGTACTTTAAAAAACTTTCTGGTGATTCTGTTGTGTAGTTTGGGTTAAGAACCACTGCCTAAAAACTGCTCCCTACAGGCAATAATTTGCCTAAAGTTCAAACTCTTAGCTTTGTGAGGGCAGAAACCGGTCTGTTTATTCTCACTTATCCTGATACTTCTAATAACTCCTGGCCCATAGTTGGTACATAATAAATATTTACTGGCTGAGTGAATGCATGCTTATTTTGAACTTCATAATGATCTATATAAAGAAATGCTTTTCCTTTTGCCCAGGGATAATGTTATACATCTGTTGTCATGGAACTAGATCAAGGTTAGAGGCATGTAGTTACCCTGAATTCTTAAATTACCAGATCCTGGAAGTTTTATGGCCCTCAGGGAAAGCCCTGGCTGGCTAGAGCTGTGGGGACTCTTAGGGAGATGAGCACAGTGGCTATTTATCAGCTTGAATGGAAGTATTTTGCTATTTTAACCATAGGTCCTTCTGTACACATGTATAAGCAGACCACGGTGATTTGGGCTTTCCCTTCACCTGTTGTCAGGGATTTCTAGTCTCAGAGGCTGCCTGTGATCTGGTGTTGTCCTTTCTCTGACTTCACCTTCCATCATTCCCTAGTTCTTCTCCCTGAAATCCCACCACATTGGCCTTCCCTGTGTTTCTTCAGTTCAGTTCAGTTGCTCAGTCATGTCTGACTCTCTGTGAGAGAGATGGACAGCAGCACACCAGGTTTCCCTGTCCATCACCAACTCCTGGAGCTTGCACAAACTCAAGTCCATTGAGTCAGTGATACCATCCAACCATCTCATCCTCTGCCGTCCCCTTCTCCTCTCGCCTTCAATCTTTCCCAGCATCAGGGGCTTTTCCAAGGAGTTAGCTTTTCACATCAGGTGGCCAAACTATTGGAGTTTCAGCTTCAGCATCAGTCCTTCCAATGAATATTCAGGACTTATTTCCTTTAGGATTGATTGGTTGGATCTCCTTGCAGTCCAAGGGGCTCTCAAGAGTCATCTCCAATACCATAGTTCAAAAGCATCATCAATTCTTCGGTGCTCAGCTTTCTTTATAGTCCAACTCTCACATTCATACATGACTACTGGAAAAACCATAGCTTTGACTAGCTGGACTTTCATCTGCAAAGTATCATCTCTGCTTTTTACTATGCTGTCTAGGTTGATCATAGCTTTTCTTCCAAGAAGCAAGAGTCTTTTAATTTCACGGTTGCAGTCACCATCTGCAGTGATTTAGGAACCCAAGAGAATAAAGTATCTCACTGTTTCCATTGTTTCCCCATCTATTTTCCATGAAGTGATGGGACCGGATGCCATGATCTTAGTTTTCTGAATATTGAGTTTTAAGCTAACTTTTTCACTCTCCTCTTTCACATTCATCAAGAGACTTTTAGTTCCTTTTTGCTTTCTTCCATAAGGGTGGTGTCATCTGCGTATCTGAGGTTATTGATATTTCTCCAAGCAATCTTGATTCCATCTTGTGCTCCACCCAGCCTGGCATTTTGCATGATATACTCTGCATATAAGTTAAATAAACAGGGTGACAATATACAGCCTTGACATATCCTTTCCCGATTTGGAACCAGTCTGTTTTTCCATGTTCGGTTCTAACTGTTGCTTCTTGACCTGCATACAGATTTCTCAGGAGGCAGGTCAGGTGGTCTAGTATTCCCATCTCTTTAAGAATTTTCCACAGTTTTTTGTGGTCCACACAGTCAAAGACTTTGGCGTTGTCAAAAAACAGAAGTAGATGTTTTTCTGGAACTCTCTTGCTTTCTCCATGATCCAATGGATGTTGGCAATTTGATCTCTGGTTCCTCTGCCTTTTCTAAAACCAGCTTGAGCATCTGGAAGTTCATGGTTCACATATTGTTGAAGCCTGGCTTGGAGAATTTTGAGCATTACTTTGCTAGTGTGTGTGATGACTGCAATTGTGTGGTAGTTTGAACATCCTTTGGCATTGCTTTTCTTTGGGATTGGAATGAAAACTGACTTTTCCAGTCTTGTGGCCGGTGCTGAGTTTTCCAAATTTGCTGGCATATTGAGTGCAGCACTTTCACAGCATCATCTTTCAGGATTTGAAATAGCTCAACTGGAATTCCATCACCTCCACTAGCTTTGTTCCTAGTGTTGCTCCCTAAGGCCCACTTGACTTCTCAGTCCAGGGTGTCTGATTCTAGATGAGTGATCCCACCATTGTGGTTATTTGGGTCAGGAAGATCTTTATTTTGTATATTCCTTCTGTGTATTTTTGCCACCTCTTCTTAATATGTTCTGATTCCATTAGATCCATACCATTTTTGTCCTTTATTGTGCCCATCTTTTCATGAAATGTTCCCTTGGTATCTCTAATTTTTTTTAAGAGATCTCTAGTCTTTACTATGGAGAAGGCAATGGCACCCCACTCCAGTACTCTTGCCTGGAAAATCCCATGGACGGAGGAGCCATGTACTGTAGGCTACAGTCCATGGGATGGCGAAGAGTTGGACATGACTGAGCAACTTCACTTTCACTTTTCACTTTCATGCATTGGAGGAGGAAATGGCAACCCACTCCAGTATTGTTGCCTGGAGAATCCCAGGGACAGAGGAGCCTGGTGTGTTGCTGTCTGTGGGATCGCACAGAGTCAGACACGACTGGAGCGACTTAGCAGCAGCAGCAGCAGCAGTCTTTACCTTTCTCTTGTTTTCCTCTATTTCTTTGCACTGATCACTGAAGAAGGCTTTCTTATCTCTCCTTGCTATTCCTTGGAACTCTGCATTCAGATGGGTATATCGTTCCTTTTCTCCTTTGCCTTTTGCTTCTCCTCTTTCCCCAGCTATTTGTAAGCTCTCCTGAGATAACTGTTTTGCTTTTTTGTGTTTTTTTTGGGGGGTGGGGGCATGGTCTTGATCCCTGCCTCCTGTACAATGTCATGAACCTCCACCCATTGTTCTTCAGGCGCTCTATCAGATCTAACCCCTTGAATCTATTTCTCACTTCCACTGTATAATCATAAGGGATTTGATTTAGATCATACCTGAATGGCTAGTGGTTTTCCCTACTTTCTTCAATTGAAGTTGGAATTTTGCAATAAAGAGTTCATGATCTGAGCTACAGTCAGCTCCTGGTCTTGTTTTTGATGACTGTATAGAGTTTTTTCATCTTTAGCTGCAAAGAATATAATTAATCTGATTTTGGTATTGACCATCTGGTGATGTCCATGTGTAGAATCATCTCTTGTGTTGGAAGAGGGTTTCTGCTATGACCAGTGCATTCTCTTGGTAAAACTCTGTTAGCCTTTGCCCTTCTTCATTTTGTACTCCAAGGCCAAGTTTGCCTGTTATTCCAGGTATCTCATGACTTTCTGCTTTTGCATTCCAGTTCCCTATAATGAAAAGGACAACTTTTGTGGGTATTAGTTCTAGAAGGTCTTGTAGGTCTTCATAGAACTGTTCAACTTCAGCTTCTTCAGCGTTACTGGTTGGGACATAGACTCAGATTACTGTGATATTGAATGATTTACCTTGGAAACAAACAAAGATTATTCTGTCATTTTTGAGACTGCACGCAAGCACTGCATTTCAGACTCTTTTGCTGAATATGAGGGCTACTCCATTTCTTCTAAGGGATTCTTGTCCACAGTAGTAGATATCATTGTCATCTGAGTTAAATTCACCCATTCCAATCCATTTTAGTTCACCGATTCCTAAAATGTCAATGTTCACTCTTGCCATCTCCTGTTTGACCACTTCCAATTTACCTTGATTCATGGAGCTAACTTTGTAGGTTCCTATGCAATATTGCTTTTTATAGCATTAGACTTTACTTCCATCACCAGTCACATCCACAACTGGGCGTTGTTTTTGCTTTGGCTGTATCTCTTCATTCTTTCTGAAGTTATTCCTCCACTCTTCTCCAGTAACATATTGGGCATCTAACAACCTGGGGAGTTCATCTTTTTGCCTTTTCTTAATGTTCATGGGGTTTTCATAGCAAGAATACTGAAGTGGTTTGCTATTCCCTTCTCCAGTCACCATATTTTGTCAGAACTCTCCACCATGACCTGTCCATCTTGGGTGGCCCTACATGGCATGGCTCATAGTTTCATTGAGTTAGATGAGGCTGTGGTCCAAGGGGCCAGTTTGATTAGTTTTCTGTGATTGTGGTTCTCATTTTGTCTGCCCTCTGATGGATAAGGATAAGAGGCTTATGGAAGCTTCCTGATGGGAGAGACTGACTGTGGGGGAAACTGGGTTTTCTTCTGATGGGTGGGTATTATATGATTATAATAAACCCTCTCAATTAATTTTAGAATTTTTTGAAGGGCATATTATAAATAAATTAATAAAATGACTGCTACATTTGACATCTTGTTTTACCTATCCCTCCTGCTCATGACAGTCAAACTTGTCTTCTTAAAATACAGCTCTGACCTCAAAGTTTTTTGATGGCTACTTGTCACTACATAACAAGTTCCATAGCATGGCACCCAATGCCTTTTTTTTTTCTTGTACATACAGGTACACTATTTTACTGCACTTTTTTTATTTTTATTTTTCCCATTTGTTTTTATTAGTTGGAGGCTAATTACTTTACGATATTATAGTGGTTTTTTGCCATACGTTGACATGAATCAGCCATGGATTTACATGTGTTCCCCATCCCAATCTCCCCTCCCACCTCCCTCTCCATCCTATCCCTCTGGGTCTTCCCAGTGCACCAGCCCTGAGCACTTGACTCATGCATCCGACCTGGGCTGGTGATCTGTTTCACCCTTGATAGTATACTTGTTTCAATGCTGTTCTCCAGCGCCTTTTTGTATTTGACTCCACGTCTTTTTGGTAGCATCTTTCAGTGCACCTCTTTCTGCCTTTGTCACACATTTGCCCTTCCTATGACAGGCTGTGCATCTCTATGTCTGTTATTGCCACTAATGCTTCCACATTATTACTCCACAGATCATGCATCTTTCAAAATCTAGCTCAAATGCCACCTCTTCCATGATGCCAGTTGCAATATTTCCCACTGACATTGATCTCTATTATCTTTTTGCTTCAGTCATATCTATGATGCACTCTTCTAGGATATTTAGTGACAAATGTATCTAGACAATGTTTCCCTCACCTGTGTATCCTTACATTTGCTCACATAGGGGTGGCCGATAGGAGCTCAGAAATCAAAGTCTCCATTATGGAAAATATTACTAAACAATCACAGCATGATTTTCCACTAAATGCACTTCAAGTCACCTCAGGACATTATTTCTTTATTAAGTTATTAATAATAACTGCTCCAGGCAGTTATTAGCAGTTGATTAAATGAAATCTGCATTCCATCTTTAGCTAAATTTATGACCTTCTTCATAACAAAAGCTTAATCCTTTGGTTAATTGAAGGGAATTTCACCACACAGACTCCACAGGTGGTTTCCACCAAGGACTAAATTCATTTGGGATAGAATAGAAAGTTAGAGGATTATAGAGGATTATAATGTTACAGCATTATAGCATGTGGAGGAGCTGGTCAGATGGAAGAAATCTATTAGCAACAGCAATACGCTCTTACTGAAGAGAAGCTAGGCTGTCAGACCAATTTTATTTTCTTCTCAAGAAGCCCACCAGGAGACTTTGTTATTTTCTTGGTTTAGAATCCAAGATCAGATAAAGGACTACATCAATTCTGTGTAAGGCCATGCTCTGGGATTCTCATGGGACAGGGTTAGGAGTGAGAGTGTTTCCAAATGTCACAATCCATTTCATTGCTGTGAGGCAAACCTTCATCAGACATGGCTATACATTTCACCCCTGGGAACAGCAGGTATCTGCAACACATTGAACCCTTTAAGCCATACAGACTGACTAATGTTCACAAGTCACTTTGGGAAATTACAGAGCCATCAGGGGTTTGTTTGAAAACAAGGTCAGTCTCACAGGCTTGTCTATTTCTTTGAAACCATTCTAAGGCTATACTGTCAAATACAATGGCCGCTAGCCGCACTTGGTTATTTAAACTTAAATTAATTAAAATTAAAACTTCAGTTCCTCAGTCACACTGAGTGTGCTCGACTAAGTGCTCACACTAAGTGCTCAACTAGTCTAGTGTGACTGCTACACTGGACAGAACAGAGAGCATTTCCATCACAACAGAAAGTTCTAGTTGACAGCACTGTGTTAACACCTCCTGAAACAGAACTGAACTTCTCTGCACTATACTTAGTTTTTGCAAAAGTTTTTGCTTGTGTGCACCAGTTACATTCTTTAGTATTGCCATTATTTATATCATGTAACTATTTTATTTATGTTTCTTTCACCAAAATAAATGCTTTTCTCTTCTGAGGCCTTTCTGTTTAATGTCTTATTTGAAAAAATATCAAGGAAGTTTTATCCCCTGTAATTAGAGGCCTGTGTGGTAAGCAAGATTCTATTATTTATCTTCTGTTGTTTTCTTTATGGTGGTTAATATCATCCCTGCTTCCTCTGAATTCTTTTTTGTGACTTGCTAAGTTGGCTATGTCCTACTTGGTGTTTGAATTTAAATTACCTACCATTTTGCCTTTCTAAGGAAAGTGTAGTGAATTCAGTCATTAAAGGAAGGGACTTTTGGAAAATAATGTGCCATAAGGCTCCTATCTATTCTGTGACATTTTTATTCTTGCCTCTTCTCCCATGTTAAATCAAAGCTATTGTATATAAGGAGGTGTGTTAAAAATAGGCCATACAATACAATGTGGCTAAACCTTCCACATTAGTTTTAAATGGGATTCATTTGAAATAACTTTAATCTTGGTTATGGTGGCTATTCAATATAATGCTTATTCTTTGTTACAATTCAAAGTCATATGCTTATTTTATTCATATGATGATAAGATTAATTTTTTTTAATTTTAAGTAAGGTGAAATATGAATAAACAGAAATAAGATGTATTGTAGTATGAGACAAAATCTAACCATTCCTATCCCTATGGCTCACAAATTATTTTCCTTGCAATTTCCTACTAAGACACCTCTTTGAATAAGGTCTGGACTGGCTACTTAGTATTCATATATTCTTTTTATCCACATGATGCTGAGGCTAAAGACTTGGTATTTATGTGGGGAAAATGAACTCAAGCTTCCCTTTTCCAGCTTCATTGTTGCCATGACAAGCCATCTTAAGAGACAGCTTTAGTGGGGGGTTAATTACTTCCCACCAGGGTTTGAATCCTAGCTCTACCCCTCCTGACTGTGTGGACCACAAAAATTACTCTATATTGTTTACTTAAGCTTCTTCATCTTGGAGATGAGTTTGATTTCTGAACCGACATCACTGGATTTTCCCAAGGTTTAATAAAAGTCCTTAAAATGGTGCCTTTATTTTCCACTCAGATTCCAATCCTAAAAAACCCCCTAATTTTCTATGATAAAAACTTTAAAAATTGCTATGGTTTGAATGATTTTGTATTCTTCCTCAAATACATAGAGCCTTTATAAGTGAGATTAATGCCATTATAAAAGAGACTCTAGAGAGAGCGCCTTTGCCCCTTCTACTACTTGAAGACATAGCCAGAAATCTGATGCCCATAAGGGGACCTTCACCAGAATCCTACTGTGCTAGCACTGTTGCCTTCCACCTCCAGAACTGTGATAAATAAATTCCAGTAGTTTATAAGTTGGACTTCCCAGGTAATGCTAGTGGTAAAGAACCCACCTGCCAATGCAAGAGACATAAGACATAGGTTTGATCCCTGGGTTGGGAATATCCCCTGAAGAAGGAAATGGCTACCCACTCCAGTATTCTTGACTGGAGAATTCCATGAACAGAGGAGCCTGGCAGGGTGCAGTCCATGGGGTCACAAAAAGTTGGACGCAACTAATGCTTTTACTTTTTTCTTTTATAAGCTACCAGCCTTAAAGCAGCTGGTACAGACTAAGACAACAATTTATGTCCAATGAAATGCACAGATCTTAAGTACACAGTTTGATGAGTTTTGACAAATGTATTTACCATATATCTCATTATAGAGGTGTAAGAGATTTCTATCTCCTTGTTAAGTTCCCATAGTGGAAGTAAAAGTCGCTCAGTCATGTCCAACTCTTTGTGACCGCATGGACTATATAGTCCATGGAAGTCTCCAGGCCCAGAATACTGGAGTGGGTAGCCTTTCCCTTCTCCAGGGGCTCTTCCCAACCCAGGGATCGAACCCAGGTCTCCTGCATTGCAGACAGATTCTTTACCAGCTGAGCCACAAGGGAAGCCCATAGCCCCTTCTCAATTAATCCCTGCCCCCTGCCCCAACACACACAAGGTAATCACTGTTTTGAATTTATCACTATAGCTTATTTTTGTCTGCTGTAGAATTTCATCTTAATGGAATCACAGAGTATGTATTCTTTTGTATCAGGTTTTTTCTCATTTTCCATGAATTTTAATTAGATGTTTCATCTTCTTCTATTATATCCTTTTCATCCACATTTTATGTGGGCCACCTGTCTTTAATACATTTAAGAATCACTGGTGGAGAAGTTTAATTTTTATTTTATTTATTTATTTTTTCTTTTTTAATTTTTATTATTATTATTTTTTTTTCCCAGTGGGTTTTGTCATACATTGATATGAATCAGCCATGGATTTACATGTATTCCCAATCCCGATCCCCCCTCCCACCTCCCTCTCCACCCGATTCCTCTGGGTCTTCCCAGTGCACCAGGCCCGAGCACTTGTCTCGTGCATCCCACCTGGGCTGGTGATCTGTTTCACCATAGATAGTATACATGCTGTTCTTTTCAAATATCCCACCCTCACATTCTCCCACAAAGTTCAAAAGTCTGTTCTGTGTTTCTGTGTCTCTTTTTCTGTTCTGCATATAGGGTTATCGTTATCACCTTTCTAAATTCCATATACATGTGTCAGTATGCTGTAATGTTCTTTATCTTTCTGGCTTACTTCACTCTGTATAATGGGCTCCAGCTTCATCCATCTCATTAGGACTGGTTCAAATGAATTCTTTTTAATGGCTGAGTAATATTCCATGGTGTATATGTACCACAGCTTCCTTATCCATTCATCTGCTGATGGGCATCTAGGTTGCTTCCATGTCCTGGCTATTATAAACAGTGCTGCGATGAACATTGGGGTGCACGTGTCTCTTTCAGATCTGGTTTCCTCAGTGTGTATGCCCAGAAGTGGGATTGCTGGATCATATGGCAGTTCTATGTCCAGTTTTTTAAGAAATCTCCACACTGTTTTCCATAGCGGCTGTACTAGTTTGCATTCCCACCAACAGTGTAAGAGGGTTCCCTTTTCTCCACATCCTCTCCAGCATTTATTGCTTGTAGACTTTTGGATAGCAGCCATCCTGACTGGCGTGTAATGGTACCTCATTGTGGTTTTGATTTGCATTTCTCTAATAATGAGTGATGTTGAGCATCTTTTCATGTGTTTGTTAGCCATCTGTATGTCTTCTTTGGAGAAATGTCTGTTTAGTTCTTTGGCCCATTTTTTGATTGGGTCATTTATTTTTCTGGAATTGAGCTGCAGGAGTTGCTTGTATATTTTTGAGATTAATCCTTTGTCTGTTTCTTCATTTGCTATTATTTTCTCCCAATCTGAGGGCTGTTTTTTCACCTTACTTATAGTTTCCTTTGTAGTGCAAAAGCTTTTAAGTTTCATTAGGTCCCATTTGTTTAGTTTTGCTTTTATTTCCAATATTCTGGGAGGTGGGTCATAGAGGATCTTGCTTTGATTTATGTCGGAGAGTGTTTTGCCTATGTTCTCCTCTAGGAGTTTTATAGTTTCTGGTCTTACATTTAGATCTTTAATCCATTTTGAGTTTATTTTTGTGTATGGTGTTAACAAAATTAGAAATGAAAATGGAGAGATCACAACAGACAACACTGAAATACAAAGGATCATAAGAGACTACTACCAGCAGCTCTATGCCAATAAAATGGACAACTTGGATGAAATGGACAAATTCTTAGAAAAGTATAACTTTCCAAAACTGAACCAGGAAGAAATAGAAGATCTTAACAGACCCATCACAAGCAAGGAAATCGAAACTGTCATCAAAAATCTTCCAGCAAACAAAAGCCCAGGACCAGATGGCTTCACAGCTGAATTCTACCAAAAATTTAGAGAAGAGCTAACACCTATCTTACTCAAACTCTTCCAGAAAATTGCAGAAGAAGGTAAGCTTCCAAACTCATTCTATGAGGCCACCATCACCCTAATTCCAAAACCAGACAAAGATGCCACAAAAAAAGAAAACTACAGGCCAATATCACTGATGAACATAGATGCAAAAATCCTTAACAAAATTCTAGCAAACAGAATCCAACAACATATTAAAAAAATCATACACCATGACCAAGTGGGCTTTATCCCAGGAATGCAAGGATTCTTTAATATCCACAAATCAATCAATGTAATACACCACATTAACAAATTGAAAGATAAAAACCATATGATTATCTCAATAGATGCAGAGAAAGCCTTTGACAAAACTCAACACTCATTTATGATTAAAACTCTCCAAAAAGCAGGAATAGAAGGAACATACCTCAACATAATAAAAGCTATATATGACAATCCCACAGCAAGCATCACCCTCAATGGTGAAAAATTGAAGGCATTTCCCCTGAAATCAGGAACAAGACAAGGGTGCCCACTCTCACGACTACTATTCAACATAGTGTTGGAAGTTCTGGCCACAGCAATCAGAGCAGAAAAAGAAGTAAAAGGAATCCAGATAGGAAAAGAAGAAGTAAAACTCTCACTGTTTGCAGATGACATGATCCTCTACATAGAAAACCCTAAAGATTCTACCAGAAAATTACTAGAGCTAATCAATGAATATAGTAAAGTTGCAGGATATAAAATTAACACACAGAAATCCCTTGCATTCCTATATACTAACAATGAAAAAACTGACAGAGAAATTAAGGAAACAATACCATTCACCATTGCAACAAAAAGAATAAAATACTTAGGAGTATATCTACCTAAAGAAACAAAGGACCTATACATAGAAAACTATAAAACACTGATGAAAGAAATCAAAGAGGACACAAACAGATGGAGAAACATACCGTGTTCATGGATTGGAAGAATTAATATTGTCAAAATGGCTATTCTACCCAAAGCAGTCTATAGATTCAATGCAATCCCTATCAAGCTACCAACGGTATTTTTCACAGAACTAGACCAAAGAATTTCACAATTTGTATGGAAATACAAAAAACCTCGAATAGCCAAAGTAATCTTGAGAAAGAAGAATGGAACTGGAGGAATCAACCTGCCTGACTTCAGACTCTACTACAAAGCCACAGTCATCAAGACAGTATGGTACTGGCACAAAGACAGAAATATAGATCAATGGAACAGAATAGAAAGCCCAGAGATAAATCCACGAACCTATGGACACCTTATTTTTGACAAAGGAGGCAAGGATATACAATGGAAAAAAGACAACCTCTTTAACAAGTGGTGCTGGGAAAACTGGTCAACCACTTGTAAAAGAATGAAACTAGAACACTTTCTAACACCATACACAGAAGTTTAATTTTTAAAGTCCAAGAGTATGACTTGGTGTTTTGGAAATGGTTTTGTAATTTCTAGCTACCTGACCAGGGTAGTTTTGGTAAGTTACTTAAACTCTCTGAACCTCACTTATCACTTTAATGTGATTTCTGTAATATCTTCCATGAATTTTTATTAGGATAAAATGAAATAATGTATGTAGATTACCCACCACTTGTGGGTATTAAAAAGTTGCCCAGTTCCCTCCCCTTTTAGACCAGTAAGTCTCACATAAGTAACCAACCAGTCATTTTGGCCTTTTCTGTGACTAATCATGTACCCATCAATTACACTGAATATGTGACTCTGCTTTAATTACTAAGTAGGCTCAAATCTAAGAACCCTGTATGGAACAACTGATTGGTTCAGGATTGAGAAAGGAGGACGGCAAGGCTGTCTATTGTCACTGTTTATTTAACTTATACGCAGAGCACATCATGAGAAATGCCAGGTTGGATGAGTGACAAGCTGGTATCAAGATGGCTGGGAGAAACATCAACAACCTCAGATAATATGAATGATCCTACCCTTATAGCAGAAAGCAAAGAGGAACTAAAGAATCTTCTGATGAGGGTGAAGGAGGAGAGTGAAAAAGCCAGTTTAGAACTAAATATTTAAAAAACTAAGATCATGGCATCTGGCCCCAATTGCTTCATGGCAAATAGAAGGAGACAATGTGGAAGAAGTGGAAGATTTCCTCTTTATAGGCTCTAACTGCAGATGGTGACTGCAGTCTTGAAATTAGATAATTGCTTCTTGGTTGGAAAGCTATAACAAACCTAAATGATGTGTTAAAAAGCAAAGACATCACTTTGCCGACAAAGGTCCATATAGTCATATGATCTTTCCAGTAATCACCTATGGTTGTGAGAGCTGGACCATAAAGAAGGCAGAGCACCAAAGAACTGATGCTTTCAAAGTCTGGTGCCCAAGAAGACTCTTGAGAGTCCCTTGGACAGTGAGAAGATCAAATAAGTCAGTCTTAAAGGAAATCAGCCCTGAATTCTCTTTGGAAGGACTGATGCTGATTTGGTCACAAGACATGAACAGTGGACTCATTGGAAAAGACCTTGATCCTGGGAAAGATTGAAGGCAAAAGAAGAGGGTAACAGGATGAGATGGCTGGATAGCATCACCAGTGCAATGGACACGGACCTGGGCAAACTCTGGGAGACAGTGAGGGATAGGGAGGCCTGGCATGCTGCAGTCCATGGGGTTGTGAAGAGTCAGACAAGACTTAGTGACTCAACAAGAGCAACAGGCTCAAATCAAGGTTGTTTTCTTACATAATTGCAGCTTTTATTTGCCCATTTATAATTTACAGATTGGGCTTCCCTGGTGGCTCAGACAGTAAAGGATCTGTCTACAATGCAGGAGATCTGGGTTCAATCCCTGGGTCAGGGAGATCTCCTGGAGAAGGGAATGGCTACCCACTCCAGTGTTCTTGCCTGGAGAATTCCATGGACAGAGAAGTCTAACAGGATACAGTCCACAGGGTCACAAAGAGTTGGACATGACTGAGTGACTAACACAACAACACAGCAACAATCATTGTTTCTGTGTATCAACTCATTTAATCTTTATTACACCAGTTATGAAAAATAACTGCTATTGTTTTTGTTTTACAGATGAGGAAACGAAGACTCAATGTGGTTAAGTAACTTGTCCAGAATCATCCAAACACTTCATGGATTTTAATACCAGACCCCTGGGTAATAAAGCTTCCACTTTTCATAGAGCAAAGCTGTGTCCCCTGGGGTGAAGACAAGAGTGACCCAAGACCCTCACATATTGCTGCCATCACATTGCACTCAGGAGAATTTTCAGAGCACCCTAGGGACCCAGGAAGTGTCCAGGCAGATGTGAGCATTATTCAGAGCTCTCCATGTGCCTTCTGCCTTCAGCACAGGTGGTGCTTGGCTGTGAATTGACTATGGTACAGTTGTTCCTTTGTTTGTTCATTCACCAACAGGTGTACATTATTCTTGCCATGTATGTGACTATTAAGTGCCAGAAACTATTCTGGGCACTGGAAATTCAGCCATATGCAAAATAGACTAAAAAAACTTTGTTCTAATGGAGCTTACATTCTAAATGGGGAAGATAAGCAGTAAGTGAATGAACTAACATATCTGTTTATTTAATTACTTTGATGTTGGGGTGTAATCAGTTCTTTGAAGAAAAAAAAATAGGGAAGAGGAACCTGGAAGGCATGATATTTGTTTCTTTAAATAGGGTGGTGAGGGAAGGTCTTGTTGATAAGGTGAATGAGGTGGGGAATGAGCCACACAGATGTAGGGTGGGGTAGAGGTTTGAGGTGCTCCTGGCAAAGAGCAAACCCGAAAGCACCAAGGTAGGAGAGTGTGTAGTGTCTTCTAGGCACAATCAGGAGCCTGGTGAGCCTGGAGCAGACTGAGTCAGAGGGATAGGGCAAGAGAGGAGTAATAGGGGACCAATCATGATGGGCCTTATTTGACATTTTAAGGATTTGAGCTTTTATTTTGAATGAGATGCAAAGCCATTACAGGAGTCCAAGCTGAGGAAGCATATGATCTGACTTACATTCTTAGAGGATCATTCTGGTTCCTGAGGTGAGAACACAGCATAGGAAGGAAAGGATGAAGGCAGGGAGATCAGTTAGGAGGCGATGGCCACAATTTTCTAGATGAGAGTTGACATTGAAGGTCATGAGATTGGTTAGATTCTGGATATGATCTGAGGCTAAAGCCATCAGAATTTGCTGATAGGAGGGCTATTGTTTGTGAAAGTGAGGTTAAAGTGATACCATGGTTTTTGTCCTAAGCCATTGGAAGGGCAGAATTTCTATCACTTAAGAGAGAGGAACAGGTTTGGGGAGGGACATCAGGAGTCTGTGGAGAAGTTGAACTAGAGATGAGTGTTAGATATCAGGGGAGATGCTGGGAAGCAGAAGGGTGTATGAGTCTTGAGTGTAAGAACAAGGTCTGGGCTGGATATACAAATTTTTGACTTGTGAGAAAAGATGAAAGATTCAAAGCTAGAGGCTAGATGAATACCTGAATGGTGTGGGAGTGTAGACAGAAAAAAGAAGTTCAATTTGAGTTTCCTTGTAACTGACCAAAAAAGTTAGTTAAAATGAAAACTGTCTCTCAATTACAGAAAGGTTATTGGAAAGGTTTTATCTCTTATTCAGTTCAATTGCATGGTCATGTCCGACTCTTTGCAACCCCATGAACCGCAGCATGCCAGGCCTCCCTGTCCATCACAAACTCCCGGAGTCCACCCAAACCCATGTCCATCGAGTCGGTGATGCCATCCATCCATCTCATCCTCTGTCATCCTGTTCTCCTTCTGCCCTCAATCTTTCCCAGCATCAGGGTGTTTTCCAATGAGTCAGCTCTTTGCATCAGGTGGCCAAAGTTTCAGCTTCAGCATCAGTCCTTCCAATGAACACCAAGGACTGATCACCTTTAGGATGGACTGGTTGGATTTCCTTGCAGTCCAAGGGACTCTCAAGAGTCTTCTCCAACACCACAGTTCAAAAGCATCAATTCTTCGGCACTCACCTTTCTTTATAGTCCAACTCTCACATCCATACATGACCATTGGAAAAACCGTAGTCTTGACTACACAGACATTTGTTGGCAAAGTAGTCTCTGCTTTCTAATATGCTGTCTATGTTGGTCATAACTTTTCTTCCAAGGAGTAAGTGTCTTTTAATTTCATGGCTGCAATCACCATCTGCAGTGATTTTGGAGCCCAGAAAAATAAAGTCAGCTACTGTTTCCACTGTTTCCCCATCTATTTGCCATGAAGTGATGGTACTGGATGCCATGATCTTAGTTTTCTGAATGTTGAGCTTTAAGCCAACTTTTTCACTCTCCTCTTTCACTTTCATCAAGAGGCTCTTTAGCTCTTTTTCACTTTCTGCCATAAGGGTGGTGTCATCTGCATATCTGAGGTTATTGATATTTCTCCTGGCAATCTTGATTCCAGCTTGTGCTTCATCCAGCCTGGCATTTCACATGATGTACTCTGCATATAAGTTAAATAAGCAGGGTGACAATATACAGCCTTGATGTACTCCTTTTCCTATTTGGAACCAGCATGTTGTTCCATGTCCAGTTCTAACTGTTGCTTCCTGACCTGCATACAGGTTTCTCAAGAGGCAGGTCAGGTGGTCTGGTATGCCCATCTCTTTCAGAATTTTCCACAGTTCATTATGATCCACACTGTCAAAGGCTTTTCATAGTCAATAAAGCAGAAATAGATGTTTTTCTGAAACTCTTTTGCTTTTTCGATCATCCAGCAGATGTTGGCAATTTGATCTCTGGTTCCTCTGCCTTTTCTAAAACCAGCATGAACCATCTGGAAGTTCATGGTTCAGGTATTGCTGAAACCTGGCTTGGAGAATTTTAAGCATTACTTTACTAGTGTGTGAGATGAGTGCAATTGTATCCCTTATTACTCTTTAATATTTCCATGACATTTCTTACTTATTTCTCATCCACTCTTTTTCCTTACTAATGAGGTTCTTACTAATTTTATCATTACAATCAGCCCTGCAGGCCACTTGCTCTGGCTCCCTCTTAGATTAATGGGCACTGAAGTTACTACTGGTCTCTTTTTGAAACTGCTGTCCTCTCTTTTTGACTTTAGAAATTGAAGGAAGCCAAGGAGACACGAAAATGAATACTATATATTCTATGGACTCAAGGGCCTTATCAATATGAAGAACAGAGTTTTAGTTTGAAAAAATTCCCTCTTCCAATGAGAAATAAAGATAAGAAACACTCCAACTGTTTTGTTTTAATTCCTGACCTTGAAAATTGCCTTCATTTTATAAATGGAGAAACAAAATCCTATTTTATTGAAATGTGGATGGGTAGAAACAATCCTTTCACTACTCTAGATGTTATCATGTAATTTTTATATTGTTTGTGAAAGTCACTCTGAGAGTAAAGATGAAATGAGATAAAATATAAGGAAAGATTTTGTTCCAGTTACTATGGCTGCATAACAAATTACCCAAAATTGAGTGGAATAAAATAGACATTTATTATGCTCTCAAATTCTGTGGGTACCAAATTTGGGCAGGACACAGCAGGGCTGGCTTCTTACTCCATGTTGCCTGGGGCATATCAGGTACAAGACATGAAACTGGGAGCAGGAATCATTGAAGGTTCATGCACTCAACTAGCAGTTGGTATTAGCTGCCTCTCCATTTGCGTTTCTCCATGTGGTCTCCTTGCATGAACTAATTTGGCCTTATTTGCAGCATGGTGGCTGGGTTCTAAGGGTGAGTGTCTTGAAATAGAGATACAGGTGGATGCTATTTCTTTTGTCTGGCTTAAACTCAGAAACTTCTTTTGGTCTGTTGGCAGGGGCAGTCTCTAGCTTGCCCCGTTTCAGTGGAAGGAATAGAGGTCCTGCCCTCAGTAGGTGGAGTGTCAATCACATTGTAAGAAGGGAATATGGAATGGGATATATAAATTGTTGCATCCATCTTTGGGAAAATAGAATCTGCCAAAGATTTAGTGACTATCAGGAACATAAGCTTCAAAGAATTATTGAGGAAGGAATTAGAGATAAATGCCTTTAAGAACAGATTAGAGGTTAACCTAAGAACTTTGACATAAGGGATTAGAGGTTGACATAAATCCCATCAGTAATTTTAGGAATGTTTCATTCCTTTTTTTCCCTTTCTGTTTTGCAAGCTGAAAAATGTTGCTTCAGGAGAATGTCTGTCTACATCTGTATCTCAGGTTTACAGTCTCACTAGGACAGTGTTGGTACAGTTTGCTGGATGACAAGCTTCTCAGTAGGGCACAGGGAAGTGACATAATGGTAAGATGCAAACAATTACTGAAGGCCCTTGGGAGTTTGCAGGCAGCACCCATATGAGAAATGAGAGAAGCTTTCCTATGAGGCTGCTCCACTCCCTGACAAAAGATCAGTGAATTCCCTGACCACTCTGTTCCTTACTTCCACCAATTTCTCTGCAGACATACACAAAAAGAATCAGGCTAAATGATACCCTTTACCTTTGTAGTTTTAGATCTGGGAGAAGTCAGCACCATGAACTAATTTTTAGTAGAAATTGTTGTCTTGGTCCAGGTTAGAGGATAGTTTGGAAAGGTTTATAACCTCTAGATAAAGACAGAGAGGGAAATGACATAAATAATTGGTGTTGTGGAAGCTCATGGTAAAGAAAATGCAAATACATGGGAAAATTTGGGGAGTTATTTGGAATGATTTCAGATTTTCAAGCAGCGCATATGCTAGGGGGATAAACATCAGGGTGATGTTTTCTGACTTTGCCCATATACTATCGAAGCAGAGGAAGTTCTAGGTTTCACATTAGCCCTCATGCATAAGGTGACACAAAGCCAAAAGAAAGCTTTTTAAAAACTAAAAAACACCTAGGTCATAAAAGACTAGAAATAATCTCAAATTTTAATGCAGTTTAAATGGACCAGATTTTGGCAATTTTCAAAGTACCAGACAGCTGAGACTGAACTTTATTGATTAGTTCTATTTTAATGAGCCCTTGACTGTTGGAACCTTGGGATGCTGAACTATTAAAGTCCTACAAATGTTGGGGTTTAGCTGCATGGGTGCTGCAGAAGCAGAGGCATCCATGGGAAGAGTGGGTGCTGTGAGAGGATTGCAGGGTCCAAGTGGACTTGGTAAAGGCCAGGAAATGTTTGGATATCAAAGGAAAATGAGGGAACAAAGAAAAGAGTTTCCCTAGGAATGGGTATTTTCAGGCAGGCCCTGTGGAAAAGATTTGGAAGGAAAATAGCAGCAGGATAGTGGGTTAAGGGTGAAGAAGCCCAGGCCAGTTCTGAGATAAATTTGAGAAAGAAAAGATGACCTGGGTGGATGGGGTACTTACATTTTTAATTCTGGGCAGTAATATGAAATTTGGGTAATTTAATCTTTTTAAAAAGTAATTTATGTATTAGGGTAAGACTCTATGTGGTAGAGACTTCATTAGCATTCGCTCACCTTCTCCTGTTCACTTCTCTTCTTGGCCCATGGAGATTACTTTTGTCCATCTGTCTTTTATCTGGATGGGGCCATGTAACTAGTCTGACCTGTGGGCTGTGGGCAAAAGTAACATGTGAACCAAAGTATCTAATTACTGCTATAAGATCCTCCACTTCTCTCTTCTTCTGCCAGAAGAACCTGAAATATTCCAAATGATGGAAGCATCACTCTTTTGGATTTTGGAGTGAGGATGACATGGACTAGAGACTCCCCAACCATAGCCCCATTGATGCAAATGGACATGCTCCATGAGCAAGAAATAATCGTGTTAAACTACTGGAGCTTGGGGGTTATTACCTCAGCATAGTCTAGTCTATCATTAATGACACAAGTCAGATGTGCAAATACTGTAGTATTATTTTCTATAATTTTCTTCATTTTTCTGTCAAGTCTACATCTTACTGGAGGTTGACAAGGGGATTTAAGTGTGTCAATTAATTATAATAGTCTCATTTTTAGAAAAAAAAATATATTACTGAATTGGCCAAAGGTTCATTTGATTATTTTCTTTAAGATGTCTCTGTAGCTCTTAACTTTCTTTAATGTCATTCAAAGCAATTTTGTTAGATTGTATTGTGACAGCTGTCATATCAGCATACATTAAAATTTTTTTAATCAAATTGAATTTTTGTGTAGCCATTTTAATATTGAACATTGAATAAAAAGGCAACATTTTGGCATGCTATGCCTTATTAGTTCAAGAAAGGTAAAACAACAATTGAAACACACAAAAAAGATTTGTGCAGTGTATGGAGAAGGTGGGGTAACTGACCAAATGACACAGAAGTGGTTTGTGAAATTTTGTGCTAGAGATTTCTCACTGGAAGATGCTCCATGGTTGGTTAGACCAGTTGAAATTGATAGGGATCAAATCCATATATAAATTGAGAACAATCAATGTTATACCACACAGGAGATAGCTGACATACTCAAAGTAGCCAAATCAAGCACTGAATATCATTTACACCAGCTTGGTTTTGTTAATCACTTTGATGTTTGAGTTCCACATAACTTAAGCAAAAAACAAAACAAAACAAAACAAAAAACCTTACCAATTGTGTTTTCACCTGTAATTTTCTACTTAAACATAATGAAGATGTTGTTCTTTTAGAACAACTTGAGACAGTTGATGAAGTAATTAGCCTGCAACTAATAATTAAAAAAAAAAAAAAGAAAAGTGGGTACTGTACAATAATGTGGAAGGGAAGAAATCATAGGGTAAGTGAAATGAACCAACAACAACCATACCAAAGGCTGGTCTTCATCCAAAGAAGGTGGTGTTGTACGTGATGGGATTGAAAGGGAGTCCTCTATCATGATCTCCTTCCAGAAAACCAAATTATTAATTCCAACAAGTACTGTTTGCATATTTCTTTGATGACCAGACAAAAGCAGTCAGTTTGGTTGAGAAGTTCTGAGTCATCTGCCATATTCATCAGACATTGCACCTGTAAATGTCCATTTATTTGTTTTTACAAAACCCTCTTAATGGAAAAATTTCCATTCCTTGAACAAGTATAAAAGGTACATGGAACAGTTCTTTCCTCAAGAAGATAAAAAGTTGGGGGAAGATGAAATTATGAAGTTGCTTGAAAAATGGCAGAAGATAGTGAAACAAGATGGTGAATACATTGTTTAATAAAGATCTTAGTGAAAATGAAAAAAAAAAATGCCTTTTTACTTAAAATACCAAAGGCCAACATTATATATTCCACCAAACTCCAGTTTATAAAGTAGTCTTCCCCAACCAACATAGTATCTAGATATAGAAGTTAGCTCATTCGTCTTTTTTTTTTTTTTTTTTCATTTTTCTTTTATTAGTTGGAGGCCAATCACTTTACAATATTGTAGTGGGTCTTGTCATACATTGACATGAATCAGCCATGGAGTTGCTCATTCATCTTTATGGCAGAAGGGAAGAAAGAGTTTTATGCTTTTTCTGGTTACTGTTGATTTCACTGCAGAAGTTATTGGCTAAGACTCCAGCTGACTCGGTTTTTCCCAGGTTTTCCTAGGTTCTCAGATCCTCAGGTCTTGACTAAGTCCCACCCAGTAGCCCGGCCAAGGATATCCACCCCCAACCCAGTCTCTACTGTGGAGTTATGGCCTTTGCATGGAAGGGTCATGCAGACTTGCAAGTCTTTACCCTCAGCTACATTTTGGGTTCCCATGTTTGCCTACTGAGAAATCTGTTTGCAGGTCAAGAAGCAATAGTTAGAATTGGACATGGAACAACAGACTGGTTCTAAATCAGGAAAGGAGTATGTTGAGGTTGTATATTGTCACTGTGCTTATATATGCAGAGTACATCATGTGATCATGGTATCTCCCCTGTCAGGTAAATATCAGAGTACATCATATGAAATGCCAGGCTGGATGAAGCACAAGCTGGAATCAAGATTGCTGGGAGATAGCCAGCAATCAATAACCTCAGATATACAGATAACACTACCTTATGGCAGAAAGCAAAAAAGAACTAAAAAGCCTCCTGATGAAGATGAAAGAAGAGAGTGAAAAAGCTGGCTCAAAACTCAACATTCAGAAAACTAAGATCATGGCATCTGGTCCCATCACTTCATGGCAAATAGATGGGGGAACAATGGAAACAGTGACAGACTTTATTTTGGGGGGTTCCAAAGTCACTGCAGATGGTTACTGCAGCCATGAAATTAAAAGATGCTTGTTCCTTGGAAGAAAAGCTATGACGAACCTAGACAGCATATTAAAAAGCAGAGACATTACTTTGCTGACAAAGTTCCATCTAGTCAAAGCTATGGTTTGAGTCGTGTATGGATGTGAGAGTTGGACCATAAAGAAAGCTGAGCATTGAAGAACTGATGCTTTTGAACTGTGGTGTTGTAGAAGACTCTTGAGAGTCCCTTGGGCTGTAAGGAGATCCAGTCAATCCTCAAGGAAATCGGTCCTGAATATTCATTGGAAGGACTGATGCTGAAGCTGAAACTCCAATACTTTGGCCACCTGATGGGGAGAACTGACTAACTGGAAAAGACCCTGATGCTGGGAGAGATTGCAGATGGGAGGAGAAGGAGATGACAGAGGATGAGATGGTTGCATGTCATCACCGACTCAATGGACATGAGTTTGAGTGGGCTCTGGGAGTTGGTGATGGACAGAGAGGCCTGGCGTGCTGCAGTACATGGGGTCGCAAAGAGTTGGACAAGACTGAGTGACTGAAGTGAACTGATTGGCCTACAGGCACATCTGAATCACTTAAAAAAAATTAATTTATTTAATTGGAGGCTAATTACTTTGCAATATTGTAGTGGTTTCCGCCACACATCGACACAAATCAGCCATGGTTGTACATGTGTCCCCCCGTCCCAAACCCCCCTCCCACCTTCCTTCCCATCACATCCCTTCAGGTGTCCCAGTGCACTGGCTTTGAGTGCCCTGTTTCACGGGTTGAACTTGGACTGGTTATCTTGCCTCCTCTTTATCTTAGATTTCTATCCTTTCCTGTCTGTTCCCACTGCCTGAGCTAAAGATCAGAGAGACAGGAATGCTTGGGCCCTTGTAGGACCAGACAAATTCTTCCTCCTGCACATTCCCCTGTCCCCAGTCTTTTTTTCCTCCTCCAGATGGGATATGACTTGCCCTTTCTGTCTGATGGGGACTTCCTCCAAGTCACTTCCTTCTCATCTGTAGGTATCTTTGTTCTAAGTGGCCTGCCTCCTTCATTAAGGCATTAAGCCTTGTGACCTGGCCTTAATGGTGAACACGATTTATAGGGAGAATAAAAAAAAAAGCTTAGGCTTACATTCAAGATAATTACATTAGCATTCATAAAGTGCTTCTTCCTTGGAAATTCTGCCTACTCTCCTGACATTATTGACATTTGCTGGCTCACTTGGAGGAGAACCCAGCTGCCTTCAGTGTGTGGTAAGATATGTGGACAGCCTTGGTGTCAACCCTCTTGGTTCAGGTTGGTGGACTGACCCAGGGAGCTCCTTCCTCTTTGTGGAACACTATATATAAAATTTTTGCCTGCTGCAAAAAATAAACTGGATTTAACCTCCAATACCCATAGAAACCCTAAGAGAAAGACAGTTTTTCTGGTCTGCCAGTTATCTTGTTTTCCTAAGCACATAGCCTAATTTTCTTTAAGGTCTCACTCATCATGGCTTATTTTAAGACCAGCAAGGTTTGAATGAATAAATGCAGACTTTATTTATTTTTTTTTATTTACCTTTTGTCATACCTTTTGTCTGTGCATGGAGGTTTTGAGTGAATTTTGCCTTATTAAGAGAAATTTTTATTTTTGTCTAATTTTGTACCTCTCTTATGGGATGACCACAAAAATATGATGCCCATAGATCATTTTAAGCTGAATCTTAGGGAGTCTTGTTGCTTTTGAGCCTCAAGAATGGTTTGTCTTGGAGACTCAGTTATTCTTCATGAAAAATAATGATTAATCATGAGTTTTCACATTCTTTTTTTAGATTGTTGCTGAATATTTTTAGCCATGCATGATCTTGTATTTGTTGAATTCATGATACTTGTCTTTTCTCTCTCCACCAAACAATCAAATCATGCTTCAGGAGTATGCCATATGTCTTCCTTGCTGAAAATTTGTGCTAGAGGGAATTGCTACATTTCTCTCTGGTGGCAGGGACAATACAGAGGAAATTCTCTTTCTCTCTTTAGTTGATGTAAGATGTTGGGAGCATGTTCATGAGCAGATGTATAGCATTTGGATAAGTGATGCATTCCTGAAAGTTGCCTCTTGGTTTCAAATCCTGTGACCTTATTTATTTGTGGTGGACAGCTTTGTGCATTACTTAAAATTTTGTCAGGTCTACTTCTTACTTGAGCTACTTCTATGACAGCTAGTTCCTGTAGACTTTAATCTGTTTCATGCAGAGGAAATTAGACTGAGACTTTCTCTGTGTTCACGCCGTGATCATACACCTTTATTTTCTTACCCTGTGATTTCTCTGATATCACATCACTGGATACTGCTCTGCACTTAAAACCCCAAATTTTAGAGGAATAAATTTGCTCAAGCCACACTTGACCAAAGGGAGAGAAGAGCAGATATACTCACCTGCGTCCCCAGAATGGAAACTTCTGAGATAAGGCTCCTTGGAAGGTCCTAGTAGATCAAGCACTGACTGCTCATATTAAAGACCAACCTAGTAACACAGCCTTGTGTTGGCCTGTCTTCTTCCTGTTTGGCTTTTCCTGTCCTGCATTCTTACTTTATAGGAAATGTATTCCAAAATAACCTATCTACAAGGAAGTTTTTACCTCGGGTTCTGTTTTTGGAGGGGAGAAGCAAGGCTAAGATAGTATTCTTCTTTATAAAATAGGAGTTAGTGTTTTCTCATTAAAGCATACCAATAGAGTTAAACATATAGAGAAGAAGCATATGAGAGTTTGGTGAATGTGTGTGTGTGTGTGTGTGTGTGTGTGTGTGTGTGCTGTTCTTCTTCTTCAGTCTCAGTCATGTGTGACTCTTTGTGACCCCATAGACTGAGGCATGCCAGACATTCCAGTCCTTCACTGTCTCCCAAAGTTTACTCAAACTCATGTCCATTGAATCAGTAATGCCAGCTAACCATCTCATCCTCTGTCATCCCCTTTGCCTCCTGCCTTCAATCTTTCCCAGCATCAGGGTCTTTTTCAATGAGTCGGCTCTTCAAATCAGGTGGCCAAAGTATTGGAACTTCACCTTCAACATCAGTCCTTCCAGTGTATATTCAAGGTTTGATTTCCTTAGTATTGACTGGTTTGATTGCAATCCAAAGGATTCTCAAGAGTCTTCTCCAGCACCACAATTCGAAAGCATCAATTCTTTGGTGCTCAGCCTTCTTTATGGTCCAACTCTCACATCTGTATATGACTACTGGAAAAACCATAGCTTTGACTAGATGGACCTTTGTCTGCAAAGTAATGTCTCTGCTTTTTAATATGCTGTCTAGGTTCGTCATAGCTTTTCTTCCAAGGAAAGATGCAAGCAAGCATCTTTTAATTTCAAGCATCTTTTAATTTCACTTCACCATCTGCAGTGATTTTGGAGCCCAAGAAAATAAAATTTGTCACTGTTTCCACTGTTTCCCCATCTATTTGCCATGAAGTGGTGGGACTGGATGCCATGATCTTAGTTTTTTGAATGTTGAGTTTTAAGCCAGCTTTTTCACTCTCCTCTTTCATCCTCATCAAGAGGCTCTTTAGTTGCTCTTTGCTTTCTGCCATTAGAGTGGTATCATTTGCCTATCTGAGGTTGTTGATATTTCTCCTGGCAATCTTGATTCTAGCTTGAGATTCAACCAACCTGGCATTTCACATGATGAACTCTGCATATATGTTAAATAAGCGGGGTAACAATATACAGCCTTGACATACTCCTTTCCCAAATTTGAACCAGTCTGTTGTTCAATGTATGATTCTAATTGTTGCTTCTTGACCTGCTTACAGGTTTCTCAGGAAACAGGTAAGGTGGTCTGATATTCTCATCTGTTTTAGAGTTTTCCACATTTTGTTTTGATCCACACAGTCAAAGGTTTTATCATAGTCAATGAAGCAGAAGTAGGTATTTTTTATGAAATTCCTATGCTTTTTCTATGATCCAACAGATGTTGGCAATTTGATCACTGGTTCCTGTACCTTTCCTAAATACAGCTTATATATTTGAAAGTTCCTGGTTCACATACTGCCGAAGCCTAGCTTGAAGGATTTTGAGCATTTGCTAGCATGTGAAATGAGTGCAATTGTTTAATTTGCAACTCCTGATGGATACATTGTCAAAATAATTAACAGATGGATGTTAAGGGTATTAAAAGGAAAGGGAGTTATAGAAACACCTTCTTAAGTAAAGCTAAGCCTATTCCAAATCTAGAGCCTCATGACTGTGGAGGGGAATCCTGGTAACTATTTATATAATCAATGTCTTGAGAAGGAAACTGTTCCTCTGCTATGATATTGTGATTTATAATAAATATATATTTGGTCTCCATCCCATTCCTAGCATGGAGCTCGGAAAACCCTTCAAATTTATTAAGTGAAGATAGAGAAAGTTATGTTAATGGTGTGATGTTTGCAGCCTACTTCAGTACTCTTGCCTGGAAAATCCCATGGATGGAGGAGCCTGGTGGACTACAGCCCACAGGGTCACAAAGAGTCGGACACAACTGAGCAACTCCACTTTCCACAAGCAACCTAAGGATGGCGGTCAGTTGCCAGGGGAATCATCTTGTGATTAGAAGGTTGGAACTTTCAGTCCCCACTACCCACCCTCAAACCCTCACCTCTGGAGAGCAGAGAGGGACTAGATATTGAACTCAGGTCACCAATGGCCAGTGATTTAAACAACCATGCCGACGGGATGAAGTCCCCATAAAAATCTGAAAGGATGGGGTTTAGAGAGCTTCTTGACTGTTAAACATGTAGAAGTGCTGTAATAGTGGTGCCCCCAAGAAAGAGCTAGGAAGCCCTGAAACCCTTTGTGAGTACCTTGCCCTATGTGCTTCTTCATCTGACTGCTCATTTCTATCCTTTACATTATTCTTTATCATTAACTAGTAAAGTAAGTAAATCTCTCTGAGTCGTATGAACTGATTAATCAAAATACCTGAATGCAAAGAGTGGGTTATGGGAATCTCTAATCTAGTGGGCCAGAAGCCCAGGTGACAGCCTGGACTTGCAATTGGTATCTGAGGTGAGGGGAGGGAGGTGCAGTCTTATAGGACTGAGCCCTTAACTTGTGAGATCTGACACTATGCTCAGGCAGATAGTGTCAAAATTGAGTTACATTGTAGGACACCCAGTCAGTGTTTGCTGAGGACTGCTTGATGTTGTCGGAAAGAACACACAGTGGACTGGCCCAATAGAATAGGAAAATAGAATTCCATCAAAATCACAAAGGAATAGGCATGTTATAAGAGAGCTTTGGAGGAGGGGATCTCTAAAAATTTGCTGCCTACTAGGATTGTTGAGATTGGGGTGCTAATCACTTGATTGTAGTTGTTCAGTCGCTTAGTCATGTCCAACTCTTTGTGATCCCATGGACTATAGCACACCAGGCTTCCCTGTCTTTCACCATCTCATGGAGTGTTGGCCCTTTAATGGACCGGAACCTGGTGGTCCAGAGTCGATGATGAGAGAGTGAAAGAAGTAAAGAGGCTAATATTCCCTGGGTTATGCAAACAGCTTCCGCGCTCCAGGGAATCAGCCAGAAATAGAGAGAGAGAAAGAGAGGAAGAGAAAGAAAGAAAGAAAGAAAGAAAGGTAGGAAGGAAGGAAGGAAGGAAGAAAGAAAGAAACGGGGACCAAAGCTCTGATGGAGCAAAGGTGTTTTAATCAACATGGCTTGGGCATATATACTGTAGTTGTTCTCAGCAAAGATAAAGATTAAAATTCCAGACTTACACAACAAAAGCCGATCCCTATTAAAGAGAGAAGAGGGTACTTATCACCATAATGAGAAACTAACAAAGGAAATGCCTGGATTCCTCAGCCCTGGGAAAGGCTGGAAGGGAAAGGTGTGCCTCTCCTCTTAATTCCTGAATATTCAGGAATTAATAAGGGCTAAAGGTTTCCTGACAGATCCATAACAGCACACGGGAAGCCTCCTGTTAAATGCTTCCTGACAATGGAGTATGTTCAAATCCATGTCCACTGAGTCAGTGATGCCATCCAAGCATCCTGTCCCCTAGTGTCCCCTTGTCCTCCCACCTTCAATCTTTTCCAGCATCAAGGTCTTTTCCAATGAGTCAACTATTCACAATAGGTGGCTAAACTACTGGAATTTCTCTTCAGCATCAGTTATTCCAATGAATATCCAGGATTGATTTTGAATGTTGAGTTTTAAGACAGGTTTTTCACTCTCCTCTTTCACTTTTATCAAGAGGTTCTTAAGTTCCTCTTCATTTTCTGCCATAAGGGTGGGGTCATCTGCATATCTGAGGTTATTGCTATTTCTCCCAGCAGTCTTGATTTCAGCTTGACCTTCATCCAGCTCGACATTTCACATGATGTACTCTTCATACAAGTTAAATAAGCAGGGTGACAACATACAGCCTTGATGTACTCTTTTCCCAATTTTGAACCAGTCCATTGTTCCATGTCTGGTTCTAACTGTTGCATACAGTTGAGCTGCATACAGGTTTCTCAGGAGGCAGGTAAGGTGGTCTGGTATTCACATCTCTTTCAGAATATTCCACAGTTTGTTGTGGTCCACACAGTCAAAGGCTTTAGCGTGGTCAATGAAGCAGAAGTGGATGTTTTTCTGGAATTTGCATTTTCTATGATCCAACAGATATTGGTAATTTAATCTCTGGTTCCTCTACCTTTTCCAAATCCAGTTTATACATCTGGAAGTACTGTTGAAGCCTAACTTGGAGGTTTTTTGAGCATTACCTTGCTAGCATGTGAAATAAGTACAATTGTGTGCTAATTTGAACATTCTTTGGCATTGCCTTTCTTTGGGATTGGAATGAAAACTGACCTTTTCCAGTCCTGTGGCCACTGCTGAGTTTTTCAAATTTGCTGGCAAATTGAATGTAACACTTTAACAGCATCATCTTATAAAATTTGAAATAGTTCAGCTGGAATTCCATCACCTTCACCTATCTTTGTTTGTAGTGATGCTTCCTAGGGCCCACTTGACTTCACAGTCCAGGATGTCTGACCATGGGTGAGTGATCATACCATCATAGTTATTTGGTTCACTAAGATCTTTTTTTGTCTAATTCTTCTGTGTGTTCTTGCTGCTGCTGCTGCGGCTGCTAAGTCACTTCATATGATCTGCTTCTGTTAGGTCCATACCATTTCTATCTTTTATTGTGCCCATTTTTGCATGAAATGTTCCCTTGGTATTTCTAATTTTCTTGAAGAGATCTCTAGTCTTTCCCATTCTGTTGTTTTCCTCTATTTGCATTGTTCACTTAGGACAATTAGGCTTTCTTATCTCTCTTTGCTATTCTTTGATAGTAAGTCACTTGCTAGTCACTGGACA